>NC_077232.1:14400004-15139379 GCF_027887165.1 Monodelphis domestica | reverse complement strand
ATTAAAAAAAAACTTCTAGTCAGTGAATGTTATTCATAAGAAAAAAAATTTTTAAAGAGTGGAAAAGGGTGACTCAGTGGATTGAGATTCAGAATATGGACTTGAAATTCTGTTTTTATATATTGCCTCCAACACTTCCAACTTTTGAGACCTTGGACAAGTCTCTTAACACTAATAGCATCTCACTTACCAAGTTATTTGGAACAAATACATGGTGTTGATCCTAGGATAAAAGATAAGGGTATAAAGACAAGAACATTGAAAGATTTTCAATGAATGGCCATTTTCTCATTTTTATTACATCTTATAATAAACTACTGCCATTATGTTCAAGATAACATTCAGGAAACAATGAGAAAAGAACAATGAATCACTGACAAAGAATTATCCACAACAGACCATAATTCCACAATGAAATTTTTTTTAAATGAATGGGAGGTATAACTTCTTATGTTTGTTCATTTAGGATAAATAATCTTCCAGAGCAAATAAACTGGCTATTAATAATTCCTCAACAAATCATCTCTGGTTTTTTTTTTTGTTTAATTTTTCAAATGTTAGTTGACAAATATAATGACTGATATGATTCCCATAAACAAGTTGGGAAAGATAACACTTCCACCTTTTAAATAAGATATCTTGGTATCAGAATCCTAGATGAACTCTTCCAGGGTTAGAAATGGGAAAATACTAAACCAAGAATTAGAAATATTCCCCCCCCACACATAATTAATTTATTTTTATACTATTATTTTCATCTTCAGCAACATATTAAGGGTTTGTTCTTTAAAGGGCATTTTATATATTTATTAATTTAATTCTACATCTATTCAGAAATCAAGCAATATGACATTCTTCAAAATACTTTTCAAGTCTAGTACAAAAGAAAGACATGATGATAACAGAAAATAAATGGTATAGAAGCTAGATTATTTTAAATCAGTCATTAGAAAGCAGGAGCTACATCTCTAAGAGCTTGAGAACACATTGCTCCTCAGGAATTAGCTTTGTTTTTCAATATCTCCAGGGTATTTCTGTCTGCCTTCAGAAGGATCAAATAGCATTTGGGAGCAAAGATACAGGTGAGAATCCCAGCACTGGAGACCAGGATGGAAAAGATCTCCACGGCCACCATGGCCTTCCCTTTGGTGCTCTGATATGCAGGCAAGAAGGAAATCCAGACACTGCAAAACACCAGCATGCTGAATGTCAGGTACTTGGCTTCATTGAAAGTGTCTGGCAGATTCCTTGCCAGGAAGCTAATGTAAAGCTGACCAAGGCCAGGAAGCCCATGTAGCCAAGGACACAGTAGAAGGTCACAAGGGAGCTTTCATTGCACTGAATGACAATGAAGGAAGCCTCAGAGTGTGTATCCTTCTCGAGGAAGGGGCCATATGTGCCCAGCAGATGCCACAGAGGCTGGGGATGGTGGAGCAACTATCAGACGCAAAGCAGTCCCATGGCCACAATGATGAAGATGTCTTAAGTTTGGCATGTTCTTGACTGATCATTCGCCTCCTGTGACTTGACATTTCTGGTGAGGGAACAGGACCTTTCCCGACTAGGTAATTCCCCTTCGGCAAAGCCCGATCAGTTTCGAAGGGATCAGGTTCTACCCCTGAAAGACGCTCCGGATCCCCCTGTGGATGGAGCAGGGTGGGGGGGGGGGGAGTAATCCAGGGCTCCCAATGTAAGAGGAGAGGTTCAGAACAGGAGAACTTAGAGGTAGAAAAGCTCCTCCACGGGACATGGTGAATTGAAAGAAAGCAAGCTGTTCACTGAAATCATGAAACAGTTTTCAGAAAAGAGGAATAAAAGAGAGAAAAGTAAGCAAGTCACGGCTGACGAAAGTGTTGGAGTTTATTCAGAATTGCAGTCTGTGGTTCCCCAATGTGGGGACGGTACATGCAGACCCAGTAGAAAAAGGTAGCCCGGACTTAAAATCTTATAACATTCCAGTTTGGGCTAGACAACCACCGACAAGCCCCCGCCTGAGGGAAGGTGGAGTGAATGGTCAGGAATGAGGGTCCCCCTCCTCCTCCACCTCCATGAACCCCAGATCCTCGACTCTAGCAGAGAAAAGCACATTTTTCTATTCCTTGTCACCTTTTCAAATGTTTACACTTAAGGCTCCTGGAGCCAAAACACTTTTTTCACGTCTAACAATTTTAAAGGGACAGTAACTTGGAAACAGCAAGATGGGATTTTTCATTTCTTCTTCCTTTTTCTTTCTTCCTCAAGATCTTGAGAAAGCATCTTAAATCTTAGAAGCATGCTTTCCTTAGTGTGTGTTTCATGTTTGTTTTGTGTGATTCAATGTGTGTCTGTCATAAGTTTTGTGTCCTTGTTTCCTTAAATGGTCATTTACAAAAAATACTTCCAAGTCCCCTGCCAAAAAGAGGTAATTTATGTTCCACAAATCTTCCCTCCTTTTTGTTTTGGAAAGGGCCCTTTCGGAAAAAAGAAAATTCTGAAAGAGCAATTTGAGTTGGTAATTCAGAAATAATTATATATATATATATATATATATATATATATATATATATATATATATATATAAAAGAATTTTGTATTAAAAGTAGAGAAACAAAGAAATGTCCTTACGAAAGTTTTTCTATGAAACAGGAAAAAAAAAAGAACTCCTGCCAAACTCTTCATTTTAATTTACTTCCAGCAGAACAATCTAGATTTCTTGATTATGTTCTAGAAGGAAATAAATTTTACTTTGTTTAAAAATATGTTTGTTAATGTTGAAAGATTTGCTACATCTGTAAAAATTGTGACAGATATCCATCCTTTCATAGGGATTATTTAATGTCATTGAGTAACTTATGTGAAATATTATAGTGGGTCTGCTATTTTAAATAACTGGGCTATTGTGAATTTTGGGGACTTTGGTACTTCTTTGAATGTGAATTATCTAATATGTTACTTTTTTATTCTGAAAATCATTTGTACTCACACTTTACTGACAGTGTCATTGATTTTAACCTTATAGATTTTTTATTTTTAAAACTTATTTTTATGATTTTTCCTTTCATGTGAAATATAATATCTGAATTTTATTTTTCTTTCCTTTTTGTATTTGAAGCACATGTAAAAAGTATTGTGATGATTTTTCTTTAATTATTTTTATTTTTCAGTAATATAAATGTGCTCTAATACTAATGCATGTCCAAAAAGTTTTAGATTATAAAAATGATGCTATTGATTGTTTAATAGAATTATGGGACTTTGCTTCATGATTTTATATGATTCCAGAAGAAGGGAATATACAAAAGAGCCTCTGTACAGTGGTAAAGAAACACCGAGCACCTGCATAGTGCCTATGAGCACAGAGATCAGATCCCAGTGGGATTGAAGCAATTTTGAGTCAAGACAAGAGGACTTGAACTTGTTTGGAGTTTGAGGTTGTGGCTCTTTAACATGTGTTATAGACAGGTCTTCCTTGCCCCACATTCTACCAAATATCTCAAATTTGACTCCTACCTGGATCCTATGATGTAGTCCCTTTTATGTCTTTCATGGTGTGGCAAACTTTCTATAGTACTAGCTACTGATTGGTTAAATGCATAATTGCTTAAATCACTTAAATTGGACCCTGATTGAAGGACGTGTTATAGATTTGTTTTTCCTTTACTTAGATGTTTTTAGACATAAGATTTTTACATTTTGTATTTCATCCACAAGTTATTTTTCTCTTTTATTTGGATTTTTCATGTTTTTAATTTTCTTTTGCAAATTGATTCATATACCTTATAACTCAGCCATGTATCCCTGAATGATCCCTATGTTTCTTGTTATTCACCTCTGGGTGGGGGGCAAGTTATTGTTGTGAACTTTGATTTAAATTTGAGCAATTTTAGGATAAGAAACTTGCTACCTCCCAGAATCCAGAATGCACCATGAAGATAGATGTTTGCAGAGACCACATGCTTCACCAGAAGAACCAGAGTGAAATTTGTTTGGATGTGAATTGAACTATGAAGGGTTTGAAATACCTCTGTTTTGAATGTATCCTCTTTTACCTAATGGTACTGCTACCAAATTGGCTTTTTGTCTACCTAGTAATCATTGTTTTTGTTCTCTTTTCCTTTTATCCAACAATTATTGCAATTTTTAAGTTGATTAGATATCCATGATCCTTTTTGGGAAACCACTTTCTTAACAGGATCACAAGGGGTTTATGTTTAAATGGAGACTTTCAGCCTTCGGCTTCATCCCCCAGAAGTCCTGAAGTATTTCCCAAAATTCCCTTTTCCTGCATTCCCACATTTTGTGTGATTGTATTTAAGCGGCTGTAATTCCTCCCTCATCTCTCTCTTGGACTTGTGACCTGCAAATGGGCTGAAGTGAGGCAGTTCTTTTGTTTTAGTTATTATTTATAAAACTTTATAAAATATAATATTTCATGATTGATTATTAATTTTAAAACACACATAAAGAAGATTTTTCAATGAAGAGGATCAGGTGATTAATGGAAAATTGCTTGTAAGAATTTGGTATGTAATATTACATATTCATATGGCAATGCATTCAGCAGTACATATTACTACCATGGAATTTGGAGAAGAAGAGATTTCATCAGAGAAGATGAGAAGATGGAGGATCTGAAGTTGTGGTAGGTATGTTGCATACTGTGAATTTTAAAAAGTCTCCATCTTGGTCTAGCACCAAAAAAAAAATTGTGCACACCCACACTACACGGGCATGTGCTAGTCAATGACAAATCAGAAATAACTAACTGCCCACCTGGGCTGTCCTAAGCCAAGCTAGAGCTGTTACAAGGGAATCACTTTAAAAGACTGATATATATTAATTTAAGGTCGCCAAGGAATCAGCTATGTAATTCCTAAATGAAAAACTCAAGTCAGCCGTCAGCCTTTTTTGGAGTTTAATTATAATAGGAGCAAGAAAGGAATTAGAGATATATATAGAGAGAGAAAGGGGAGAGAAGGGAATAGGGCTTAAATACCCCTTCTGTTTAGGCTGGGCCAAAAGGCCCAAGCCCTTAGATAGCTGGGGCAAAGAAAAGAGATCAGTCCCTTTCACTCACGTGTCCAAAATGGAGAAACAGTCTCAGAGGCCCCCACCTTCAGCTTCCTTCAGAGCAAGCTTCCTCCGAGCCCAGGAACCACACCGACCCAAAAACTCCAACCCCTTCAGGCTCCAGACCCTCCTATCTTTAAGGACACCATCCAAGTTGCCTCCCCTCAGTCCTCACATCTACCAATCACTCTTCATCAATTTCCCTGTCAATGGAGGCTCTCGCTTAACCCAGGACCGCCCAGAGGTTTCTGGCTTTTGCACATGTCTGTTGAAGGTCATATTTTTCAAATGATTAAATCTTTACTCCTTTGTTCCAGCCCTTTCTAAATCCTGTTAACTTGAGTATGGTAGAGATTGGAATAATTAAATTTTGATCTAGGCTGCAGCCCTTACTCAATCCTATTAGGACTGAATAGGGTGGAGATTTATTCCAAGTATCTCCATTTTATCAATTCTAAAATCAATCAAGACTCAAAGAAATTCCTGTTCTATGCTTAAGCATAGGTCAAAGTCCTTTCCATTGTTCAGCAAAAGGTTTTCTGTCCTAAAGTAATCTTAAGAAGGGAAGAGAAGGAACCTCCCATGCCAATGGAGTTCCCATTCCAATAGACTATCAGTAAGAAATTTTCCAAGTATGAAATATCCCAATGGTGAAATTTCCAACATTTATAAGTCTAAGGAATTTTGAGGTTTACAGAGCCAACCATTGGATTTTGTGAGACACAGGAAGTGAGGTAGGGAACAGCCTCTGGAATTCGCTCACTTCCTGTGGAGAGAGCAAGACGGGAGTGGGTGTTAGGAGCTTGGACAGAGAGGACGCCCGCAGACAGCTTTCCTTCAGATCGGTCACGTGAGTTAAGGACTGATTCTTTCCACCTGGGCCTTTGGGCCTAAAACTCCCTCTGCCTTGGTCAGAGGTTGAGTAGCCCCTTTCCCTTTTCTCTTCTCTCCTTCTCTCCCTATCCTTTTCCCTACTCCCAGTGTGATTAAACCTCCATAAACTCCATTCTGACTTGGGTGTTTCATTTTTTAGGAATTTCATAAGTAAATTCCTTGGCGGCCATTGTTTAATATTACATAAATCCTATAGCCACATTCTTAACCATTACAATATTATAACCTCTCCCTAAAGCCCACAATTTCTACCATTACAGTATTGTCGAACCACTACGGGGAAAAAGAACTATCAGTCTTCTGATCTCCTTACTAATCACCTGGGAGAAGTCCCACCCCGGCTACCCCCTCTGGCTCTTGGCCCTGCTTTAGTGCTTCAAAGGTTTCTAGAACCTCAATAAATTTCCTGAATTTTCTTGCCCTTTCACCATACTTCCTACTCACTCCGTCAGTCCTTTTACCAAATACCTTGGCTTAAAGACACAGCTGCCAGAACAGGTGAGTATAAAACACCTTTTCTCTTTTCCCTTTACCCCTTAAGTTAAATTGGGGTCAACAGGATTTTTTTTTCTTCTCCCTTTTTTGTCTCTCATTTCCGCCTCCTTTTACTTTAAGGAGGTGGCTCAATAGATTGAGAGGCAGGCCAGGCTTATCTAATCAGAATCTCAGAAGGAGCTCTTAGGAGCTCCTAGCCCGCAAAAAGCAAAAAAAAAAAAAAAAAACAGCTGAATACAGCTAGGGAGCTAATTTAAAACCCATTTTTTTTTTCTGTTTCCTGGCCTTTCTAGTCTTAAAAATTTAAGTGGGCTTTGCTTAAGGAAGATAGCACATGGTCCTAGCGGTTTTAGCCTGAGGACTAAAGAAGATTGCTGGGACCCACCCATACCCACTTTGTAAAAGAAGGAGGTTTAGTTTTGCCTTTTGTTTACGGTCTATTCACTCTTAATCAGCCCTTTCATAGCTTCTACCTTCCTGTATGAGGGTTTTTGTAACCCCTCCCAGAAGCTTGATAAGGAGAATTTACAACACAATAGGCCCTTAGCCTGTATAGGGTTGTAGACTAGGGGGCCACCTACTGTAAAAAAAAAAAGGTACAGGCAACCTAGCAATTGACTCAAAGACAGAAAAAATGTGGCTACAACCAATGTCTGCTTTACTTCGAAATTGGCTTATAAGTTCAATGACCAAGTGCATTGGATTTTTAGTAGGTGTTCCTCTAGGATGGTATTTTTCAGAAACTATAAACCTCCTCGTGACCATTATATTCATCTTCCTTGGGATTGTAATTGTTGTACTTACAATGATATACCTAACCTCTAAGAGAGAACACTCCCTTGTTCCTTCTATTACTAAGCAAATTAAGGAATTACAGACTTTTATGGAAAACCAAATCACGGAGCAATATAATATCACTGATCAACGTATTAGGGAACTCCACACTTTTATTGGGGAGCAACTTCAGGAACAGAATAATATTTTTACTCAAAAAGTTAGGAACAGAATATTATAACTGATCAGAGAATTACAGAATTGCACACATTTATTGATCAGCAACATAAAGAATTGATTACTATCACTGATCAAAGAATTCGGAACCAAAATGCTTGTATTGAACAAATTAAAAAAGAAATTACTCTTATTTATCAACAATTGATGGAACGGGATGAAGTTAGGGAGGAAACATGGGGAGAGATAAAAACTTCCCTGGATGAAATTAAACAGGACAAATGGGGAGAGATAAGAACCTTCCTGCAAAACATTGATAGGGAGTTAAAAACATCCCACAATAGGAGTGATTTAACTCTCCATCCCCCATCATTATCAGACTCCCTGACCAACCCTGCCCAAAACGATTTGGCTCAAATAGAAGCCCCTTCCCACCAACCAACTCCTCCCCATCCTGACCACCCAGCCCCTCCCCCTGCCATTCTTGCCCCTCCCACCCTGGTTCCTCCTTCCATTCATACCTCTTACCCTGCCTCCTCAGCCCCGGCCCCTCCCCCTGCCCTTCCCCCCACCCATGCTCATGCTCCAGCCCCACCCCCTGTTCCTGCCCCAGCCCTTCCCCCTACCCTCCCCTCCACTCTTGCTCTAATCTCCAACCCCCATGCTCCAACAGCCAATAATCCTAACATTGAAAATGGAGCAAGTAGCCTAGAAACAGTAACACCAGATAGTTTAGACAGAAATTTATTTCCACTGAGGGAAGTACCCACCTTTAATAAAGAAGGGAACTTGGTGCCTGTAAGACACTATACACCTTTTAAACCTGATGATTTAGAAAAATTCAAGCACAATGTTCAATCATTTGAGGCAGAACCAATGTTGGTTATAGAAAAATTAGAAAATATATTCAGAAACTTTGACCCTTCTTGGTTGGATGTGGAGAATTTGTTAGATACATTTCTGACAAAGAGAGAGAAAAATAATGTCATCTCTCTAGCTAATAAGAAAAGTGGTAGAGGAGCTCATCACTGGCCAACTGTAGATCCACACTGGAACCCTAATATTGTACAGGATCAAACAAAACTAGCCCTGGCCAGAGAAGCATTATTAAAAGCAATGAGAGACTGCTCTGATAGCCCTGATGCATGGGAAAAATTTGAACAATCCAGGCAGGAAATTAATGAGACCCCCTCCCACTTTATGGACAGACTTATTGACGTAGGAAGTACATATATGGACCTTGATTTGTCCAGAGAAAAAGACATTAAACATATACGCAGACAATTCGTTAGGAATTGTTGTTTAGCAGTAAAAGACTACTTTGAAACCAACTGTCCCAACTGGGAGTCTATGGACCTCGAAGAACTGAGGAAAGTAGCAACATATGCCTATAAGAATCGTACAAAAAAACCTGAGACACACAATAAATCAGTGTCAGACTTAGAAAAAGAAATTGAAATTTTAAAGGAACAGTTGAAAAGTAAGGGAGAGACCATGGCCCCTTTGCAGGAATCCACAGATAGATCATTAACAAACCCCTTAATATGCACCTTCTGTGGGAAGAGAGGCCATGCAATGATAGTCTGTAGGAGCAGGCTACGGGAAACAAGAAATAATAACACCTTTAGGAATAATAAATATAGGAACCACAATGCCAATCAAAATGACGATGCTCAAAATACAGAAAATGATACTACAAAAAAAAATGCCCAACAACAATATATAAGAAATGGAGCTCGACCACGCTACATTCAGGGTGAACAACCCCAACAGCGTGGAGTGTCCCAAAAAACTGCCCAAGCATCTTTATGAAGGTGTGAAGGGGGGGTGAGGGCCTTGGAATCAAAGAATGAGACCTTTGATTTTCCAGACCCTGATATTTTAATGCCAATAATCCCTATATATTCCCCCCCGAACAGTAAGGAACCTCATGTCACTTTAAGGGTAGGGAATTCATACTATGACTGTCTTTTAGACACTGGAGCATCTAGGTCAGTTCTAGTAAGCAAACCAGATGAGAAATGTGATTCTATTGGCTCTTTAAATGTAGTAGGTGTTTCAGGAAAACCATTAAAGGTCCCAAAACTTTCTCCTCGCATGGTATGCGTGGGACCCCTAACTGTTGAGCACTCTTTTCTTTTAATGCCTGGATCTCCCACAAATTTGCTGGGGAGAGATTTACTATGCAAATTACAAGCCACAATAATGTGTGACCCAGATGGCTTCCTTTCTTTAGAAGTGCCCGAGGAAACCTTAAATTTACTCCCTGTATTTCTCTCAGAGAGCCAGGAGGCAAAGGAGCCTCCCACCTTTGAAATACCAACAGATATACCAGAGTCTCTTTGGGCCACATCTTCTACTGATGTAGGCTTACTTAAATCAGCTACTCCCGTGCAAATAAAAACTAAATCCAGCCCACCTCCTTGCATTCCTCAGTATCCTCTTTCCAAGGAGGCAATGGAGGGCATTACCCCAATAATAAATTCTTTAATTGACCAAGGAATAATTTTCCCTTGTAAATCTGAATACAACACACCCATCCTCCCCGTTAAAAAACCAAAAAGGGGACCCGATGGCAAACACCTCTATAGATTTGTACAGGATTTGAGGGCTGTGAACAATCACGTTATAAAGAGACACTCCATAGTTCCCAATATCAATACTATTATTTCTTCTATTCCTAGCACAGCTACATACTTTACAGTAGTAGACTTGTGCTCAGCCTTCTTCTCTATACCCATACATGAGAACTCGAGGCATATTTTTGCTTTCACCTGGAATGGCATACAATATTCCTGGAGTCGTCTGCCCCAGGGTTATGTAGAAAGTCCGACCTTATTTGCACAAATTTTGGGACAAGATACAGATAATATAAAATTTAAAAACAGCAAATTAATAAAATATGTAGATGACCTACTCTTGGCCTCCGTGGATGCAGAAGCATGTCAGGAAGATAGTAAACACCTTCTTTTGGAATTGTACAAAAGAGGTCATAAGATCTCAAAGGATAAAGTTCAGTGGTGTCTCCCCTAAGTAGAATATTTGGGGTTCATTCTGACAGCTGGTGCCCGCTCTATTTCTCCCAAGCGAATTGAGAATATTCAAAAATTGAGTGCTCCTACTACTAAAAAACAGTTAAGAGCAATTCTGGGAGCAACAGGGTTTTGCAGACAATGGATTCCTTGCTATGGGGAAATTACTAAACCTCTTATAGCACTAACAAGGGATGCAGTCCCTGAACCCCTCAAATTAGAGCCTGAACACATGTCAGCTCTATCAGAGCTAAAAAAGGCTATCTTATCTGCCCCTGCTCTAGGCATCCCAAATTACAACAAGCCATTCACTTTGTATGTACATGAGCGAAGAGGAGTAGCCTCAGGCGTTTTAACTCAGACTCTGGGGCCTTCTCAGCGTCCAGTTGCCTATTATTCAGCCCAGCTGGACCCAATAGCTTCAGGAGCACCACCATGTCTTAGAGGAGTGGCTGCTACTGCTTTACTAGTGACAAAAACCGTTGATCTAGTATTAGGATGCCCATTGACAATTATGTGTCCACATGAGGTAGAAGCATTATTGTTAAGACAGAGAACACAGGCATTTTCTGATCAGCGAATTACAAGGTATGAAATAACCTTGCTAAATAATGAAAATATTACTTTGAAACGCTGTTCTACCCTTAATCCTGCCACCTTGCTTCCAGACTTACCAACTTCAGGAGAACCTTTACACAGTTGTGAAACACTAGTGTCCATGGCAGAAAAGCCTCGAGATGATCTCTTGGACACTCCCTTAAAGAACTCAGACCTGATCTTATTTACTGATGGTTCTTCTTTCATGAGGGATGGCATACGCTATAGTGGAGCTGCCGTAGTCTCAGAATTTGCCACTGAGTGGTCAGCCTCATTGCCTTCTAACATTAGCGCTCAAGGAGCAGAGCTCATAGCTCTGAAACATGCCTGTATAATTGCCAAGGATAAAAAGGCAACAATTTATACGGATTCTAGATATGCTTTTGGCATTTGTCACTCAGTCGGGATGCTATGGCTCCAGAGAGGATTTTTAACCTCAGCTGGAAAATGCATAGCTAATGCTGAAATTATTAATGAAGTCCTTTCTGCTCTTCAGCTGCCTGAGGCCCTAGCTGTAGTTCATTGCTCAGCCCATACAGGTAGCACCGACCCTGTCTCTAGGGGAAATGACCGAGCAGATGCTGCTGCAAAGCTAGCAGCCATAGAAGGGCCTGAATTACTTCTAACATTAACAACTACTGATGACTCAAATTTATCACTTTCCTATGATGAGAAGGAAGTGGAAAAATGGAAACAGAAATTCAAAGCAAAACAGATCAATGGAGTCTGGGTGTCATCTGAAGGAAAACCCCTGCTCCCTAGAAGTTTCTATCACCAAATTTGCCAATCTGTTCATAATAATGGCCACTTTGGTACCCAGGGCATCGTGGACTCTGTTAAGAGAGTATGGATAGCGCCTGGTATAACTACCATAGCCTCTAAAGTGTGTTCAGCCTGCTCTACCTGCCAGGCATATAATCAACATGCCTTTCGTGGCAAAGCCTTTGGTGGACGTCCTCTGGCTTACACACCTTTTGAGCACCTGCAGATAGATTTTATAACAATGCCAAAGGCTGGACAATATAAATTTTGTTTGGTCATAGTAGACCAACTGACCAGATGGCCGGAAGCATTTCCTACAGCCCGAGCCACAGCAGCTTTTGTTGCTAAGGTGCTTTTAAAAGAAATTATTCCTCGCTTTGGCCTACCAGCACGTATTGATTCCGATAGGGGGAGTCATTTTACTGATTCTGTTCTAAACCAGATATATTCTTGCTTGGGGATAACTCCAAAATTCCATGTTCCATATCATCCCCAGAGTTCAGGCCAAGTTGAGAGGATGAACAAAGAACTTAAAACTATGATTGGAAAATTATGCACTGAGACCCATTTAAAATGACCTGAAATTCTCCCTTTGGCCTTATTTTATCTTAGAAGTAGGCCTAGAGGAGACTTACATATTTCACCATTTGAGATGCTTTTTGGACATCCGCCTATACAGGCTAAGCCTTTCTCCCCGGCTTATACATCGCTATTAGGGGGAGATACTACTATTGCTTCCTATATACAGGAATTACAGCACAAACTGCGTGAGCTACATGAATCCGGAGCTGCAGTACAAGCTGGACCACTAGACTTTTCACTGCACGACCTGAACCCAGGAGACAACGTGTATATAAAGAACTTCCAGCGTACAGGAGCAACCCAGCCTTCCTAGGAAGGACCATTCCAAATATTGTTAACTACTCCAACATCTATAAAGGTTGGAGAAAAGGACTCTTGGATTCACTGCTCACATGTAAAGAGAGCATCTTCTCTTGAGACTGATTGACTGTATCCTATACATGCATTGGAGATAACTACCCATTGACAAGTGGAACTGTTTTATTCTGCTTTTGACACATTGAATTCCTAAATTTAATTTTTTTCCTTTTTTCCTTTTTTTTCTCTTTTCCTTATTTTATTATTAATTATTTTTACATTATTTTATTTTTTCCCTTTTTCTCATTTCTATGTACTTAAGGTACATATGATCAATATTAATTTTATTCTACAATATTAGTTTAAATATATATACTTCTGTTATTATTAATACGCACCCAAACAGCTTTAGACTATGGGAACCTGCCATTTATTGATAATTGTTGTGGGACTATGATTAATGTTTGTGTCTGATTCTAGGAACGAGATCAAACAAGGAGCACGGAGATAACCTGGATAATGCCAAAAGAGCTCACAGGTCTAAAAATCAAAGACCAATCCAGGTAGAATTAATGCATTTCTAAGCCAATACTAAGGACTTGAACCTAGTGTGAGACTCGGGGTTGCGACACTTGACAGACGTTAAGATGTAGGCCTTCCCTGTATCCACACTCTTCGTGAAAATACCTACAGACAAGTACCTAAGGTTGGCTACCATCCTGACTCCATCCATTCCTGAGAACGAAGGTAAAATCAGACAAGGGGATGACACTTCCCTAGATATAAAAATAAAAATCTGGTCCTCTTTTTTCTCTCCTATAGTATGGCAACTTCCTGTAGCCTTGGCTACAAATGGGGAAGAAAGATATGCTGCATTCTGTCCTACAGACTTGTGGGATTAGAAATTACTTAACTGGACCCTAATACAGGAGCCTGTGAAAAAAAGAAAATAAAAAAAAAAATTTTTATTCTTGTTTTCTCAAATTTTATATACATAGATTTTTTTTGAATTTTGATACTGATTTTGAATTCTTCTTTAATATAAATATGCATATATAAAGGGTTTATATTTTTTCCCTTAATTTTTCCCTTTTTTTTCTCTTTTGATTTTGAATTTTGATTTTGATTTTCATCTTGTTTTGTTTTTCTTTTGAATTAACTCACACACCCCCACAACTAAAACTTGAATCCTCAGCTGGACTCAGTGTTTTTTCAACACTTTCTTCAGGGGGGATTGTATTTCATCAAATCCAAGATTTAAATTTTGTTCAAGATAAATCTTCAGAGAAGAAGCTTGCTAACTAACTGAATCCAGAGAATGAACTGTTTGTAGAAAGATATCTAAACCTTTTCACTACAGGAAGATCCAGAATGAACCTTGGGGTGTGGTTGATTGAACATTTTTTGAATGTACACTCTTATGCCAAAGGGGACTGCCCCCTAATTGGCTTTTGTCAATGCGCCCAGCAAAACATTGGTTTGCTGTCTTTCTCTCTCCTCTATTTCCCCATATTTACAACTATTATAATTTTCCTCTTAGTGAAAAAAAATTTTGTATACACTTATAGTTAGAAATTTTTGGGGTGTAGTATGCTTATGTTTAGTGATCAATTGGGGAGACTAGTCTCCCAATCATCATCAGGGGGGATTGTGAATTTTAAAAAGTCTCCATCTTGGTCTAGCACCAAAAAAAAATTGTGCACACCCACACTACACGGGCATGTGCTAGTCAATGACAAATCAGAAATAACTAACTGCCCACCTGGGCTGTCCTAAGCCAAGCTAGAGCCAACCATTGGATTTTGTGAGACACAGGAAGTGAGGTAGGGAACAGCCTCTGGAATTCGCTCACTTCCTGTGAAGAGAGTGAGACGGGAGTGGGTGTTAGGAGCTTGGACAGAGAGGACGCCCGCAGACAGCTTTCCTTCAGATCGGTCACGTGAGTTAAGGACTGATTCTTTCCACCTGGGCCTTTGGGCCTAAAACTCCCTCTGCCTTGGTCAGAGGTTGAGTAGCCCCTTTCCCTTTTCTCTTCTCTCCTTCTCTCCCTATCCTTTTCCCTACTCCCAGTGTGATTAAACCTCCATAAACTCCATTCTGACTTGGGTGTTTCATTTTTTAGGAATTTCATAAGTAAATTCCTTGGCGGCCATTGTTTAATATTACATAAATCCTATAGCCACATTCTTAACCATTACAATATTATAACCTCTCCCTAAAGCCCACAATTTCTACCATTACAATACAACAGAAACATAACACAACACAACCTAAACCTATAGATATAAACATAAACATAAACATGGTTAGTATACATGGATTCAAGTAGTGAATACATGAAAAACTACTTGTTATAGGATTTATTTATATATAAATGTCATGTAGATAAATGGATACTGTTTAGATTTTAGATAGGTTGGAATAGTAGTAGCATAGGTAGCTGGGCGGTTTTTACTAGATCACATTAAGATAGGATGTCGGAGGTCATGGTGATGTTAGGTAGTATATAGCAATGTAGTTAGATAAGAGTTTAGGGTTGATAGGTTAAGGTAGGGTAGAAAAATATGTTGCAACACACATTTCATTTTACACAATACATTGTATATAGTATATAGTATGTATTATATATCACATAAATATGTAAATATATATATAAAGTAAATAGTGTGAATCTTAGGGTTGAAAATTGTATTATAATGTATGTGTATGCATATACAAATATTTATGTGCATAATATGTATGCAAATATTATATTTATTGTCTACTGGGATTGGGGAGATGATTACATTCCAACCTTTCTCCTTAGACCTGTAATATTACTTACAAAGTGTGTACCTTTGCCTCAATTCCTAAGCCCCAAACTTGGGTTGTCTCTCTCAAGTTTATAAATATAGTACTTTTTGATTTCACTGTTTTACAAGAAGTTTTGTGTTTGTATTTTTATTTTAATATTTTCTTTTCTTGTTTTGGTTTTGCATAGGCTTATTTTTCTTTTACCTTTCCATTGTTTGAATCCCTAGAATAAGGTAGTGTTCGATAGGATGAGGCAAGTCAGTGTGGGCTGTTTATTATTTTGGGTAAGAATTTTAGTCTGGGTGTAAGTCAAGTTTATTGGTACACAAATGCCAAAACATTGTTTTCAACACTATTTTGGCTTTGTGCAAAGTGGGCAACTGTTATAAGGAAAAGTTAAGTCTAATAGGAAAGTGTATCAGTTTGCAAAGGAGAGTGGCATGAGACCAGCAAGAAGAGATTCTGGAATTTTGAAGGAAGGGTTAGTCTGAGGGAGCTGCTGTCTCTCTGGAGGTACCTGGACGGTGTGGTTGCTTTTCCTCAGGGGCTCATCCTATCCTTATTCCTGTCCTGCTTGTGGTCTTGTGTGCTTAATTTCATCCCAGAAGAACCTGGGAATCCTGACCAACTATCTGCAGTGTTTGTGAGACCAGCTCTGGGTCCTTTTATGATCCAGGACCTTCCTAGGGCCCTACCAGGCTTACACAGACCAGTTCCATCATATCATCTAAGATGGGGTTTAGTTGTACCTTATCAAGAACTGGAGCTGGGATTGATCTAGGCAGAGAAGAGAGGGATTCATGTAGACATAAACCTCTGAGAAGAATCTCCATGAGGAGACATTAGATCCTGGGACTTCTAGTTAGAGGGGTTTAGAGTTATCCCAATCCCTTTTAGCCTTTCCCTGTTTCATTAAGCTACTGTCCAATTTTATTGAGTGGTCTGTGTGTGATCTCAGAGCAGGCTCTGCCCTGGTCAGAGTGTCTATTAGCCTTCAACCCACAGTCAACTTACTGATACCAGCCCAATTCCATCCTTCCGATCCCAGCCCCATATACCACCCTTTTACACTTGTAAACATAGAAACTTTGAAATTACAATAATTTGAGGATAAGAGGGAAGAGAACAAAACCAGTGATTGCTAGGCACATTGACAAAAATCCAGTTAGGGGGTAGTCCCCTTTGGCATGAAAGTATACATACAAATTAAATGTTCAATCAACCACACCCAAAGTTCATTCTTGATCTTTCTTGTGCAGTTTGTGCTCTGTGGAGGCATCTTCATGATGTCTTCTCCAAAGAGTTCAGTTTCGGGATTCAGAGAGGTAGCTTTTTTCTTAACCTAAATTACTCTCAAAAGGAATTTAAACTTTACAATTTAGAATAATAATAATTTAAATTACCCCCCTGAAGATAGTGATTGAAAACCACAGGAATCATTTAGAGATGTGTGGATGAGTTATGAGGTACATGAATCAATTGGCAAGAGAAATAACAAAAGCCATCAGAAAAACCCAAATAAAAAAAGATAAGATCTGGATGAAATTTACACTATCAAAATCGTATGTGTAAAAATTCTAAGTAAAGGAAAAGTAAATATATAACAGATCCTTGAATCAGGGCCCAATTAAAATGATATAAGCAATTAAACATTTACCTAGTCAGTAGCCAAGGCTACAGAAAGTTGCCACACTATGAAAGAAAGAAAAGGGAATAGATTATAGGGGCCAGGTAGGAGCCAAATATTGAGATACTTGACTGTAAGTATTTTCATGAAGAGTGTGTATAAAAGGAAGGCCTATGTCTTAAGGTATGCCAAGGGTCACAACCTCAAATCTCACACTAGGTTCAAGTGCTTTGTATTGGCTTAGAATTGCATCATTGCTACCTGGATTGGTTTCCTCTTTTTTTTTTTTTGACCTATGTGTTCTTTTGGCATAATTCATCTTTAGCATTGTGCTTCTTTAGCCCTATGCAATGGTTCTTTTAGTATTATCTTGTCCTGGAATCAGACAGAATCATTAAGCAAAGTTCCATAATTTTATTACACAATTAGTGGCATCATTTTTTTATAGTCTCAAGCTCTTGGGCCATGCATTGATATCATAGCAAGTATATTTTAATTTTATATTACTGCTAAATCTAAAAAGTTAAAGAAAATCTTAATTCTGATGACAGGTGCTTAAAATATGAAAAGGAGAGAAAAAATAAAAAAAACTGAAATATCATCTTGCACATGCAAGAAAAATATAATAATAAAAAAGTTTTAAAAATTAAAAAAAATGTACCATATAATCATTAATACACCGTGTCAGCCAAGGAAATATAGAATACAAGGCTTTCTCACCAAAACTGAGATCCATTTCCTCTTCATTCCCGGCCATGATCCACTGTAAGGACAAGCAAATGAATTTCCAAAGTTAGCAAATTTTTTTAATAAAGAAGAGAAGTACAAATATGTAGGTATCGATATCACCAAAATTCTCAATAGCCCAATTAATTATAATAACAAACAAAACCACTATCATATTTTACATAACTTGCTGTACAGCACTTTTAAAAGCCAGTGAACTGATGGATATTTGTCACAATTTTCACAAATGTAGCAAGACTTTCAACCTAGGTCATCATATTTTTAAACAAAGTAAAATGTATTTTGGATCTAGAACATCATCAAGAATTCTAGATATCATTCTCATGGAAGTAAAGTGAGCTGAAGAGATATAAATGATAGATGCTCCTCTTTTGAGAGTGATCCAGGGGTACTCTAAGCCCTTGGATTAACTTCCCAGCTTCCATTCACATTTTTATAAATGTGGGAGGTGGGGATTAAATTTGTGTTTTGCTTCTGCTACTAAAATGGACCTTACCTCCTGTTAGGGGTAGGCAAAATGACCAGACTTGTTGGAAAAAAATCCTAAAAACCCTTAAAATCAATTTGAGGTATTTAGCTCATTATATTTTCCAAAGGTTTTTATACAATTATAGCATTGTTCTGATGGAGTCCATCTATCCTCTATGTAACAATTTACAAAGTTAAAAATAGAAAAGCTATTTGTATATGGGCTTACTCAATAATATTTGTCCAATATAGTTATAGGGGAAAAGCAACAGAATTTAACAGTAGTTAAAACTGTACATTAAAATGATTCAGTGTAACAGAATAGTATTGAATGCATTAGTATATGAACATAATACCACAAAGTTAAATCTTAAACAAAATAATCAGCAAAATGCAATAAAATACAGAGATTTTTATAAAACATTGGAGTCTAAAAAGCCTTAAAAATATAACCACCAGTCTCATTAAAATTCCTTGTTTTTTTTATCCATTTAGAAGCCTATTGTCAGAAGGCAAAAGAATGGTAAGGGGTAGGCAATGGGGGTTAAATGACCTGTCCATGGCCACACCGCCAGGAAGTATCTGAGCCCAGATTTCAACCAAGGACCTCCCATCTCTAGGCCTGGCTTTCAATTCACTGAGCCATTGAGCTGCCTCCCCATAGTGAGGGTGGGTTTTTGGAATTTCAAATTGGGCCAAAGAATAGCAGGGAGCTTAAATTTTTCCCCTGAATATCTGAAAGAATTAGAGGGAATAAATTTAAAGATTTCTTAGGCATTTCCAATGATAAGGAATCATCTGGGGAGATAAATGTAAGGACCTTTGCACTCAAAAGATATCTATTTAACGCCATGATTGTAAGTTCCTGTTTGGAAAATTCTCTTCCTTCTCTTTGTTCTCCCCACCTGTGATCCCCTGGCCCTTGCCACATGGAGGCTAATCATAGCCTAATGAAAAATCACCCCTGTCTTTTTACCAGCTGGTGGAAGTGAGTCCTGGGTCTTGGGCGATGAGCAATCTGCTTAGAGGACAGAGTTGCTGGGGCCAGGTGGGTTGGGACCAGGAGAGTGGATCTGGGTCAAACAGGTCCAGATTCCAGGAGCCCAGAAGCAGGGCTTGGTGGTCAGAACTGGGACCAGGTAAGCAATCTGAATCAAGAAAGTCTGAAGCAGATGGCTTCAGGTAGGAGCACAAGCAAGCAGGCTTGAACTGATCAAGACCTTTTCTAAAAGCCTTAGAGAAATGTGGCTGAGAAATCATTATCTAGGCTATCTTAAAAAAATATTGAGAAGTTCTCATCCAATCTAGTGGTTGCAAGAACTGTAACAGTTAAATTCTCTACTAAAAGAATTATATTTTTAGAGTTTTATTAAAGATTATTAGAAATCAAGAAGAAAGATATACATAAATAGAAAAAAAAAACCTAGGGCAGGCAAGCCCATTCAATTTCACTTACTACATCTTGAGAGACATGTGTACTTAGAAGCAGAAGCAGAGAGACCTAAGTAGGCTTTGCAGTCAGTTTAAATACAATTGATGATCTCTCACAAAGGTGAGGACTCAGATGAGATTGTAGGGCATTCAGGGAAGTGCCAAGGACTTCTGGGGATTGAAGTCTGGGGTTCAAATCTCCATTTTTACAGTTAGAAATGTGAAAAATACTAAACCAAGAATTAAAAATCAGGCACACACACATTTAGACACACATATGTAATTTATTTTTAGAATATTGTTTTCATTTTATCAACATATTAAGGTTCTTCTCTCTAGAGGCCATTTTATATACTTAGTTATTTAATTCTAACTCTCTTCAGAAATCAAGCAATATGACTTTTTCAATATAATTTATGCATTTAGAACAAAAGAAAGACATGATGATAACAGAAAATAAATGGTATAAAATCTAGAGTATTTTAAATCATTCATTAAGAAGCAAGAACTATATCTTTAAGATTTGTGAGGAAGAGCTTGAGAACACATTGATCCTCAAGGATTAGCTTTGTTTCTTAATATCTGCAGTGTATTTCTGTCTGCCCTCAGAAGGATCACATAGCATTTGGGAGCAAAGATACAGATGAGAATCCCAGCACTGGAGACCACAATGGAAAAGATCTCCAAGGCCACCATGGCCTTCCCTTTGGTGCTCTGATATGCAGGCAAGAAGGCAATCCAGACACTGCAAAACACCAGCATGCTGAATGTCAGGTACTTGGCTTCATTGAAAGTATCTGGCAGATTCCTTGCCAGGAAAGCCAATGTAAAGCTGACCAAGGCCAGGAAGCCCATGTAGCCAAGGACACAGTAGAAGGTCACAAGGGAGCCTTCATTGCACTGAATGACAATGAAGGACACCTCAGAGTGTTTATCCATCTCAAGAAATGGGGGATATGTTCCCAGCCAGATGCCACAGAGGCACATCTGTATAAGTGTACAAATGAAAATGAGGGCATGAGATACTGCTGGTCTCAGCCACCTCCTGAGCTGGCTCCCTGGCTTAGTGGCCCTAAAGGCCAGAACCACAGTGATGGTTTTGGCCAAGATGGAAGCAATGGCCACAGTGAACACAATGGCAAATGTGGTTTGTCTTAAGATGCAGATGGCTGGTGTGGGACGACCAATGAAGAGTAAGGAAGAAAGGAAGCAAAGGGTGAGAGAGATGAGCAGAATATAGCTGAGACTGCGATTATTGGCTTTTACTATGGGGGTGTCTCTGTGCATAACAAACACTCCAAGGACAAAGGTTGTGAGAATGGAGAAGCAGAAAGCTGAAGAGGCCAGAATCATTCCCAGAGTCTCTTCATAAGCCAGATAAGTTACTGTCCTGGGCAGGCATCTATCTTTCTCCTTACTTGGGTACTGATCTTCAGGGCATTGCATGCACTGTTCTGCATCTGGAAATACAACAAAAATTAATCTCATTCTGTTTTTTATGCTATATATTTGTCTTTCTCCAATAAGTTCAATATTAGACATTCCACATGAAGCTCAACTATTTTTTGGACTCCTCTTCAGTCAGAAAAATAAGAATTCTAGACAGCCAATAATATTAAAAAAAATATTTGAGTTTTTCTTTATCTCTACTTGTGGAAAAAAAAAACACTTGTTAATTATTCATTCTGTCACATATTTCTTAAATGAAAACTAAACTATGACCCTTTCCAAAATTTAACTCTCCACAGTAAGATCTTAAGGCCTAAGTGATGACTGTATATATATATATATATACTGTATGTGTATATTTTTATACTTGTATATAGTATTATCACAATAGCAATGAAATAGAGAATTATTTATTCTGTAATCATTGTCTATTATAAGAATTCGTTTATGAAAATGCACAATTGCAAGTCCTCCGGTTTCTTTAGGTCCAGGATTCTGTTGATGGTAATCAAACATGTCCCATTGCATGTTGTTAAAGATAGTTTTCATAAAAGTCGTGATTTTTTAAATTAGAAAATATGTCATGCGTCTATAGCAATGGCTCCAAACTTTCTTCAAGTTATCAAGTGTCGATTTCAAATCTGTCTTCTTCATGATTTCCATGCATCAGGATGGTACTTTAATTGCATAATAGTGGTAGTCTCTCGGTGAACGCGAATGACGATTGTCTTTGTGCATGACCATCTATTGATGTACCCTCATGTGGTTTTGAAGTCCAAAGGCTGAGGCGCACAGCCTGTGGCACATGGGGCCTGGGACACCAGTTGTTACGGGAGGTGCGGTTGTGTCCTGGTGTCAGAGTTCACGCGCTGAGGCAAGATGTCGACGTCGCTCATCTTCAAAGGTGGTGGCGGCATGGTTAATGTGGGTTCGCCAGATGCTTCTGACAGAGGCAGCGAGTTCTAGTTGCTTTGGTGTGATGCCAGCCCACTTCAAGTTTGACTTTAGCTGATCCTTGAATCTTTTCTTTGGTCGACCTTGTTTCCTGAGTCCAGCTGACAGTTCACCATTAATTCACCAATAAATTGCATTGATTCAAACACTGGTGGATTAGAAATCTTTCATTATTCAGTTAGAGGGTGGATGTCAATTTGGTAATGATCTAGAAATATTGGATATAAACATTTCTTTCCATTGAGCTTTGGGCAAAAATTTAAAAAAGTAAAAAATCAATAATAGGTAGAAGGAAGACAAGTCACCGTTTGTAATTTATACATGGCATTTTTATACTCAGTTTTTCCATTTCATTTGAATATTAGTACTATGATATTAATAATCTTTTAATCCTTTTTTCCCATGAAGAAATGGAGACAGTCATGGATTCTTACTTTATTAGACTCTCATTATTTTATTCAATCTTAGCAAACAAGGAAGAAAAATATGTGATAAACAAACATCATAAAAGATTGTTCTAAGTCGTATATATGCTATTCTGCCTATGCAAATAGCAGAGTTAGGGGAAAGGGAAATAAACTGGTGTGAACCAAATAGAATATTCATTAGATTGAAATGCTCAAGAATTCTTTCATATCTTTCTAGTTTAAATGCAAAATACTTATCAAGGAATGAGGAATTGTTTTATTCCTGTTATTTGTACTTAATTTTAAATATATCATAGTATACATTAATACCTTATTTGTAATTTATCTTGTGCTTTTGAAATTTAAGAAATCTTTGTTTCAGAATTACAGTTAAATATGTTTTAAACAGGGGATGCTCTTAGATTATAGATTGATCTTTTTTTAAAAATATAATACCAACAGTTATATGAACACGAATGTTTAATGGAATATTTTTAAAGAAAATATTAAGTTCACTATAATAAACAGAATTTTAATTTGAAAATCATTTTGCTATAATCTTAAAAACATTTATAAACATATAGAATATTTTAAAGGCATAATGTAAATACATAAATATAAATCTGACACAATGTAATCTCTTTATTCTGAAACCTCAAAACGAAGTTAGTTTTAATTGATAAGTAAAAAATGAATGGAAGATAACTGTGTGGAAAATATGCAAATATAATTTTCAAGTTCTAGGCTGTGATAATTAAAATGTTTTGGGAGCAAGGGAAATATATAACAATTATGACCTCTAAAATATGTTTTCTACTGTGTCTTGGTTTTATATAAATATAAGATGGTCGCCAGGGAATATATTCCCAATTTATGAATATGCCCAAGCCAACTGGGTTTTATAGAGAAATTTAATTAATAATACACTGATTAATCAATAGAAAAAGAGAGAAAGTAAGAAAGGAATAAGAATGAATAAATCAGTCAGTTGGTTTTATCACTCACCCAAGATCTCTCTAGGTAAGGCTTCTCATGCCAACCTCAGGCTCCAACTTCAAGAGAGCCACCTTTCAAGAAATGTTCCAGAGAATTCTCCTCCTGACTCCTCCTGAGTTCTCCTTCCACAGCCTCCTTGAAGACCTCTCCAGGAGCTCTCCCTCTAGGACCTCTCTCCTCTCAGACTCCTTCAGAGCAAAACCTCTCAGAGCAAAACCTCTGGAACTCTCCTCCCTCTGTCCTCAGACCTCGCTATCTTTAAGGAAACCATCTATCAGACTCCTTCAGAGCAAAACCTCTCAGAGCAAAACCTCTGGAACTCTCCTCCCTCTCTTCTCAGACCCCGCTATCTTTAAGGAAACCATCTAAGTTCCCTCCCCTCAGTTCTCACATCTACCAATCACTGTCGATATCTCCCCTGTGCCAATGGTGGCTCTAGTTTAACCCAGGACCTCCCAGAGATCTGTCTCCTTTGCACATGTGTGTTCAAAGTCATATTCTCAAATAATTAAATCTTGATCTTTGCTGCAGCCCTTCCTAAATCCTGTTACTCTGAGTAGGTTGGAGATTGGAAGTTCCAAGACCTGGTTCTGTCATTCCCAGTATCTCTATTGTATCAATTCTAAAATCAATCATGACTCAAAGAACTTCCTGTTCTATGCTTAAGCATAGGTCAAAACCCTTTCCATTGTTTAGCAAAAGGTTTCTGTCCTAAAGTAGTCTTAAGTAGGGAGGAGAAGGTCCTCCCATGCCAAGGGGTTTCACATTCCAATAGAGTTCTTACTATCAGTAGGAAATTTTTTCCAAGTATGAAATTTCCCAATGGTGAAATTTCCAATATTCATAAGTCAAAGAAATTTTGAGGTTTACAAAGCTGTGGTGAAAAGAATTTTGCTAATAAAGTAAATATTCTTAGGACTACCATATAACATAGAAATATTACATATTACTATGGTGAGAGAAAAATTTCTCCGGTTCAGCCATGAAACAAAAATTAAATAAAAAAAAAGAAATTGAATGCCTATAAATTGGCAGAACTCTTTATTTTTAGGCACCCACCTGTTTTATTGGAAATCTTCCCATCTGGGCACAAGGTACAGTCAAAGCAGCAGATGGGCTGGCCTTTACGAAATTGCTTCCTGAAACCAGGGCTACAGGCCACACTGCATATAGAAGTAGGAATCTGAGTTTCCATAAATTAAGAGAAAAAAATATCAGTGTAAGAATGATTACTAAAAAGGAGATTCACTGAGGAAATGATCATTTAAGACTTCTTCTGTGGAAAACATTTAGAAAAACATATTTGAAGTTTGGAAATAAAAGGATGATATATTTCTGAATGGAGATTTTCTCCCAATTTTCCCTCTTCTCCTCCATCTCATCTTTTCCTAAAGACATGAATGTGGGCAGAATCAACACAAGACACATTATAGATACTCAAATTTATAAAATACAAATGTGTTGATAGTATATTTTCCACCAAATATGGGACAGCACATCTCTACAATGAACTTCATTTTGTATAAGGAATGTTGAAGTAACATCTTGCTCACAGGATAGGAAATATTTCTTTTTATTTTTTTCACTAAAAAAGTCCTGTTCTTGGTATTTAAGTAAATTATCCTGAATTTCTCAGGGAGTCATAACGTTAGAGAATTTATAATTATATTTTAATTAAAAATTTAAAGCAATAATTAATTAATATTTGAGTCTGAATCTGCTTGATTAATAAGAATCAAGTTATTTGAATGGTTGATCTTGTTTCCTAGTCTGGCATCTGGAGGTACCTCTGCTGATTCAGAGAAGGTGGGATTTATGACTTCCCATAAACAAATAAAATTGAATCTAAAAAGAAGTTCTATATCAGAAGAGGAAATACACAGAAAATTTGATTTGTCTTTTGGTCATTTAGCATTTGTGCCACTTGTCACAAACTTACTTGGGATTTTCTTGCCAAGGATGCCAGACTGGTTAACCATTTCCTTCTCCAGCAGATTTTACCAAAAATAAAAACTGAAGGAAAAAGGATTCAGTGACTGACCCAGACTCATAGAGCTAGTAAGTATTTGTAGGCAGATTTGAACTGGGGAAAAGGAGCCTCCCTGACTCCCGACACTCTTCCCATTATGCAGGAACATTTGAATTAAGAGCCTCTAAAAGCAGACATGGGACTTTTGGGGAAGACAAACTCATGATCAAATGCTTATATTAGCTATACTTTGATGTTACAGGTCTCTTTTGTGGGTAAAAATTTTCCACTCTCCCTCCTTCTGTTGTGATTCAAACTTGTGCACTTGATCTGAGGTATTTCAAGATTTTCATCACAAGATTTATTCAGATCATTATGTAACTTAAACAGAAAGACTTTTAAAGGAATGTTGAGAAAAAGATAAATAAGAGGAATCAAGCTTCTGTCTTACTGAGAGCAAAAGCGGAAAGTAGATGTTTCAGTCCTTTCCTAGTCATTCACAATGTCTTCTGGGAAGTTTTAAGGTCTAATGGAAAGAAAACAGTGTCCAGACTTCTAACACCCTCCTTTATGTAGCTCTCATTCACCAGACTCTTACCTGAGGGAAACCTTCTGGCCAATCTATGTCCTCTTCATTAATGCTTAACACTTTTTCCTGAGGAATCACTTCTCCAACTTTCACCTCTGACCAAATCTTACCAGGGAATGATCTAAAATTCAGGATATCATATGTCTCAGCAGTCATGGAGGGGCCATCCCCACATAACTCATCTTTGATGCCACTGACAGGATTCACACACTTCAGGAAGTGGAGGAGCTAAAGGCAAGGGCAGAAGTTTGTTACTCCTTAGGGAACGAAGGGTTCATTCACTCTTCTAAGTCTTGATAATCAACATGAAATGGCTATGTGTTGGAAGCTTACAAAAACTATCATTCTTTTTTTAATAAATGCTTCTTACTGAGTTTTACCCAGCATTCCACACTCGATTTCCCTTTTTTCCTAGCAAGTCATAGGTGCCATAAGAGTAATGTTCTAGATAATGAACCGACCTCAGATGTAATTTTAACTCCCCTTCAACAAATCATGAATTTCTTTCATATACCTCTGATATCTGGCATTCCAAGTTCTTTGGTAAAAATCTGTATTCACAGACAATATATGGCTTTCAAGAAGAAGTCTTTTTCCTTAGGGAAAAAAGTCTATCCCAGATCTATAGAATATTTGATTAGGTAAATTTAGGATTAAAGAACTATTTCCATTCTTACTGCTGAAATTCAAAGTAAAGAAGAAAAGGAGAATACAAATAATTAAAAGAGTAAACAATTCCAAAAAGTTCATTGAAACAAAATAATGGAAAATAATTCCAGTAAAATAAAATATTTAATCCCTGCTTTGTAATTGAGGGTTATGAGAAAAAAAGAGATTAAGTGACTTCTCCAGAGTCACACAGTTATTACATATCTGAGGAATGGTTTTAGAGGTCTTTCTAATTCAGTCAGTTGTCATGGCTGTCTGGTGTAAAGATTAAAATTAATATCCAAAACTCCAAGTATTATATTTAATAACATTTATTAAATATTTATCTTAAAGTATAAGGACATAAGGCTAGCAAAAACCAAAAGCCTCTACTCCCTCCTCCACCATTGATCCCAAGAGACCAAGTGGGTAGAAACAGGATCTCAAAACTCCCCCCCACATGAGACACACAAAGTGGAAAAGGAAAAGGGGATTTTGGATAATGTAGTGTCTAGGGTTCCAGATTCTAAATCAATACATTTTCCCCTGTGATCCTTTGGGAGACCAGTCTCCTCAACGCATCAAGAAAATATAACTTATAACATGAACTGGAGGTATATACAAATATTACAGTTTTTAAAGGAAAATTACAATAATTTGGGGATAAGAGGAAAATAAGAGGGAAAAAGAACAAAACCAATCATAGGTGCATTAACAAAAAGCCAATTAGTGGCCAGTCGTCTTGGGAAAGAGATTATACATTCAAAAACAAAAGCAATCAAGCCCCTTAAAGTTCAAATTTGCCATATCTTAAAGTTCACTCTGAAACTTCTGGTACAGTGTGTGGTCTCTGTAGGCATCTTTCAGAGCCTTCTCAATTCAGGGAGGTAGTCTCTTGTTCTATCTTTGGCTCAAATTCAAGGCAAAGTTTACAACGATAACATAATCCCCCATGAGGAAATTAATAATACATTCCCCACTAAGGAGGATATAGGGATTCATGTTGTTGTTGATTGTCTCTCGAACCGAGGATGACGATTGTCTTTGTGCGTTTTTGTGCACAAAGACACCTGTGCATAAAGATTTAAGTGGAAAAGTCGATGCACAGAGACAGTCCCACTCTCTCGGCGTTGGAAGCCTGGGTCCATTGGCACGAAAAGTCATTATACCTGGAGACTTCCTCAGCTGCATTGGATGGCCGTGTTGTCTTTTGTGCTCCAACATGCCCTAAGCACTCCACTGTGCCTTGCTGCATCGCCATCTTAGCGGTTGAACCTTATTGTTGGTTTCTTCCACCTGTTCAGCCGAAGCAGTCTTCACATGCTGGGTGAGCAAAACCCTAGTTCACCAGGGGTCGACGTCGACCCGATGGCTACCCTCACAAGGTTTAGCCAGCCTGTCGAAGCTGTTGCCCGGGGTGTGGCTTCTGCCACATTCTAGCAGCTACTGGGAGCCACAAGTGAGAGCTGGGTGTCAGGTGAGGGTCAGTGGCTGGAGAGCTGCCCTAGAAGGGTATGACAAGCCCTCCATACCAGAGATATTACCCCTCCCTGAGCACCCCATATGTAGGAATTACACATAGATACAAAGTCTAATTATAAAGCATATGTATCAAATATCAAAAAAATCAAGTAATAAAAGAAATTAAAATAAAAATGGCTTCTGAGTCAGGTAAAAAAATATAAGAAGAAAAGTTGAAAAATAATTCTGGGAAGAAGAGAAAAAAGAAGAAAAAGAAAAAAAATATCACAACTCACAAGAGGTTCTTGGTGTGATCCATGACCCATAAGTATACAACAATATTTAGTCACTAACCAAGTTTAGCAGTCTTGACTACAGTAAGTTGTCACATCATGAGAGAAAATAGAAAAAGGGACTAGATCTCGAGAGAAATGAGAAATAGAATTTCCTCGTTCAACCCTTTTCTTCATTTTTTTTGGGATAACGGAGCCAGAGCAATCGATGTAATATTCTTGATATAATGTGTGGTACTAGGAAGTCTTACAATTTACAAATGTTAAGCAACCACAACTTCCAATCCCACATATGATCAAGTCATTGTGCTTTTGGTACAGAATGTCATCAATCCTCAAAGGATTGGTTTGGTTTCCTTCACTTTTTTGTGCTTGTTTGGAATTTTGCAAGTCTAGTTCTGTGCTCCTTTGTGGTCTGTTTGTCCTTGGATTAGACATAGTCATCGAGCTATGGGATGAATAATAGGCTACTGGGTACTGAGCAGGAATCAAAAATTGATTTAGAACACTTGAAGTTATCCTTTTTTTAATGGACATATAAGATAAATTGTTTATCATAATTTTTGTGCTATAGCAGAGGCATAGCAGATAGCTTGTTTTAAATTTGAGAGTTCTTAGGTGTTCTGTTTCCAATTTAAGTGTTTCAGGTATTGAGTTATTTTGTGAGTGCTACAAGGGGCTTAGCAATTTCCCCATAGCAAGGGATCAAATGTTGACCAAATCCAGTTGCTCCAAGAAGAGCTCTCAATTGCTTGTTAGTGGTAGGAGCTTTTATTGGGGGATATTTTCAATAGGCTTTGGAGACATTAAATAGGATCCAGCAGTTAAAATGAAGCTTAAATATTGTACCATGGTGAGACACCACTGAACTTTGTCCTTGGAGACTTTTTGGCCACTCTTATGTAGCTCTAAGAGAAGGTTTTTCCTATCCATTAGGCATGATTCAGCATTTGGTGAGGCCATGAGTAAATCATCCATATACTGAATTAAAAGAATGGTATCTGTATCAGCAGTTAAGAATTGTGTAAACAGGACTCCTGGTCAAGATGACCACTTAAAAGCAGCAAACGTTCAGACCTCGGAAAACCCTTCCTTATCTATCACAAACTGAATGCTCCTAGGGCACTGAAATTCAAACTGAACAACAGGACAGACCCGGGGAACCCTCCTTCTGGACTCGGATCAAAAGGTACAACCACCTAAAAGCCAGAATTCTAGATCACTCAGATCTAAGGGGAAGGCAGAAGGAAGGTACCAGGACCCCTCCCCCCCCAACCCAGAGCACTGAGCCCACAGCAGCAGGGGGACACTCAGAGCCCACAAAATGGCCTCTGGGTTAGCTATTCTGAAGGATGCACCTTGAAAGTAACCTGGTCCAGTCTTGGGGGCCCCCAAAACAGACGGCAAGGAAACAGAAAGAGATGGAGTGAGCCTGTAGCCCCTTGGCTGGGTCCTTCCATCTGAGTTGGTTCCTGCTTCCATCTGTGCAGATTCCTTTATCAGGGCACATTCAGCCCAAGCCAGCTGAACCTAATCACATCGGAAGCCCTCAGAGCTTCTGAAAGGATAGAATCCTCAAGGCCAGCAAAGGGGTTGCTCTGACAGGAGAAGGGCTTACCTTGAAAGTAACCTGGGCCAGCCTTAAGGCATCTAACACAGACAGCAGAGGAGGTTTCATTTGCTTCGGGACTCATTCAGCCCAACCCAGCTGAACTTAATTACACCAGGAGCCCTCAGACTTCAGGGAGGCCAAGACCCCTACCCCCTTAGAGTAAACAATGTTCTGAAAGTACAGAAACCTCAGGGCTGGCAAAGGCATTGAGGTACCTTGCGGACAGTGCTGTGCCAGGCTCAGACTGTGGAAGTAAGGCAATGGAAAAAACAACAGGAGGTAATTGAGAGCAGTAAAACCCGAAAAGCTGGCAGGCAGGGGAAGGCAGGCTCTGGGCTTCCCCGGGAAGACAGAACAGCTACGGAGAAAGGACAATCTGCCTGGGGCTAAAGCCTCAGACCATCAGACTGATACACGAAGAGCCAGTCCTCCTCACTCAGACAGAGATGGCAAACAGTACAGAAGTACAAAAGCCTCCAAACACCAAGAAAAGCAAGAAGAAGGGGGTGACTTTGGATACATTTTATGGAGCAAAAATACAAAATACTGAAGAAATAGAAGATGAAACACAAGCAAATGCTCTGAAACCCTCCAAAGGAAATGGAAACTCTCCTTGAACTCTTGAAGAATTTCAATCAGAAATGATCAAAAAGATGATTAGAAGATGATGTGGCCCAGGGAGATACAAGTATATCAGTTGGGATCTCAAAAATAGGAGTCTCCTTCATTTCATGAGTATCTTAACGAAGTACAGGGAGTAAAGTTAAGGATTCCTCAGGCAGTTCCAGTGTCATAGAGCCATCTGGGGAGCAAGTATCTTGGCTCTAAAATTGCACAAAAGTTCTCTCCCCAGCTAATTTAAAGGGAATCCAGGCATTAAGAGGAAACAGTGTTCCACATTAAGGGGTCCTACAGACACTATTCTAGGGTTAAGCCTTGGAACCTTTATAGGGTTCTCCCTGGCACTCCCCCGACATTAACTGAGCCAATGAAATTGCAATACGAATCAGGTGTACTATTCAATACAGACCAGGAAACTCCAGAATCAAAAGGAAATCATAATACTTGTTACCAACCATTAATGTTACAAGGGGCTCATTAGTATGGGGGAGGGAGAGGATAGGGACAATGGGCAGTAAGAAGTCATGGTCTGTAAAATCAAAGATTGTAGCCTCTGATTTCTGTGCCCCGAACCCCCACCCTGTACATCTTCATAATCTTTGGGCAGTACCTTGAACTGAGCCCTGAAAGGCAATAGCTCCCTGTGTGGTTCAGGGATGAGTTCCACTCAAAATCTACTGCTGTGGAATCATTTGGTATGAGTTGTCAGGTGACTGATTTATGTCCCTAGGATTATTATCAGTCCTAAAATTATGATTCCAGAAATCACCATTATATTTATCATTCCTATAATCATTCCTATAAGAATTTCTCCTTTGTGTATAGCTCATCATCACCCACAAACTATTCCTACATTTCATCATTATGTGACTCTTCTTACGACAGAATTAGTAAGGGACTGATATTTATATTCTTCGAGAGGGGCTAGTGCCATTGCTTGAGCATCATGCCCTTTGTTTTGTTTATCAATTTTTACCTCCAAACATTTGATTTGTTTGCTCAAGGCCTCTATCATTATTAGCTTCTTCCTGTTTTTCCTTTTGGCCTTTAAACACATAAGAATCAGTGTTTCTCAACTCTTCAAGGTCCATCTGAGGCTACCATGGCCAATGCATCTTAAAATAATCTTGGACTACCCTGCAAGATTTGTTGACAAAATGTTTCCTTATTTGCTTTATAACTTTGTCTTTAGAAATATCAAGGTCTCAATATTGACCTGCTAGGTCAATGAGCTTATCCATGAATTGGGAGAATGTCTCATTATCTGATTGTCTAAGCCTTTCTAATTTTTACCATGCTCCCATATGCTCAGAGCATTCTCGCATAGCTGTTATAATGGCATCCCTACAATGATGTAGTTGCAACTGTTCTGTGCTACTTTTATAATCCCATGCAGGATCCTGAGCTGGCCAATGTGCTCACCCCTTGACCATGTTAACATAAGAGGTGATTTCCTTTTTCTCATGTTCCATTAGAAAAGCATTGAGCAAATTCTCAATATCCTTAGAGGATTGGTCATAGTGGTAAAAAATATTAGCCATATTCTTGATCATGACCAAAGTTTCAGATTCAAATCAAGGTACATTATGTTTCAGTTGTCTAATTTCTTGGGATATAAAAGGAAAATGATGTCTTAGGTTCACCACAACCCCAATACTTCCTATTTCGGGCACTTCCCTTAATGGGAAAGAAGCTTCATAGTAGTCATCTGATGTCTATGATTCCTTAGGAATTGACTGTGGGGATGCTAAGGCAAAATGGGTAGGAAGAGTTATGGGAGTAGAATGATATTTATTTGGAGTTTGGGCTAATCTTGGGGTGGGAGAAAGGGCAGGAGAATATGGAGGGTTAAAGGAAATCAGAGGGGGTAAGATCAGCCAGGAGTTCCAGAGAATGAAAGAGATGTTGCAGAGTACTAGAGAGAAGGATCTGTACCTGATATATATGGGGGGGGGGTGTTTCATCTGCATTTCAGGAGAAAAAGGAACAGCCTCTATTTGTGGTTCAGAAGCAAGTCCATAGAATTCAGATATGTCTCGGGTGGGATCAGTATTTTTCATTGGTCATTTAAGTGTTCGATAGTTTTTTATTGAATTTTCATTTTGGCCTGCATTTCTACTTTAATCTCTCATATAGAGGCATCTTTTGTTTTAAAGAAGATCAGAAAAATAAAATATGGTAAGATATAAGGATGAAGAGGGAATTTGTAATTGTACATGCTTCTAATTGGATAAAAACAAAAGGCTTTCACATATGGTAGCATTTATATTGCTCAGCATTTTGATCAAAAAAGGAGAAAAATAATATATATTTATTGATTTATTATTTAATTATTATTATTATAATGGGTGGGATTAGAAGGTGAGGGCATTTACTTCCTTTTATTATATTTCATTATGATTTTATTGGATTATTTTTTTAAAGGGGAAAAAATTAAATTATTTATTTATTGCTGCCATCTAGTAGCAGCAGACAACCACTGTGGCTAAGCAGGAAAAGGGGAAAAAATAAAAGAGAAGAGAAAGGGGAAAAAAAGGAAGAAGAAGAGAGAAGAAAAAAAAACAGTGCTTTATATTGAACTCTAGTGACCAGGAGGCAGCTCTACAACTGTGAGGGGTTAGGGGTGGTTTTCAGGGTAAGGGCTGTGGTTTGGGGCTGCTAGAATCCAAAATGGAAGATATTACTACACAATTGGGCAGAGACTGAGAGATGGATTTATGGGAAATTTGGTAAAGCAAGGAGGGGTAGGAATTAAGCTGGGTTGGTTTAAAAGAGGGCTAGAACTCTCCCAGCCAAGGCAAAGAGCCTGATGGAGCCTAGGGGGCAGTCAGCTGTTCATTGGTGCGAGGGGTTCCCTTCCACACTGGCTAGGGAAAGGGAAGCTTATATTTACCAGCTGGAATGGATCTGGGCAGCAGAAGTGGCAAAAGCAGCAGCAGAAGCAGCAAAAGCAGCAGCAACTCAGGAGTAGGGGCCAGGCTAGAACTAGCTCTGACTAAAAAAAAAAATCCCCATAGCAGTTGGGGTGCAGGTATGGGAAGACAAGCCAGATATGACTAGGCTTTAGCAGCTGCAGTACTTAGTGGCAGCATAGGCGGGGCCTGGGATGCCATGGCTGAGGTAGTAGTTTGAGGCAGCTGGGGAGGGTGGGCCTGCCTCTTAGCCAGGGTTTGGCCAAGCTGCAGACATGAACGGTCAATCAGGCTCATTGGGCTGCTTTCCATGTCTTGGGTGGGGAGCTGCTTCTCCACCAAGTCCCCTAAATTAAGGCAGCTGGGCCAGTAAGAGCCTGCAGGCCCACCAGGGTTTATAAAAATACTCACAGCTGCCATAGGCTCAGAAGGTAGAAGCACAGCTATAGGAATGAGCCACAGTTGGGCAACTAGAGAAGGGTTTGAAAACTCCCAGTAGAAAAGCAGTTTCAGTTGCAAACCAGGAGCAGTTTTGAAACCAACAGGATGCTGGGCTGTAACCAGGCTGTAGGGTTTAAAGAAACAGGCTGCCAGATTTTCTTCTAAGGGAAAAATAAAGTTATAGAATCTCTTTTTGATCTGTCAAAAATATGAAGATTAAAATTAATATCCAGGACTATAGGTAATATATTTAATAACATTTATTAAATATTTATAATGAAGAATAAGAAATCAAGGCTAGCAAAAACCAAGAGCTACTCCTCCCTCCTCCATCATGGATCCCAGAGACTGGTGGGTGGAAACAGGAAGTCAAAACTCCCCCCATGTAAGGACACACAAACAGGAAAAGGAAAAGGGTATTGTGGGAAATGTAGTCTCTAAGGTTCAATATTCTAAATCAGTACACTTGTCAATTAAGAGATGGGAGGTAGTGAAGTCAGTACACAAAGGACAGGAGCTTACGGTTTTTTTTTTTTCTGGATCATCTGTTTCCTGGTAAACATCTTTCTCCTGATTTAGTAACAAACATCTCCTATGGTGGCTAAGTTTCTGTGCCTCATCTTTGGTCTATTTAAGAAAGTCATGTTTTTCTGACTCAAAATTCTCTTAATGATTATTGAATAAAATTCGTTGAACTTCCAGTCAGTTCTGTGGTGACTGATGACATAGAATTTTATTTCATAGAATATATTCTGTATAATTATATTTTAAATATGCTTATTCAAAGTCTAGGCTTTCTGTACCCAGATATATGAGCTTATTTTATGAATTCTACTAGGCTAAGATGATTCCATACACCTCCAATTTCCCAACATGTTCACCAAGCAACCAGTTACTCTAGGACTTAGCAATAAGACATAGAATACAATTTTCACTACTGGGTTCTCTTCTTTTTAAGAAATAAATGTATCATTCAGGCAACTGTGAATATAATCATTAATGTGCAAATATCAAATATTTTGATCAGCATTCATTTGTTGTTAGAAGGTAAAACAGAATTGATCAATGAGATTCTATATATAAGCATCATAGTATTGGTAGTATATAATTGAAAATCAGTTACCCTAAAAAAAGCTATATTTCCCAGGAGTCCATTTTCTTCCTCTAATTACATACTTCCTGTAGATAAGGGATATTAGGCAGGGACAGGGAAGGTCCCAGCTCTTCACTTTCTGTCCTGAGCTTGGTGGTGAACTGACTGATCAGCCATGGGCACATGGTCTGTATTTTGTATCTTCTTTATTCCTTGATTTCTAATGATCACTAATAACACTCTTAAAATATAATATTTCTATTATTAGAGATTATAATTGAATTTTTACAGTTGGTGAACAAATGGGACAAGAAATTTTCTCAATTGTTTTTTTAGATAACCTAGATAATTTTTTAAAGTCACATTTCTCCTGCCAAAGCTTTTTGCCCACCCCACCCACCCCCAGAAACTCCAAATCTCTTTGGAGCTGCTGTGTTTTTTTTGTTTGTTTGTTTGTTTGTTTGTTTTTCTACTTTTTGCTGGTTACTTGTTCTCTTTACTGGCCTGGCCTGGCTGGAGGTCTCTTGATGAAGAAGAGATAAACCACTTCTCTAGCCCAACTGCTTGAGTCCTTCATTCCTCGTTCCTCTTTCTTTCTCTGTCCCTCACTGTTGACTCTGGCATTGCTGATACTGCTTCCTCCAGCCCCTGACCCCAATCGCTTATCTGGCCCCAAGTCCCAGTCTCCCAGCAGCTCTGCTCCTAAAATCGGCCTTCCAATCAGACCCTGACCCCTACTGATACTGCTGATTATTGCCACCAAGAAGCTAAGAGTCAGGGAAGATGGTAAAAAACTGGGGTGTTCTGTCCTTAGGCAACAGTTAGCATCCATGTGGCAGAGGAAGGTTGGAGGGTGGGGGGTGAGGAGAAAAAAGATACTCTTCCAAACAAGAAGTTGATTATAAGCATGGCATATTCTATGAAAGAGCAGTGCATTGTCTATTTCATTCAGCTTCTACCATTCATGAGTACAGTGATCCTTTTACTTATCTTACCTGAGACTCAGGGGAGAAGTTTATCTCTCTGCAACTCTTTTTCCATTTGGGACTGCCCAGTTTGAGATTCCTAAAACCCATGTTCTCCCAATACTGACAAAAGGAATCTCAAGGGATTTTTAAGGATCTTTATAGAGACTGGAGGTTAAATTTTTAAGGCCTTTTCAGATTCCATTGTTTCATAAAATCCTCTGCATTTTATTGTATTTTGCTGATTATTTTCTTTTAGATTTAATTTTGTTTTAAGTTCATATATTAATGTATTCAATACTCTTCTATTAAACTTAATCATTTTAATCTACTGAAACTTAACTATTACTGTTTCCTTTCCCCTAGGGCTACTGCACAAAATATTGTAAAATCCCATAAATATTTTCCCCCATTTATCATTTATTAAGTTTCACATAGATATTGGATGAACTCAATCTAGCTAACAAACTTTAGAGAATTTAATAAGCTAAGAATTTAATGATGATTTTAAGCAGTCTTCAGATATAATTTTAATTAACTAGTTGTTTCTGAATGGATGAATTTTTTATGTTTATATTTTAAAGAATGCTGAATTGAAGCTAGAGAAACAAAGAACTATTCCTCAAAAAGTGTTTATATGAATCAGGAAGCCAAAAAAAGAGCTCCTGAAAAACCTATTCAAGTTAATTTATATCTACCAGAAAAAGCTAGATTTCTTGGTGATATTCTAGACCCAAATAAGTTTTACTTTGTTTAAAAACATATTTTCCAAGGCTGAAAGATTTGCAACATCTGTAAAAATTGTCACAAATATCGATCAGTTCATAGTTTGTTGTTGTTTTTTTTTTGTCATAGAGCAACTTATATGAAATATGATAGTGGGTTTGTTTGCTATTATAATTAAATGGGCTATTGTGGATTTTGGGGATTTTGGTACTTCTTTGAATGTGCATTATCTACTATATTAATGTTTTATTCTGAAAATCACTTGTACTCATACAGTGGTTAAGTTAAAAAGGAAATAGATCTCATTTTTTGGGTGAGAAACCTTTGTACTCTACATTTCCTTAGTGGACACAGTGTGTATATATCTGTAAGCTATATATATTTGAATTTTAAAACACTTTTGTTATTGTTTTTTGCTTACAGGTGCAACAAACTATTTGTTTTATTTTTCCTCCTTTTTCTGTTTGATGCACATGTCAACAGCATTTAGAAGATTTTTTAAACTTTTTTTTATTTGCAGTAATATAAGTTTAAAATATATTTGCTACAATATGAATGTATACCCACAAGCCTTAGACTATTGAAACCTGCCATTTATTAAAAAATACTTATGGGAATTTGCTTAATGATTCTGTCTGGTTCCAGGAGAAGAAAATACATAGAGTCATTGCACATTGCCAAATAATCACAAAGCTAAACAGCATAGTGTCAATCAAGCACAAGGTCAAAGAGACCAACCAATACCAATTGGATTGATGCAATTTTGAGGCAAGACAAGAGGACTTAAACTTGTTTGGGGTGTGAGGTTGAGGCTGTTTTGAAATATATCAGAGGCAATTCTTCCTTGTCCTACATTCTACCAAGTATCTCAAATTTAACTCCTACTTGGCTCCTATAATCTAGTCCCTATTCTGTCTTTCATAGTGTGGCAAATTCCTGTAGTCTTGGCTGCAAATGGGTAAGTAAAATACTACTGCATTTTGTCCCTCAGACATATGGGATAGACTTTACTTTAATTGAACCGTAATATAAGGGTTTCTTATGAATTTATTCTTGTTTACTCAAAATTTTGTGCACATAAAGTTTTGGTATTTTGATTCTGTTTTTGAATTTTTTCTTTCTCCCAAAAAGTTTACTTGTTCTTCCATTCATTTTTCTTTTATGTTTCTGTTTTTTTCTTTTGATAATTGATTCATATACCTCAAAACTCAGCCATGCATCCCTAAGTGATCCCTGTGTTTTTCAACATCCTCTTCAGGGGGTAATTATTATTTTAAATTGCAAAGTTTAAATTTTTTTTTTTGAGAATAATTTTAGGTTAAGAAACATTCTACCTCTCTAAATCAGAAAGTGAAGTATTTGGAGAAGGCACCATGAAGATGCCTGCACAGACCACACAATTCACCAGAAGATCCAGAGTGAACATTGGGTTGTGGCTATTTGAACTGTGTGTGGTTGAATGCATTTATTTTGACTGTATACTCTTATGCAAAAGGGGACTGCTCCCTAACTATATTTTTGTAAATGTGCTGAGCAATCATTGATTTTGTTCTCTTTTCCTTTTCCCCTAAATTATTGTAATTTCAATGTTGGTTATGTTATAAGATCTTTTGGAGAAATCAGTCTTCCTCAGCTCTCAGTGGGCAATATATAATTGAAAATCTGTTACCCTAAAAAAGAACTACATTTCCCAGGAGCCCACTGACTTCCTGTCATTATGTCCTTCCTGTAGATAGTGGATATTAGGTGGGAATGTGGAAAGTCTGAGCACATTACTTCCTTTTATAAGCTTGGTTATGGTATAGAGGGTATATGACCTGGTTGAGCAGCCATAGACACATGTTCTTTATTTTGTATCTTCTTTATTCTTTGATTTCTAATGATCATTAATAAATCTATTAAAATATAGTATTTCTATTATTAGAAATTATAATCTAATTTTTATAGTATTATTGTGATCTAGCACAGAATAAATATCCTAAATTTGAGTTGAGTTAATGGAACTCTCCTACCACATAGAGTTATATGCTGAAAAATGTGTATAAAGAAGAACATCAATATTTTTCCCAAGATTATTATATTAGAATTGGAGTAAATGGTAACTATCTAAGAGAATACCATGGTTTTTACACAGAACATCATATAATCAAATAAAATAGACAAAAATAGGGAGTAAGTGGTCATATTGAAGTCTCAAATTATTGCAATATCATACAAAGATAGATGTTTCAACATAGAATAATGTATTTTCTTATTTTAGTATATGGTTTGGGTTTGGGGTTTTATAAGGTTATTCACTACCAAATATGAATACTATGGAAATATGTTTTGAGTAATAATACACATATGACCAAGATTGAATTGTTTCTCAACTCCAGAAATGGGGAGGGAAAATGAGATGGAGAGAGCATGAGTAATATAATTTTGGAAAACAAATAAAAATTTGTTATTAAAATAAAATAATGATAAAACAAAACCAAGTATTTTGAGTAGCCTGTGCAAATTCTAGGTTGCAAGAGGATGGTTACCTTCCAAGAGAGAACCGGGTATGCTAGAAGTTCTGATAAATCTTTTATCTCAGTCTGAAGAATTTGGTGGAGAGCATGAGCCAATAAATAAACTCCATTGTAGATATTGGAACTCAATTCCATTATGGTCTTGTCAAAATAAATAGTAGGTACATCTTCAAAGTACAAATTTTCATCGCATTGCCAAGAAGTTATATTTAAATTCTTTATTTCTGAAAGTAAACAATGAAAGACTGTCTGCCAGTAAGACTTAAGGAAAATGTCCTCAGGGTTGGCTTGGGGATGCACACTTTTTAGGAAATCTGTGAAACCAGGAATCTCCCTCTTGAATTGAGAAAATTTTAATATACCATGAAAATTGCTCATCATTTCACCTGTAGAATCTGCAGAATAATCCCAGGAAGCACTGATGACCAACAGCTTCCCATAAAACGGAAAGGCAAACAATAATTCAGAAAAACTTTTAAGGGAGTCTGTATTTCCATAGATGAAAATCACATTGGATGAGGACCCCAGGATCCTAGACAAGAATTTAATAGGATCACCTTCATGTTTAAATTTATCAGAAACTCGTTCTGTAAAAGCCAGACAGATACCATTCCAGGCCATCTCCTCTTTTAGATGCTTGGAGAATTGTTCCCCTGTCAGGTCATCTGAAATAACAAGTCCCATCCATGTCCAACCAAAATGTAGCATCAGTTGAACTGCTGCCAGGTGCAGAGTGGATTCCCTGCTGCCCAGCTGATAGACGTATGGATACAGGACCTCATCAGACAGGAGAAGATCAAATGAGCCATAGCTGAGCTACATGAATATAAAGAAGAAATAATTAGAGTGCTGATATAGAAGCAAATTCTGAGTTCTTTAAATTTCGTCTCAAGCAAATATCAAAGCCTTATATATTGAAAATATTGATAAATTCTCTTTAATATAATTGGATAGATCTTGTCTACAATAGTTTTAACAGAAGGCAATTCTCGAGGTGGATTCAAGATTGAGATCACAACATGACAGAATTAAGAAGTGACATATTTTGAAAGGAACTCCTAATCTATCCTAATATAAACTATCCTTTTACTAATATCTGCTCAAACAATTATCTCTGTTTGAAGCTTTGTAGTGAGGTAATATCATCTTCCACTAACAACAGTATTCTACTTTTAGACAACTCTTCCTATTAGTCCCTTTTTTCTTACATTCATCATTTTCAAAATCAGCTTCTATGGAACATCTGCTCATTGCTCCAAATTCTTTTATTGTGGTGCAAACAGAACAGACACTTAAGTCTCTTGAATGAACTCATGAGTTGAATATTGAAGCATAGATATATGTCCTCTTAGTTGATCTCATCACTTTTTAACCTTATACAACAACCATGCTTTATCCAGCCTTTCTGTGCCAAGCATTTTATTCATGTCTGAGTAAGAAGGAGCAATTGAAGGATGAAGATTTTTTAATCAGGGGACCACAAAATTTCCAAATCAAATGTATATAAGAATAATAGGACTCAGACTTAATAGGAGTTGATAGTCCCCCCTTCAAACCCAATACCTCATTGGTATCTATCAACACTCTCCTGTAGCTCCTAGGAGCTCTAGCAAGCAAAGTGACCACATACTAGTAAAACTTTATTGGCAGACAGTCTAAACCAGGTGGAGGGTAAGTGTCTAGCCCCATCCACAGACTCAGTTAGGAATGAAATGCTACTGCATGAAAATGGGATGATGAGAACAATTTGTTCTAAAGGCCATCAAGTCAGCTAATTCAGTAGCTATTGAGCAAAAGTAGTACAAAAGTAATTTATGAGAGTAACATAATTAGTGCCTGCTTTTCTGACCCAACAGAATAATAAAAATTACACAAAATAATGAGGATACATTCATTTTTTCTTGTAACTCTATTTTCCTTATTAGTGACTTTTTTTGCATCATGAATATCACATGACACTGTATACTCAATGTGGTTTGAATGGAATTGTACTGATTCCTAGTTGGGAAATTAGTCATTTATTTGAGTGACCCGAACTTCAAAGGAATGTTGATATTCACAATTGCTACTCATAGGAACTTGCTAAAAAAGGGGGATGATGGATTACCATCATCATGATCTTTGAAGAATGAAAACTGTGAAACTACCAAAGGGCCATGTAAAGAAACAATGACATTATGAGTAAGTTGTGTCAGAGAAATACCAGGGAATTTACGGAAATATGTAATTCCTTACTTTCCTAGTGCAAATACCCATCTTACTTGCCTATGAAGGGGTGCATTCGGACAAGTAAGTAAATGGAGACCAGCCTTTGCACTTAACCAGCTCTTGATTCTACATCATTGTCATGATGATGACTCAATATCCAGAACACCCAGGGGTTTTTTCTTCTTCATCATAATATTCTCTGAGGATCCAGTTAGAAAATGCATATCAGGCATTGAATATTTATTCCCCAGAAATATGTTCCCTTGAACAGATAAACAATTTGTGTCTAAAGAATACATCACATATTTAACAAATCAGGCCCAGATTAAATAAAGGAACAAATTCTCAGCTGAAATTTCAAGATCACTCTGAACACAGAATTAGATGCTAATTATTAGAACAGAGCACTGAAGGGATGGACAGATGCTTCATATAGGTAGCATAAATGTACAAATTAATTTCACAATGTATATAAGCATATTCCTTACCCTGGCAAATTTCTGTTCTGAGACTGGAAAAAAATAACCTCTCCAAATTCCTCAGAATTTTCCCCTAATATTCCAAGGTGAACTGAGAGGATATGACTATTGCTTGGGAAAATGTTTACTCATTCAAAATTATCACTCAAAATGAATAATTCAATATAGCATCACCTCAAGTAAAGAACAGAGTGAGTTCCTTCATGGAAGGGACATTTATTACTACTTTTTCTATTTCTTATTTCAAATCTGTGCCTAGGGCTTCTTGATGAATGTGAATTGACTCCCTGATGCCAGTACAGATTATATAAAGAATTGTGTATTATAAACTCATAGAGAATATGGGTTGAAAATGGGCAAAAGTATTGCCTCACATACCTGTGGGACTTTATATAGTCCTAACAAAGTGGCCATGGCCATGGACAGTGTAGATGACATCCCTCCAATGACAACCATTGATTTGTGCTGCCTGTCACAGCTATAGTTAGGGATCGTTGGCCCCTTCCCTGACAACCACATCAAGGAGTTCTCCACAGCCAATCGACTTTCATGGAAGTTATTGAGCAGCTGGTATCCCAGAGATATGTTGGGCAGCAAATGGGGGTCCTTGTTGATCTCATCCACCGCAAATTGGACAGTGAGAAAATGTTGGTAATGTTTGAGCATGTATCTAATGTGACGAGGAAAAAGTAAGAATTAGGCACAACTTGGCAGGCACAGGAATGGCAAAATATCATAATGGATTAAATAGGGATCATTAGCTGAATATTTCGAAGACTATATAGAAACCATGACTGATACTTAAAGGGCTATAATTGAGTGAAGGAAAAAAATGTAAGTGGAAAATTTTCATACTGGTTGAAATTAGGAGTGTGCAAGTGAGTGTATACACCTCTTCATGAGACACTGGAATCAATGAATAATGGAGAGACAACTGTGACAATAGTGTATTTGGAATGGAGTGGGAGGATATCGACATTATGCTCAAGGCTTTTGTTTTCAGTATATTCAGTCTATTCAGGCAATGATAACAGTTGACTTTTAGGAGAAATGTGAGATATTGGAAGTTTGTCAAGTCTAGCATGAGAGTTAGAATAGCTTTTGTGGAAAAAAGAAAAATAAATCACCCACAGCAGTATCCAGCAGTACACTTGTAATGTTGCAGTGAAATCGATCTGCAACTGTTTCTGATATTCTCTATTTTTTTAACACAAGCTGAGCAGGAGGGGAAGCAATAATTGCTACGAATAATCTGGGGTAGGTGTTTGACAATACTTAAATAAGTGATTGTTGCAGTTTGAGAAGTCATGCTATCAGAAATTCCACAGTGGAAAAGAGTAGCCACTTGTCCCTTCTTCTGATTTTTTCCACCATGGTTTATTTACATATTTATTTGTAAATTAAATTTTCTGTGCCAAACACCATTCTTGGAGCTAGAAATTTAAATATAAAATTTAAATTCTAATTTGTATTTATCTATACATTCAATTCATAGGAAATAAATTGTATATATACATGTACATTTATATATACATGCAATAAATGTACAAAGTATATACACAAAACAGTTTACAAAGAAATTTTAGTAATTTAGTAAAAATAATTTGAAAATTCAAAGTAAAACCATTATTGTAAATAGTAGTCATGATCAGCTTTAAAGGAAAAAAAAAGTATTTTGGTAGACAGAATAGACATGAGAGCATCTTTGAGACATAGGTAACAGCCTGTGTTAAAATACCATGAATGAACTGTGATTTCATGGGTGAAAGAAAGCAACAAAATCCTTTTAGACTCAATGGCAATATCTTGAAATGGATTGTTGTATAATAAACCTTCTAAGGAAAAGTAGTTTTGAATCAGAGGCTGAAAAGCTCTGAAACTGCAATAAATAAGTTCTAATTTGGTACTGTTGGCCATAATTGGCCATTGATGTTCCTTTGTACCTGGAGCCAAGGAATAATATTGGCACAAAACTTAGGTCATCAAACATTATTCCAGTAGCTTTGTGAAGACCCAAACATTCCTACCAAAAGCTAATCTTTCCAAGATAAATCAGGTCTTCTGCTTTCTTTTAAGGTTCAAGACACCACAATCTCTAAAAGGAATGCCTTCAATATTTACATCACTTAAACCATTAGGAGGTCATTTTTTTAAAATATATTTTATTTGATCATTTCCAAGCATTATTCATTAAAGACATAGATCATTTTCTTTTCCTCCCCCCCACACCCCATAGCCAACACATAGGTCCATTTGGCATTACATGTTTTCTTGATTTGAACCCATTGCTTTGTTGATAATATTTGCATTAGAGTGTTCATTTAGAGTCTCTCCTCTGACATGTACCCTCAACCGCTGTATTCAGGCAGTTGCTTTTCCTCGGTGTTTCCACTCCCATAGTTTATCCTTTGCTTATAAATAGTGTTTTTTTCTCCTAGATCCCTCCAGATTGTTCAGGGACATTACACCGCCACTAATGGAGAAGTCCATTACGTTCGATTATACCACAGTGTATTAGTCTCTGTGTACAATGTTCTCCTGGTTCTGCTCCTCTCGCTCTGCATCACTTCCAGGAGGTTGTTCCAGTCTCCATGGAACTCCTCCACTTTATTATTCCTTTTAGCACAATAGTATTCCATCACCAACATATACCACAATTTGCTCAGCCATTCCCCAATTGAAGGGCATCCCCTCGTTTTCCAGTTTTTGGCCACCACAAAGAGCGCAGCTATGAATATTTTTGTACAAGTCTTTTTGTCCATTATCTCTTTGGGGTACAGACCCAGCAGTGCTATGGCTGGATCAAAGGGTAGATATTCTTTTGTCGCCCTTTGGGCATAGTTCCAAATTGCCCTCCAGAATGGCTGGATCAAGTCACAACTCCACCAGCAATGAATTAATGTCCCTACTTTGTCACACCCCCTCCAGCATTCATTACTTTCCTTTGCTGTTATGTTAGCCAATCTGCTAGGTGTGAGGTGATACCTCAGAGTTGTTTTGATTTGCATCTCTCTGATTATAAGAGATTTAGAGCACTTCTTCATGTGCTTGTTAATAGTTTTGATTTCTTTATCTGAGAACTGCCTATCCATTTCCCTTGCCCATTTATCAATTGGAGAATGGCTTGATTTTTTGTACAATTGATTTAGCTCTTTATAAATATGAGTAATTAAACCTTTGTCAGAGGTTTCTATGAAGATTTTTTTCCCAATTTGTTGTTTCCCTTCTGATTTCAGTTACATTGGTTTTGTTTGTACAAAAGCTTTTTAGTTTGATGTATTCAAAATTATTTATTTTATATTTTGTGATTCTTTCTATGTCTTGCTTGGTTTTAAAGCCTTTCCCCTCCCAAAGGTCTGACATGTATACCATTCTGTGTTTATCCAATTTACTTATGGTTTCCTTCCTTATGTTTAAGTCACTCACCCATTGTGAATTTATCTTGGTGTAGGGTGTGAGGTGTTGACCAAACCTAATATCTCCCACACTGTCTTCCAATTTTCCCAGCAGTTTTTATCGAATAGTGGATTTTTGTCCCAAAAGCTGGGATCTTTGGGTTTATCGTATACTGTCTTGCTGAGGTCGCTTTCCCCCAGTCTATTCCACTGATCTTCCTTTCTGTCTCTTAGCCAGTACCAAATTGTTTTGATGACTGCTGCTTTGTAATATAGTATAAGGTCAGGGACTGCAAGGCCCCCATCATATGTGTTTTTTTTTTATTATTTCCCTGGATATCCTTGACCTTTTGTTCTTCCAAATGAACTTTGTTATGGTTTTTTCTAAATCAGTGAAGAAGTATTTTGGTAGTTCAATGGGTATGGCACTAAATAGATAAATAAGTTTGGGTAGGATGGTCATTTTTATTATATTGGCTCGTCCTATCCATGAGCAGTTAATGTTTTTCCATTTGCTCAAGTCTAGTTTTAGTTGTGTGGCGAGTGTTTTGTAGTTGTGTTCATATAGTTTCTGTGTTTGTCTTGGGAGGTAGATTCCTAGGTATTTTATTTTGTCTAAGGTGATTTTGAATGGGATTTCTCTTTCTAGTTCTTGCTGCTGAGCTCTGTTGGAGATATATAGAAAAGCTGATGATTTATGTGGGTTTATTTTGTATCCTGCAACTTTGCTAAAGGTGTTGATTATTTCAATTAGCTTTTTGGTTGAATCTTTAGGATTCTTTAAGTAGACCAATATGTCATCTGCAAAGAGTGATAACTTGGTCTCCTTCTTGCCTATTTTGATGCCTTCAATTTCTTTTTCTTCTCTAATTGCTACTGCTAGTGTTTCTAGTACAATGTCAAATAGTAGAGGTGATAATGGGCATCCTTGATTTACTCCTGATCTTATTGGGAATGCATGTAGTTTATCCCCATTGCAGATGACATTAGCTGATGGTTTTAGATATATACTGTTTATTATTTTTAGGAATGAGCCTCCTATTCCTATGCTTTCTAGTGTTTTTAATAGGAATGGGTGTTGTATTTTATCAAATGCTTTTTCTGTGTCTATTGAGATAATCATGTGGTTCTTGCTGGTTTGCTTGTTGATGTGGTCAATTATGTGGATTGTTTTCCTAATGTTGAACCAGCCCTGCATCCCTGGTATAAATCCTACTTGATCATGGTGAATGATCCTTCTGATCACTTGCTGGAGTCTTTTTGCTAGTATCCTATTTAAAATTGTTGCATCTATATTCATTAGGGAGATTGGTCTATAGTTTTCTTTCTCTGATTTTGACCTGCCTGGTTTTGGAATCAGTAACATGTTTGTGTCGTAAAAGGAGTTTGGTAGAACTCCCTCTTTGCTTATTATGTCAAATAGTTTGTATAGTATTGGGATTAACTGTTCTCTGAATGTTTGAGAGAATTCACTGGTGAGTCCATCAGGCCCTGGGGATTTTTTCTTAGGAAGTTCGTTGATGGCTTGTTGGATTTCATTTTCTGATAAGGGATTATTTAAGAATTCTATTTCCTCTTCTGTTAGTCTAGGCAGTTTGTATTTTTGTATATATTCATCCATTTCTCCTAAGTTGGTGTTTTTATTGCCATATAATTGGGCAAAGTAATTTCTAATGATTGCCTTAATTTCCTCTTCATCGGAGGTGCTGTCCCCCTTTTCATCTTTAATGCTGTTAATTTGCTTTTCTTCCTTCCTTTTTTTAATTAGATTGACCAGTACTTTGTCTATTTTGTTTGTTTTTTCAAAGTACCAGCTTCTTGTCTTATTTATTAAATCAATAGTTCTATCACTTTCGATTTTATTAATTTCTCCCTTAATTTTTAGGATTTCTAGTTTGGTTTTCTGCTGGGGGTTTTAATTTGATCGCTTTCGAGTTTTTTCATTTGTATTTCCAATTGATTGATCTCTGCTATCCCTTGTTTGTTAATATAAGCATTCAGGGATATGAATTTACCTCTGATTACCGCTTTGGCTGCATCCCAAAAGGTTTGAATGGATGTCTTGCCATTGTCATTTTCCTCAATGAAATTATTAATTGTTTCTATGATTTCTTCTTTAACTAAACGGTTTTGTAGTATCATATTGTTTAATTTCCAATTGGTTTTAGATTTGGTTTTCCATGTACCATTACTGATCATTATTTTTATTGCCTTGTGATCTGAGAAGGCTTCATTCATTATTTCTGCTTTTCTGCATTTGTGTGCTATCTTTCTGTGACCTAATGTATGGTCAATTTTTGTGAATGTGCCATGTGGTGCTGAGAAGAAGGTGTATTCCTTTTTATCCCTATTTATTCTTCTCCATATGTCTATTAATTCTAATTTTTCTAAGATTTCATTCACTTCTTTTACCTCTTTCTTATTTATATTTTTATTTGATTTATCTAAATTTGATAATGGTTGGTTTAAGTCTCCCACTAATATGTTTTTACTGTCTATTTCTTCCTTCCATTCTCCTAGTTTCTCCATGAGAAACTTGGGTGCTATATTACTTTGTGCATACATGTTGATTAATGATATTTCCTCATTGTCTAAAGTCCCTTTTAACAAAATATAATTACCATCCCTATCCCTTTTGATCAGGTCTATTTTTGCTTTGACTTTATCAGATATCATGATTACCACTCCTGCCTTCTTTCTATCAGTTGAGGCCCAGAAGGTCTTACTCCAAACTTTAATTCTAACCTTGTGAGTGTCAACCCGCCTCATGTGTGTTTCTTGAAGACAACATATGGTAGGGTTTTGGATTCTAATCCATTCTGCTATTCGTCTACGTTTTATGGGTGAGTTCATCCCATTCACATTCAAAGTTATGATTGTCACTTGTGTACTCCCTGGCATTTTGATATCCTTCCTTAGTTCTGACCTTTCTTCTTTAGCTATAACTTTTTCAGCCAGTGATTTACTTTAAATCAGTCCCCTTAGTCCCCTCCCTTGATATGTTTCCCTTTTTAGCTCCTCCCTTTTTGTTCCCTCCCCCTCCCCCCTCTCCTTCCCTCCCCTTCTGTTTTCCCTCCCCCTCTCCCCTTTGTTTTCCCTTCTCCCTACCCCTGTTGGGTAGGATAGAATTCAAGATCCCAATGGATCTGGATGCTCTTCCTTCTCAGAGTTGATTTCACTGAGAGTAAGGTTTAAGTAAACATTCTCTTCCTCTCCTTCTTATAGGAGTTTTCTTCCCCTCTCCTTCCCATGTGAATCTTTGTGTGAGAAAGATTTTTCTATTTGGTCTTTCTTTACCCCCTATTTATACATTACATTTCCCCCACATATTAGTATACATAGATTGATATAAATGTACTCCTTATAGAAGAGAGTTTGCATAAAAGAAGAAGATAACATTTTTCCCCTTTCCTTAATATTTACCTTTTCAGGTATTCCTTGCTCTTTGATTTTCGGTATCAAACTTTCCACAGAGCTCTGGTATTTTCTTTGCAAAAAATTGGAAGTCTTCTATTTTGTTGAATGCCCATACTTTCCCTTGGAAGTATATAGTCAGTTTTGCTGGGTAGCTGATTCTTGGTTGAAGACCCAGCTCTCTTGCCTTTTTGAGGATCATGTTCCATGCCTTATGATCATTCAGAGTAGAACTTGCAAAGTCTTGTGTGATCCTGATTGGCATTCCTTTATATCTAAATTGTCTTTTTCTGGCTTCCTGTAGGATTTTTTCTTTTGTTTGATAGCTTTGGAATTTGGCAATTACATTCCTGGGAGTTGTCTTTTGGGGGTTTAGTGTCGAAGGTGTTCTGTGAGCTCTGTCAGTGGCTGTATGGCCCCGTTGTTCTAGAATTTCTGGGCAATTTTCTTTGATTATATCTTGTATCACGATGTCGAGTTTGGTGTTTATTTCTGGCTTTTCTGGGAGTCCAATTATTCTTAAATTATCTCTTCTCCCTCTATTTTCCAGATCTATCACCTTGTTGGTGAGATATTTTATGTTCTCTTCTAATTTCTTGGTATTTTGGCTTTGCTTTATTAATTCTTGCTCTTTTATACGTTCGTTGTCTTCCAGCTGCCTGATTCTGGCCTTTAAAGCCTGGTTTTCCTTTTTAGTTTCATCACACCGGTTTTGTAGATGCGTGAATTTCTTTTGCATTATTTCCCACTTTTCCTCCCAGAAGGTTTCCATCTTTTTGGTCATTTCTGATTCAAATTCTTCATGTGTTTGTGGAGAGTTTCCATTTCCTTTGGAAGGTTTTGGAGCATTTTCTTGTGCATCATCTTCTATCTCCTCTGTATTTTGTATTTTGGTTCCATAGAATGTGTCCAAAGTTGCCCCTTTCTTCTTATTTTTTCTTGGGATTTTGGGGCTTCTGTGCTTCTGTGGAGTTTGCCATCTCTGAATGGGGAGGATTAGTTTTTCTTATCTCTGTCTGGTGTTCAGAGGCTTTAGTTCTGGGCAGATTGTTGGTTCTATGAGCTTTCCCTGGGTTGCCTTAAGGCAATGACTTTCACTGGAACTGGAATGGAAGGGTCGGACCACGAGGCCACACTCTCCCCTGGTTCTCTCTGCTTCCCTGCTGCTAAGGTGCCCGCTCGACTGGACTGGGTTGGGTTGCTTTCAGGAAGTTGCCTTCAGAATAGCTGGCCGTGAGGCTGTTTTGTTGGCTCTGAGGGTTGCTATTGTTTCAGAGGACCCTGCTCTCTGAGGAGGAAGGAGCCAGGAGCCGCGAGCCGCGGCTTCCTGGAGCTCTGAGGGCAGTGACCTTCACTGAGACTTGGATAGCAGGATCCACCCTGTGAGGTTGTCTGCCCTGAGGGTTGCTGTTGTTTCAGACAACTCTGCTCTCTGGGGGGGGAGCTCCGAGGGCAGTGACTTTCACTGGGACTCTGATAGAAGGCCCTGAGGGTTTTTGTTGACGACCCTGCTCTCTGAGCGGGGTGGGGCTGCGGCTTCCCGGAGCCTTGGACTCTGCGCTCCTACCCCTTAGGTCCGAGTGATCTCGGGTTCTGGCTTTTGAGGGGTCCGTACCTTTTCATCCAGGTCCAGGTCCAGGAGGAGGGTTCCCAGGGTCTATGCTGTTGATCGTTTTGAATTTTGGCGCCTTAGGAGCTTATAGTTTGAGATCGGTTGGGAAGGGTTTTCCGGAGATCTGAATTTTAGCTTTCTCTAAGCCGCCATCTTGACCGGAAGTCCGAGGTCATTCTTTCTAAAAACCCTAAATTTCTTTGTTGGCAAATTTAAAGCAGCTCTCATATTTATTGACTTGATTCAAGAAAATTTAAAAAATGAAGTGAGTTGTCCAAATCACCCATCATTGGTACATGATAACATTTACACATTTCCCCTAGGTTTCCACATCCTCTTCAACCTTCTGTTGAATTTTGTATGATGCTGAATATAACACAATCCACTAATAGTGGTCGGAGTAGAATTTCATACTAAGAGACCCTCACATTCTTTGTCCTATAAGAAAATTCTTCTCTTACAATTGTTTCTTTTTTACTAAATTTATCCAATACATTTTCTCATTGTTACCATGTCAGTTGTTTTATTTTGGTGTTGTTGATTTTAAAGGCATAGTAAAGACTGCATATAACACAGCCAAGTATCTCCTTACTTGATTCCTTTGCCATCACGCTTCTTCCAAGACTGTTTTTTGATCTAAGTTTACATTCTTTCTTTTATTAAAATTTTCTAGCTATATTTCTTTGGAAAAAAGGATGGATTGCACTCTTGTAATTCACCAAGCCCTTAGAAAAGGAGGAACATAAATTATTGCATTTGGGGGATATATTGATTGAAAAAACTGGGGACCTCCAATTATATTCAGAATTGTCAGTAACTAACATTGAAGATGTTTAAAAATAGAATCTTGACAGTTATTAGTTGGGAGAAATACTTTAGTCACATCAAAACCTAATGAGATTGCTAAAATACTTTCTCTATCCTCAGAGCTGTATGTTCATAATAAAGACAAGATAAAGGAATTCTGGGAAAAAAAGAAGACAATTATCAACTCATAGAAGGATTGAAAGGAGAACAACTTTGAAGGAAGACTATGAGGAGCTGTAATAAATTGTCATATGTAAAGGAAAAGAATTATATAAGAGTAAGGGAAATAGTCATGAGTGATTTTCCATGCCCGTGGCTTAGCAAAACTCCCCCTGCTGACTAGATAGTACATGTGAGAGGAATAAGAAATATCCTGCATTACACACATTTCAGGTTGGATATATCCTAGAAAAGAACACAATGCCATTTTCTTGGAGGACATTGTGCTAACCATTTATTGGTGATTCTAAAATCAGATTAAATCACTATCTTCTCTCCAAAAACTAAAGAAAAATCAGAAAGTAGAAAAGGAATATTAAAGAAAAATAGAGAAACCAGAGTAAAAAGTTTGGGTTTAATAAGAAGAAGTGAGGGGATTTTATATAGAAAATCTCTAAAGGTTCCAAAAGAGCAATCTTGTTCAAAAGGGGAATTATTGACACACACAATAATCTCAAATATAGATAACTTTGCCATGTTCTTAATTGACAAATTATTCAGGCATCTAAATATATGGCCCTTGTGTATATTTAAAATTTAACATTGTTTTGGTATTTTATTCATATTTTACTATTATATTATAATTGCAAAACCCCAATAAGAAATTACTTTCAACAAATTGTCCTAAACCCCATAAAAGCTTGTAGGGAAAGATAAGTATTTTGTATGTTTCTATTGCTAAATCTCTTTCAGACAGGTAAGACATGAACCTTTTGGTTGGAAAAAACTTTGGAGTGATTGTAGATTTCTGAATGAATTCTCTTTCCTGGTGACTTAGCAAGTCAATTGTAGACCCTTCTTCCAATTTGTTACATCAGATTCAGAGACTTCCCCTGGCAAACTTATCCAATCAGAGGACAAAAAATTGATTCCAAAAACTTCCTCACCAATATGTGTCTGATAAGAAGTCTGTCTCTCCATGTTTGAGACTCATAGCCTTTTCTCGAATAAGGATATTCTTGAGGAACCTAATTGTGCCACTTGAAGCCCAATATTCAGTGTTTTCCTTCCCTGATATGTCTACCTAAGCATTTCCCTTCATGAGTATCTTCCATTCATGGTGACAAATTCCTCATTATCTGTGTTGCCACATAGTATGTATATATACTTTCATTCTGCCTGTTTGCTCCACAATATACATTGGAAAAGCCTATGATTTTATCAGCTTCCTGACTACCATTTTCCTCCTAAGATTCAAAGCCAAATCTTTTCTTTACCCAAAGCTGTGAGGCCAGGTGAAACACAATTCTGCCCACAAGACCAGTCAGTCAGGAATGTGAATGATGACATTTTAGCAATGAGAAAAATAACACAGAAATAACAACTTACTCTGTCTCTCTAGGTTGCTTCATCAGAGGGCATTTGAAAGAGTTCTTGTCAGTCTGTAATTCAGCATTCTCATATAAGGACAGGGAGGCCCCTATAACGATGTCTCCTTCCTTTGTATACGTGAGGCTGAAATCTCTTTTTAAGTGACAAGGAGGCTCCTGCATCTGATATTTAGAAAAAGAAAACTGAAAAATCAGGATCACAAATAATCTAGAGAAAAAGAGCCCCCATTTCCTTAAACCCATGGCCAAACTGCAAAATCTATGAAGTATTAAAGAAAAGAGAAATCTAATAGGATTGGTCATTTTTTTCATGAATCTACAGACACATTCTCTGTTTCTAAAGATTTTGATTTTATAATAATATTTTAAACTGTTCTATTTTGAACAGTTCCTCATATTTGGGAAAGCCTAATAGGAGACATGACACAGGCCTCTGTTTAGGTTAAAGGGAAAAGATAGCTGAATTGGGTGTATTTATGAGACATTTTTGCCTTCTGGATATTTTTCACCATGTTCCCTATGGATAGGGAGTGAAAATGGCCTCATCTTTATGCCTCTGGAGTGTTAGTCAAAAAACATGTTGACCAGAGTCTGAAAGTGAGAGCATCTGGGGACCGTCCTGGCCTGCAACTCTTCACCTGCATCCTCCTTCCAGAGTTAAAAACTCAAGTGACAAAATAAGTTTGGCCACCTGCTTCCTTGCTTCAATCCCTGCAGTATTAGCAGCTTCCCTGGAGTTTGAGAGGTCAAAAGTGCTGTTGGCTGAAGGACTTCTGGAGTGATACTTCCCCTTTCACCAATCTAACTCTCTGCAATGACACAATATTTCCAGATATTACATCAGGCAGATTCCAGCTTTATATGAAGAGGCAGAAAGTGTCAGTGATAGTTTCCATGACAAGGCCCGACAGTTCCTAGATGGGGCTGAATCTAGCTGTGATAACACACACTAAGTGAATCCTGAATGAACGTATACATAACAGTAATAAAAAGAATTTCAATGTTTGATGATACCCTTACAATGAATTTATCTTCCAGAGATTTTGATCACAACCCAGATATACCTGTCCATTCTGGAAGACTCTTTTCTTAATCTTCCCATCAGTTTCCCTTTGTGGGACCAACACTTATTGTACATATATACGTAATTTCTCAATACAGGCAAATGTTACCAAAGAATATGCTATCACTTCATCTATTTGCTACATATATCATGTGATCCAGTCTACTTATGTTTTTTACCTGCAAATAATTAATAATGATGTCTACACTAGTTTCCTTTATATGGCCTTTATTATAACAAATCCCACTTTGATAATACCTATTAAAATTATTTATTTTTAAAATATTGCTCTTTTCATTAAAGAATTATAGTTTTCTATGTAATGTTATATCAATTCATTGCTGTGACCCCTCCTTTTTTAACTATTTAAGGACAGTTTCATTCTCAGCCCATGATTACCTACAGCTACACTGGACCATCACCAGCCATTTTATTCACAATGTCTAGAACAGTGCTTTACATGTAAAAGGTGATGAATAAATGCTGGCTGGCTTCTTGCTATCAAAATCACATTTGGGAGAAGACAAAAAACCGTGACTGTAGTCTGTAGTAGAGGATGGCTAAATAAAACACTGGAGTACAGATATGGAAATATGTACAAAATTTGTACAAAATTTGGCCTTCTACAAGATTTTTAGAGAATGTGGGCTACCTTCTCTTCCATTTTAGGGAAATGAATATATTCTTTTAAAGAGTTAAAGCTGAGAGTCTGTGAAAGGAAATTCAAATTTCTCTTTGATCTCTTTGAGTTCACACTCATGAAAAGGAATCCTTTATTTTCTTTGTCTAGTTGGAGTTAAACCTTTGGTTAACAATAACTTAAGTATCCCTATTTAGTACCTTTGAAGATTGTGAGGACAGGATTAACTCTCCTCTTTCTATCTTTTGATTGAATCAACATAAGCTTGATTTAGATGAGAAGCCAGTAAGATACTGGAGAGCTCCACCTTTTTTCCTAACTCAAATGGTCAGAAACTTTTGAGTTCATACATAACAATTTACACACTCAGAAATGTGTGAATCTTAGGAGGAGAGTTAACACCTATAGATGTCTTAAGTCAATCCCATAGACATTGCCTCTGAGCAGTGCTAGACATTTTGGAAACTGTGATTGGCTCCTGAGAAGAGGAGACAGGAGACCACCATAAAATCCACAAAATATTTTGGCTGAGGCAGTCTGGTCAAGTTGAGTCTTATGGAGAGTGTCTGGTGGAGTTAGTCTTAGAGAGAACTTCACCGGAGCCTGCCTTGTAAATTGTGGTTTTAACATAGATTCTGACTCCTGGACTATTTCATTGGGTGAATAAAAATATCTGACTCTTTTCCAAGTTTCCTAAAGACTAGCTTCCATTTTGGAGAATGACTTGTAGTTACTCACTACCAGCTCTCCTGGATGAAGACTAGTATTGGTATTTTCTCTAACCACTCTCACAATTCTCTAATTTGTTTTTTCCCTTAAAATTTGGTAAATAAACTTCTGACTTCAGATATAATAATTTTGGGAATCACATTATTTCATATAATTTAAGTCCAGCCACTAAATTTACCTTTTAAAAATTGGAGCCAAGATGATGGAGTCGAGGCAAAGAAGGCTCAAACCTCTCTGACTTTACTCTCCGAAATACATTGAAAGAGGGATTAAAAAGATTTCTGGTGCAGTAGAAGCAACAAGGAAACAGAATGAAACAACTTTTTGTAGAAAACATCTTGGAAGATATACAGAGAGGGTGAGTTACACTGAGGTGATAATATTTTCATTATTGAGATTACATTTTACCTTTGACAGGATGAATATTAACAAATATTTAAATTTCCTAGATTAACAGAAGATATGGAATACTACACTTGTAAACCTTAGAATTTCTTAGACTTATAAATGTTGGAAATTTCACCATTGGGAAATTTCATACTTGGAAAAAATTTCCTACTGATAGTCTATTGGAATGTGAATGCCCCTTGGCATGGGAGGGTCTTTCTCCTCCCTACTTAAGATTACTTTAGGACAGAAACCTTTTGCTGAACAATGGAAAGGGCTTTGACCTATGCTTAAGTATAGAACAGGAAGTTCTTTGAGTCATGATTGATTTTAGAATTGATACAATAGAGATACTTGGAATGACAGAACCAGGTCTTGGAACTTCCAATCTCTACCCTGCTCAGGGTAACAGGATTTAGGAAGGGGCTGCAGCAAAGATCAAGATTTAATTATTTGAGAATATGACCTTCAACAGACATGTGCAAAGCCACAGAACCCTGGGTGGTCCTGGGTTAAGGTAGAGCCACTATTGGCACAGGGAAGACATGGAGAGTGATTGGTAGATGTGAGAACTGAGGGGAGGGAACTTGGATGGTTTCCTTAAAGATAGCAGGGTCTGAGGACTAGGTTGGTTGGAGAGGTTTTGCTCTGAGAGGTTGTGCTCTGAGAAGTTTGCTCTGAAGGAAGCTGGAGGTGGAGGCCCCTTAGACTGTTTCTCCATTTTGGTCACGTGAGTGATAGGGACTGATCTCTTTTCTTTGCCTCAGCTATCTAAGGGCTTGGGCCTTTTGGCCCAGCCTAAACAGAAGGGGTATTTAAGCCCTATTCCCTTCTCTCCTCTTTCTCTCTCTCTATCTCTAATACCTTTCTTCCTCCTGTTTGTAATTAAACTCCATAAAAGGTTGACTGCTCACTTGAGCTTTCATTTAGGAATTACATATCTGAATTCCTTGGCGACCTGAAATTAATATATATCAGTCTTTTAAAGTGATTTCCTTGTCACACACCCCATATTAGAAAAAGATATTGAACAAGCCATCAATGAACCTCCTATTAAAAAATCTCCATGGCAAGATTGATTCACAAGTGAATTCTATCAGACAATTAAAGAACAAGTAAGCCCAATACTACATAAACTATGTGACAATATAAACAAAGAAGGAGTTCTACCAAATTCCTTTAATGACACAGATATTGTACTGAATCCAAGCCAGGCATATCAAAAACAGAGAAAGAAAACTACACATCAATCTCCTTAATGAAGATAGATGCAAAATTCTTAAATAGATTATTAGCAAAAAGACTTCAGCTAGTGATCACAATGGTCATTCATTATGATCAGTTTGGATTTATGCCTGGAATGCATGGATAGTGCAATATTAGGAAAACCATCCACATAACTGACCATATTAAGAAGCGAACAAACAAAACCACATGATTATCTCAATAGATGCAGAAAAACCTAACTTAAGAAATAGAGAAATTTGTATTTGAAGGGATGTCTTATATCAGGGCTCCTATATACTTTCATCACACCCTCACCCTTTTATTCAAATCCCTGCTATTCCTTTAAAGTTAAACTGACATTTAAAATATATTTGTTAAGCACTTACTAAATGTCAACCAATATACTGGCATTACTGATGTTGGCAAATGCATATATCAGTAATGTCAATTTGACTTTAAAGGTACAACACAGTTGTGAGAAAATAGAGTTGGGTGGGGAAAAAGCCCAAGTGGAACCTAATCCACAAAGAGGAAATGGGATATGGAAACTTCCTAACAGTCAAAACTCTTTTAATTATTTCTTTTTTAGTTTATTCATGCATTCTCTGAACAAAGTCACATTTTATTAGAGAGGGTACTTCCCAACAAGAATGTAGATCTCGGCGCCACAAGCAGCCAAAAGACCTCAAATTGGGAGTGTGATACACTTTTACAAGCATACAAATGGCAGAACAAATTCACATCATTAGTTATTACATTAATAACATAATGGATTTAGGTTATTATGATTTGTTACATTAGTGAATGATCTTGCCCTCTTTACCGAACCAGGTTAGGAATCTGATAGAAGTAACTTGTAACTACCTCCAAGAGAGTAACTGTCAACGGTAAACCTTAAAATTTCTTAGACTTATGAATGTTGGAAATTTCACCATTGGGAAATTTCATACTTGAAAAATTTCCTACTGATACTAAGACCTCTATTGGAATGTGAAACCTCTTGGCATGGGAGGATCCTTCTCCTCCCTACATGAGACTACTTTAGGACAGAAACCTTTTGCTAAACAATGGAAAGGGTTTTGACCTATGCTTAAGCATAGAACAGGAAGTTCTTTGAGACATGATTGATTTTAGAATTGATACAATAGAGATACTTGGAATGACAGAACCAGGTGTTGGAAAATACAATCTCCACCCTACTTAGAGTAACAGGATTTAGGAAGGGCTGCAGCAAAGGATCAAGATTTAATTATTTGAGAATATGACCTTCAACAGACATGTGGAAAGCCACAGACCTCTGGGCGGTCCTGGGTTAAGCTAGAGCCACCATTGGCACAGGGGAGACATAGACAGTGATTGGTAGATGTGAGAACTGAGGGGAGGGAACTTAGATGGTTTCCTTAAAGATAGCGGGGTCTGAGGAGAGAGAGGAGGAGTTTTTTGCTCTGAGAGGTGGCTCTGAAGGAGGACTAAGGAGGTTGCTCTGTGGGAGGACCAGGAGAGAAGGCGGCTATGAAGGAGGAGAATTCTCTGGAAACATTTCTTGAAAGGAGGCTCTCTTGAAGCTGGAGCCTGAGGTTGGCATGAGAAGCCTTACCTAGAGAGATCTTGGGTGAGTGATAAAAGCAACTGACTGATTTATTCATTCTTATTCCTTTCTTACTTTCTCTCTTTTTCTATTGATTAATCAGTGTATTATAAATTAAATTTCTCTATAAAACCCAGTTGGCTTGGGCATATTCATAAATTGGGAATATATTCCCTGGCGACCATCTTACATTTATATAAAACCAAGACACAATAGAAAACATATATATATATATATTTCCCTTGCTCCCAAACATTTTAATTACCACAGTTTATGGCTCCCACTCTTTTATCTACAACTATTTAACATTCAAAACTATTTTTAATCTAACAGTTTATGGCTGACCATGAATTTGGTGTGAAACCCTCAAAATATTTCTGTGAAATCTCTTTCCTTTATTTTTTTTGCTTTATTACTTGCATATCAGTCAGTTTTGTTTTCCTTTTTTTTTAACTTGACTTCAAATTTGCAGCTGCAAGAACGGGTGAGTAAAAAACCTTTTTTCTCCTTAAATTAAGCCTTTTTAAATCTCAGCAACAGGACCCTAAAGTCCTGGCTGGAAGAGCTGTTTCTAAATATCCTTTCCCTTAAGGAACAACTTCCTAGATTAGAAAAAAAAAACCCTGTTGAAAGTTTGTTGCTTTGCCCTTCTCCCCACATGTTTTGTGAAGACTTTTAGAGAAATAATTACCAAAATATATATATATATATATGAGTACTACATTCTTTGACATTTATATGGCAGCTGAAGAATTAGGGGCATTGGGGAATGCAGGATACCTCCAAATTTTTATATTAATAGGTACTGTCATTTTTGTACTCCTCAATACTATATTTAGAGATGCTAAAATAAAAAAATATTGAGGATAAAATAGAAAAAATTGAGGATAAAATGCAAGCCCAATTAGAAGATCTAAAATGTTTCTCATGGGATCAATTGGCAAACACACACTCTAAGAGAAATAGACCTGTTTCTGAACCTTTGAATGAGGAAATTTCCTTCACTGAAATAAAGATGGAAAACACCTTCCCTATAGCCCAGTTAACAGACTGCTTCTCTTGTGTAGTGCAAATCTTGATTGAATTTAATCCCTCAGAGTAACTGCCACACCCAGAGAATAACTGCCACAGAACAACTGTTACACTGCTAACATTTAAAACTGACACTCTCAGATCTACCTTCAAACTCCAATCCTTTCTCAAGCCAGCTTCTCTACTACTTATCTCTAAATGAATATAACAAGAACATTTCTAATATCATCCCTATAGATTCTTGGTTTCTTCATTTTTAAAACAGGGATAAAAATGCTACTTGCTTTGCAAGATTATCTTAAGAACCAAATGAGATGACATCTGTAAATGGATATATACGTATGAAATATTAATAATGTATGTTTACATAAATACAACTTTTATTATTAGTCCTTTATTATTAGTCCTGAATATTTATTAAATGTTTACCATAGATAAAACCCTGTGGTAGAGTATGTGAGGGATATGAAGGCCTAAAATCCATCTGATTTTGGAGCCTAAAGTACCAGTCCCAATCCCAGAGGATCATACTTTCTGACCTCGCCATCTCACATTGACCCAGGCCTGATGTAATTCCTGGCAATCTATAATCACTGCATCAGAGTGTTTGTTGAATGAAAGAGTAGCATTTTGGGAGCTTCTCCATACCCTCAATCTAACTCTCAAGAGATGTCATTGGGTCTTGCAATTTTCTCATAATTTATGAGATTAGCCAAATCCCAGATGATTGAAAGCATATTTGGACATATTTCCAAGTAAATTTTCTACTTGTTTATCATTAAGAATAAGAGACCCAGGTGCAGAGCTCCAGGGCATGGCAAGTTCCCATAGTAATTCATTCTCTGAGTGAGGTCACTGTATCTGGCTTGAGTCCAAAAGATAGGAAAACTGCCCTCCTACCATCCTCAATGAACGTGTCACCAAGAATAAAATTTCAAGTTCTAAAAATTCTTAAAATATACCTTGATTTTTCCAATCATATCTATATCCTAGAGACCAATCTGAAGTTGTTATATGCAAATCAAATTATAAGGGACAGACCAGAGCTGACATAGCTCATCAAGTAACAGAAGCTCTCAGACAAAAATTTGCCTCTAGAAAAGGTCAAGGGGGAAGCTGGGTGGCTCAGTGGATTGAAAGCCAGGCCTAGAGATGGCAGGTCCAACATTCAAATCTGGCCTCAGACACTTCCTTGTTGAGTGACCTTGTGTAAATCACTTAACCCCCATTGCCTAACCCTTACCATTCTTCTGCCATGAAACCAACACACTATTGATTCCAAGATGGAAGGTCAGGGTTTAAAAAAGAAGGAAAAGGTCAAGACACCAATACTATTGTGCCCTATCCAGTAGTTATGCTTTTTTAAGCCTATGAATTTGTGGAGCTCCCAGAAAGGCTTAAGTCCTATTCTCTCAGGCCTTTCTGTTCTTTAGTCATGTCAGTGGAATATGGCGCTTTTTGACCCCATTGAGCATTTTCTTGACAAAGACACAGAAATGATTTGCAATTTCCTTTCCAGTAAGTCCTTCAACTGTGTATTTATTCAAGAGATACATCTGATTTCATAAGAGGTGCAGAAAGATGTCTATATTACAAAATATCTTTTAGAGTTTGCCAAGATCAGATCACTATCAAAAACTCTTAGTGTTTTCCTAGCTAAAAAGATGGTCAATTTATTATTGAATGCTCTACTTAAAGAGAAGTGCCCCAATGGAATTTCACAATTATATGCCCCTAAATGAAATTGGTCATTTTTTTGTAAGTGATTTGTACAAAAGCATAGATGGCCTATTCATTGAAATTACAAATCTCTGGGAGAGATAGCAAACACCTGTGATGACAAAGCCAGGACTCAAATAACTTCAACAATTTAAATGTTTGGGCCAAGGAAGTTATAGTGAAATTCAAGATAGATAAATGTAAAGGATAGCATTTTAGTTTAAAAAAGGACATCTAAGCATGTACAAGATAGAAAAGTCATCATTATAAAAATATACATGAGAGAAATGTATACATCGAGGTATTAAATGGACCATAAGCTCAATGTGAGTGAGCAATGTGATGTATCAATGAAAAATACTAACTTGGTACTGAATTAAGGGAAGAGAAATGTCTTTCAAGAATAAGAATGCTGGTTCTACTATAAATCACCCTCTTAAGAAGAACTCTGTAGTACAATATTATTTCTCATTCTACAAAGGACTTTGTCACCCTATGGTGTTTCTGGAGGAGAAAACTAGAAGGAGAGTCTCAGGCACAAGCCATATAAGAACTTATTAAAAGAATTGAAGATTTTTATCCTGGAAAAGGGAAGACTTCTTTAGGGTGTTGAGAGGCTGGTGACGGTAGAGTCAATGAATCAATTAAAAAGTTATTAGGATTCAACTAACGGGTACACAGCCACTCTCTGAACAAAATGATGTCTACTTACTTAAAGGATGAAGATGATTTGGTCTTGCAGAGGAGACACTTGACAGGAGGAAGGTTATTGTCAATTCCTTCATGCTCATGAACGGGAAGATATAATTTTTCTCATAATCACCCGCTTATGATTTCAGATTCAGTTGATAAACCTTAGTCAGTATAGAGTGTCGAGGTATACTTTCAGCTTAATGCTGTATTGAAACCTGAGCATCATGAGGTTTAATTGGGTCCTCATATGCTTCTCACTGCAGTATTCTGTGTGACTCCCGGTACTTCCTGAGCCTCCAATATCCTGTGGAAAATATCACCAAAGACCTTTATCTGCTGACCAGCTTCAACCTGGAATATCAGATCTTCAACAATCCCCATCTAGCCATGGAGAACTCCTAGAGGTGGTAGTCAGGGACCAGGCTGACCTGATTGAATTATAGATCTGACAGGCAGCACAAGTCAGTTGTTTACCTCAGGGCGCCATCACTCCACTTGGCATCACTCTTGGCTCTCTAACATCATCAGGCAATTCCTAAAAGTGCCCGCTAGACATGAATTCTTATCTTCCTATTCAGTTAAGTGGTTCACGGTTAGAAAATGCTGGGCCTGCAGTCTGGACAATCTGAATTCAGATCTGATTGTGTATCCTTATGAACTGGGTGAGCAAGTCATTTAACCTCTATCTACCTTAGTGTCCTCATGTGTAAAGTATGAATAACAATGACACCAATGTCCCAGGCTTGTTATGAACATTAAAGGAGACAACATTGTGATATTCTTTTTTTTTTTTAATTTGCAAAATTTCAAACATTATTCCTTGGTTACAAAAATCATATTCTATTCCTGCCTTCCTTCCCCCCACCCTTCCCTTTGCTGACACGCAATTCTACTGGATATTACATGTGTCTTTGATCAGATCCTCTTTCCATGCTGTTGATGTTTGCAATAAGATGTTCATTTAGAGTCTGTATCTCTAATCATATCCCCTCAACCCATATAATCAAGCAGTTATTTTTCTTTGGTGTTTCTACTCCCACAGTTTTCCTCTGAATGTGGGTAGTGTTCTTTCTCATAGATCCCTCCGGGTTCTTCATGATCCCTGCATTGCCAGTAATGGAGAAGTCCATTACGTTTTATTGTACCACAGGTTCTCAGTCTCTGTGTACAATGTTCTTCTGGTTCTGCTCCTCTCGCTCTGCATCACTTCCTGGAGGTTGTTCCAGTCTCCATGGAATTTCTCCACTTTATTATTCCTTTTAGCACAATACTATTCCATCACCAACATATACCACAATTTGTTCAGCTATTCCCCAATTGTTGGGCATCCCCTCATTTTCCAATTCTTTCCCACCACAAAGATTGCACCTATGAATATTCTTGTACAAGGATTTTTCCTTATCATCACTTTGGCGTACAAACCGAGCAGTGCTATGGCTGGATCAAAGGGCAGACAGTCTTTTATCATCCTTTGGGCATAGTTCCAAATTGCCCTCCAGAATGGCTGGATCAAGTCACAACTACACCAGCAATGAATTAGTGTCCCCACTTTGCCACATCCCCTCCAGCATTCATTACTTTCCATAGCTGTCATGTTAGCCAATCTGCTAGGTGTGAGGTGATACCTCAGAATTGTTTTGATTTGAATCTCTCTGATTATAAGAGATGTAGAGCACTTTTTCATGTGCTTATTAATAATTTTGATTTCTTTGGCTGAGAACTGCCTGTTCATGTCCCTTACCCATTTATCAATTGGAGAATGGCTTGATTTTTTGTACAATTGATTTAGCCCTTTGTAAATTTGAGTAATTAAACCTTTGTCAGAGGTTTTTATGAAGATTGTTTCCCAATTTGTTGCTACCCTTCTGATTTTGGTTATATTGGTTTTGTTTGTACAAAAACTTTTTAATTTGATATATTGCAGATTATTTATTTTGCATTTTGTAACTCTTTCTAAGTCTTGCTTGGTTTTGAAGTATTTCCCTTCCCAAAGGTCTGACATGTATGCTATTCTGTGTTGGCCTAATTTTCTTATAGTTTCCTTCTTTATGTTCAAGTCATTCACCCATTTTGAATTTATCTTGGTGTAGGGTGTGAGGTGTTGATCTAAACCTAATCTTTCCCACTCTGTCCTCCAATTTTCCCAGCAGTTTTTATGAAATAGTGGATTTTTGTCCCAAAAGCTGGGATCTTTGGGTTTGTCATATACTGTCTTTCTGAGGTCACTTTCCCCCAGTCTACTCCGCTGATCCTCCTTTCTGTCTCTTAGTCAGTACCAAATTGTTTTGATGACTGCTGCTTGTAATATAGTTTGAGATCTGGGACTGCAAAGCCCCCTTCCTTTGTATATTTTTTTTTCATTATTTCCCTGCATATCCTTGATCTTTTGTTCTTCCAAATGAACTTTGTTATGGTTTTTTCTAAATCAGTAAAAAAAATTTTTTGGAAGTTCCATGGGTATGTCACTAAATAGATAGATGAGTTTGGGTAGGATGGTCATTTTTATTATATTGGCTTGTCCTACCCATGAGCAGTTAATGTTCTTCCAATTGTTCAAGTCTAGTTTTAGTTGTTTGGAAAGTGTTTTGTAGTTGTGTTCATATAGTTCTTGTGTTTGTCTCGGGAGGTAGATTCCTAGGTATTTTATTTTGTCTAAGGTAATTTTGAATGGGATTGCTCTTTCTAGTTCTTTCTGCTTAGCTGTGTTGGAATTATATAGAAATGCTGATGACTTATGTGGGTTTATTTTGTATCCTGCAACTTTGCTAAAGTTGTTGATTTTTTCGATTAGGTTTTTGGTTGAATCTCTAGGATTCTTTAAGTTATTCATCATGTTATCTGCAAAGAGTGATAACTTGGTCTCCTCCTTGCCTATTTTGATGCCTTCAATTTCTTTTTCTTCTCTAATTGCTACTGCTAGTGTTTCTAATAAAATGTCAAATAATAGAGGTGATAATGGGCATCCTTGTTTCACTCCTGATCTTATTGGGAATGCATCTAGTTTATCCCCATTGCAGATGATATTAGCTGTTGGTTTTAGATATATACTGTTTATTATTTTTAGGAATGACCATTCTATTCCTATGCTTTCTAGTGTTTTTAGTAGGAAGGATTGTTGTGTTTTATCAGAGGCTTTTTCTGCATCTATTGAGATAATCATGTGGTTCTTGTTGGTTTGCTTGTTGATGTGGTCAATTATGTGGATAGTTTTCCTAATATTGAACCAGCCCTGCATCCCTGGTATAAATCCTACTTGATCATGGTGGATCACCCTTCTGATCACTTGCTGGAGTCTTTTTGCTAGTATCCTATTTAAGATTTTTGCATCTATATTCATTAGGGAGATTGGTCTATAATTTTCTTTCTCTGTTTTTGGCCTGCCTGGCTTTGGAATTAGTACCATGTTTGTGTCATAAAAGGAGTTTGGTAGAACTCCCTCTTTGCTTATTATGTCAAATAGTTTGTATAGTATTGGAGTTAGCTGTTCTTTGAATGTTTGATAGAATTCACTGGTGAATCCATCAGTCCCTGGGGATTTTTTCTTAGGAAGTTCTTTGATGGCCTGTTGGATTTCTTTTTCTGATATCGGATTATTTAAGAAATCCATTTCTTCTTCTGTTTGTCTAGGCAATTTATATTTTTGTAAATATTCATTCATATCACCTAAGTTGGTATATTTATTGCCATACAGTTGGGCAAAGTAGTTTTTAATGATTGCCTTAATTTCCTCTTCACTGGAGGTGAGATTCCCCTTTTCATCCTTGATACTGTTAATAAGCCTATCTTCTTTCCTTTTTTTAATTAGATTGACCAGTACTTTGTCTATTTTGTCTTTTTTTTCAAAGTACCAACTTCTAGTCTTGTTTATTAGATCAATAGTTCTGTCACTTTCAATTTTATTAATTTCTCCCTTAATTTTTAGGATCTCTAGTTTGGTTTTCTTCTGGGGGTTTTTAATTTGTTCTTTCTCAAGTTTTTTGATTTGCATTTCCAATTCCTTGATTTCTGTCCTCCCTAATTTGTTAATATATGCACACAATGATATGAATTTTCCTCTAAATACTGGCTTGGCTGCATCCCATAAGGTTTGAAAGGATGTCTTGCCTTTGTCATTTTCCTCAACAAAATTATTAATTGTTTCTATGATTTCTTCTCTAACTAACCAATTTTGGAGTATAATATTATTTAATTTCCAATTAATTTTTGATTTGGCTCTCCATGTACCCTTACCGATCAATATTTTTATTGCCTTGTGATCTGAAAAGGCTACATTTATTATTTCTGCTTTTCTGCATTTGAGTGCCATGTTTCTGTGACCTAGTATATGATCTATTTTTGTGAATGTGCCATGTGGTGCTGAAAAGAAGGTGTATTCCTTTTTGTCCCTATTTATTTTTCTCCATATATCTATTAACTCTAATTTTTCTAAGATTTCATTCACGTCATTTACCACTTTCTTTTTTATTTTTTGGTTTGATTTATCTTAATTTGATATTGGTTTGTTCAAGTCTGCCAGTAATATGGTTTTACTGTCTATTTCCTCCTTCAATTCTTCTAGTTTCTCTATTAAAAATTTGGATGCTATACCATTTGGTGTATACATGTTGATTAGTGATATTTCCTCATTGTCTATACTCCCTTTTAACAGAATATATTTACCTTCCCTATCCCTTTTGATCAGGTCTATTTTTGCTTTGGCTTTGTCAGATATCATGATTGCAACTCCTGCCTTCTTTCTATCAGTTGAGGCCCAAAAGGTCTTACTCTAACTTTTAATTCTAATCTTGTGAGTGACAACTCGCTACCTATGTGTTTCTTGAAGACAACAAATGGTAGGGTTTGGGGTTCTAATCCACTCTGCTATTTATCTACGTTTTATGGGTGAGTTCATCCCATTCACATTCAAAGTTATGATTGTCATTTGTGGATTCACTGGCATTTTGATATCTTCCCCTAGTTCATACCTTTCTTCTTTAGGTATAATCTTTTGAACCAGTGATTTACTTTAGGTCAGTCCCCCTAGTCCCCTACCTTGATATGCTTCCCTTTCTAGCCCCTCCCTTTTATGTTCCCTTCCCCTCCCTCCTCTCCTTCCCTCCCTTTTTGTACTCCCTCCCCCCTCCCCCTCCTTAATTTTCCTTTCTTTCTTGCCCTGTTCAATATGATAAAACTCAGGATCCCACTGGATCTAGATGTTCTTCCCTCTCAGATTTGATTTCACTGAGAGTAAGGTTTAAGTAATTCCACTTCATGCTCTCTTCCTCTCCTTCTCATATGAGAGTTCTTCCCCTCCCCTTCCCATGTGTATCTTTATATGGGAAAGTTTACTCTATTAAGTCCCCCCCCATTTCTTGAAGTGAATCTTAGTGTTATTGATGGTTCCCCCCCTCCCTTTTCCTTTCTTTGCCCCCACTTTCCCCAAATCTTTTTAATGCCCCAATCTGTCCCTATGAATGTTTCTTCTAACTACTCTAATGATGCATACAAATTTTGAGTTACACAAAACATTTTCCCCACATATTAATAAATGTAATTTGATATAAATGTAGTCCTTATAGAAGAGAGTTTGAGTTAAAGACAAAGATAAGATTTATCTCCTTTTCCCTTTCTTTCATATTTACCTTTTCATGTTTCTCTTGCTTTCTGTGCTTGAATATCAAATTTTCCACTAAGTTCTGGTCTTTTCTTAGCAAATACTGGGAAATCTTCTATTTTGTTGAGTGCCCATACTTTCCCCTGAAATTATATAGTCAGTTTTGCTGGGTAGTTGATTCTTGGTTGGAGACCCAGCTCTCTTGCCTTTCTAAATATCGTGTTCCATGCTTTGCGGTCTCTTAGTGTGTTAGCCGCTAAGTCGTGTGTGATCCTTATGGGAGCCCCCCTATATTTGAAACTCCTCTACTTGGCTTCTTGTAGGATTTTCTCCTTTTCTTGGAAGCTCTTGAATTTGGCAATTACATTCATAGGGGTTGTCTTTTGGGGATTTTGTATAGAGGGTGTTCTATGAACCCTTTCTATTTCTATTTTGCCCCCTTGCTCCAGAATGTGGGGGCAATTTTCTTTTATAATCTCCATTAGAATAACATCGAGTTTTCTGTTTTATCTCTGGTTTTTCTGGGAGACTGATAATTCGGAGGTTGTCTCTTCTTCCTCTGTTTTCAATGTCTGTGACCTTTTCGGTGAGATATTTTATGTTTTATTCTAATTCATTAATTTTTTGGCTTTGCTTTATTGAATCTTGCTGTTTAATGATCTCACTTTCTTCCAGTTGCTTAATTCTGGTCGTTAGGGACTGGTTTTGCTTTTCAGCCTTGTCTGCCCTTCTATTGGATGCTTCGAGCTCTTTTTCCAATTGAGCAGTCTTATCTGTCAGACTACTGATCTCTTTCTCCCATTTTTCTTTCCAGGTTTCCATCTTTTGGGTAAGTTCCAGTTTGAGATCTTCCAGAGCTTGTTGATAGTTTCCATTTTGGGAGGTATGTTCTGATTTTTTTTGGATTTCATCGTAATTCTCTTCTTTTCCTTGGTTACTTCCACCATAAAAGTTTTCAATAGTCACCTTTTTCCTTTTCTTTCTGGAGGCTTGATTTTTTGGGCCATGTGAGCCATCCCTTTGGTGGTTTTATTCCCCTTTCCTTTTTGGTCTTGGGTCTGGGTGATATGGGCGGGTTTTCTGTGAATTTAGGTTGCCTTAGACTAGTTCTTCCCAGCCTCCGAGGTTTCTTAGAGTGTTGGGCCCCTGATCACAGCCAAACTGCCCAGGTGTTCAGCTCTGCCCAGATAATCAGCACGTGGTCATCCCCTGGTGTTTACCTCCACCCAGATGCTCAGCACAACCTCCCCGAGTATGGCTCTATGGGACCCCGCTGATCAGTGCAGGATTCTCCCGTGAAACCGCCCTGAGAAGTTTTTCCCTGGCAGTCCCCAGATCCCAAGTACCCTGGAGTGCCCCCCCAAGACAGAGATGTTCCCCACCACTCACTCGCTGTCACAGTGAGTGCTCCGGTAGCTCACTCTGATTTGGTGTGGGAGGTGGGGGGGGAAGGGCAGCTCAGTTCACGTTTCTGTGCAAGCTTTACCTCCTTCTTATTATAGTGTGGAAATGTTCAAACCCCACGTACTTTTGCCTCTGTGGGGTACTGGGGAGTACTGGGGAGTCCTTCTGTTCCTCCAAAGGTGATTTTTATGCTCCTTTGATGTAGTCTATTTCATTCAGTGCCAGGGAGAGGAAGAATGTGGTGTCTAGATTGCAGCTATGATTACCCGGAAGTCCCTATATGATTATTATAGAACAATATTGTGCAATTTTTTGTACGCAAAAAATACTGGAAAGACTAATAGGAAATGATATACAATGAAATGAGCAGAGCTAGGGAAATATTTCAGACAGTAACAGCAAAAATGTAGAATGATCAGCTGTGAATGAATTGACTCTTATCAGCCATGTAAGGATCCAGGACAACCTGAAGGAACTCATGTTATCAAAGCCTTTTGACTTCCCTAGAATGTGTTTGAAAATGTTTGCAGATTGAAGCATATCATTTTTCAATTTGTTACTCTAATTAATTATGACAAGTTTTTTTTTTTCACAATTATTCATTTTAAATTTTGTAATGTATTCTATCTCTTGCTTGGTCTCTTCCTTTCTCATATATCTGAAAGGTATACTCATCAATGTTTACCTATAATTTCCCTCTTTCTATTTGTCATTTACCCATTTTGAATTTATCTTGTATAGGGTGTGAGATATGGATATAAACCTAAATTCTCCCATACTGTTTTCCAATTCTCCCAGCAGTTTTTGTCATATAGTGAGTTCTTGGGTTTATTGAACACTATCTTGCACTCTACGTCTATTCCTTTGATCCAATCTTCTATCTCTTAGCCAATACCATATTGTTTCACTGCTTTATAGTGCAGTTGGAGATCTGATACTGCTAAGCTTCTATCCTTCCCACTTTTTTCATTTGTTCTTTGGATATGCTTGATCTTTTCTTCTTCCAGATTAAATATATAATAATTTTTTTCTAATTCTATTAAAAAAGTTTTTTTGATAGTTTGATAGATATAGTACTTAATAAGTAATTCCCTTTTTTCATATATCTATTAACTTTTATAAAATTTTCTAAAAATTCATTCACCTCTCTTCTTTCTTCTTTTTTTTTTGTTTAATTTATGTTGATTACACAAAGGAAGAATGAAGTCTCTTGCTATTATAATTTTACACTCTATTTCCTCCTTAAATTCCAATAGTTTCTCCTTTAAAAATTTATATGTTGCAATATTTGGTGCATATATTTCTTCATTGTCTGTTCTGCCTTTCATTTGGATGTAATTACCTTCCTTCTCTCTTCTAAACAAGCCTATTTTTTCCTTTAATTTGTCAGATCTTTTTTCTCAGTTGATGTGCAATAAATTCTGCTCTAGCCTCATACTTTTTACCCTCACTGTTTCTACGTGCCTCATGTGTATATTTTTTGTACACAACATATGATTGGATTTTGGTTTTTAATCCTCTCTGCCATCTTCTTCTTTTTTATTGATTAATTCATCACATACACATTCAGAGTAATGATTATGATCTGTGTATTCCCCATCATTTTGATTTCTTCTTTTAATCCTACCCTTTCTTTTCTCACTACTTCCCTCCACACCAGGGTTTTGCTTTTAATCAGTCTCCTTTTCCCCCCACCCATATTTTACTCTCCTCCCCAACCCCTCCTGTTTTATTCCACTTCTAGTTCTCTTTAGGGTCTTTTAATCAATCCCCTCACTTTTACCTCCCTATCCTTCCCACAATTGCCCTTTCTTATTCCTTTTCTACTTCTGTATAGGGTAAGATAGAATTCTATACTCCAATAAGAGGGACTGTTCTTCCCTCTCAGAACTGATTCCATTGAGTATAAGATTTAAGTATTATCTGTCACCACTCTCTTCCTCCCCTTCTTATAATAGTATCCTCCCCCTCCCCATGTGCCTTTTTATGTACTATAATTCACCCTATTGTACCACTTATCATTTCTTTTAATACAATACTTTCCCCTTAATTTTTTACATATCAACCTATACATTTTAATATCACAAGTTCTGCATATATATATTTCTTCTATATACTATGATAATGAAAAGTTTTCAAAAGTTACAGATATAATTTTTTCCATATTTGAATACAATCAGTTTGATCTTATTGAAGCCCTTATATTTTCCTCTATCTTGTTTACCTTTCTGTGATTCTCATGAATTTTATATTTGGGCATTGAATTTTACATTTAATTCTGTTCTTTTCTTTAGGAATGCTTGGAAATCTTCTATTTTACTGAATGCCCATACTTTCCCTTAAAGGTATATAATCAGGCTTGATGGGGAGGTGATTCTTGATTGTAGATTCATTTCTCTTGCCTGCCAGCTATGCAGTCCTTTAGAGTGGAAGCTGCTCCATGATATCTGAAATGTTTCTTTCTGGCCATTTGCAGTATTTTCTCTTTGGCCTAGAAATGTTTGATCTTGTCTATAACATTCTTCGGAGTTGTCAATAGGGAATTTAATAGAAGGAGTAATCTGTGGATTCTTTCAACATTTATTTTGCCCTCTTTTTCAAGAATATCAGAGCACTTTACTTGGATAATTTCTTATAATATGATTTCTAGGCATGTTTATTTATTTATTTATTTTTTGGTCATGACTTTGAGATAGTACAATAATTCTCAAATTGTTGTCTCGGGTCTGTTTTCCAGATTAATATTTGTTTTTTTTTTTCAATGAGATAGTTCATGCTTCCTTTTATTATTTCGTTTTATTTATTCTTGCTGTCTTGTGAAATCATTAGCCTCTACTTGCCCAATTCTAGTCTTTAATGACTAGTTTTCAAATATGATTTTTTGATTTTCCTTTTTGGTTCAGTTTATCCTGCTTTTCATGGATTCCAACAGGTGGCTTCCAGTTTCCAATTTGCTTATTACTTCATTTTATTTCTCTTCCATTTTTCCATTTCAATAATTTTGCCTTTTAAGATATTATTTTTCTTTTTTTCATTACTTTCATTTTTTCCTTCTTTTCTCCCCTTTTTTAATTGTTCTTGTTAACTCTTGAGATCCTTCTTTTAAATTTCTCTATATTTTGTGACCAAATTCCATTGGGTGGGGGGAGGGTTAGTTTGCATATGTTACTTTGCATCTCATTCTTTTATATTGCTTCTATATTTTGTTCTTTTTCTCCATAGAAATTTTCCAGGGTTGAGCTTTTTTTGCTATTTTTCATTCATTTTCCAACTGCAGGATTGGAATTCCTGAATGACGGTCATCATTATTATCTTACCTTCTCCCTCCCTGTGCTTTGTCTTGATACTATCTTTCCTTTCCTGTGAGAGGTCTGAGTGAGGGCAAGTAAATCTGTGGTGTTTTTTTTTTTTATGCAGTGTGTGCCAAAGCATTTTGCCCTGAGGCTACTATTTTCCTCAGCAGATACTGCCTCTCTCTATTGCTGCAGTTGTTTTTCTTCTGTGTTTCTACTCCCAAAGTTCTTTCTCTGGATGTAGAGAGTGTTCTTTCTAATGAGTCCCTCAAAATTGTCCTGGATCATTGAATTGCTGTTGCTGGAGAAGTCCATTACATTTGATTGTGCCACAGTGTATCAGTCTCCGTGTACAATATTATCCTGGTTCTGCTCCTTTCATGCTGCATAAATTCCTGGAGTTCCTTCATTTCATATGGAGTTCCTCCAGTTCATTATTCCTTTCAGCACAATAGTGTCCCATCACCAACAGATACCACAACTTGTTTAGACATTCCTCAATCAAATATCATCCCTTCATTTTCCTTTTTTTTTTTGCCACCAGAAAGAGCGTGGCTACACTGATTTCTACTTTTACAATATGATCCAGCCACTGTATATTTAACCCATGCATTTTGGAAATGATGGTCTCTGTACTGGTCTCCTTTATAAGACCTTCATTATAACCAACTGCCATCTGGTAATAGTTTTAGAAAAATTTTCTTTTTAAAATCTCACTCTTTTAGTTAAGGAATATGAGTTGGTAATATTTTAAAGATTCTTTTTAACCTTATCTGAATTGAATACTTACTACAAATTTCATTCCATGACAAGGATTACCTATAGTTAAATTGGATCATGATATAACATTATATTCATTTTGCCTACCATAATATATTACAAATAATGGGTGATCAGTAAATACTGAATGACTTCCCCTCAAGAGTAGAATAGAGATGACAAAATGACTTTACATCACTCTAAAGTAGAGATTGGCAAAATGAAAGTAGATGAGTTCAGATATGGACCGATAGAGAAAATCTTGTTTTCTGTGTTGTTTAAGTGTGTTTGCTAATTTAAAAATATTCTCTATAATAGAAAACTTTCTGTTAAATATGAAAGTTTAGAGGCAGACCTGAAACATGAGAGTAGAAGGAAGGAAATCTCAAATTTCTCTGAGAATCTTGGAAAGCCAACATTGAAATATGACGTGCAATGTGATAGAATCAACTTACAGACAGTGAGGTGATTTTCCTTCAGAAAAGATCTTGGAAGGTAGACAGAGAGAGGATCACTACCCCACAGCAAGGTGGCACCCAGGATCAAAGGCACAAACCAACAACAAGCCTCCCCTTAGTCTACCTAATTGATCAGAGTTTTGAATCTGTAATCAGGCCAGCTCTAAGACCCCAAGACATTCCCTAAATCAACATAAGCATAATCCTATGAATGTCTCTTAAACTATTCTGAATTCATACAGATGTGCTATGGATGCATAGCAAAAATCTTGCAGTAAGTCCCTCTGGCCTCATATAAAGCAGTCCATAGTGTACCTGACTTCAAACACAAGACTAGGTGCAGAGCCTATTCTCCAATTTTCCATGAGGACTGAAACTGTGGTGCAAGGCTGTCCATACTGTTCTTGTCTATTTGAAGTCCAGAATGGGGCCATGAATCCTGCCCAACAGCAAAGTGAGAGACCCAAGCCTTAGCATAAGACAGTTGTGAAGACTAAATTTAACTCTCCCTTGATTATAACAATGAAAATACTTAACTGTCCCCTGATTGTGAAGATTAAAATCTCATCCCTGCCTATTTTTAGACACTACTTAAAAGTTAAGTATGAAGATCTGCCCATTTTAGCTTTAATCACCAAAGGTACAAACACCCCATTTACACTTGAGTGAGAGAGGTCTGTGACCCACGTGGGTGATAGTGGGTGATGAATCAGAATTGGCTGACTGCCTTCTGGGCAGTCCTCGAGCAGAGTGTTAACTGTGATTGTTAGATGTATAATTGGAGGAAGACACAGGAAGTGACACAAAAGAAGCATCTAGAAATGGACCTGTTACTTCCTATGAGACAGAGTTCTTCATTTTTTGGAAATGCAGATTGGAGAGAATTCTTCATGCTTTGGAGTTGAGGCTGGTGAAGAGGGGCAGAAGAATCTGCTGACTGGACTGACACATGGTGAGTGAAAGGCTGACTCTTAACTGCTGCATTTTTCTGAAAAAAAAAAAACACTATCCTCTGGAGTGACCTACTCTTGAGAGATACTTCCCTGGTCCTCAGCTTTCCCAAAGCCAGCTGAAACTAATTCTCCCTGGCTGGAAGGGCCAGGAATAAATTACTTGGTGTTCAGGCTAGATCTCTTACCTTATCCTCTCTCTGATTTCTTACTTCACTCTTTCTACATTTTGTAAACAAATTGTAAATAGAATCTCTTTGGAATTAATTAAATTCCTTTTGACCATACTCTTAAATAATTAGGTCCAACCCTTTAAAAATTAACCACTTACACCCCTCACAGATTCCTCTGTATATGTTCCCTGCTATAGTGGATGCAAAGGGCTATTTCCCTGTCTAATCATGCAGTGAAGAATTGAAGCCCTAAACAAAGCAGTCCTCATTTTACCTGTCCAGGTTTAGCTCAACATGAAGACCAGAGCCATTGCTCCAACAAGCACTGAGACCCTGAGTCGCAGAGTAATGTAGTTCACAGTGCTCTGAACCCTACAAACCAAAAGGAGCCTGAAAGAGCAGTGAGAGGTTGCTTTCAGGGCTCCTATCCCAGAAGCCATGTAAACCTTAAAATTTCACAGACTTATGAATGTTGGAAATTTCCCCATTGGGGAATCTGCTACTTAAAAAAAATTCCCTAGCTCATAGTGAGAATTCTACTTGAATGTGAGGGCTCCTTGCTTTGGGAATATTCCAACTCCACCCTACTTAGGACTGCTTTAGGACAGAGATCTATTTGAGAACAATGAAAAGTGCTTTGATCCATGCTTATGGAAAGGATAGGAAGTTCTTTGAGTCATGACTGTTTTAGAATTGATACAATGGGATACTAAGTACCTATAAAGGTGGGGCAACTTGTAAACTACTTAAACCTAAAAGGGTGATAACTTATTCAGAGGTTTTTTCTAATGAAATTTGTTGACACAGCAGCATTTTTTTCCTGACTTACTAAAGAGATTAAAACTACTCAGCTGTGAATTCAAAATGGGCGGTCCTTTAGAAACATCTACAGTGATTGGTAGATGTAAGGACTTAGGGGAGGTGACAGAGAAGATTTTGCCCTTAAAAATAAGAGCTCAGGGAAGAGCTGGGAAGTCATTCTGAAACATTCAGATTGAAGAGACTCATTCTGAGGAGACTGATTCTGAAACATTCAGATGGAGGAGGGAGCTGGTGAAAGCAGCTGAGATGCTGCTGGCCTGGTGTCATTAGAAATCCTTACTTAGACAGATCTTATGGTGAGTTATAAAAAAAACTGACTGATTTCTCTTTTAAGACTCAGGTCTAGGCCATATTGGCTTAGGGCCCTTCATAAGTATTCCTTCCTTACTCTCTCTCTCTCTTTCTTTGATTACTCATTGTATTGTTAATTAAAATCTCTATAAAACCCAATTGACTTGGGTATTTGAATAATTGGGAATATTTCCCTGGCGACCACCTTATATTTGATTTTTAAACCCAAGACACTGTAGTGAAACATATTTCTGCAGTCAAATTTGCTCACCCTCTCTTATATCTATCACAATTTATATCTTCCACTATTTTAATCACTGCAGTTTGGGACCTCAACCATTTTAAATCTCACAGCCATCACATCCCTGTAGCAAAGCTGAAACTTATAGGAACCCACAACTAATGCTGAGGGTAGCATCAAGAAAAACCTGATGTTTAAGAAAATGTCCTTTCTACCCTGAGTTAAGAATCTGCCTTTTAATATAAAAATAAACATCAAGAAATGAGGCTGGGAAAATGAAGAAATTAAAGAAAAACTAACCATAGAAAATTATTAAGGTGACAAAGAAGATTAAATAAAATAGTTTGGCATTCATTAATTTGATTTTTAAAAGAATTGAAGAAAATCACATCACCAGAACCAAATTAGCCTAGAGACATACAACAGTAATTCGCTTAATAATTTGGAAAATGAAAAAAACCTTGTCCTAATTAATAAATCATAAGTAAAATATAGTTAGGTTCCATGCCACCACAGCAAAGAGTTAGAAAAAATGGATCTCTTCATAATTTAAAGAGAATGGTCTCCATTTAGTGGCATTACATCCTCCCCAACAACAACTGAACCTAGAATTCAGCAATTTAAAAAGTCACCAAGATGGGATACCAGGTCAATGAAAAGTCAATGAAGGCCGTAGCCTCACATAAAATTCACAGCCTTAGCAAGTGAGAAGGAAAACACAAAACTGCTACTTAGTACCATAATTTGTATCCCAAGTTCTCTAATCACTTTGCACAAAATAAGGGAAATGAGTTCTTTGTTGAATTCCTTTTGAACTAAAGAAATATTTTATATTTTTCTTTGAGGCTCTGGATACAGCAATACTGATTTTCTTAATCTGTGTTTGTGTTCTGGTCTCCACTATCACCCAAATAAAAATGTATACTGAATTTTATTTTTGTTTTTCATTCATTTTATAACTTTTTTTCTTGGTTCTCATTTTAAAAAGAACCTTTAAACTAGATTTCTGTTCCTGAGGTGAAAAGCTTCAGTTTATTTTTTCAAGTACTTTCAGAGCTAGCTCTGGAGATTTATAAGTTTTCAGCTGTTCCAGGATGGCATGACCTAAGGACAAGGACAACTTTTTCAAGCCTATGAAAGCCGACAAGCACAATTTTTCACCCTGCCACTATGGCCTCAGTCCCATATAGTCCCCTCACTGGTATTGTGTAGAAACAGTGGTCCATGCTGTCTTTTGTGTGGTTATATACTGCATAAGTATTAATTCGAAAGTAAAATATCAAAGTTTTTATAAGGGAGTGTAGGAAACATGAGGAGAGCTCCTATTTCTCCATTATCCTAACACAGCCATGTACTATCCTATTTTCAGCTGCTGTTTTTGTGGTAGCAATAAAATAGAAACTGATGGTACAGCATGACTTGTGTAATGGCTAACAAGTTTAGCATTTTGTTATGATGTACTACTAATGTTTTGTAAGAATATGGAAAAAAAGTTTTCAGAAAGCCTTAGAATTCTTACATGAACTTGTAAACCTTAAAATTTCTTAGACTTGTGAATGTTGGAAATTTCACCATTGGAAAGTTTCATATTTGGAATAAATTTCCTACTGATAGTAAGAACTCTATTGGAATGTGAACCTTTTTTTTCCTTAAATTAAGCTGTTTAAATTTCAGCAACAGGACCCTAAAGTACTGGCTGGAAGAGCTGTTTCTAAATATCCTTTCCCTTAAGGAACAACTTCCTAGATTAGAAAAAAAAAATCCATGTGGAAAGTTTGTTGCTTTGCCCTGCTCCCCACGTGTTTTGTGAAGACTTTTAGAGAAATAATTACAAAAAATATATATATATACATATATATATAAATGAGTACTACATTCTTTAACATTTATATGGGCGCTGAAGAATTAGGGGCATTGTGGAATGCAGGATAGTTCCAAATTTTTATATTAATAGGTACTGTCCATTTTTGTACTCCTCAATACTAAATTTAGAGATGCTAAAATAAAAAATATTGAGGATAAAATAGAAAATATTGAGGATAAAATAGAAAAAATTGAGGATAAAATGCAAGCCCAATTAGAAGATCTAAAAAGTTTCTTACAGGATCAGTTGGCAAACAACCACTCTACCAGAAACAGACCTGTTTCTGAACCTTTGAATGAGGAAATTTCCTTCCCTGAAATAGAGATGGAAAACACCTTCCCTATAGCCCAGTTAACAGACTGCTTCTCTCGTGCAGTGCAAATCTTGACTGAATTTAATCCCAAAAACCCTTCCCCTGCAATCCCAGTTTCTCATGTTCCCTCTCCTACAGAAAACCAAATTCCAATGCAAAGGAGATCTTGTCCTCCTAAAGAAACCTGTCCTTGTCAAACTGACCCACAGGTACAAAATTCAACTAGAGGCCTGTTTCCTCTAAGAGAAGTACCTGAAATAGGACAGAATGGGTATGTGGTGACTTTAAGACATAGGATACTGTTTACTCCCCAAGAAATAAATGAATTTACACGAAATATCCCCACATATGAACAAGATCCTTTTCTAGTAGCAAAAAAGATGGGAGACATATTTTTTCAGTATAATCCATCTTACAAGGACGTTGAGAACTTGCTACAGGCTTTTTTAACCGAATGTGAAGAAAATAAAATAATTGCTCATGTCAACAAAACCCGGGAGCTTAATGTAGCACATTGGCCATCTCAGGATCCCGAATGGGACTATGACAATCCTGAGGATTATCTACAACTATACCGTTGTAGAGAGGCCATCCTCACGGCAATGAAGGAATGTGCAGACAGTACAGATAAGTGGATGGAACTGGAAAAAATTAAGCAAAAGGAGGAAAAAACACCCTCCACATTCATGGACAGAATAATTGAGTTTGGGGACAGATACTTAGATTGGGACCTAACTAAAGAGAGTAGCTTAAGACAAGTTAGAAGGATCTTTGTAAATAACTCTTGCAAAGCAATTAAGAATTATTTTAGAACACAATGCCCAAGATGGTCAGATATGGACCTTGAAGAATTGCGAAAAACAGCTCTATATGTTTTAAAGGGAAACAAAGAAAAGGAGGAAGAAAATAATGATGACATGGAGGAAATGAAGAAAAAAATGAGATATTTAATAGATAGGATAACTAAATTAGAAAGTGGGCATGATAATGAACGAACGACAATTGCCCCTCTCCAGAAATCCAATTATCAATCCATTACTTGCCACTTCTGTGAGAGGAAGGGCCACAAAATGATGGAATGTAGAACCTTTCTTAAGATGATTGGAAGGAATACACAGTTTAATAATAGTTTTAGAAATAATAACTATAGAAAAGATGATAATGGTTATAAAAACCAGAATTCTAGAAATTATAATAATGACAATGGAAATAACTATAATGAATAGAGAAATAAGAACTTTAGAAACCAGAATTATAGAAATAGGAATTGAGAAAATAATGACAATGCTCCAAATGAAGAAAATTATAATGATAATACCCAACCACAAAATATAAGAAATGGAGCTCATCCAAAACATGCTCGAGTTGCTAATGAACCTCAGAGAGGTGCCCTTCAGGAGGGTGCCCAAGGAATTTCCCAATATAATGACGATGATTCTTCTTAGATTATATTGATTTTGTTGATGTTAATTAACTTTTTTCAGTTTTTTCTCCAGGTTAAATAGCAGGAAAGAATGAACAAAGAACTTAAAAACTACGATTGGAAAATTATGTACTGAGACCCATTTAAAATGCCCTGAAATTCTCCCTCTGGCCCTATTTTATCTTAGGAGCAGGCCTAGAGGAGACTTACATATTTCACCATTTGAGATGCTTTTTGGACATCTGCCTATACAGGCTAAGCCTTTCTCCCCGGCTTATACATCGCTATTATGGGGAGATACTACAATTGCTTCCTATATACAGGAATTACAGCACAAACTATGTGAACTTCATGAATCCAGAGCTGCAGTACAAGCTGGACCATTAGACTTTTCTCTGCATGAGCAGAACCCAGGAGATAAAGTTTATATCAAGAATTTCAAGCGAATTGGAGCAAATCAATCTTCATGGGAAGGACCATTCCAAATATTATTAACTACTCCAACATCTATAAAGATTGGAGAAAGAGACTCTTGGATTCACTGCTCACATGTGAAGAAAGCATCTTCTGCTGAGACTGATTGACTCTATCTTATCATATGAATTGGAGATAATAATCCATAGACAAATGGATGCTATTTTTTCAAGAATATATTGAATTACTGATTTTTTCTGATTTTTCTTATTTCTTTTATTTTTTTCGATCAGAATATTTAATTTTTTTCTCATTTTTGTACTAAAGGTACACATAATTAATATTAATATTATTTTTTTCCTGCAGTAATACAAGTTAAAATATATACTCTTGCTATAATATCAACATATGCCTAAAAGCTTTAAACTATGGGAACCTACCATTTATTGATAAAATATTATAGGACTGTGATTAATGTTTGTGTCTGATTCCAGGAAAAGGGATAAAAACAAGGAGCACAGACTAAACCTGAATAGTGCCAATAGAGCACACAAGAAATATTAAAGTGAGACTCGAGGTTGCGACACTTAACTTATGTTTAAGTCGTTCGACTTCCTTGTATCTACACTCTTTTCGAAGTACTCAAACAAGTACAAAGCTTGACTATCATGCTGGTTCCCTATATCCCTGAAGAAAAAAAATCAGACAAGTGAATGACATTTCTCCATCAAAATAGAATTCTGATTCTTTTCTTCTTATATTATGGCAACTTCCTGTAGTTTTGGCTACAAATGGCTAAGTGAAATATTACTGCATTCTGTCCTACATACTTGTGGGATAGAAATTACTTTAAACTGGACCTATACAAGGCCTATTTTGAAATTTTTTATGTTTTTGATTATTTTTCTATTCTTTTGATAATTGACACATACACCCCCATAACTGAACATTGCATTCTGAGCTAAACTTGATATTTTTTTAAATACTTACTTCAGAGAGGATTGTATTTTAATTTAATATCTAAGAATTTTTTTTATTTTTGAATTTTTTTTGTTTGAGATTGTATTTTTATAAAAATCCAAGAATTTTGAATTTTGTTTAAGATTTTAGTGTTATAAAAAAATCAAAGATTTTGATTCTGTTCAAGAAAATATCTTCAAAAAAGAAGCTTGAAACTTTTTTTAAATATATTTTATTTGATCATTTCCAAGCATTATTCATTAAAGACATAGATCATTTTCTTTTCCTCCCCCCCACACCCCATAGCCGACACGTAAATCCATTGGGCATTACATATTTTCTTGATTTGAACCCATTGCTTTGTTGATAATATTTGCATTAGAGTGTTCATTTAGTGTCTCTCCTCTGTCATGACCCCTCAACCGCTGTATTCAGGCAGTTGCTTTTTCTCGGTGTTTCCACTCCCATAGTTTATCCTTTGCTTATGAATACTGTTTTTTTCTCCTAGATCCCTCCAGATTGTTCAGGGACATTACACCGCCACTAATGGAGAAGTCCATTACTTTCGATTATACCACAGTGTATTAGTCTCTGTGTACAATGTTCTCCTGGTTCTGCTCCTCTCGCTCTGCATCACTTCCAGGAGGTTGTTCCAGTTCACATGGAACTCCTCCACTTTATTATTCCTTTTAGCACAATAGTATTCCATCACCAACATATACCACAGTTTGTTCAGCCATTCCCCAATTGGTGGGCATCCCCTCGTTTTCCAGGTTTTGGCCACCACAAAGAGCGCAGCTATGAATATTTTTGTACAAGTCTTTTTGTCCATTATCTCTTTGGGGTACAGACCCAGCAGTGCTATGGCTGGATCAAAGGGTAGATATTCTTTTGTCACCCTTTGGGCATAGTTCCAAATTGCCCTCCAGAATGGTTGGATCAGTTCACAGCTCCACCAGCAATGAATTAATGTCCCTACTTTGCCACATCCCCTCCAGCATTCATTACTTTTCTTTGCTGTTATGTTAGCCAATCTGCTAGGTGTGAGGTGATACCTCAGAGTTTTTTTTATTTGCATCTCTCCGATTATAAGAGATTTAGAACACTTCTTCATGTGCTTGTTAATAGTTTTGATTTCTTTATCTGATAACTGCCTATCCATGTCCCTTGCCCATTTATCAATTGGAGAATGTCTTGATTTTTTGTACAATTGATTTAGCTCTTTATAAATATGAGTAATTAAACCTTTGTCAGAGGTTTCTATGAAGATTTTTTCCCAATTTGTTGTTTCCCTTCTGATTTTAGTTACATTGGTTTTGTTTGTACAAAAGCTTTTTAGTTTGATGTAGTCAAAATTGTTTATTTTACATTTTGTGATTCTTTCTATGTCTTGCTTGGTTTTAAAGCCTTTCCCCTCCCAAAGGTCTGACATGTATTCTATTCTTTGATTACCCAATTTACTTATGGTTTCCTTCTTTATGTTTAAGTCATTCACCCATTTTGAATTTTTCTTGGTGTAGAGTGTGAGGTGTTGATCTATTCCTAGTCTCCCCCACACTGTCTTCCAATTTTCCCAGCAGTTTTTATCGAATAGTGGATTTTTGTCCCAAAAGCTGGGATCCTTGGGTTTATCGTATACTGTCTTGCTGAGGTCGCTTTCCCCCAGTCTATTCCACTGATCTTCCTTTCTGTTTCTTAGCCAGTACCAAATTGTTTTGATGACTGCTGCTTTGTAATATAGTTTTAGGTCAGGGACTGCAAGGCCCCCATCATATGTGTTTTTTTTTTCATTATTTCCCTGGATATCCTTGATCTTTTTTTCTTCCAAATGAAATTTGTTATGGTTTTTTTCTAAATCAGTGAAGAAGTATTTTGGTAGTTCAATGGGAATGGCACTAAATAGATAAATAAGTTTGGATAGGATGGTCATTTTTATTATATTGGCTCATCCTATCCACGAGCAGTTAATGTTTTTCCATTTGCTCAAGTCTAGTTTTAGTTGTGTGGCGAGTGTTTTGTAGTCGTGTTCATATAGTTCCTGTGTTTGTCTTGGGAGGTAGATTCCTAGGTATTTTATTTTGTCTAAGGTGATTTTGAATGGGATTTCTCTTTCTAGTTCTTGCTGCTGAGCTCTGTTGGAGATATATAGAAAAGCTGATGATTTATGTGGGTTTATTTTGTATCCTGCAACTTTGCTAAAGGTGTTGATTATTTCAATTAGCTTTTTGGTTGAATCTTTAGGATTCTTTAAGTAGACCATCATGTCATCTGCAAAGAGTGATAACTTGGTCTCCTCTTTGCCTATTTTGATGCCTTCAATTTCTTTTTCTTCTCTAATTGCTACTGCTAGTGTTTCTAGTACAATGTCAAATAGTAGAGGTGATAATGGGCATCCTTGTTTCACTCCTGATCTTATTGGGAATGCATGTAGTTTATCCCCATTGCAGATGATATTAGGTGATGGTTTTAGATATATACTGTTTATTATTTTTAGGAATGAGCCTTCTATTCCTATGCTTTCTAGTGTTTTTAATAGGAATGGGTGTTGTACTTTATCAAATGATTTTTTCTGCGTCTATTGAGATAATCATGTTGTTCTTGCTGGTTTGCTTGTTGATGTGGTCAATTATGTGGATGGTTTTCCTAATGTTGAACCAGCCTGGCATCCCTGGTATAAATCCTACTTGATCATGGTGAATGATCCTTCTGATCACTTGCTGGAGTCTTTTTGCTAGTATCCTATTTAAGATTTTTGCATCTATATTCATTAAGGAGATTGGTCTATAGTTTTCTTTCTCTGTTTTTGACCTGCCTGGTTTTGGAATCAGTACCATTTTTGTTTCGTAAAAGGAGTTTGGTAGAACTTCCTTTTGCTTATTATGTCAAATAGTTTGTATAGTATTGGGATTAACTGTACTCTGAATGTTTGATAGAATTCACTGGTGAGTCCATCAGGCCCTGGGGATTTTTTCTTAGGAAGTTCTTTGATGGCTTGTTGGATTTCATTTTCTGATATGGGATTATTTAAGAATTCTATTTCCTCTTCTGTTAGTCTACACAATTTGTATTTTTGTATATATTCATCCATTTCTCCTAAATTGGTGTATTTATTGCCATATAATTGGGCAAAGTAATTTCTAATGATTGCCTTAATTTTCTCTTCATCGGAGGTGCTGTCCCCCTTTTCATCTTTAATGCTGTTAATTCGCGTTTCTTCCTTCCTTTTTTAAATTAGATTGACCAGTACTTTGTCTATTTTGTTTGTTTTTTCAAAGTACCAGCTTCTCGTCTTATTTATTAAATCAATAGTTCTATCACTCTCAATTTTATTAATTTCTCCCTTAATTTTTAGGATTTCTAGTTTGGTTTTCTGCTGGGGGGTTTTAATTTGATCGCTTTCGAGTTTTTTCATTTGCATTTCCAATTGATTGATCTCTGCTCTCCCATGTTTGTTAATATAAGCATTCAGGGATATGAATTTACCTCTGATTACCACTTTGGCTGCATCCCAAAAGGTTTGAAAGGATGTCTCGCCATTGTCACTTTCCTCGATAAAATTATTAATTGTTTCTATGATTTCTTCTTTAACTAAATGGTTTTGGAGTATCATATTGTTTAATTTCCAATTGGTTTTAGATTTGGTTTTCCATGTACCATTACTAATCATTATTTTTATTGCCTTGTGATCTGAGAAGGCTGCATTCATTATTTCTGCTTTTCTGCATTTGTGTGCCATGTTTCTGTGACCTAATGTATGGTCAATTTTTGTGAATGTGCCATGTGGTGCTGAGAAGGTGTATTCCTTTTTATCCCTATTTATTTTTCTCCATATGTCTATTAATTCTAATTTTTCTAAGATTTCATTCACTTCTTTTATCTCTTTCTTATTTATTTTTTATTTGATTTATCTAAATTTGATTATGGTTGGTTTAAATCTCCCACTAATATGGTTTTACTGTATTTCTTCCTTCAATTCTCCTAGTTTCTCTATTAGAAATTTGGGTGCTATATTATTTGGTGCATACATGTTGATTAATGATATTTCCTCATTGTCTATAATCCCTTTTAACAAAATATAATTACCTTCCCTATCCCTTTTGATCAGGTCTATTTTTGCTTTGGATTTATAAGATATCATGATTACCACTCCTGCCTTCTTTCTGTCAGTTGAGGCCCAGAAGGTCTTACTCCATACTTTAATTCTGACCTTGTGGTTGTCAACCCGCCTCATGTGTGTTTCTTGAAGACAACATATGGTAGGGTTTTGGATTCTAATCCATTCTGCTATTCGTCTATGTTTTATGGGTGAGTTCATCCCATTGAAGTTCAAAGTTATGGTTGTCATTTGTGGACTCCCTCGCATTTTGATAGCCTTCTCTAATTCTAACCTTTTCTTCTTTGGCTCTACCTTTTAGTCCAGTGATTTACTTTGAATCAGTCCCCCTTCTCCCCTCCCTTGATGTTTCCCTTTTTAGTCCCTCCCTTTTTGTTCCCTCCCCCTCCCACCTTGAAAATTTTATATCCTGAGAATGAACTGTTGCAGAAAGATGCCAGAAAACCTACACTTCATCAAGAAGATGAGGAATGAACTTTGGATATGATTTGATTGGACTGAACTTTTGATTGAACCATTATTGTAATTGTACACATTTATGCCAAAAGGGACTGCCCCTAATTTGGCTTTCTGTCAATGCGCCTAGCAAAACATTGGTTTTGCTGTCTTTTCTATTTCCTCCCTCACTATTCTAATTCCTCTTAGAAAATTGAATATTTTGTATATCTATAGTTATATAAGTGCATTTAGAACTATAAAATGATTATGTTAAATGATCAATGGGGAGACTAGTTTCCCAATGATCATCAGGGAGGTTTGTAAACCTTAAAATTTCTTAGACTTATGAATGTTGGAAATTTCCCCATTTCATACTGGAAAAAATTTCCTACTGATAGTAAGAAACTCTATTGGAATGTGAAACCCTAGGCATTGGAGGGTCCTTCTGCTCCCTACCTAAGACTACTTTAGGACAGAAATCTTTTGCTAAACAATGGAAAGGGCTTTGACCTATGCTTAAGCATAAAACAGGAATTTCTTTGAGTCATGATTGATATTAGAATGGATACAATAGAGATACTTGGAATGAAAGAACCAGGTCTTAAAATACAATCTCCACCCTACTCAGGGTAAAAGGATTTAGGAAGGGCTGCAGCAAAGGATGAAGATTTAATTATTTGAGAATATGACCTTCAACAGACATGTGCAAAGCCACAGACCTTTGGGCAGTCCTGGATTAAACTAGAGCCACCACTGGCACAGGGAAGACATGGACAGTGATTGGTAGATGTGAGAACTGAGGGGAGGGAACTTAGATGGTTTCCTTAAAGATAGCATGGTCTGAGGACAGAAGGGAGTTTGAGAGGTTTTTCTCTGAGGGGTTGTGCTCTGAGAAGCTTGCTCTGAAGGAGGCTGGAGGTGGAGGCACCTTAGACTGTTTCTCCATTTTGGTCACGTGAGTGATAGGGACTGATCTCTTTTCTTTGCCTCTGCTATCTAAGGGCTTGGGCCTTTGGCCCAGCCTAAGCAGAGGGGGTATTTAAGCCCTATTCCTTTCTCTCTCTCTCTCTCTCTCTCTCTCTCTCTCTCTCTCTCTCTCTCTCTCTCTCTCTCTCTGTCTCTCTCTTTCTCTCTCTCTCTAATACCTTTCTTCCTTCTTTTTTTAATTAAAAACTCCATAAAAGGTTGACTGCTGACTTGAGTTTTAATTTAGGAATTACATAGTTGAATATCTTGGTGACCTTAAATTAATATATATCAGTATTTTAAAGTGATTTCCTTGTCACAATGCCTGACTTCCCTTTAATTTTGTTGGGGAGAGACCTTTTTTGCAAACTCAGAGCCACAATAACTTGTTCACCAGATGGTTCTTTATCATTGGAAATACCAGAGGAATCTTTAAATTTACTCCCTGTACTTCTCTCAGAAAACCAGGAGGCAAAAGAACCTTCCACTTTTGAAATACCTAAAGATATGCCAGTCTCTTTGGGCCACATTTTCTGATGTAGGCTTACTTAAATCTGCTGTTCCTATGCAGATAAAAACTAAATCTAGCCCACCTCCTTCCATCCTTCAGCATCCCCTCTCAAAGGAGGCAATTGAGGTTATTACACCAATTATTAACTCATTAATAGAACAAGGAATAATAATCCCTTTCAAATCTGAATACAACACGCCCATCCTGCCAGTTAAAAAACCAAAAACGAGGGCCTCATGGCAAGCACTTCTATGGATTTGTACAGGATCTGAGGGCAGTGAATAATCACATTATAAAGAGACACTCCATAGTTTCAAACCTAAATACTATTATTTCTTCTATTCCTAGCACAGCTACATACTTTACAGTAGATGACTTGTGGTCAGCTTTCTTTTCCATACCTATACATGAGAACTCCAGGCATATTTTTGCTTTCATCTGGAAGGGCTCACAAAATACATGGAGTCGGCTACCACAGGGTTATGTGGAAAGTCCGAGTTTATTTGAGCAAATTTTGAGCCAAGACACAGACAATATAACATTTAAAAATAGTAAATTAATCAAATATGTAGATGATCTACTCTTAGCTTCAAAAGACGCAAAAACATGTCAAGAAGATAGCAAACACCTTCTTATGGAATTGTACAAAGAGGACATAAAATCTCGAAGGATAAAGTTCAGTGGTGTCTCCCTAAAGTAGAATATTTGGGATTCATCCTGACTGTGGGTGCTCGTTATATTTCTCCAAAACGAATTGAGAATATTCAAAATTTAAGCACTCCTACTACTAAGAAACAGTTGAGAGCAATTATAGGAGCAACAGGGTTTTGCAGGCAATGGATTCCTTGCTATGGGGAAATTACTAAAACCCTTATAGCATTAACAAAGGCTTCGGTTCCTGAACCCCTCAAATTAGAGCCTGAACACTTGTCAGCTCTATCAGATCTAAAAAAGGCTATCTTGTCTGCCCCTGCTCTAGGCATCCCAGATTACAACAAGCCATTTACTTTGTGCATGAGTGAAGAGGAGTAGCTTCTGGAGTGTTATCTCAGACTTTAGGACCTTCTCAATGCCCAATTGCTTATTATTCTGCTCAACTGGACCCAGTAGCAGCAGGAGCACCACCATGCCTTAGAGGAGTAGCTGCTACAGCCTTACTAGTAAAAAAAAAACTGTTGATCTAATATTGGGATGTCCATTAACAATAATTTGCCCACATGAGGTAGAAGCATTGTTGATAAAACATAGAACATAGGCATTCTCAGATCAGAGAATTACAAGATATGAAATAAAATTATTAAATAGTGAAAACATTATTTTAAAACGTTGTACTAGTCTTAATCCTGCTTCCAGATTTACCAACTTCAGGAGAACCATTACACAATTGTGAAACATTAGTGTCCATGGCAGAAAAGCCTTGAGATAATCTCTTGGACACTCCCTTACACAATGCATATCTGATTTTATTTACTGATGGTTTGCCTTTATGAGGGATGGCATACGTTACACTGGAGCTGCCATAGTCTCAGAATTTGTCACTGAATGGTCAGCTTCACTACCTTCTAACATTATTGCTCAAGGAGCAGAACTCATAGCTCTGAAGCAAGCTTGTATAATTGCCAAGGATAAAAAGGCAACAATTTATATGGATTCTAGATATGCTTTTGGCATTTGTCACTCAGTCGGAATGTTATGGCTTCAGAGAGGATTTTTAACCTCAGCTGGAAAATCTATAGCTAATGCAGAAATTATTAATGAAGTTCTTTCTGCTCTCCAGCTTCCTGAAGCCCTAGCTGTAGTTCATTGTTCTGCCCATACAGGTGGCACTGACCCTGTCTCTAGAGGAAATGATTGAGCAGATGCCGCTGCAAAGCTAACATCCATAGAAGGACAGGAATTAATTTTAACATTAACAACTACTAATAATTTAAATTTACCACTTTACTATAATGAAAAGGAAGTGGAAAAATGGAAACAAAAATTTAAAACAAAACAAATTAATGGAGTATGGGTGTCATCTGAAGGAAAACCCCTAGTCCCTAGAAGTTTCTATAACCAAATTTGCCAATCTATTCATAAAAATTGTCTTTTTGGCACCCAGGGCAGCATGGACTCCGTGAAGAGAGTATGGATAGCCCCTGGTTTAACTACTATAACCTCTAAAGTATGTTCAGCCTGCTCTACCTGCCAGGCATATAACCAATATGCATTTCGTGGAAAAGCCTTTGGTGGACATCCTCTGGCTTACACTCCTTTTGAACATCTACAGATAGATTTCATAACAATGCCCAAGGCTGGGCAATATAAATTTTGTCTGGTTATAGGACACAAACTGAGCAGATGGCTGGAAGCATTTCCTACAGCCTGAGCCACAGCAGCATTTGTTGCTGAGGTGCTTTTAAAAGAAATTATTCCTCACTTTGGCCTGCTAGCACGTATTGATTCCAATATGGGAGTCATTTTACTGATTCTGTTCTAAATCAGATATATACTTGTTTGGGGATAACTCCAAAATTCCATGTTCCATATCATCCCAGAGTTCAGGCCAAGTTGAGAGGATGAATAAAGAACTTAAAACTATGATTGGAAAATTATGCACTGAGACCCATTTAAAATGGCCTGAAATTCTCCCTCTGGCCCTATTTTATCTTAGAAGCAGGCCTAGAGAAGGCTTACATATTTCACCATTTGAAATGCTTTTTGGACATCCTCCTATGCAGGCTAAGCCTTTCTTCCCAGCATATACCTCACTATTAGGGGGAGATATTACTATTGCTTCCTATATACAGGAGTTACAGCACAAACTATGTGAACTTCATGAATCCCGAGCAGTAGTACAAGCCGGACCATTAGATTTTTCTCTGCATGACCTGAACCCAGGACACAAAATTTATATTTAGATTTTCAAGAGAACTGGAGCAACTCAAACTTCATGGGAAGGATCATTCCAAATATTGTTAACTACTCCAACATCTATAAAGATTGGAGAAAAGGACTCTTGGATTCACTGCTCACATGTGAAGAAAGCATCTTCTGCTGAGACTGATTGACTGTATCCTATCATATGAATTGGATATAATAATCCATAGATAAATTTATGCTGTTTTTTTGAGAACACATTGAATTACTGATTTTTTTCTTATTTTTCTTATTTCTTTTCTTTATTTTGATTAGAATATTTGATTTTTCTCATTTTTGTACTGAAGGTACACATAATTAATATTAGTATTTTTTCGTGCAGTAATAGAAGTTAATATATATTCTTGCTATAATATCAATATATACCTAAAAGCTTTAAACTATGGGAACCTGCCATTTATTGATTAAATATTATAGGACTGTGATTAATGTTTTTATCTGATTCCAGAAAAGGGGATGAAAATAAGGAGCACAGACTTAACCTGAATAGTGCCAAAAAGAGCACACAGGAAATACTAATGTGAGACTTGAGGTTGCGACACTTGACATACGTTAAGTCGTAGGACTTCCTTGTATCTACACTCTTTAAGAAGTACTCATACAAGTACAAAATTTGATTATCATGCTGGCTCCCTATATCCCTGAGAATGACAAAAAGGTCATATGAGGGAATGATGCTTCCCTATGAAAATAGAATTCTAATTCTTCTCTTCTCATATTGTGGCAAATTCCTGTAGTCTTGGCTACAAATGACTAAGTGAAATATTACTGCATTCTGTCCTACAGTGATAAATTGGACCTATACAAGGACCTATTTTGAATTTTTCCTTATGTTTTTTATTATTTTTTCTTTTCTTTTGATAATTGACTCATATACCCCCATAACTGAACATTACATTCTGAGCTAAACTTGATGTTTTTTAACACCTACTTCAGGGGGGATGATATTTTAATTTAAAATCTAAAGATTTTTGAATTTTTTGTTTGAGATTGTATTTTTATAAAAATCTAAGAATTTTGATTTTTTAAGATTGTACTTTTATAAAAATTCAAGATTTTGATTTTGTTCTAGAAAAGATTTTTATAAAAAGAAGCTTGAAACTTTTGTATCCAGAGAATGAACTGTTGCAGAAAGATGCCAGAAAACCTACACTTCATCAAGAAGAACAAGAATAAACTTTGAATATGATTGATTGAACTGCACTTTGATTGAACATTTATTGTAAATGTACACATTTATGCCAAAAGGGACTGCCCCTAATTTGGCTTTCTGTCAATGCGCCTAGCAAAACATTGGTTTTGCTTTCTTTTCTATTTCCTCCCTCACTATTCTAATTCCTCTTAGAAATTTGAATACCGTGTATATCTATAGTTAGAAGTGCATATAGGATTACAAATTGATTATGTTAAATGATCAATGGGGAGACTAGTCTCCCAATGATCATCAGGGGGGTTTGTAAGTCTTGAAATTTCTCAGACTTGTGAATGTTAAAAATTTCTACATTGAGGAATCCTCCATTGGAACAAATACCCTACTGGAACCATTCCCCATTTTGATGTGAGAACTCGCCAGGATCAGAAATGGGAGGACCTCTACTCCACCCGTACTTACTACTGCTTTAGGGGAGAAAACTCCTTGCTATGGGAGGACCTCTACTCCACCCATACTTAAGACTGCTTTAGGGGAGAAAACTCCTTGCTAAACAATGAAAGTACTTGGACCCATGCTTATAATAAGGCAAGAAGTTCTTTAAGCCATGCCTGTTTTTTAGAATTGATACAATGGGATTCTAGATACCTAAAAGGGTCGGGCAAGTTTTCTCTTAATAAGATTAGTCGACTCAGCTTTTTTTCTCTGGTTCAGATTTACTGAGGAGATTAGTCAACTTAGCAAGAATTCAGATGGGTTGTCTTTTAGAAAAAATCTATGGTGATTGGTAGATGGAAGAACTTAGGGGAGGTGACATAGGAAAAAAACCCTATATAAGAAAAGATATCTCTTGAGCCTAAGGGTTTTTGAGGAGATCCTTTGAGATAGATCCTTTTGGAGGAGGCCCTTTGAAGATCTATTGAGAAGAAGTCCCTTGGGAGGCTGACTCTGGCTGGAACTCCCTCTGGGGAGACTGTTCCCCAAACATCCTTGCTTAAGACAAATATTGTGGTGAGTTATAAAAAGTGACTGATTCTCTCTCTCTTAAGACTCAGGTCTAGGCCATGTTGGATTAAGGGCCTTCATACTCATACCTTTTATCTCTCTCTTTCTTTGATTACTCATTGTATTATTAATTAAAATCTCTATAAAACTCAGTTGACTTGAGTATATTGAATAATTGGGAATATTTCCCTGGTGACCACCTTATATATTGATTTAAAAACAAGACACTGTAGTGAAACATATTTTCTGAGGTCACAATCTACTCACACACTCTTATATCTAGCATAATTTATATCTTCCACCATTTTAACTCACTAAAGTTTACATCAACCATTTTAATTATAACAGTTTATGGCACCAACTATTTTAAATGTTACACTTACCTCCTGTTAGGGGCAGGCAAAATGACCAGATTTGTTGGAAAAAAATTCCTAAACAACCCTTAAAATCAATTTGAGATATTTAGCTCATTAAATTTTTGAAAGGTTGTTATACAATTGTAGCAATGTTCTGATGGAGTCCATCTATCCTCTACATGACAATTTACGATGTCAAAAAAGAAAAGCTGTTTGAATATGGGCTTACTCAATAATATTTGTTCAGTATAGTTATAGGGGAAAAGCAACAGAATTAAACAGTAGTTAAAACTGTATATTAAAATGATTCAGCATAACAGAATGGTAATGAATACATTAATATATGAACTTAAAATCACAAAGTTAAATCATAAACAAAACAATCAGCAAAATGTAATAAAATGTTTTATAAAACATTGGAGTATGAAAAGCCTTAAAAATAAAACCTCCAGTCTCTTTAAAGTTTCTTCTTTTTTTTATCAATTTAGATTCCTATTGTCAGAAGGCAGAAGAGTGATAAGGGGTAGGCAATGGGGTTAAATGACCTGCCCAGGGCCACACCATCCGGAAATGTCTGAGGCCAGATTTCAACCCAGGACATCCCATCTCTAAGCTTGGCTCTCAATTCACTGAACCACTGAGCTGCCTCCCCACAGTGAAGTTGGGTTTTTGGAATCTCAAATTGGGCCAAAGAATTGCAGGGAGCTGAATTTTTCCCCTGAATCTCTGAGAGAATTTCAGGGAGTAAATTTAAAGAGTCCTCAGGTACTTCCAATGATAAGGAATCATCTGGGGAGATAAATGAAAGGGCCAGTGCACTCAAAAGATATCCTTTAAAAGCCATGCTTGTAAGTTCCTATTTGGAAAAGTCTCTTCCCTCTCTTCATTCTCCTCACCTGTGATCCCCTGGCCCTTGCCACATGGAGGCTAATTGTAGCCTAAAGAAAAATCACCCCTGTTTTTTACCAGCTGCTGGAAGTGAGTCCTGGCCCTGGGGCAATGAGTGATCTGCTTGGAGGCCAGAGTTGCTGGGGCTGGGCTGGTCGGGACCAGGAGAAAGGATCTGCATCATACAGATCTGGATTGCAGGATCCCAGAAGTGGGCCTGGCTAGGCAGGGCTGGGACCAGGTGAGCAATCTGAATAAATTAACTCCGAAGTGGATGGCTTCAGGTAGGAGTGCAGGCAACCAGGTTCAGGCTGATCAAGATGCTTTTCTAAAATGCCTTAAAGAAAAGTGGCTTAGAAATCATTATCTAGGCTATCTTTAAAAAAAATTGAGAATATATCAGTCAATCTAGTTGTCGCCAAAACTGTAATAGATAAATTTTATCTACCAAAAGTATTATATTTTTAGAGGTTTATTAAAGATTATTAGAAATCAAGAAAAAAAGAAATAAAATAATAAAAGGAAAAAAAAAACCTAGGGCTGGTAAGCCCATTCAATTTCACTTATTACATCTTGAGAGATGTGTGTGCTTAGAAGGAGAAGTAGAGAGACCCAAGTAGGCATTTCAGTCAGTTTAAATACAAATGTTGATCTTGTACTTACGTGAGATTATTGGACGTTCAGGGAAGTGCCAAGGACTTCTGGGGATTGATGTCTGGGGATTGAAGTCTGGGGTTCTAATCTCCATTTTTACAGTTAGAAAAGTGAAAAATACTAAACCAAGAATCCAAAATCAGGCACACATACAGTCATGCACACATACACACACATATGTAATTTATTATTTTTTTTTAAATATATTTTATTTGATCATTTCCAAGCATTATTCGTTAAAGACATAGATCATTTTCTTTTCCTCCCCCCCACCCCCCATAGCCGACGCGTAAGTCCACTGGGCATTAGATGTTTTCTTGATTTGAACCCATTGCTTTGTTGATAGTATTTGCATTAGAGTGTTCATTTAAAGTCTATCCTCTGTCATGTCCCCTCAACCTCTGTATTCAGGCAGTTGCTTTTTCTCGGTGTTTCCACTCCCATAGTTTATCTTTTGCTTATGAATGGTGTTTTTTTTCTCCTGGATCCCTGAAAGTTGTTCAGGGACATTACACCGCCCCTAATGGAGAAGTCCATTACGTTCGATTATACCACAGTGTATTAGTCTCTGTGTACAATGTTCTCCTGGTTCTGCTCCTCTCGCTCTGCATCACTTCCTGGAGGTTGTTCCAGTCTCCATGGAACTTCTCCACTTTATTATTCCTTTGAGCACAATAGTATTCCATCACCAACATATACCACAGTTTGTTCAGCCATTCCCCAATTGATGGGCATCCCCTCGTTTTCCAGTTTTGGGCCACCACAAAGAGCGCAGCTATGAATATTTTTGTACAAGTCTTTGTGTCCATTATCTCTTTGGGGTACAGACCCAGCAGTGCTATGGCTGGGTCAAAGGGTAGATATTCTTTTGTCGCCCTTTGGGCATAGTTCCAAATTGCCCTCCAGAATGGTTGGATCAGTTCACAGCTCCACCAGCAATGAATTAATGTCCCTACTTTGCCACATCCCCTCCAGCATTCATTACTTTCCTTTGCTGTTATGTTAGCCAATCTGCTAGGTGTGAGGTGATACCTCAGAGTTGTTTTGATTTGCATCTCTCTGATTATAAGAGATGTAGAACACTTCTTCATGTGCTTGTTAATAGTTTTGATTTCTTTATCTGAGAACTGCCTATCCATTTCCCTTGCCCATTTATCAATTGGAGAATGGCTTGATTTTTTGTACAATTGATTTAGCTCATTATAAATATGAGTAATTAAACCTTTGTCAGAGGTTTCTATGAAGATTTTTTCCCAATTTGTTGTTTCCCTTCTGATTTTAGTTATATTGGTTTTGTTTGTACAAAAGCTTTTTAGTTTGATGTAGTCAAAATTATTTATTTTACATTTTGTGATTCTTTCTATATCTTGCTTGGTTTTAAAGCCTTTCCCCTCCCAAAGGTCTGACATGTATACTATTCTGTGTTTACCCAATTTACTTATGGTTTCCATCTTTATGTTTAAGTCACTCACCCATTTTGAATTTATCTTGGTGTAGGGTGTGAGGTGTTGATCTATTCCTAGTCTCTCCCACACTGTCTTCCAATTTTCCCAGCAGTTTTTATCGAATAGTGGATTTTTTGTCCCAAAAGTTGGGATCTTTGGGTTTATCGTATACTGTATTGCTGAGGTCGTTTTCCCCCAGTCTATTCCACTGATCTTCCTTTCTGTTTCTTAGCCAGTACCAAATTGTTTTGATGACTGCTGCTTTGTAATATAGTTTTAGGTCAGGGACTGCAAGGCCCCCATCATATGTGTTTTTTTTCATTAATTCCCTGGATATCCTTGATCTTTTGTTCTTCCAAATGAACTTTGTTATGGTTTTTTCTAAATCAGTGAAGAAGTATTTTGGTAGTTCGATGGGTATGGCACTAAATAGATAAATAAGTTTGGGTAGGATGGTCATTTTTATTATATTGGCTCGTCCTATCCATGAGCAGTTAATGTTTTTCCAATTGTTCAAGTCTAGTTTTAGTTGTGTGGCGAGTGTTTTGTAGTTGTGTTCATATAGTTCCTGTGTTTGTCTTGGGAGATAGATTCCTAGGTATTTTATTTTGTCTAAGGTGATTTTGAATGGGATTTCTCTTTCTAGTTCTTGCTGCTGAGCTGTGTTGGAGATATATAGAAAAGCTGATGATTTATGTGGGTTTATTTTGTATCCTGCAACTTTGCTAAAGTTGTTGATTATTTCAATTAGCTTTTTGGTTGAATCTCTAGGATTCTTTAAGTAGACCATCATGTCATCCGCAAAGAGTGATAACTTGGTCTCCTCCTTGCCTATTCTGATACCTTCAATTTCTTTATCTTCTCTAATTGCTACTGCTAGTGTTTCTAGTACAATGTCAAATAGTAGAGGTGATAATGGGCATCCTTGTTTCACTCCTGATCTTATTGGGAATGCATCTAGTTTATCCCCATTGCAGATGATATTAGCTGTTGGTTTTAGATATATACTGTTTATTATTTTTAGGAATGACCCTTCTATTCCTATGCTTTCTAGTGTTTTTAATAGGAATGGGTGTTGTATTTTATCAAAGGCTTTTTCTGCATCTATTGAGATAATCATGTGGTTCTTGCTAGTTTGCTTGTTGATGTGGTCAATTATGTGGATGGTTTTCCTAATGTTGAACCAGCCCTGCATCCCTGGTATGAATCCTACTTGATCATGGTGAATGATCCTTCTGATCACTTGCTGGAGTCTTTTTGCTAGTATCCTATTTAAAATTTTTGCATCTATATTCATTAGGGAGATTGGTCTATAGTTTTCTTTCTCTGTTTTTGACCTGCCTGGTTTTGGAATCAGTACCATGTTTGTGTCGTAAAAGGAGTTTGGTAGAACTCCCTCTTTGCTTATTATGTCAAATAGTTTGTATAGTATTGGGGTCAACTGTTCTCTGAATGTTTGATAGAATTCACAGGTGAATCCATCAGGCCCTGGGGATTTTTTCTTAGGAAGTTCTTTGATGGCTTGATGGATTTCAATTTCTGATATGGGATTATTTAAGAATTCTATTTCCTCTTCTGTTAGTCTAGGCAGTTTGTATTTTTGTATATATTCATCCATTTCTCCTAAATTGGTGTATTTATTGCCATATAATTGGGCAAAGTAATTTCTAATGATTGCCTTAATTTCCTCCTCATTGGAGGTGCTGTCCCCCTTTTCATCTTTAATGCTGTGAATTTGCTTTTCTTCCTTCCTTTTTTTAATTAGATTGACCAGTACTTTGTCTATTTTGTTTGTTTTTTCAAAGTACCAGCTTCTTGTCTTATTTATTAAATCAATAGTTCTATCACTTTCGATTTTATTAATTTCTCCCTTAATTTTTAGGATTTCTAATTTGGTTTTCTGCTGGGGGTTTTTAATTTGATCGCTTTCGAGTTTTTTCAATTGCATTTCCAATTGATTGATCTCTGCTCTCCCTTGTTTGTTAATATGAGCTTTCAGGGATATGAATTTGCCTCTGATTACCGCTTTGGCTGCATCCCAAAAGGTTTGAAAGGATGTTTCGCCATTGTCATTTTCCTTGATGAAATTATTAATTGTTTCTATGATTTCTTCTTTAGCTAAACGGTTTTGGAGTATCATATTGTTTAATTTCCAATTGGTTTTAGATTTGGTTTTCCATGTACCATTACTAATCATTATTTTTATTGCCTTGTGATCTGAGAAGGCTGCATTCATTATTTCTGCTTTTTTGCATTTGTGTGCTATGTTTCTGTGACCTAATGTATGGTCAATTTTTGTGAATGTGCCATGTGGTGCTGAGAAGAAGGTGTATTCCTTTTTATCCCTATTTATTTTTCTCCATATGTCTATTAATTCTAATTTTTCTAAGATTTCATTCACTTCTTTTACCTCTTTCTTATTTATTTTTTGATTTGATTTATCTAAATTTGATAATGGTTGGTTTAAGTCTCCCACTAGTATGGTTTTATTGTCTATTTCTTCCTTCAATTCTCCTAGTTTCTCCATTAGAAATTTGGGTGCTATATTATTTGGTGCATACATGTTGATTAATGATATTTCCTCATTGTCTAGAGTCCCTTTTAACAAAATATAATTACCTTCCCTATCCCTTTTGATCAGATCTATTTTTGCATTGGCTTTATCAGATATCATGATTACCACTCCTGCCTTCTTTCTATCAGTTGAGGCCCAGAAGGTCTTACTCCATCCTTTAATTCTGACCTTGTGGGTGTCAACCCGCCTCATGTGTGTTTCTTGAAGACAACATATGGTAGGGTTTTGGATTCTAATCCATTCTGCTATTCGTCTACGTTTTATGGGTGAGTTCATCCCATTCACGTTCAAAGTTATGATTGTCATTTGTGGACTCCCTGGCATTTTGATTGCCTTCCCTAATTCTAACCTTTTCTTCTTCGGCTCTACCTTTTAGTCCAGTGATTTACTTTGAATCAGTCCCCCTTGTCCCCTCCCTTGACGTTTCCCTTTTTAGTCCCTCCCTTATGTAATTTATTTTTAGAATATTGTTTTCATTTTCATCAACATATTAAGGTTCTGCTCTTTAGAGGCCATTTTTTATATATAGTAATTTAATTCTAACTCTCTCCAGAAGTCAAGCAATATGATTTTCTTCAATATAATTTTTGAATTTAGTACAAAAGAAAGACATGATGATAACAGAAAATAAATGGTATGAAAGCTAGAGTATTTTAAATCATTAATTAAGAAGCAAGAGCTATATCTTTAAGATTTGTGAGGAAGAGCTTCAGAACACATTGCTCCTCAAGGACTAGCTTTGTTTTTCAAGATTTCCAGGGTATTTCTGTCAGGCCTCAGGAGGATCACATAGCATTTGGGAGCAAAGATACAGATAAGAATCCCAGCACTGGAGACCAAGATGGAAAAGATCTCCATGGCCACCATGGCCTTCCCTTTGGTGCTCTGATATGCGGGCAAGAAGGAAATCCAGACACTGCAAAACACCAGCATGCTGAATGTCAGGTACTTGGCTTCATTGAAAGTGTCTGGCAGATTCCTTGCCAGGAAAGCCAAAGTAAAGCTGACCAAGGCCAGGAAGCCCATGTAACCAAGGACACAGTAGAAGGTCACAAGAGAGCCCTCATTGCACTGAATGACAATGAAGAAAGCCTCAGAGTGTGTATCCATCTCAAAGAATGGGGGATCTGTCCCCAGCCAGATGCCACAGAGGCCCATCTGGATAAGTGTGCAAATGAAAATGAGGGAATGAGATACTGCTGGTCTCAGCCACCTCCTGAGCTTGCTCCCTGGCTTAGTGGCCCTAAAGGCCAGAACCACAGTGATGGTTTTGGCCAAGATGGAAGCAATGGCCACAGTGAACACAATGGCAAATGTGGTTTGTCTTAAGATGCAGATGGCTGGTGTAGGATGACCAATGAAGAGTAAAGAAGAAAGGAAGCAAAGGGTGAGAGATATGAGCAGAATGTAGCTCAGACTGCGATTATTGGCTTTAACTATGGGGGTGTCTCTGTGCATCACAAACACTCCTAGGACAAAGGTTGTGAGAATGGAGAAGCAGAAAGCTGAAGAGGCCAGAATCATTCCCAGAGTCTCTTCATAAGCCAGATAAGTTAGTGTCCTGGGCAGGCATCTATCTTTCTCCTTACTTGGGTACTGATCTTCAGGGCATTCCATGCACTCTTCTGCATCTGGAAATACAATAAAAATTAATCTCACTCTGTTTTATATGCAGTAGACTTTTCTTTCTCCAGTAAGTTCAACAATAGACATTCCACATGCAGCTCAACTTTTTTGGGACTCTTCTTCAGTCAGAAGGATAAGAATTCTAGACAGTAAGTGAAATAAAAAAAAAGCATATTTTAGTTTCTCTTTATCTCTAATTGTAGAAAAAACTTGTTAATTATTCATTCTGTCACATATTTCTTAAACGAAAATTAAACTATGACCCATTCCAAAATTTAACTCTCCACAGAAAGACCTTAAGGCCTAAGTGATGACTCTATATAGTGGTAGTCTCTCGGTGACCGAGAATGAAAATTGTCTTTGTGCTTTACCATCTATTGATGTACCCTCATGTCGCTTTGAAGCCCAAAGGCTAAGGCACAGAGTTTGTGGCTCATGGGGCATGGGACGCCAGTTGTTACGGGAGGTGCGGTTCTGGCCTGGTTTCAGCATTCATGAGCAGCTGCAAGACGTCAACATAGTTCATCTCCAAGGTGGTGGTGGCATGGTTAATGTGGGTTCGCCAGCTGCTTCTGTCAGAGGCAGAGAGTTCTAGTTGCTTTGGTATCATGCCAGCCCACTTCAAGTTGGACTTTAGCTGATCCTTGAATCTTTTCTTTGGTCGGCCTTGTTTCCTGAGTCCAGCTGACAGTTCACCATAGAATACCTGTCTTGGTATTCGCTGTGGGTTCATGCGGATGACGTGTCCAGACCATTGTAGCTGGGTTTTTAGGACCATCACTTCGATGCTGGTGGAGTTGGCTCTGTTGAGGACTTCCTGGTTGGTGATTCAGTCCTGCCATCGGATCCTCATGATTGACCTGAGAGAGCTTTGGTGGAATTGCTCCAGCTGTTTCATGAACTTCTGGTACAGTGTCCATGTCTCACAACCATACAGGAGCAAGCTGAGGACCACTGCTTTGTACACTATGAGCTTCCAAGCAGTGATTATACCTCTGTGTTGGAGGACTTTGCAGAGCAGCCACCCAAGTGCCTGGCTGGCCTTTTGGATCCTGGCATTGATCTCATGGTCTAGGGACCCGTCGTTGGCGATGGTGCTGCCCAGGTACTTGAAAGTGTTGACGTTAGAAAGCTGCGTGCCGTCGATTGTAATGCACAGCTGGTTCGTTGGCCTCCCTGGTGCAGGTTGGAACAGCACCTCTGTTTGGCTGAACCTGATAGTCAGGCCAAACAATTTTGTAGTGGTGGAGAACCTGTCCACAATGGTTTGAAGATGATTTTCTTGGTGGGCCATGAGAGCACAGTCATCTGCAAAGAGAGCTTCCAGGATGAGTTTCTCTGTTGTCTTTGTTTTTGCAGTCAGGTGGCAAAGGTCGAATAGTGAGCCATCCAGTCAGTATTTGATATAGACGCCCAGGTCTAGATCCATCACAGCATGTTGTAATACTTGGATGAAGGATAGGTTGAATAGTACCGGAGTGAGGACACAGCCTGGTTTCACGCCATTGGAGATGTTGAAGCGATCAGAAGTCTCTCCACCAGATAGCACTTCCCCTGTCATGTCGACATGAAAGAGCTGGATCAGTTTGACGAATTTTGCTAGACAACAGAGCTTGCTAAGGATCACCCACAATGCATCCCTGTTCACAGTGTCGAATGCTTTTATCAAGTCTATGAAGACAATGTAGAGACTCAGGTTCTGCTCAAGGCATTTTTCCTGCATTTGCCTCACCATGAAGAGCATGTCGATGGTGCTACAATCTGGTCTGAAGCCACATTGTGATTCAGGCAGGTTATGCTCTGAAACAGATGACAGGAGTCTGTTGAGTAAAACACGGGCGAGGATCTTTCCAGCACTGGAGAGTAGTGAGATGACTCTGTAGTTGTCACAGGCTGCTCGTGACTTTTGTTCTTGTATAGGGCTACGATGGAGGCATCTCTCATGCTGGTCAGCACTATGTGGAATGCCTGGAGCTCCTTTCCATTTAAGGCCTTGTACACCTTGGTTGGGATCCCATCTTTACTGGGTACCTTGCCTGCGCTCATTTTTTTAATGGCTTTTTGGACTTCCTCTATTGATGGAGGGATGTCAAGTTGTTCAATGGTGTAGTTTTGGGGGATCTGGTCAAGTGAGCTTCGGTTGAATGAAGAGGGTCGGTTGAGAAGCTGACTGAAGTGTTCTTTCCACCTGTTGCTGATGCCTTTATTATCTTCTATGAGAGTGTCACCATCAGAGGATAGCAAGGGTGTGGTGGTGTGTTTTAATGGCCCATAGATAGTCTTGAGGGCACTGAAAAATTGTTTGTAGTTTTTTGTATCAGCAAAGAGCTGGATTTCTTCTGCCTTTTTTCCCACCATTGGTCTTGCATCTTCCTGATCTCACACTGCTCTGTGGCTTGGAGAGACTTGAATCTGTCCTTTTTAGGAGCAGAGTTTGGGTTATTTTGCCACTCCATAAAGGCTTTGTTCTTTTTGCTCAATAGATCTTCAATAGCAGTGTTGTTCTCGTTGAACCAGTCCTGGTGGTTGCGTTGTTTGTGGCCCAGGACTGCCTTTGATGTTTCCTTCACTGTGTCTCTGACCTGGTTCCATTTCTTGGTTGTGCTTCTAGTGAGTGGTCCCTTGGCAGACAGCTTGTCATTCAGGCAGGACTGGAATATTTGCAAATAAGATGGATCTCTAAGATGACTCATGTTGTAAAATGAGTGAACTGTCTGGGAGCGTTTTGGATAGCGAGGTGCAATGCGCATTAGAAGAGTCATTGTAACCAATCGGTGGTCTGTCCAGCATTCAGCTCCTCTCAGGGCTCTGGTGATCTTTATATCCTGGATCTCTCGCCGTCGTAAATGATGTAGTCAGTGAGATGCCACTGTTTTGATTGTGGGTACATAAACATTGTTTTATATTTGTTCACCATTCTGAACACAGTTTTCGTGAGTTCGAACTCTGAGCATTTGATGAGTAGCAGTAGGCCATTGTTGTTCATTTTGCCCATGCCATGTTCGCCAAGCGCTCCTTTCTATGTTTCATGGTCCTGGCCAACGCGGGCATTGAAGTCTCCCAGTAGTATCAGCTTGTCATTTGTGGGCACTGAGTGCAGGACGGCACTCAGGTCAGAGTAGAACTGCTCGATGGTCTCCTCTGTGCTGGTCAGTGTTGGGGCATATGCACTGGGGCATATGTGCTGATGATTGTGGCATACCGGTCTTTGCTGAGAGGTAAATGGATCTTCATGAGCCTCTCGCTGATGCCCACAGGCAAGTCTGGCAGTTGTTTGAGCAAACTGGTCTTGATAGCCAGGCCAACACCGTGGATTCTGTCTTCATTCTAGGCTCTACCTTTCCAGAAGAAGGTGTATCCAGTGGTGGGTTCACTGAGCGATCCCTCTTCTGGTAAACATGTTTTGCTTAGAGCTGTGGTGTTGATGTTATATCGTGCCAGTTCTTTACCGATTAGAGCTGTTCTTCTCTCAGGTCTTGGGGTATTCTCTCTGTCAAGTAATGTTCTGATGTTCCATGATCCTAGTAGGAGTTTCTTTGTATTTTGTTTCTTTTGATTTCGACTGCTTAAAGGGATGACCCGTCAGTCGTGGTGTGCTGACCGGGTGTTTATAGGGCAGGCAATGTTTGGGACACCTTTTCTAGTCCCCTCCCTTGATTAGGGTGAGCAGTGCTGTCTTAGAGAGGGCTGCTCAGTCTCCCAGGATGCTGCCGAACGTCCCTGCTGCCCACAGGGCCGAGCGACCACTGGTCCATGGGCCACCTAAGTGCAGGATCATGACTACAACTGCCAGTGGTCACCTCCACCTGTTGTGTTGCCATTCCCCCATCACCACAGGTCTTGAAGAGGGTGGACGGGGTCAGGATAGATGAGTGCGCACAAAGATACTTGTGTGTGAAAGAGATTTAAGTGGAAAAGTCGATACACAGAGACAGTCCCACTCTCTCGGTGTTGGAAGCCTGGGTCCAGTGGCACGAAAAGTCGTTACACCTGGAGACTTTCTCAACTGCATTGGATAGTCGTGTTGTCTTTTGTGCTCCATCACGCACTAAGCACTCCACAGTGCTTTGCTGCATCGCCATCTCAGTCGTTGAAACTTCTTGTTGGTTTCTTCCGCCTGTTCCACCGAAGCAGTCTTCACATGCTGGGTGAGCAAAGCCCTGGTTCACCAGGGGTCGATGACCCAATGGCTACCCTCATAAGGTTTAGCCGGCCTGTCGAAGCCGTTGCCCGGGGTGTGGCCACTGCCGCATGCTAGCAGCTACTGGGAGCCACAAGTGAGAGCTGGGTGTCAGGTGGGGGTCAGAGGCTGGAGAGCTGCCCTAGGAGGGCACGACAAGCCCTCCATACCAGAGATACTACCCCTCCCTGAATACCCCATACACTCCTGACTATATATATAAGTTTACATATATATATATATTTATATTTACTTATATATATATAGTGTATATGTATATTTTTATATTTGTATATAGTATTCTAACAATAGTAATGAAATAGAGAAGAATTTATTCTGTAATCTTTATCTATTATAAAAATTCTTTAAAGAAAATGCACAATTGCAAGTCTTCCAGTTCCTTTAGGTCCAGGATTCTGTTGATGGTAATCAAACGTGTCCCACTGAATGTTGTTAAAGATAGTTTTCATAAATATTTTGGTTTCTTAATTTAGAATCTATAGCAATGGTTCCAAACTTTCCTCAGGCTATCAAGTGTCGATTTCAAATCTGTCTCCTTTATAATTTCCACTCATCAGGATGATACTTTTATTGCATACATTAGCATTATTTCATCATCAGGGACTATTACTCTCACCAAGTGTGTTTTTTATAAATGTACATAAATTCTAATTATTTGCTCTATTTTACCTGAACTATTAATAAAGTATATACTTATTAACTAGAACATTTATTTGTGCTTATGAGATGTGGGTAGAGAGTGAAATTTAGAGATATACAACAGAAATATTATAGGAAAAGGATTAGATTAAGTAGCATTTATTCAAACAATGTGGTAGATTAGAAATCATTCATTATTCAGTTAGAGGGTGGATGTCAATTTAGTCATGATCTGCAAGTATTGGATATAAACTCTTTTACTATTTAGCCATGGACAAAAATTTAAAAAAAGGAAAAAAAATCAATAATAGGTAGAAGGAAGAGTGACCAGTCACCCTTTGTGATTTATATATGACATTTTTATACTCAGTTTTTCCATTTTATTTGAATATTAGCACTATGAAATTAATAATCTTTTAAACCTTTTTCCCATGAAGAAATGGAGACAGTCATAGATTCTTCGTATTTTAGACGCTCATTATTTTATTCAATCTTAGCAAACAAGAAAGAAAAATATAAGAGAAATAAACATCAAAGAAGATGTTTCTAAGTCTTTTATATACTTCTGCCTTTGCATTGTAAATGGCAGAGTTAGGGGAAAGGGAAATAAACTGGTGTGAACCAAATAGTATATGCATTAGTTTCAAGTGCTCAATAATTCTTTCATCATTTTCTAGTTTAAATGCAAAATACTTATCAGGGAATAAGGAATTGTTTTTGTTCCTGTTATTTGTACTTAATTTTAAATGTATCATAGTATATATTAATACCCTATTCGTAATTTATCTTGTTCTTTTGAAATTAAAAAATCTTTGTTTCAGAATCACAGTTAAAATATGTTTTAAACAGGGGATGTTCTTAGATTATGGATTGATCTCTTTTTAACAATAAGATAATGACAACAGTTATCTGAACACAATTGAATGTTTAATGGAATACTTTTAAAGAAAATATTAAGTTCACTATAATAAGCAGGATCTTAATTTGAAAATCATTTTGCTATAATTAAAACACCTTTTAAATGTATAGAATACTTTAAAGGTATAATGTCAACACATAAATATAAATCTGCTGCAATGTATCCTCTATATTCTGAAACCTCAAAATGAAGTTAGTTTTAATTGATAATAAAAAATGAATGGAACATAATTGAGTTGAAAATATGGGAATATAATTTTCAAAGTCTAAGCTATGGTAAATGGAATTTTGCTAATTGAAGTAAATATTGTTAGGACACAATATGACATAGAAATATTCCATATGACTCTGTTAAGAGAAAAATTTCTCAGGTTCGGCCATGAAACTAAAATTAAATAAAAAGAAAGAAATCCAATGTTTATAATTTGGCAGAACTCATTCTCTTTAGGCACCCACCTGTTTTATTAGAAATCTTCCCATCAGGGCACAGGGTACAGTCAAAGCAGCAGATGGGCTGGCCTTCACGAAATTGCTTCTTGAATCCTGCCCCACAGGCCACACTGCAGATAGAAGTTGGAATCTGAGTTTCCATTAAAGGAAGAGAAAAAAATATCAGTGCAAGATGAGGAAATGGCGATTTAAGACTTCTTCTGTAGCAGACTTTTAGAATAAAATATTTGAAGTTTGGAACCACAAGGATGATATATTTCTAAATGGAGATTTTCTCCCAATTATCCCTCTTCTACTCCATCTAATCTGTTCCTAAAGACATGGATATGGACAGAATCGACACAAGACACAGCATAGCTGCTCAAATTTATAAAATACAAATGTGTTGATAGTATATTTTCCACCAAATATGTGACAGCATATCTCTACAGTGAAGTTCATTTTGTACAAGAAATGTTGCAATAACATATTGCTTACAGAAGAGGAAATATTTCTTTATATTTTTGTTCTCTAAAAAAGTTCTGTTCTTGGTATTTGAGTAAAGTATCCTGAATTTCTCAGGGAGTCATAACTTTAGACAGTTTATAATATATTTTAATTTAAAAAATTTAAAGCAGTAATAAATTAATATTTGTTTGATTGAATCTGCTTGATTAATAAGAATAAAGTTATTTGAGTGGTTGATCTTGTTTCTTAGTCTGGCATCTGGATGTACCTCTGCTGATTCAGAGAAGGTGGGATTTATGACTTCCCATAGACAAATAGAATTGAATCTATATAGAAGTTCTATATCAGAAGAGGAAATACCCACCACATTCGATTTGTTATTTGGTCATTTTGCATTTGTGCCATTTTTCAGGAATTTACTTGGCATTTTCTTATCAAAGATACCAGACTGGTGAACCATTTCCTTCCTCATCAGATTTTACCAAAAATAAAAAATGAAGGAAAAAGGATTCAGTGACTGACCCAGACTCATAGAGCTAGTAAGTATTTGAAGGCAGATTTGAACTGGAGAAAAGGAGCCTCCCTGACTCCTGACACTCTTCCCATTATGCAGACACATTTGAATTAAGAGCCTCTAAATTCAGTCATGAGAATTTTTGGGTAAACAAACTCATGATTGAATGTTTATATCAGCTATTCTTTGGTGTTACAGCTCTCTTTTGAGGGTAAAAGTTTTCCATTCTCCCCCCTTCTGTTTCTATTCAAACTTTCCCACTTGATCTGAGGTATTTCCAGATTTTCATCATATGATTAATTCAGATCATTATATAACTTAATCAGAAATATTTGTAAGGGAATATTGAGAAAAGCAAATGAGAGGAATCAAATTTCTGTCTTACTGAAAGTAAAAGCAAAAAGTACATGTTTCAGTCCTGTCCTCGTCATTCACAATGTCTTCATAGAAGTTTTAAGGTCTAATGAAAAGACAACAGTGACCAGGCTTCTGACTGCCTCATCTATGTAGCTCTTAGTATTCACTTGACTCTTACCTGAGGGAAATCTTCTGGCCAATCTATGTCCTCTTCATTAATGCTTAACACTTTTTCATGAGGAATCACTTCTCCAACTTTCACCTCAGACCAAATCTTACCAGGGAATGATCTAAAATTCAGGATATCATATGTCTCAGCAGTCATGGAGGGGCCATCTACACATAAGTTATCTTTGATGCCATTGACAGGATTAACACACTTCAGGAAGTGGAGGAGCTGAAGGCAAGGGCAGAAGTTTGTTACTCTTTAGGGAAAAAAGGGTTCATTCACTCTTCTTAGTCTTGATAATCAACTCAAAGTGGCTATGTGTTGGAAGCTTACAAAAGCTATCATTCTTTTTTTTCATAAATGCTTCTTACTGAGTTTTACCCAGCATTCCACACTCGATTTCACTTTTTTCCTAGCAAGTCATAGGTGCCATAAGAGTAATGTTCTAGATAATGAAAGGACCTCAGATGTAATTTTAACTTCCCTCCAACAAATCATGAATTTCTTTTAAGTACCTCTGATATCTGGCATTCCAAGTTCTTTGGTAAAAATCTGTATTCACAGACAATATATGTTTTTAAACAAGAAGTCTTTTTCCTCAGGAAAAAAGTCTATCAAAGATCTATAGAATATTGGTTTAGTAAAATTAGGATTAAGGAACTATTTCAATTCATACTTCTGAAATTCAAAGTAAAGAAGAATAGGAAAATACAGATACTTAAAAGAGTAAACAGTTCCAAAAAGTTCATTGAAATAAAATAAAGGAAAATAATTCCAGTAAAAGAGAAAAGGAAAGATGTTGTTGCATTACGATAGATTGTAAGAAAATGAAATAATAACAAAATTGAGAAAGATTTGAGAGAGAACAATTTTAATAATACCAAATAATTATTTTGTTGGGAGTGAGAGTACAAATAGAGAAATTAATTTATATGAAAAGGCACCCAAGAAAGAACTTTTTTTTTTAAAACATTATTTTATTTGGTTGTTTTCATACATTATTCTCTGGAAACAAAGATCGTTTTCTTTTCCTCCCCTCCCCTCCCCCCCCCCCCCCCGGCCTTTCCCTCTCCCATAGCCGACGCATGATTCCACTGGTTATCACATGTGTTCTTGTCTCGAACCCATTTCCCTGTTATTGGAGTTTGCATTATAGTGTTCATTTAGAGTCTCTCCTCAGTCTTATCTCCTCCAACCCTGTAGTCAAGCAGTTGCTTTTCATCAGTGTTTTTACTCCCACAGTTTATCCTCTGCTTGTGGGTAGTATTTTTTTTAGATCCCTGCAGATTGTTCAGGGAAATTGTATTGATACCAATGGAGAAGTCCATCACCTTCGATTGTACCACAATGTATCAGTCTCTGTGTATAATGTTTTCCTGGTTCTGCTCCTTTTGCTCTGCATCACTTCCTGGAGGTTGTTCTAGTCTCCATGGAATTCCTCCACTTTATTATTCCTTTGAGCACAATAGTATTCCATCACCAACATATACCACAATTTGTTCAGCCATTCCCCAATTGAAGGGCATCCCCTCATTTTCCAATTTTTGGCCACCACAAAGAGTGCAGCTATGAATATTCTTGTACAAGTCTTTTTGTCCATTATCTCTTTGGGGTACAAGCCCAGCAGTGCTATGGCTGGATCAAAGGGCAGACAGTCTTTTATCGCCCTTTGGACATAGTTCCAAATTGCCCTCCAGAATGGTTGGTTCAATTCACAACTCCACCAGCAATGAATTAATGTCCCCACTTTGCCACATCCCCTCCAGCATTCATTACTTTGCATAGCTGTCATGTTAGCCAATCTGCTAGGTGTGAGATGATACCTCAGAGTTGTTTTGATTTGCATCTCTCTGATTATAAGAGATGTAGAGCACTTTTTCATGTGCTTATTAATAGTTTTGATTTCTTTGGCTGAGAATTGCCTGTTCATGTCCCTTGCCCATTTGTCAATTGGAGAATGGCTTGATTTTTTGTACAATTGATTTAGTTCTTTATAAATTTTAGTAATTTAACCTTTGTCTGAGGTTTTTATGAAGATTGTTTCCCAATTTGTTGCTACCCTTCTGATTTTGGTTACATTGGTTTTGTTTGTACAAAAACTTTTTAATTTGATGTAATCCAGATTATTTATTTTGCATTTTGTAACTCTTTCTAATTCTTGCTTGGTTTTGAAGTATTTCCCTTCCCAAAGGTCTGACATGTATACTATTCTGTGTTCGCCTAACTTTCTTATAGTTTCCTTCTTTATGTTCAAGTCATTCATCCATTTTGAATTCATCTTGGTGTAGGGTGTGAGGTGTTGATCTAAGACTAATCTTTCCCATACTGCCCTCCAATTTTCCCAGCAGTTTTTATGAAATAGTGGATTTTTGTCCCAAAAGCTGGGATCTTTGGGTTTGTCATATACTGTCTTGCTGAGGTTGCTTGCCCCCAGTCTATTCCACTGATCCTCCTTTCTGTCTCTTAGCCAGTACCAAATTGTTTTGAAGACCGCTGCTTTGTAATATAGTCTGAGATCTGGGACTGCAAGACCCCCTTCCTTTGTATTTTTTTTTTCATTATTTCCCTGGATATCCTTGATGTTTTGTTCTTCCAAATGAACTTTGTTATGTTTTTTTTCTAAATCAGTAAAAAAATTTTTTGGAAGTTCCATGGGTATGGCACTAAATAGATAGATGAGTTTGGGTAGGATGGTCATTTTTATTATATTGGCTCGTCCTACCCATGAGCAGTTAATGTTCTTCCAATTGTTCAAGTCTAGTTTTAGTTGTGTGGAAAGTGTTTTGTAGTTGTGTTTATATAGATCCTGTGTTTGTCTCGGGAGATAGATTCCTAAGTATTTTATTTTGTCTTTGGTAATTTTGAATGGGATTTCTCTTTCTAGTTCTTGCTGCTGAGCTGTGTTGGAATTATATAGAAATGCTGATGACTTATGTGGGTTTATTTTGTATCCTGCAACTTTGCTAAAGTTCTTGATTTTTTCGATTAGCTTTTTGGTTGAGTCTCTAGGATTCTTTAAGTAGACCATCATGTTATCTGCAAAGAGCGATAATATGGTCTCCTCCTTGCCTATTTTGATGCCTTTGATTTCTTTTTCTTCTCTAATTGCTACTGCTAGTGTTTCTAATACAATGTCAAATAATGGAGGTGATAATGGGCATCCTTGTTTCACTCCTGATCTTAATGGGAATGGATTTAGTTTATCCCCATTGCAGATGATATTAGCTGATGGTTTTAGATATATACTGTTTATTATTTTTAGGAATGACCCTTCTATTCCTATGCTTTCTAGTGTTTTTAGTAGGAATGGGTGTTGTATTTTATCAAATGCTTTTTCTGCATCTATTGAGATAATCATGTGGTTCTTGTTGGTTTGCTTGTTGATGTGGTCAATTATGTGGATAGTTTTCCTAATGTTGAACCAGCCCTGCATCCCTGGTATAAATCCTACTTGATCATGGTGGATGACCCTTCTAATCACTTGCTGGAGTCTTTTTGCTAGTATCCTATTTAAGATTTTTGCATCTATATTCATTAGGGAGATTGGTCTATAATTTTTTTTCTCTGTTTTTGGCCTGCCTGGTTTTGGAATCAGTACCATGCTTGTGTCATAAAAGGAGTTTGGTAGAACTCCCTCTTTGCTTATTATGTCAAATAGTTTGTATAGTATTGGGATTAACTGTTCTCTGAATGTTTGATAGAATTCGCAGGTGAATCCATCAGGCCCTGGGGATTTTTTCTTAGGAAGTTCTTTGATGGCTTGTTGGATTTCAATTTCTGATATGGGATTATTTAAGAATTCTATTTCCTCTTCTGTTAGTCTAGGCAGTTTGTATTTTTGTATATATTCATCCATTTCTCCCAAATTGGTGTATTTATTGCCATATAATTGGGCAAAGTAATTTCTAATGATTGCCTTAATTTCATCTTCATCGGAGGTGCTGTCCCCCTTTTCATCTTTAATGCTGTGAATTTGCTTTTCTTCCTTCCTTTTTTTAATTAGATTGACCAGTACTTTGTCTATTTTGTTTGTTTTTTCAAAGTACCAGCTTCTTGTCTTATTTATTAGATCAATAGTTCTATCACTTTCGATTTTATTAATTTCTCCGTTAATTTTTAGGATTTCTAATTTGGTTTTCTGCTGGGGGTTTTTAATTTGTTCATTCTCAAGTTTTTTGATTTGCATTTCCAATTCCTTGGTCTCTGTCCTCCCTAATTTGTTAATATATGCACTCAGGGATATGAATTTTCCTCTAAGTACTGCCTTGGCTGCATCCCATAAGGTTTGAAAGGATGTTTCGCCGTTGTCATTTTCTTCAACGAAATTGTTAATTGTTTCTATGATTTCTTCTCTAACTATTCGATTTTGGAGTATCATATTATTTAATTTCCAGTTAATTTTTGATTTGGGTCTCCATGTACCCTTACCGATCAATATTTTTATTGCCTTGTGATCTGAAAAGGCTGCAGTTAATATTTCTGCTTTTCTGCATTTGAGTGCCATGTTTCTATGACCTAGTGTATGATCTATTTTTGTGAATGTGCCATGTGGTGCTGAAAAGAAGGTGTATTCTTTTTTGTCCCTATTTATTTTTCTCCATATGTCTATTAACTCTAATTTTTCTAAGATTTCATTCACCTCTTTTACCTCTTTCTTATTTATTTTTTGGTTTGACTTATCTAAATTTGATAGTGGTTGGTTCAAGTCTCCCACTAATATGGTTTTACTGTCTATTTCCTCCTTCAATTCTCCTAGTTTCTCTATTAAAAATTTGGATGCTATACCATTTGGTGCATACATGTTGATTATTGATATTTCCTCATTGTCTATACTTCCTTTTAGCAGAATATATTTACCTTCCTTATCCCTTTTGATTAGGTCTATTTGTACTTTGGCTTTGTCAGATATCATGATTGCAACTCCTGCCTTCTTTCTATCAGTTGAGGCCCAAAAGGTCTTACTCCAACCTTTAATTCTAACCTTGTGAGTGTCAACCCGTCTCATATGTGTTTCTTGAAGACAACATATGGTAGGGTTTTGGGTTCTAATCCAATCTGCTATTTGTCTACGTTTTATGGGTGAGTTCATCCCATTCACATTCAAAGTTATGATTGTTATTTGTGGATTCGCTGGCATTTTGATATCTTCCCCTAGTTCTGACCTTTCTTCTTTATCTTTCTCCTTTTGAACCAGAGATTTACTTTACATCAGTCCCCCTAGTCCCCTCCCTTGAGATGTTTCCCTTTCTATCCCCTCCCTTTTTATTCTCCCTTCCCCTCCCCCCTCTCCTTCCCTCCCTTTTTGTACTCCCTCCCCCCTCCCCCTCCTTAATTTTCCTTTCTTTCTTGCCCTGTTCAATATGATAAAACTCAGGATCCCACTGGATCTAGATGTTCTTCCCTCTCAGATTTGATTTCACTGAGAGTAAGGTTTAAGTAATTCCACTTCACGCTCTCTTCCTCTCCTTCTCATATGAGAGTTCTTCCCCTCCCCTTCCCATGTGTATCTTTATATGGGAAAGTTTATTCTATTGATTTCCCCCCTATTTCTCGAAGTTAATCTTAGTATTATCACGATTCCCCCCTCCCTTTTCCTTTCTTTGCCCCAACTTTCCCCAAATCTTCTTAATGCCCCAATCTTTCCCTATGCATGTTTCTTTTAACTACTCTTATGATGATACAATTTATGAGTTACACAAAACATTTCCCCCACATATTAATATATACAATTTGATGTAAATGTAGTCCTTATAGAAGAGAGTTTGACTTAAAGAAAAAGATAAGATTTATCTCCTTTTCCCTTTCTTTCATATTTACCTTTTCATGTTTCTCTTGCTTTCTGTGTTTGGATATCGAACTTTCCACAGAGCTCTGGTCTTTTCTTAGCAAATGCTTGGAAATCTTCTATTTTGTTGAATGCCCATACTTTCCCCTGGAAGTATATAGTCAGTTTTGCTGGGTAGTTGATTCTTGGTTGGAGACCCAGCTCTCTTGCCTTTCTAAATATCGTGTTCCATGCTTTGCGGTCTCTTAGTGTGTTAGCCGCTAAGTTGTGTGTGATCCTTATGGGAGCCCCCTTATATCTGAAGCTCTTCTTCTTGGCTTCTTGTAGGATTTTCTCCTTTACTTGGAAGCTCTTGAATTTGGCAATTACATTCCTAGGCGTTGTCTTTTGGGGATTTAGTATAGAAGGTGTTCTATGAATCCTTTCTATTTCTATTTTGCCCCCTTGCTCCAGAACGTGGGGGCAATTTTCTTTTATAATCTCCTGTAGAATAATATCCAGTTTGTTGTTTACCTCTGGTTTTTCTGGGAGACCGATAATATGGAGATTTTCTCTTCTTCCTCTGTTTTCCATGTCTGTGACCTTTTTGGTGAGATGTTTTGTGTTTTCTTCTAATTCATTAATTATTTGGGTTTGCTTTATTGATTCTTGCTGTTTTATCATCTCGCTTTCTTCGAGGTGCTTAATTCTGGTCGTTAGGGACTGGTTTTGCTTTTCAGCCTTGTCTTCCCTTCTATTGGATGCTTCGAGTTCTTTTTCCAATTGAGCATTCTTATCTGTCAGACAGCTGATCTCTTTCTCCCATTTTTCTTTCCAGGTTTCCATCTTTTGGGTAAGTTCCAGTTTGAGATCTTCCAAAGCTTGTTGATAATTTCCATTTTGGGAGGCGTGTTCTGAATTTTTTTGGATTTCCTCCTCATTCTCCTCTTTTCCTTGGGTACTTCCACCATAAAAGTTTTCAATAGTCACTTTTTTTCCCTTTCTTCCTGGAGGCTTGATTTTGGGCCATGTGAGCCATCCCTTTGGTGATTTTATTCCCCTTTCCTTTTTGGTCTGGGGTCTGGGTTATATGGGAGGTTTTTCTGTGAATTTAGGTTGCTTCAGACTAGTTCTTCCCAGCCTTGGAGGTTTGTTAGAGAGCTGGGTCCCTGATCACAGCCACACTGCCCAGGTGTTCAGCTCCGCCCAGATAATCAGCGCGGGGGCGCAGCCCGCCCCAAGTACAGCTCCGCTTGATTCTCCCGTGAAAGAGCCTGGAGATGTTTTTTCCTGGCAGTCCACAGATCCCAAGGACCCTGGAGTGCCCCCCCCGACAGAGACGCTCCCCACTCACTCGCTGTCCAGGTGAGCGCTCAGGTAGCTCACTCTGGTTTAGTGGGGGAGGTGGGGTCGGGGAAGGGCGGCTCAGTTCACTTTTCTGTGCAAGCTTTTCCTTCTTATTTTAATGTGGAAATGTTCAAGCCCCACGTACCTTTGCCTCTGTGGTGTACTGGGGAGTCCTTCTGTTCCTGCAAAGGTGATTTTATGCTCCTTTGATGTAGTCTATTTTGTTCGGTGCCAGGGAGAGGAAGCGTGTGGTGTCAAGATTGCAGCCATGATTACCCGGAAGCCCAAGAAAGAACTTTTGCAGTGGAAATAAAAGAAAAATGAGCAAGCAATGATTGAACTTCTGAGAAGTACTAGGGAAGAGAATAAAATAAATTAAAATACAAAGCAAATGAAGGGAAAACAGAGTTTTCAGGAAATGACAGGACACAAAAAGAATACAAAAGAAAAACAAAAATTATATATAATGGAGAGAAATAGGCAGTAGTGAGTGAAACATGAATAAGAGTGTAAATGAGATGGATTCACTCAAAAATAGCATCAAAGCACAATGCATAAGAAATCAAAATCAGGCAATATATTGTGTGCCATAAAAATACTGGAACCAAAAAGTTCTTAGAATTAAAATAAGAGCTTTAGCAGAATGTACCGAAATTTGCTGAGGTCAAAAATCAAAAGGTACCAATCAAGATCTCTGACAAAACAAAAGCTGAAACAGACCTAATTAAAAGAAATAATTAGGGAAATTATGTTATGCCAAAGGACAACAATTAATATAAAAAAATTAACATCATGATCTTCTGGTAAAGATTTAATTTCTGAAATATATATTTAGTCTACAACTGCGATAAAATTATAACATTTAAAATATTAACTTCATAAATGGTCAGAAAATTCAAAATGACTTTTAAGAATAATAAATCAAAGTTAAATACAATCATATTGAAAAATTCTCTATCTCTGTATAAATTAAAAAAGTAGATCTAGAATCATCTGCAGTATGCCAATTTAAGATTATTGAAAAAAAACATATTCTGAAGACTATGAGGGAAATAATTTGGTAACTATTAGTGGAGTAATGAACCTCTCCCTTTACACTGCAGAACAATTTGGATTCATGCCCAAAGCTATATAAATTACTAAAACCCATTCACTCACCTACAGGAATACTAGATCTATGGGTGAAAATATCAAAGAAAATGAAAAAAGATCTATGTTTATAAAAATGTATGTAGCTGCTCATTCCCAGGTAACAAAGAATTACCAATTGAGGGAATGTTCATCTATTGGAAAAAAACTGAATAAATTATGGCAAATAATTGTGATGGGGTACTATTGTACTAAGGGAAATATCAATGGGGTTGGTTTTAGAGAAACATGGAAAACCTTTTATGAACTGTTGGAAAGTGAAACAAGAAGTACCAGAATATTGTGCATAGTAGTAACACTGTAACTGTGATGATTAATTTTGAAAAACTTGACTTCTCTGATCAATTACATGAAAACATACTATACACTACTAGAGAAATTAATGATGAACTCCTACTGTAAAATGAAGTTTAATTCCTCACTCTTTTTCTTTTTCCTGCTTTTTCTCAGAGACAAGGCTAATACAGGCCAGTTTTGCATGATTTTACATGTATATTTAATCATTTATCTTGCCTCTTAGTGAATGGAAGTAAGGGTGGAAGTTGGGAAGGTGGAGAGAGTTCAGAAGTCAAACTATAAAATGAAAAGAATGTTGCTATTAAATAAACAATATATTTAAGTATTAAAATGTTATGGGAAAAAACCCAGGAGATATCTGTTAATGATATACTTAAAAACAACCAACTCTCTCTCTATATATAATCTCTTCCCTTGACACATACCTAAATTTAAACTGCTATATTTTCATATTCTTAAATGTCAACAATAATTCAAGAGTTCAAATAAGAGTGAAAAGATAATCTATTCTAGATGTTTTCAAGGATTCAAGGACAAGTGTGCTCGCCTAGAATTAGTAGATGTATTAGTAGTCACCATAGCAGCAATATTATAGTAGTAGTAGTAATAACATCATTGTTGTAATCTTAGTCAAGGTAGAAGTAGTCGTCATAGTAGATGTGCTCATCATCATTGTCATCATCATCGTCATAGTGTGGCGATAATATTTCTATTGTGCTGCTTTATAATTACACATTATACTACACATTTTACATTTTTTTTATTTTTTGGAATCACATTTCATATTTAGTAATCATGATATACATGTTGATGTATAGGCTCAGAAGATGTAGAGGCTCAGAAGGTAGAAGCAAAATTATGTGAATGAGCTTCAGTTGGGCAGCTGGAGAAGGTTTGAAAACTCCCAGTAGAAAAGCAGCTTTGGCTGTAAACGAGTAGCAGTTTTAAAACCTCTGGGACTCTGTGCTCTAACCAGGCTGCAGACGTTAAAGACCCAGGCAGCCAGCTTTCCTTTTAAGGAAAAAAATAACAAGTTCTACAATCTGTAAAAATGGAGACTAGAATACAGGACTTCAATCCCCAGAAGCCCTTACTCCACTTCCCCAGAATGCTTTGTAATCTCACTGAATTCTCACCTGGGCCAAGAACAAATTATTATTTAAAGGGTCTCTGCCATAGGCGGGGTCTCTTCTCTTTCCTGTTCCTGCTTCCAAGCAGATGCGTCTCTTTTCATAATGTAGGTGAGGTTGTCTAGTCCTCTCTGGGCCTAGGCACGTGCTTTCTTACTTGTATTTTCTTAAATTCTCAGCCTTTACTAAAACTCTAAAATATAACACTCCTTGCAGAGAGAAACTAATTTATACATACATCATTTTCCCTATTTTTAATCTTTACAGTTTTGGCTTATCACATCAGGAAAACAAAATAATCTCAATCTTCTGATTCTTTTCTTTACTGATCTTTAGTTCAGCTACTGCCTAGAAAAAAAAAATTAAGCCACGTTTCTCCAAGTTGCCTTTTTAGAAAACCATCTTGATCAGCTGCATCCATACACTTCAGACCAGTTTGCTGTTTTACCCAGATTGCATGTCACTTGCCCACCCGGGTGCTTTCTCTCTCACTCACCTGGTCCCTGTTCAACCCATATCCTTAGAGCAGATTGCTCAGGACTCATTTATACCACCTGGTAATAAGCGGGGGTATTGGCCACATGGGCAGAGGGGAGTGACTAAAGGTAGAGAAGAAACAGTCTTTTCCAAACAGGATCTTAAAAGCAATGGACTATTTAAAAGGATACCTTTTGAATGTTCTGGTAATTTCATTGATTTCACCTGCGTGCCAGAAAAAAGATTCAGCTCCTTATAACTTTAACTTTGAAGGGGCAACTGGGTGGCTCAGCGAACTGAGAGACAGGAGGTCCTAGGTTGAAGTCTGGCCTCAGATACTTCCCAGCTTTGGGGCCCTGGATGGGTCCCTTAACCCCCATTGCTTAGCCCTTACCACTCTGCCTTCTGACAATAGACATCTAAATGGATAAAATACCCAAAGAGCTTTGAAGAGACTAGAGGCTATATTTTAAGGCATTTAGAACTCCAATGGTTTATATAAATCTCTGTATTTCTATTGCATTTTACTGTTTGCTTTGTTTAAGGTTTAACTTTGTAATTTTAAATTCATATATTATTGCATTCAATATTATTCTATTACACCGAATCATTTTAATGTACTGAGTTTTGACAACAGTTAAATTATGTTGCTTTCCCCCTATAACCATATTGAACAAATATCATTGTAATTAAGCCCATATATGAAAAAAACAGCTTTTCTATTTTGCCTTTGTAAATTGTCACATAGAGGATGGATGGACTTCAGAACTGGTTACAAATGTTACAACAACCTTTGGAAAATTTCATGTGCTAAATATCTCAACTGATTTTAAGGGTTTTTTAAGCATGATTTTTAGAAAAAAATTTTAACAATCTCTGGTCATTTTTGCGTGCCCCTATCACGAGGTAAGGCCCATTCTAGTAGCTAAAGTGAAATACAATTATAACCCCCATCCTTCCAACATTTCTAAATATATGAATGGAAGTTGGGGCAGTTAATCTCAGGGCATTTGTATCCCTAAAAAGCCTCCAAAAAGGAGCATCTCTCATTTATACTCTTCAGCTCATTACATAACTTCCACCAGAATGATATGTAGATTTATTGATGATGTTCTAAATCCAAAATGAGTTTTACTTTGTTTAAAAATATGTTTATTACCAAGGTTGAAAGACTTGCTACGTTTGTAAAAAATTGTGACAAAGATCCATCAATACATAGGCTCTATAATGTCATACAGCAACTTTTGTGAAATATGACAGTGTGTTTGTTTGCTATTGTAATTAATTGGGCTATTGAGAATTTTGGGGATATTGATAACTACATATTTGTACTACTGTACTTTAAAAATGAAAATTTTATCCTGTTCAGTTCATTTGCTCATACTTACAGTGGATCATAGCCAGATATGAAGAGGAAATGGATCTCATTTTTGGTGAGAAAGCCTTGTAATCTTTATTTTCTTAGCTGACACAGTGTGTCAATGATTATAAGCTATATTTTTGAATTTTTTAAAGCTCTTTTATCATTATATTTTCTTGCATGTGCAATATACTATTTCAGATATTTTTTTAATTTTTTATCTCAAGATTTTCTTTAACTTTTTGATTTTGTAGTACTATAAGTTTAAGATACATTTGCTAATGTATGCCCCAAAAGCTTGGGACTATAAAAATGATGCCACTAATTATTAAAAAAAATATGGGACTTTATTTAATAATTCTGTATGATTTCAGGACATGATACACACAGAAGATCCATTGCACAGTATCAAAGAAGCACAAAGCTAAACTGCATAGTGCCAATCGAGCAAAATGTCAAAGAGACCAACCAATCCTGGTGGATTGATGTAATTTTGAACCTAGACAAAGAGGACTTGAATGTGTTTTGGGTTCAAGGTTGAGGTGGTTTAACATGTGTTAAAAGCAGGTCTTCCTTGTTCCACATTCTACCAAGTATCTCAAAATTGGCTCCTATAATCTAGTCCCTTTTTTCTGTCTTTCATAGTGTGGTAACATTTTGTAGTCCTGGCTACTGACTGGGTAAATACATCATTTCTTATATCATTTTAATGGGCCCTGATTTAAGGACCTGTTATAGATTTATTTTTCCTTTACTTACAATTTTACACATAAGACTTTGATAGTCTATATTTTCATCCAGAAGTTTTTCTTTTTTATTTTATTTTTCTGATGTCTTTTTGATTTCTGTTACCAATTGATTCATATACCTCATAACTCAGCCATGCATCCCTAAGTAATCCTGTGTTGTTTTATTTTTTTCAATCACCCTCTTAAAGGGGGGAATGTAAAAAAAAATCATTATTTAAAATGCAAAGTTTAAATTCCTTTTGAGAAGAATTTTAGGTAAATAACGATGCTACATCTCTAAATCCAGAAACTGAAATGATGGAGAAGATACCATGAAGATACCTCCAGATCACAAGGTGCACAAAAAAGGAATCCAAATTGAACTTTGGGTGTAGTTGATTGAACATTTATTTGTATGTATACTTTCATGCCAGAGGGGACTGCCCCCTAACTGGCTTTTTGTCATTGCATCCAGCAGTTATTGGTTTTGTTCTTTTTTTTTCTCTTATCCTCAATTTATTGTAATCTTTAAGTTGATTATGTTTTTCTGATCCTTTAAGGAAGTCCTTCTTCCCAGAGGATCAAACAAGGTGATGTAAAAATGGAGACTAGAATCCAGGACTTTAGTCCCCAGAAGTCCTTACTCCACTTCCCCAGAATGCTTTGTAATCTCACTGAATTCTCACCTGGGCCGAGAACAAATGATTATTTAAAGGGTCTCTGCCATAGGCGGGGTCTCTTCTCTTTCCTGTTGCTGCTTCCAAGCAGATGAGTTTCTTTTCATAATGTAGGAGAGGTTGTCTAGTCTTCTCTGTGCCTAGGCACGTGCTTTCTTACTTGTATTTTCTTAAAGTCTCAGCCTTTAATAAAACTCTAAAAATATAATACTCTTTGCAGCGAGAAACTAATTTCTACCTGCATCAGTTTCTGTATTTTTTAATTTTTACAAATATCTCCATCATCTGCCAAAAATATAAAGATTAAAATTAATATCCAGTAGTCCAGGCATTCTATTTTATAATATTTACTAAAAATTTATCTTGAAGCATAAGGAATTAAGGCTAGCAAAAACCAAGAGCTGCTCCTCCCTCCTCCACCATGGAACCGAGAGTCTTGTGGGTGGGAAAAGGAAGTCAGAACTACCCCCATGTAAGAAGACACACAAACAGGAAAATGAAAAGGGTACAGTGGGAAATGTAGTCTCTAAGGTTCAAGATCCTAAATTAATACACTGGTCACTTAAGAGATGGGAGGTAGTGAAGTCAGTACACAAAGGACAGGAGCTTCATCTTTTTTGTGTGTTTTTGTTTTTCTGGATCATATGTTTCCTGGCTAAACTTCTTTCTAATGATCTTGTAACAAACATCTCCTATGGTATGTAAGTTTCTCTGCCTCATCATTAGTGTATATAAGAAAGTCATATGTTTCTTCCTTAAATTTCTCTTAATGACTACTGAAAAAGATTCTTTGAACTTCTAGTCAGTTCTGTGGTGTATAAACCTTAAAATTTCTTAGACTTATAAATGTTGGAAATTTCACCATTGGGAAATTTCATACTTGAAAAATTTCCTATTGAGAGTGGGAACTCTATTGGAATGTGAACCCCATTGGCATGGGAGGTTCCTCCTCCTCCCTTCTTAAGATTTCTTTAGGACAGAAACCTTTTGCTGAACAATGGAAAGGGCTTTGACCTATGCTTAAGCATAGAACAGGAATTTCTTTGAGTCATGATTGATTTTAGAATTGATACAATGGAGATACTTGGAATGACAGAACCAGGTCTTGGAAATTGCAATCTCCAACCTACTCAGTCCTAACAGGATTTAGGAAGGGCTGCAGCATAGATCAAAATTTAATTATTCCAATCTCTACCCTACTCAGGGTAACAGGATTTAGGAAGGGCTGTAGCAAAAGATCAAGATTTAATTATTTGAGAATATGACCTTCAACAGACATGTGCAAAGCCAGAGACCTCTGGGTGGTCCTGGGTTAAGCTAGAGTACCTTTGGCACAGGGAAAATGATGGACAGGGATTGGTAGATGTGAGAACTGAGGGGAGGGAACTTGGATGGTTTCCTTATAGAGAGAGGGGTCAGAGGACTGAGGGTGGTTGGTTGGAGAGATTTTTGGCTCTGAGAGGTTGTGCTGCTCTGAAGGAAGCTGGAGGTGGAGGCCTCTGAGACTGTTTCTCCATTTTGGTCACATGAGTAATAGGGACTGATCTCCTTTCTTTGCCTCAGCTATCTAAGGGCTTGGGCCTTTTGGCCCAGCCTAAACAGAAGGGGTATTTAAGCCCTATTCCCTTCTCTCCCCTTTCTCTCTCTCTCTCTCTATATATATATATATATTCTTTGAACTTCTAGTCAGTTCTGTGGTGTATAAACCTTAAAATTTCTTAGATATATATATATATATATATATATATATATATATATATAGAGAGAGAGAGAGAGAGAGAGAGAGAGAGAGAGAGTTTTCATTTAGGAATTACATAGCTGAATTCCTTGGCGACCTTAAATTAATATATATCAGTCTTTTAAAGTGATTTCCTTGTCACAGGTGACTGATCCCATAGAATTTTAGTTCATAGCAAATATTCTGTCTAATTGTATTTGAAATATGCTCATGCAAAGTCTAGGCTCTCTATTCCCAGATACATGAACTTATTTTATGAATTCTACCAGGCTAAGATGATTCCATACACCTCCAGGTTCCCAACATGTCCACCAATGCAACCAGTTACTCTAGCATGTAGGAATGAGACATAGAATATAATTTTCACTAACGGGTTTTCTACCTGTTAAGAAATAAATGTATCATTCATGCAACTGTGTGTATAATTATTCATGTGCAAATATAACATATTTTGTTCAGCATGCATTTGTTGTTAGAAGTTTAAACAAAATTGATCAATGAGATATTGTATATAAGCATCATAGTATTGGTAGTGTATAATTGAAAATCAGTTACCCTAAAAAGGAACTATATTTCCCAGGAGACAACTGACTTCCTGTAATTACGTACTTCTGGTAGATGTGGGATATTAGGCTGGGACAGGGAAGGTCCCAGCTCTTTACTTCCTGTCGTGAGTTTGGTAGTGAATTGGCTGATCAGCCATGGGCACAATGTCTTCATTTTGTATCTTCTTTATTCCTTGATTTCTAATGCTCATTAATAAGTCTCTTAAAATTTAACTTTTTTATTAATGATTACAATTGAATTTTTACAGTTGGCAAACAAAAGAGACAAGAAACTCTCATTTTTTTAAAACCCTTAACTTCTGTCTTGGAGCCAATAAACAGTATTGACAGAAGGCAGAAGAGTGGTAAGGGCTAGGCAATGGGGGTCAAGTGACTTACCCAGGATCACACAGCTGGGAAGTGTATGAGGCCAGATTTGAATATAGAACCTCCCATCCCTAGGCCTGACTCCCAATCCACTGAGCTACCCAGTTGCCCCCTCTTTCATTTTGTTAAAGATAACCTAGATAATTTTTTTAAAGTCATGTTACTCCTGCAAAGGCTTTTTGCCCTCCCCACACACACCCATAAACTCCAAATCTCTTTGGAGCTGCTGCGAAATTTTTTCCTACTTTTTGCCTGGTTGCTTGCTTGCTCTACTGGCCTGCCTATTTTTAGTCGGGGGACTCTTGAGGAAGAAGAGTTAAAAAGCAATCTTGCCCATCTGCCTGAGTCCTTCGTTACTTGTTTCTCCTTTATTCCTTGTTCCTTGTTGCTGATTCTGGCTTTGCTGATACTGATTCCTTCAGCCCCTGACCACAATCACTTATGTGGCCCACAGTCATTGGCATTCTGAACAGACCCTGACCCCCTACTGCTGTTGCTAACTGTTGCCACTAAGAACCTATGAGTCAGGGAAGATGGTAAAAAAAAAAAAAACAGGGGTGTTCTTTCTTTAGCCAACAATTAGCCTCCCCATGACAGGGTACCTGGGGAGGGTAGGGGGATGAGGAGAAGGAAGAGACTTTTCCAAACAGTAATGTGATTATAAGTACGGCGTATTCTATGAAAGAGCAGCATGAGTGATCCTTTTACTTATCTTACCTGGGATTCATGGGAGAATTTATCTCCCTGCAACTCTTTGCCATTTGGGACTACCCATTTTAGATTCCTATAACCCATGTTCTCCCAGTACTGACAAAAGGAATCTCAAGGGATAAAAAAAGGAACTTTAAACAGACTGGAGGTGAAATTTTTAAGGCCTTTTCAGACTCCAAAGTTTTATAAAATCCTCTTTATTTTATTGTATTTTTCTGACTGTTTTGTTTATGATTTAATTTTATTTTAAGTTCATATATTAATGTATTTGATACTATTTTGTTAAACTGAATCATTTTAATCTACTGTGTCTTAACTATTAGATATATTCTGTTGCCTTTCTCCTTGGGCTACTGAAGAAAATATTGTAAAAGCACATAAACAGTTTTCCCCACATTTTTCATTTCTTAATTGTCACATTGATATTGGAGGGACTTGTGACAAGGAAATCACTTTAAAAGACTGATATATATTAATTTATGGTCGCCAAGGAATTCAGCTATGTAATTCCTAAATGAGAACTCAAGTCAGCTGTCAACCTTTTATAGTGTTTAATTACAATCTGGAGGAAGAAAGGAATTAGAGAGAGAGAGAGAGAGAGAGAGAGAGAGAGAGAGAGAGAGAGAGAGAGAGAGAGAGAGAGAGAGAGAGAGAAAGGGGTGAGAAGGGAATAGGGCTTAAATACCCCTTCTGTTTAGGCTGGGCCAAAAGGCCCAAGCCCTTAGATAGCTGGGGCAAAGAAAGGAGATCAGTCCCTATTACTCACGTGACCAACATGGAGAAACAGTCTCAGGGGCCTCCACCTCCAGCTTCCTTCAGAGCAAGCTTCTCAGAGCACCTCTCCAACCACTCAGAGCCAAAACTCTCCAAACAACTCAGTCCTCAGACCCCTCTCTCTTTAAGGAAACCCTCCAAGTTCCCTCCCCTCATTTCTCACATCTACCAATCACTGTCCATTATTTTCCCTGTGCCAATAGTGGCTCTAGCTTAACCCAGGACCTCCCAGAGGTCTGTGGCTTTGCACATGTCTGTTGAAGGTCATATTCTCAAATAATTAAATCTTGATCTTTTGCTACAGCCCTTCCTAAATCCTGTTACCCTGAGTAGGGTAGAGATTGGAATAATTAAATTTTGATCTATGTTGCAGCCCTTCCTAAATCCTGTTAGGACTGAGTAGGTTGGAGATTGCAATTTCCAAGACCTGGTTCTGTCATTCCAAGTATCTCCATTGTATCAATTCTAAAATCAATCATGACTCAAAGAAATTCCTGTTCTATGCTTAAGCATAGGTCAAAGCCCTTTCCATTGTTCAGCAAAAGGTTTCTGTACTAAAGTAATCTTAAGAAGGGAGGAGGAGGAACCTCCCATGCCACTGGGGTTCACATTCCAATAGAGTTCCCACTCTCAATAGGAAATTTTTCAAGTATGAAATTTCCCAATGGTGAAATTTCCAACATTTATAAGTCTAAGAAATTTTAAGGTTTACAAACTCACTCTGGCTAACACCTTTAGAGAATTTAATAAGCTAAGAATTTAATGGTGATTTTAAGGGGTCTTCAGAAATCATTTTAATTAACTACTGATTTCTGAATGGATTAACTTTTTCTCACTTATATTTTAAAGAATACTATATTGAAGTTAGAGAAAGAAAGAAATGTTCCTACCAAAGTGTTTATATGATTGAGGAAGCCAAAAAGAGAACTCCTGAAAAACTTCTGCAAGTTAATTTACTTTAACAGAAAAATGTAGATTTATTGGTGATGTTATAGACCCAAATAAGTTTTACTTTGTTTAAAATAAATATATTTGCCAATGTTGAAAGATTTGCTACATCTGTAAAAATTGTAACAAATATCCATCAGTTCATAGGTTTTTTTTTGTTATACAGAAATTTATATGAAATATGATAGTGGGTTTAATTTCTACTGTCATTAACTGGGCTAATGTGAATTTCGGGGATTTAGGAAGTTCTTTAAATGTGCATTATATACTGTATTACTGTTTTATTCTGAAAATCATTTGTATTCACACAGTGATTAAGTTAAAAAGGAAATGCATCTCATATTTTGGGTGAGAAACCTCTGTAATCTACATTTCCTTAGCTGATACAGTGTGTCAATGATTTTGAGCTACATATTTCTGAATTTTAAAACACATTTATTATTGTTTTTTCTTGCATGTGAAATGCATTATTTCAGTTTTATTTTTCTCTACTTTATTATTTGAAGCACATGTCAACAGTATTGAGAATATTTCTCTAACTTTTTTGAATTTGTAATAATATATGTTTAAAATATATTTTCTATAATATGAAAGTATACCCAAAAGCTTTAATGTATTGAAACCTGTCACTTATTAAAAATTATTGTGGGACTTTTCTTAATGATCCTGTCTTATTCCAGGACAAGAGAAAACAAAAAGAGTCCTTGCACAGTGCCATAGAAACACAAAGCTAAACTGCATAGTGCCAATTGAGCCCAAGGTCAAAGAGACCAACCAATCCCAATGAGATTGATGTCATTTTGAGGCAAGACAAGAGGACTTGAACTTGTTTGGGGTGAGAGGTTGAGGCTGTTTTGACATATATCAGAGGCAGGTCTTCCTTTTCCCACATTCTACCAAGTATCTCAAATTTGGCTCCTACCTAGCTCTTATAATCTAGTCTCTATTCTGTCTTTCATATTGTGACAACTTCCTGTAGACTGGGCTGCAAATGGGTAAGTAAATTAGTACTGCAGTTTGTCCTACAGACTTGTGGGAAAGAAATTACTTTAACTTGTTCCTAATATAAGAGCCTGTTATGAATTAATTCTTGTTTAATCAAAACCGTATGTACATAAATTTTTGCTATTTTGATTCTGATTTTGAATTTTTCATTTCTCCCAAAAAAGTTTACTTTTTCTTCCATTTGGTTTTCTTTTATGTTTGTCTTTTTTTTCTTTTGATAACTGATTCACATACCTCATAACTCAGTCATACATCCCGAAGTGATCCCTGTGTTTTTCAACATCTTCTTCAGGGGGGAATGTATTATTTTAAATTGCAAAGTATGAAATTTTTTGAGAGTAATTTTAGATTAAGAACCCGACTACCTCTCCAAATCCAGAAAGTGAACTGTTTGGAGAAGGCACCATGAAGATGCCTGTACAAACCACACATTTCACCAGAAGATCTAGAGTGAACTTTGGGATATGGTGTGTGGGATGGAATGCATTTGTTTTGTATGTATCCTCTTATGCAAAAGGACACTGCCTCCTAACTGCCTTTCTGTAAAAGCACTTAGCAATACTTGATTTTGTTCTCTTTTCCTTTTTTCCCCAAATTATTGTAATTTCAAAGTTGCTTATGTTTAAAAGATCTGTTGGAGAAATCAGTCTTCTTTGGTTCTTGGGGGGGATATAAAATTGAAAATCTGTTACCCTAAAAATCCCCTACATTTCCCAGGAGCCCACTGATTTCCTGTCATTATGTACTACCTTTGGATAAATGATATTATGTGGGTATGTGGAAGGTCCCAGTTCTTTACTTAATGTCCCAAGCTTGGTCATGATAAGGGGAGTTGTTTAAACTGGCTGATCAGCCATGGACACATGGTCTATATTTTGTATCTTTTTTATTCCTTGATTTTTAATTATCATTAACATATCTCTTAAAATATATTATTTCTATTATTAGAAATTATAATTAAATTTTTACAGTAGTATTGTGATCCAGCACAGAATAAATACCCTAAATTTGAGTTGAATTAATGGAACTCTCCTACCACATAGTTATATGCTGAAAAATATGTATAAAGAAGAACATCAATATTTTCCCCAAGATCATTATATCATAATTGGAGTAAATGGTGATTATCTAAGAAAATACCATGTTTTTTACACAGAATATCATATAATCAAATGAAATAGACAAAAATAGGGAGTAAGTTGTCATATTGAAGTCTCAGATCATTGCAATATCATACAAAGATAGATTATTCATCATAGAATAATGAAATTTTTATTTTAGTATATGGTTTGGGTTTGGGGTTTTATAAGACCATTCACTTCCAAATATGAATACTGTGGAAATATATTTTGAGTAGTTATATATGTATGGCCCAGATTGTATTGTTTCTCAACTCCAGGAGTGGGGAAGGAAAAAGAGAGGAAGAGAGCATGAATAATATAATTTTGGAAAACAAATGCAAATTTGTTCTTAAAATAAAATAATGATAAAACAAAAACATGTGTTGGGAGTAGCCTGTGCCAAATTCTAGGTTGCAAGAGGATGGTTACCTTCCAAGAAAGAAGCAGGTGTGCCAGTAGTTCTGATAGATCTTTTGCCTCAGTCTGAACCATTTGGTGGAGAGTATGAGCCAATAAATAAACTCCATTGTAGATATTAGAACTCAGTTCCATTATGGTCTTGTCAAAATAAATAGGAGGTACATCTTCAAAGGTCAAACTTTTATCGCATTGTCGATAAGTCATATTTAAAAACTTTATTTCTGAAAGAAAACAGTTAAAGGCCATCTCCCAGTAAGATTTTAGGAAAATGTCATCAGGGTTGTCTTGGGGATGCACACTTTTTAGGAAATCTGTGAAACCAGGAATCTCCCTCTTGAATTGAGAAAATATTAATGTACCATGAAAATTGCTCATCATTTCATCAGTAGAATATGCAGAAAAATCCCAGGAAGCACTGATGATGAACATCTTCCCATAAAATGCAAAGATCATCAATAATTCAGAAAAAAATTTAAGGGTGTCTGTATTTCCAAAGATGAAAATCACATTAGATGAGGACCCAAGGATCCTTGCCATACATTTAATATAGCAATCATAATCTTTAAGTTTTTCAGAAACTTGTTCTGTAAAAGCCAGACATAATCCATTCCAGGCCATCTCCTCTTGTAGATGCCTGAAGAATTGTTCCCCTGTCAGGTCATATGAAATAATCAGCCCCACCCAAGTCCAACCAAAATGTAGCATCAGTTGAACTGCTGCCAGGTGCAGAGTGGATTCCCTGCTGCCCAGTTGATAGACGTATGGATACAGGACCTCATCAGATAGGAGAAGATCAAATGAGCCATAGCTGAGCTACATGAATAGAAAGAAGAAATAACTGGAGTGCTGATATAGAAGCAATTTCTGAATTCTTTAAATTTCATCTCAAGGAAATGTCAAAGCCTCATAAATTGAAAGTATTGATACATTCTCTTTAATATAATTGGATAGATCTTGGCTACAATAGTTTTAGCAGAAGGCAATTCTCTAGGAGGATTTAAGATTCATATCACAACATGACAGAATTAAGAACTGAGACATTTTGAAAGGAACTCCTAATCTCTACTGTATAAAATATCCTTTTACTCATATCTACTAAAACAATTATCTCTGTTTGAAAATTTGAAATGAAGCAATATCATTTTCCTCTAAAAATACTACAACTCTTCCTATTAGTCCCTTTTTTCTTACATTCATCATTTTCAAAATCATCTTTTTTGGAACATCTGCTCATTGCTCCAAATTCTTTTATTGTGATGCAAACAGAACAGACTCTAAGTCTCTTGAATGAAGTTTTGAGTTCAATATTGGAGCACAGTTATATGTCTTAATATATTATCTTAATTGATCTCATCATTTTTTTTAACTTTTTACAACAACCATTCCTTTATCCAGCCTTTCTGCGTCGAGGATTTTATTCATGTCAAGGTAAGAAGGAGAATTTGAAGGACAAAGAGTTTTTAATCACTAGACCTCAAAAGTTCCAAATCAAGTGTATATAAGATGTATATAAGAATAATTTGATAACCCTGAATAAGACTCAGACTTAATAGGAATTGCTAATCATCCCCTTAAAATCCAATACCTTTTTGATGTCTATCAACACTCAACTGTGGCTTGTAGGAGCTCTAGCATGCAATGTGACCACATACTGGTAAAACTTCATTGGCAGACAGTCTAAAACTGGTGTAGGATAAGTGTGCAGCCTCAAAGCACACTCAGTTAGGAATGAAAATCTCCTGCATCAAAATGGGCTCATGAGAATAATTTGTTCCAAAGGCTATGAAGGCAGCTAATGCAGTAGCTATTGAGCAAAGGTAGTACAAAAAGTAATTCATGAGAATGACAAAATTAGTACACCCTTTTCTGACCCAACAGAATAATACAAACTACATGAAATAATGAGGATACTTTTATTTTTTAGTAATTTTATTTTCCTTATTAGTGACATTTTTGTATTATGGATATCACATGACACTGTATACTCAATGTGGTTTGAATGGAATTATATTGATTCCTAGTTGGGAAATTAGTCATTTATTTGAGTGACCCAAACTCAAAGGAATGTTGATATTCACAATTGCTACTCATAGGAACTAGCTAAAAAGAGGGGGATGATGAATCTCCATCACCATGATCATTGAAGGATAAAAACTGTGAAACTACTGAAGGGCAATGTAAAGAAACATTGACATTATAAGTAAGTTGTGGTAGGGAAACATCAGAGAATTTACTGATATATGTAATTTCTTACTTTCCTAATGCAAATACCCATCTTCCTTGCCAATGGAGGGATGCATTTGGACAAGCAAGTAAATGGAGAAGAGCCTTTGCACTTAACCAGCTCTTGATTCTGCTTCATTGTCATGATGATGACTCTATATCTAGAACACCCAGGGGTTTTTTCTTCTTCATCATAATATTCAGTGAGGATCCATTTAGAAAATTCATATCAACCACTTGATATTTAGTCCCCAGAAATAAATTTACTTGAAGAGAAGAAAAATTTGTGTCTAAAGAATACATCACATATTTAAACAACCAGGCCCAGATTAAAGAAGAGAACAAACTCTCAGCTGAAATTTTAAAATCACTGTAAACACAGAATTAGATAATAATTATTAAAACAGAGCAGAAGGGATGGGCAAATGCTTCATATATGTAGGATAAATTTACAAATTAATTTCACAATATATAGGAGCATAGTCCTTACCTTGGCAAATATCTGTTGTGAAACTGGAAAAAAATAACCTCTCCAAATTCTTCAGAATTTTTCTCCCAAATATAAAGGTGAAATGAGAGGATAGGACTATGTCTTGGGAAGATATTTATTCAATTCAAAATCATCACTCAAAATGAATAATTCAATGTAGCCTAACCTCAATTAAAGAACAGAGTGAGTTTCTTCATGGAATGGATATTTTTTTTTCTACTTTTTCAATTTGTTATTTCAAATCTGTGCCTAGGTCTTCTTGATGAATGTGAATTGACTCCCTGGTGCCAGTAGAGATAATATAAAGAATTCTGTATTATAAACTCATAGAGAATATGGGGTGAAAATGGGCAATAGTATTGCCTCACTTACCTGTGGGACTTTATATAGTCCTAACAAAGTGGCCATGGCCATGGACAGTGTAGATGACATCCCTCCAATGACAACCATTGATTTGTGCTGCCCGTCACAGCTATAGTTAGGGATCGTTGGCCCCTTCCCTGACAACCACATCAAGGAGTTCTCCACAGCCAATCGACTTTCATGGAAGTTATTGAGCAGCTGGTATCCCAGAGATATGTTGGGCAGCAACTGGGGGTCCTTGTTGATCTCATCCACAGCAAATTGGACAGTGAGAAAATGTTGGTAATGTTTGAGCATGTATCTGATGTAACAAGAAAAAAAGTAAGAATTAGGCACAACTTGGCAGGCACAGGAATGGCAAAGTATCATGATGGATAAAATATGGGTCATTAGTGAATGATTCAAAGACTATATAGAAACCATGACTGATCCTTATAGGACTGTCATTGAGTGAAGGAAAAATGTAAGTGGAAAATTTACACATTGTTTGAAATTATGAGTGTTCAAGAGAGTATATACACCTCTTCATGAAATACTGTAATGAATGAATAAAGGAGAGACAACTGTGATAATACTATATTTGGAATGGAGTGGGAGGATTAGGAAATAAACCTCATGGCTTTTGTTTTCAGTATATAGTAAGGCAATGATCACAGTTAAAGTTTAGGAGAAAAATGAGATATTGGAAGTTTGTCAAGTCTAGCATAAAATTTAGAATAGCTTTGTGGAAAAAAGAAAATGAAATCACCCATAGCAGTATCCAGCAGTACATTTGTAATTTTGTAGTGAAATCGGTCTGCAACTATTTGTGATATTCTCAATTTTGTTTAATTGAAGATGAGTAGGAGGAGAAGTAATAATTGCTAATAATAATCTGGGGTATGTGTTTGACGATACTTAAATGAGTGATTGTTGCTGTTCGAAAAGTCATGCTATCAGAAATTCCACAGTGGAAAGACTAACCACTTGTCCTATTCTCTGATTTTTTTACATCATATTTTATTTACATTTTTATTTGTAAAATACCTTTCCTGTGCCAAACACCATTCTTGGAGCTAGAAATTTAAATATAAAATTTTAATTCTATTTCATATTTTTCTATATATTTGATTCATAGGGAATAACTTGTATACATACACACACACACACACACACACACATATATATATATATATACAAGTAATCAAAGTACAAATTATATACACAAAAATGTTAATGAAGAAATTTCAGGAATTTAGTTAAAATAATTTGAAGACTCAAAGTAAAATCCTCATTGTAAGTAGTACACATGGCCAGCTTTAAAGGAAGAAAAAGTATGTTGATAGACAGAGTAATCTTGAGAGCATTTTTAGACACAGGTAAAAAGCCTGTGTTGAAATAGCATGAAAGAGCCGTGATTTCATGGGAGAAAGAAAGCAAGAAAATCAGTTTAGACTCAAAGTCAATAACTTGAAAAGGAGTGTTGTGCAATAAACCTTCAAAAGAAAATTGGTTTTGAGTCAGAGCATGAAAAGCTCTAAAACTGCAATAGATACATTCTAATTTGGTACTGTTGGCCATAATTGGCCATTGATGTTCCTTTGTACCTGGAGCCAAGGAATAATATTGATACAAACACTCATATCATTAAACAATATTCCAGAAGGTTTGTGAAGACCCAACCAGTCCTACCAAAAACTAATCTTTCCAAGACACATCAGGTCTTCTGCTTTCTTTTAAGGTTCAAGACACCACTGTATCTAAAAGGAATGCCTTCAATATTTATATCACTTAAACCATTAGGAGGTCATTCCTACTAAAAACTCTAAATTTCTCTGTTGGTCAATTTAACCCAGCTCTCATATTTATTGACTTGATTCAAGAGAATAAAAAATGAAGTGAGTTGCCCAAATCTACCATCATTGGTACATGATAACAGTTACACATTTCCCCTGCGTTTCCACATCCTCTTCAACCATCTGTTGAATTTTCTATAATGCTGAATATAACAGTATCCACCAATAGTGGTCTGACTAGAATTTTAAACTGAGATACCCTCAGTTTCTTTGTACTATAAGAAAATTCTTCTCTTCCAATCATTTCATTTCTCTCTAAATTTATCCAATATTTTTTCCTCTTTTTAATCATGTCAGTTCTTTTATTTGGGTATTGTTGAATTTAGTGGCAAAGTAAAGACTGCATATAACACAGCCAAGTATCTGCTTACTTGATTCCTTTGCCATCATCCATCTTCCAAGACTGTATTTTGACCTAAGTTTACATTCATTCTTTTGATAACACTTTCTAGCTCTGTTTCTTCTGAAAATAGGATGGATTGCTCTCTTGCACTTCACCAAGCCTATAGAAAAGGTGGAACTCAAATTATTGCCTGTGGAGGATATAGTGATTGAAAAGACTTGGACCCTTTCAATTATATTCAGAAGAATTGTCAGTAAATAACTTTGAAGACGTTTAAAAAGAGAATCCAGGCATTTATTAGTTTGAAGAAATACTTTCATCATAACAAAACCTAAAGAGATTACTGCAATACTTTCTCCATCCTCAGAGTTGTAAGTTCATAATGAAGACAACATGAAGGAATTCTGGCAAAATAGAAGATAATTATCAACTCATAGAAGGTCTAAAAAGCAGTACAACTTTGAAGGAAGACTATGAGGAGCCATAATATCTTGTCATATGTAAAGGAAAAGAATTATATAAGAGTAAGGAAAATAGTTATGAGTGAGTTTCCATGCCCATGGCTTAGCAAAACTCCACCTGCTTTACTAGATATTACATGTGAGAGGAATAAGAAATATCATGCATTTCAAAAAACTCAGGTTTGATATATTCTAGAAAAGAACAGAATGCCATTTACATGGAGCACATTGTGGTAACCATTTATTGGTGATTCTAAAATCAGATTAAGTGACTGTTCTCTCTACTAAAACTAAAGAAAAAATCAGAAGTTTGAAAAAGAGTCGGAAAGAAAAAATAGAGAAATCAGAGTAAAAAGATTGGGGTTAAGAAAAAGAAATGAGAGGATTTTACATACTTAATCCCTAGAGCTTCCAAAAGATCAATCTTATTCAAAAGCGGAATTACTGACACAAACAATAATCTAAAATATAGCTAATTTTGCCATGATTTTAATTGACAAATTATCCAGGCATCTAAATACATGGCCCTTTTGGAATTTAAAACTTAACATTGCTTGGTATTTTATTCATATTTTCTAATATATTATAATGATAAAACCTCAATAAGCAATTACTTTCACCAAGTTGTCCTAAAGTCCATAAAAGCTTATAGGGAAAGATAAACATTTTGTATATTTCTACAGCTAAATCTCTTTCAGACAGGTAATACATGAAGCTTTTGGTTGGAGAAAACTTTAGAGTGATTGTAGATTTCTGAATTAAATCTCTTTCCTGATGACTTAGTAGGTCAATTATAGATTCTTCTTCCAATTTGTTACATCAGATTCAGAGACTGCCCCTGGCAAACTTATCCAATCAGAGGATAAGAAATTGATTCCAAAAACTTCCTCACCAATATGTGTCTGATAAGAAGTCTGTCTCTCCATATTTGAGACTCGTAGCCTTTTCTCAAATAAGGGTATTCTTGGGGAACCTAATTGTGCCACTTGAATCCCAATATTCAGTGTTTTCCTTCCCTGATATGTCTCCTAAATCATTTCCCTTGATGAGTATCTTCCATCCATGGTGACAAATTCCTCATGATCTGTGTTGCCACATAGTATGTATATAAACTTTCAGTCTGCCTGTTTGCTCCACAATATACATTGGAAAAGCCTATGATTTTACCAACTTCCTGACTACCATTTTCCTCCTAACATTCAAAGCCAAATCTTTTCCTTACCCAAAGCTGTGAAGCCAGGTGAAACACAATTCTGCCCACAAGACCAGTCAGTCAGGAATGTGAATGATGACATTTCAGCAATGAGAAAAATAACACAGAAATAACAACTTACTGTGATTCTACAGCTATCGATGCTGGAGGGGATTCGAAAGACTTCTTGTAAATCATTAATTCAGAGTTCGAATATAAGGAGAGGGAGGCCCCTATAACTATGTCTCCTTCCTTTGTATATGTAGAGCTGAAATCTCTTTTTAAGTGACAAGGATGCTCCCGCATCTGATATTTAGAAAAATAAAACTGAAAAATCAGGATCACAAATAATCTAGAGAAAAAGAGCCCCCATTTCCTAAAACCCATGGCCAAACTGCAAAATCTATGAAGTATTAAAGAAAAGAGAAATATAATAGTGTCTTTTGTCATGAATCTACAGACACATTCTCTGTTTCTAAAGATTTTGCTTTTCTAATAATCTTTTAAACTGTTCTTTTTTGAACAGTTACTCATAATTGGGAAATCCTAATAGGAGACATGTCACAGGCCTCTGTTTAGGTTAAAGGGAAAAGATAGCTGAATTGGGTATATTTATGAGACATTTTTGCCTTCTGGATATTTTTCACCATGTTCCCTATGGATAGGGAGTGAAAATGGCCTCATCTTTATGCCTCTGGAGTGTTAGTCAAAAAACATGTTGACCAGAGTCAGAAAGTGAGATCATTGGGGACCGTCCTGGCCGGCAACTCTTCACCTGCATCCTCCTTCCAGAGTTAAAAACTCAAGTGACAAAATAAGTTTGGCCACCTGCTTCCTTGCTTCAATCCCTGCAGTATTAGCAGCTTCCCGGGGGTTTGAGAAGTCCAGAGTGCTGTTGGCTGAAGGACTCCTGGAGTGATACTTCCCCTCTCACCAAACTAATTCACTGCAATGACACGATATTTCCAGATATTACATCAGGCAGATTCTAGCTTTATATGAAGAGGGAGAAAGTAAAACTTATAGTTTCCATGACAAGGCCCGACAGTTCCTAGGTGGGGTTGAATCCAGCTGTGATAACACACACTAAGTGAATCCTGAGTGAACCTATACATAATAGTAACAAAAAGGATTTCAATAGTTGATGATACCCTTACCATGAATTTTTCTTCCAGAGATTTTGATCACAACCCAGATATACCTGTCCATTCTGGAAGACTCTTTACTTAATCTTCCCATCAGTTTCCCTTTGTGGGACCACCACTAATTCTACATGTATACCTAATTTATCAATACAGGCAAATGTTACCAAAGAATATGTTATAACTTCATGTATTTGCTATAGATATCATGTGATCCAGGCTACTTATGTTTTTCAGCTGTAAATAAGGAATGATGATGTCTACACTAGTTTCCTTTATATAGTCTTTATTATAACAAATTCCACTTCAATAATACCTATTAAAATTATTTATTTTTAAAATATTGCTCCTTTCATTAAAGAATTAGAGTTTGCTTTGTAATGTTCTATCAATTCATTGCTGTGACCACTCCTTAATTAACTAATTAGGAACCATTTCATTCTCTGCCCATGATTACCTACAGCTACACTGGACCATTGCCAACCATTTTATTCACAATGTCTTTACACTCACAAGGGCTTTACATGTAATAGGCGATGAATAAATTCTGGCTGATGTCTTACTACCAAAAGCATGTTTGAAAGAAGACAAAATACCTTGACTGTAATCTGTAGTAGAATATGGCTAAATGGGCATGTGGACCAAATTAAGTCTTCTACAAGATTTTTAGGGTATTTGGGCTACTTTTTTATTTTAAAGAAAATAATATATTATTTTGAAGAGTTAAAGCTGAGAATCTGTGATTGGAAATTCGTGGTTCTCTTTGATCTCTTTGAGTTCACACTTATGAAAAGGAATCCTTTATTTTCTTTGTCTAGTTGAAGTTCAACCTTTGGTTAACAATAACTTACGTACCCCTACTTAGTACCTTACAAGACTGTGAGAACAGGAATAACTCTCCTCTATCTACCATTTGATGAATCAACATAAGTTTGGATTAGAGGAGAATCCAGTAAGATACTGCAGAGCTCCACCTTTTTTACTAACTCAAATGGTGAGAAACTTCTGATTTCATACATAAGAGTATACATATTCAGAAATATGTGAATCTTAGGAGGAGAGTTAACACCTATAGAGGTCAGACTGATCTACTATCTTTCTATGTAGCACATGGACTCAAAGGTGAGTTTGTTAATTATTCCATTAGAATGTTTATTCATTCCATTGTGTCCAACTCTTCATGATTGCATTTGAGGATTTATTAGCAAGGATGTTAGAGTGCCTTGATGTTTCCTCCTCCAGATCCTTTTACAGAGGAAGAAATGGAGGTAAAAAGTGTTAAGTGACTTGCTCAGGGCCACACATGTAGTAATTATCTGAGACTGGATTTGACATTAGATCCTCTTTACTCCAGGCCTATTATTATATTCCAGGTAGTGACTCATGTCAATTAATGTATAAGAATTGCTAAACCATGGGCTATTCCTGCTTTTTTCTTTCACTCATATAAATGTATGAAAAAAGTAATCTCTTAATCAATATGCTCACCATGTGGGAAGGCTCAGGAAAATATTAATTTAATATTAAGACACAATAGAAAAGATATCCTGGCTGCGTGTTTCTGATATATTCTACTTCCTTACTACTTCCTCAATTTACTGATATCTTTCAGTCAGAGTGTCAGTCAACAATATTTGATAAAATACATCTTATATGCCACACACTCTGTTAGTTACATAAAATACAAAACAAAGCAAAAACATAACTTCGGTCCTCATAGAGATCACATTCTTATGGGGATGATAACAACATGCAAATATCCATGTACATGTATGTAGGAGATATATAGAATAAATGAAAGATAACCTCAGGCCTGGATCTGATTCTTCTGTTATCAGACAATAGATGTAGTCAAGGCATTGAGTGGAACTTGAAATATGACTTCCCTTTCCATCAATTCCTTCTCTGAATGATGTTACTCATGTGTTTTGATATGGTGACACATAGAGTATGCTTAATGAGCTGCTGTGTTGATTAATGAATCTAGAATTCTGTAGCTACTGGGATGAAGGTGGGACTCAAGTACTCTTGGGAATTTCTATTCTTGCTTTAATTCAAAGGCATTTCCTGCATGGGAAGAGGTACAAAAATATCAGTTATAAAGCATTTATTGTCATATTAAATTATATATACACATAAGTATATAAACTTTTGTTACACATGTAACATACATGCATGCATACCTATATACCTAGATCTTCTGTCTTTATGTAGAAACATACATTCCTGCATATATACAAACTATGGGTAGGAAGAGACTTTGAATGTAGACATTTTCAAGAATAATAGTGCTGGGGATTACCCAAATTCTTCCTTGATTTCCTTCATTTACCCTACGAAGCTGTTGTTTTGCCGACTCTTTCCTGTGATCTTGGCTTGGTGTGGGAAAATTGGCTTGTCACGTTAGAACATTTCAGTTCTTCCACTGGGAAGTTTGGTGGCATAGTGGACACATCTCTGCATTTGGAAATAGGAAGAGATGGATTCATGGCCTGACTTGGACATTTACTTACTATGAAGCTGTCACAAGGCAGTTCAGGTCTCTCGTTTCACTTTCTCCCTCTTGAAACATAAATAATTAACTCCTTCATATGGTTATCATAAGAATCATATCAGACAGCATATGTGATAGTGGTGCTGTCCATTTGCTAATAAATATTGACTCAATATTTAGCATTGGCAAAGCACTGTGGCAGAGTATCTTAGGGATGAAAAGATCTAAAAGCTGCCTAATTTGGGATCCTGAGGTGCCAGGCCTTATCACAAATAGTCACACATTTGCAATAGAGTAACCTTTTGACATCAAAACACCAATCACATCTCCATCAAACCATATGATCAATCATGTTTTTCTTATGCGTTTCCTAATGTTTATTTCTTAGCAGATGAATTTCTTATTCTTGTTGTGTTTTGTTTTGACCTCAAGTGCAAATTTGAATCTTGAAAAAAGCAGATGAATTTTCAAGGACTCAGAATCATGTGTTCAGTAAGTTCAGTCTCTCTTGAATTGCACATGAAAGTCAAAATCAGCTTGACATAAACCAAAAAGCTTTTAGTCTCGTGGCTCAGATATGGAACATTGACTCTTAATGGGGCCAAATCATTGTTAATCCAAGTCCTTCTTTAGTTTTTTAACATGCAAGCAGTTACCTTTATTCTATTGCTTTCATGAATTTGGTTTTGAACTTTTTTTAAGTTGAGAAATAATCCTTACTTAGCATTTATCTGCAGGTGGAGATTAAATTGTGTGATTTTGAATAAGGCTAAAAATAGGGCCACTGACAGACCACTGTCCTAGTGGGTTCCAAATGATATGCTTCCACACATCTTGTCTACCCTATCAGTGAGCTTAACGTCCTGTGCTACAGAAATATAGTGATCAGATGAATGAATGCAATCAGAGGGCCAGAGAACCCAAAGGTTTGGGCAAACCTATATGGAACCTGAGAAGAGGTTTTTGGCTAAATCGTTAAAGTTTAGACATTATTATCTTTGAAGCTACATTTGTCTGAGTGACAATTGTGACTAATGTTCTTAAGAATTTGTAGCATGCTTTTGAAATGGTCAGAGATGAAAAAGAAATAAAGTTAAAAAAAGTTACCTAGCATGAGGCTCAAAAGGGAAACAATACATACAGCCATACTCTAACTATAGAGATTTTCATTGGTTGGTGGTCAAGCATCATAACTACATTATTCAGATTAAGAATGAGATCATAGTATTGGAACTTTATGAAAAAATGTTATGGAATGAGATTAGGTGGAGCACAGAAATTATTTATTCTTGAGCAGGGGAGCTATCATTTGAAAAAATATATATGAACACCTATATAATGACAGATAAAAGAGTGACAGGAGTTTTCTTTTAGAAAATATTCATCGGAATCAACTGCTTTGTTTTCATTTTTTTAACCCTTACCTTCCATCTTAGAATCAATATTGTACACTGGTTCCAAGGCAGGAGTGGTAAGGACTAGGCAATGTGGGTCAAGTGAATTGTCCAGGGTCACACAGCTAGGAAGTGTCTGAGGACAGATTTGAACCTAGGACCTTCCATATCTAGGCCTGACTCTCAATGCGCTGAGCTACCCTGCTGCCCCCTTTGTTTTCATCTTAAAGAACATCTTTAAGTGACACTGGTGTGACACTCCCTCTGTTTTTGTGGTGCTATTTCAAATGTTCCTGTTTTTTACAATGGGGCAACTAAATCTCTGAGTGGATAGAATGGCAGTCTCATTTTCTTCAGTTTAAATCTAGTCTCAGACACTTAATGGCTGTGTCCATCTAGGAAAGACTCTTAACCCTCTGCCTCCTACCCCTGATTAGTAAAATGATCTTGAGAAAGCAAACCACTCCATTCTCTTTGCCAAGGAAACCCCAAGAGGGGCCACCAGGAGTCAATCGCAACTAAATAATGACTAAACAACAAAAACAATCTTTTAGGACAAATGTATATTTATTGTATCTTACATTAAAAGTATACCTTGAGAAGATGTCTATAGATTTAATCAAATGGCGAAATTCATTGTCATATGAAATGTGTTTTGTATTATGTGCAATATGAATTGATGAAATAAAAATATTTTATGTCCCTTCCATTAAAGAACTCCTGATTATTTACCCTCTACTAATTGGAAATAATCTCTTCCTCCTTGTAACTAACATGACATTTATTATGAATGTCATTATTAATCAGTGGAGCTAACACTGGTCTTAAAATAAAAGGACGTAGATGAAATTGCAACTCCAGCATTTAATATCTGTGTATCCATGTAACAGCCACTTCATTTCTTTGACTCAGCTTTTCTCCTGGTAAAATGAGGATAATAACATTTCTCCACCATGTGGGATGGTTTGAAATAAACCATTTAATATGTATTAACGTGCTCTATGTATCAGTTGGCTGTCATCTTTATTTGGAAACTTTTTACTCTGAATTTTATCTAATCATTTGCCAACCTAATGCATCCACCTCCATGTTTTATAAGAATGGGTACATCAGATTCATTATATTTGTATAAAAAGATGCACTAAAACCATTGGATATGGGGTGACTATAGCATCTTCTTGTCTAAGTGTTTCATCTTCTGCTACAATGTTGTATGTGTACTTTCAAAATGCCCATTTAAGGGCTGCCATATCAGTGAATGATTTTGGTCAATTCATCAATTTCATTATCAGTTCAGGTTCTGAATGGCAATCAGTCCAATCTTCAAGCATTGACTGGGGGCGTACTGCTTGTTGGGCAGGATGTGAGGAGTTAGAGATAGAGTCATGGCAATTTAAAATTCTTTCCCAACCAGTCCAAAGTTTTCATTTTATAGGCCCTAAACAGTTCCTATTTGAAGGGCCATTCTTTGCGCCTGTTTGTTGTCACAGTAAGATAAATTCCTTGAGGGCAAGGAATAGGTTATAAGTCTTCACAGATTCAATAAGAGCAGTGGGTGACATGTTAAGAAACGAGGGCTAAAGAAGGAGACAAGGAATGAGGAATGTGGACTGAAAATCTGGCTAGCTCAGTGACCCACTCTTCCTAGACCAACTTGTCACTCAGTAGTGGAGGAAGTAACATTCAGTCTCCAGCTTTGTATTCCATGATATTTGTCATATCATCGAGTGACTCTGCCTGTGGGAATCAGGAAATTGAGACATATTCTTACCTTAGAGCGGAACTGCTGTACAATGGCCCAGCCTGTTTTGTTTATAAGGACCTCTCTGAATTGTCTTTATATTTTTACAAAAGTAATCAATAAAACTTGCTCCATTTTGAAGCCATTTACTGATCTCTAATAATCAACCTATCAATGTGTTGTTACTTGATATATTTTAATAAATTCTTTTAGTTCTCTTTTTCCTGAATTTTGTCTTGTTATTGTTGAGGATGAAGACCTAAATAACAACCTTTCTTTTGAAGAATCATCTAAGAAAGAAGATTCTATAATCACAAATGTTAAGGTCAGCAATAATTGATAGACTGATTAATAATTGACACTATGATCTGTTGGTGTCTTCGTGATGTTGAAAGAAAATAGGGAAGGCACTTAGTAAGTGATTGGTTTTACTTTATGGATGAAAAATGGATAAATATCAGTCAGGATGGGAGGAGCTTTAGAGGCTGCATTATTTTTCTGGAAGGAGTATTCACAATGAGGAGATCAAAGCTCCATTATAGTGTTGTGAGTTCCAGAGCACCCACTGTGCAAACATGACATAGGACCCTGCTTTGGGAAACTTCTGATAAATCCAAGCTGTTATGATGATTTGGTCTCATGACAGCAGAAATATTCTGGGAGGCCTCCCTGACTCAAGAACTGGTCAAATACTTAGGGCTTACTAAAGCTCTAGAGACAGAAGAGAGGAAAATAGACTTTGAAATTTGTTTTCTCTATGTAGCATTTATTCAGCACAAAAGAAATAGTTTTAGACCTACTATGTGATGGTCACCAGACACTAATCTTATTAACTAAGATTATCATATGCATTCTGTACATAAGAACAACAGAGATAAATCTCAGAGAGAGATCTCCTTTCCTAATTTAGTCAAGGGACACTGAGAATAACGTCTAACAGGCAGTAATATTCTAATGCCCTTAATTGCCTCATGTCCTATAAACACATCATACGATTGCCAACTTTTATCTTTGTGTTTCACTTAATATGTGCCAAGGTACGAAAGATCATCTGTTATATTGGAGGAAATAATCTGTATCCTTAGAGAAAAAAGTGTAGAAGCAAAAATATTGGTGCCAATGTGCTGACCTCCTCCTTAGCTCTAGCAATTCAGAACTTGGGATAAGAGCATGGAGAAACTTGTTTTCGTGTTCTCTAGGGGGTTTCTCTTTTTTCTGCTAGTTTCCTCTTTCTAAGGAAGGGCTTCTTCCTATTTTGAAAGACACACTCAGAAAACCACACACACACACACACACCATATATCTACTTATGTATGTGTGCATGTATATATGTACACAAATAACTGTGTACATATACACTTTTACACAATTATATATTACACATGTACATTATATACAAACACATGCATAAATGATGAGGGGTGTACATTCCATATAGCATGACAGTGCCATTATGTGACTAACGCAGGGCCAGAATAGACATCTTTCCTGTTTTCTCTCCAATCCTTCTCTAAGAAAGACTAATTTTGTCAGAAAACACCACAGGATTTTGATGCCAGAAGTTTGATCATTCAGCTTACTGAAGGGGACAGAGTAATAAGACAGAATTGTGTCTATCTGTTCCTGTATATATTTTTTGTCTAGAAGATATGGTTTTGGGGTTCAAACTGACCTCCTTATCACTGTTCAATAAGGAGAAAGAGCACCTCGGGCTTGATTCCTTGCATTGTAGGTAGAGATTCCACAAAGAATAAGCTTTGAAGTAGAAACGAATTGCATTAATCCATGTTGAGAATAACACAAAAAACCAGAAAGCACACACAGGAGAATGTGTATTAGACAATACAGAATGAAGGTAATTTAGATCACCCGAGAGAATTCTTTGTTCTGTGATGAGAAATGCTACCTTGAAAAAAATTGAAGTTAAAATGCAGGAAAACATGCAAAACCAATTGGATGATTTAAAATGCTTCTTACATGAACAATTGGCAAATACTGACCACACCAGAAACATTTCTGACCCTGACAGACGTTTTTATAGACCTCTAAATGAGGAAATTCCCTCCCTCGAAATGAGAATGGAAAACACCTCTCCTATAGCTCAGCTAACAGACTGGTTCTCTCATGTTCTGCAAGTCTTGGCTGAACTTACTTCCCAAGACCCTTCTCCTGAAACCCAAACTTCTGAAATCCCAGTTTCTCCTGTTCCTTCTCCTACCCAAAAACCAATTCCATCCCCCAGGAACTCTTGTCCTTCTAAAGAAACTCATTCTAGTCAAAATGACTCACAGGTACCAAATTCAACTAGAGGCCTTCTTCCTCTAATAGAAGTACCTGAAATAGGACACAAAGGGGATGTGGTGACTCTAAGGCACAATACACCAATTACTCCCCAAGAAATAAATGAATTCACATAAAATGTTCTCACATATGAACAAGATCCCTTGCTGGTAACAAAAAAGATGACAGACATATTTTTTTTTTACTGTATAATCCATCTTACAAAGATGTTGAAAACTTGCTACAGGATTTTTTAATTGAACATGGTAAAAATAAAATAATTTCTCATGTCAATAAAACCCAGGGGCACAATGCAGCACACTGACCATCTCAGGATACCAAATGGCACTATACCAACTCTGAGGATTATTTACAACTATACCGTCGTAGGGAGTCCATCTTAACAGCCATGAGAGATTGTGCAGGCAATACAGATTAGAGGACAGAATTTGAAAGAATTAAGCAAAATGAGGAAGAGACACCCTTCAGATTCATGGACAGAATAATTGAGTTTGGGGGTTGATAACTGCATTTTGATTATTTTAGAACACTTTGCCCAAGATGGCTACAGATTGGATCTTGAAGAATTGTGAAAAACTGCTCTATATGTTTCAAAAGGAAACAAAGAAAAGGAGGAAGAGACTAATGATCTCATGGAGAAAATTGAGAAACAATGGAAAGACAGGATTGTTAAACTGAACAAAGGGCATGATACTCAACCAATGGCACTTGCCCCTCTCCAAGAATCTATTTATTGATCCATTACCTGCCAATTCCTTGAGAAGAAGGGACACAAAATGATAGAGTGTAGAACTTTATTCAAGGCAATCAGAAATAATATGAAGTTTAGTAACAACTATATAAATGATAATTAAAGAAGTATCTATAATAATAATTGTTTTAGTTATTATTAATAAAACTTTATAAAATATACTATTTTATTATTGATTATTAATTTTAAAACACACATAAAGAAGATCTTTCAATGAAGAGGTTCAGGTAATTAATGGGCAATTGCTTGTAAGAATTTGGTATGTAATATTACATATTCATATTGCAATGCATTCAGCACTACATATTACTACCATGGACTTTGGAGAAGAAGAGATTTCATCAGAGAAGATGAGAATATGGAGGATCTGAAGTTGTAATAGGTATGTTGCATACAACAGAAGCATAACACAACCCAACCTAAACATATAGATATAAACATAAACACGGTTAATATACATGGTTTCAAGTAGTGAATACATGAAAAACTACTTGTTATAGGATTTATTTATATATAAATGTCATGTAGATAAATGGATACTGTTTAGATTTTAGATAGGTTGGAATAGTAGTAGCATAGGTAGGTAGGTGGGTTTTTACTAGATCACATTAAGATAGGATGTCAGAGGTCATGGTGATGTTAGGTAGTATATAGGGATGTAGTTCAGTAATTTAGAGTTTAGGGTTGATCAGTTAAGGTAGGGTATAAAATTATATTGTAATATACATTTCATTTTACACAATACATTGTATATAGTATATAGTCTAGTCTAGTAGTTGTCTCTTGGTAATCGAGGATGACGATTGTCTTTGTGCGTTTTTGTGCACAAAGACACTTGTGCATGAGGATTTAAGTGGAAAAGTCGATGCACAGAGACAGCCCCACTCTCTCGGCGTTGGAAGCCTGGATTCAGTGGCACGAAAAGTTGTTACATCTGGAGACTTCCTCAGCTGCATTGGATGGCCGTGTTGTCCTTTGTGCTCCAACACGCCCTAAGCACTCCACAGTGCTTTGCTGCGTCGCCATCTCAGCCGTTGAACCTTCTTATTGGTTTCTTCCGCCTGTTCAGCTGAAGCAGTCTTCACATGCTGGGTGAGCAAAGCCCTGGTTCACCAGGGGTCAATGACCTGATGGATACCCTTACAAGGTTTAGCCAACCTGTCGAAGCCATTGCCCGGGGTGTGGCCGCTGCTGCATGCTAGCAGATACTGGCAGCCACAAGTGAGAGCTGGGTGTCAGGTGAGGGTCAGAGGCTGGAGAGCTGCCCTAGAAGGGCACGACAAGCCCTCCATACCAGAGATACTACCCCTCCCTGAACACCCCATACACCCCATAGTATATAGTACAAATTATATATCACATAAACATGTAAATAGATAACTAAATATATGTAAGTAGTATGTATCTTAGGTTTGAAAAATTAAATTATAATGTATGTGTATGCATATACAAATATATGTATGTGTGTAACATCTATGCAAATATTATATTTATTGTCTACTGGGATTGGGGAGATGATGACATTCCAACCTTTGTGCTTAGGCCTGGAATATTACTTACAAAGTTTGTACCTTTGCCTAAGTTCCTAAGCCCCAAACTTGGGTTGTGTCTGTCAAGTTTATAAAGATAGTACTTTCGGACTTCATTGTTTTACATGAAGTTTTGTGTTTGTATTTCTATTTCAATATTTTCTTTGCTTGTTTTGATTTTGCATAGGCTTATTTTGTATTTTGAGCTTTGGAACAGTACATTATATAATTTTTCTTTTTTCCTTTCCATTGTTTGAATCCCTAGAGTAGGAAAGTGTTAGATAGGATGAGACAAGACAGAGTGGGCTGCTTATTATTTTGGGTAAGAATTTTAGGTTGGGTGTAATTTAACTTTATTGGTGCACAAATGCCAAAACATTGTTTTCAACACTATTTTGGCTTTGTGCAAAGTGGGGAACTGTTATAAGGAAAAGTTAAGTCTAGGAGGAAAGTGTATCAGTTTGCAAAGGAGAGTGGCATGAGACCAGCAAGAAGAGATTCTGGAATTTTGAAGGAAGGTTAGACTGGAACTGAGGGGGCTGCTGTCTCTCTGGAGGTACTTGGAGGGGGTTGCTTTTCCTCAGGGGCTCATCCTATCCTTATACCTGTCCTTCTGGGTCCTTTTTTGATCCAGGACCTTCCTTGGGCCCTAGCATTCTTTCACAGACCAATTCCTTAATATCATCTAAGAGGGGATTTAGTTGTAGCTTAGCAAGAACTGGGGCTGGGATTGATCTAGGCAGAGAGGAGAGGGATTAGTGTAGACATAAACCTCTGAGAAGAATCTCCATGAGGAGACATTAGATCCTGGGACTTCTAGTTAGAGGGGTTTGGCTTTAGAGTTATCCCAATCCCTTTTAGCCTTTCCCCTTTTCATTAAGCTACTGTTCACTTTTATTGAGTGGTCTGTGTGTGATCTCAGAGCAGGCTCTGCCCTGGTCAGAGTGTCTATTACCCTTCAAACCAACAGTCAACCTACGGACACCAGCCCAATTGCATCCTTCCGATCCCAGCCCCAAATACCACCCTTTTACACTTTATAATTTAAAGAGAATATTCTATGTTTAATGACATTACAGCCTCCCCAACAATCATGGTACCTAGAACTCAGCAATTTCAAAAAGCACTGAGTCTGGATAGCAGGCACAGAAAAGTTTCTAGTCTCCTAGAAAACTCACAGCCTTAGCAAGTGAGAAGGAATACACACCAACTGACAGCCCCACTGCTTACTACCCTAATTTGTATCCCAAGTTCTCCAATCACTGTGTACAAAGTAAGGGTAATGAGTTCTTCCTAGAATTCCTTTTGGACTTAAGAAAATATCAATATATTTTTTTTGAGGCTTTGGATATTACAATATTGATTTTCTTTTATTCTTCTGTGTTTGTGACCTTGTGTCTACTGTCACCAAAATAAAACTCTATACTGTATTTCATTTTTGTTTTTATTCATTTTATAGCCTTTCTGGTGGTTTTTATCTTTCATTAAATAAAATGTTAAATTTGATCTCTGTTCCTGAGTTGAAAAGCTTGAGTTTATTTGAGCAAGTGCTTTCAGAGCTAGCTCTGGAGATTCATAAGTTTTCAGCTCTTCCAGGTGGGTATGATCTAAGGACAGGATTGTTTCAAACCTTTCTAAACTTTTTCAGAGCTGTGAACCTACAAGCACAATTTTCCACCCTGTTCCTATGACCTCAGATCCATATACTCCTCTCACTACAAGCACAGCTGTGGTAGCTCTCAGTTTCCCAGTGGGAATATTCCTGGATATGTCAGGGGTAATGCAGTAGAGTCCTGTACTCAGAGCCAGAAAAAAGGACTCTTATAATTTCTGTTGGATACATTGTCTGATCAACTTACCATTTCAGGTCTTAAAGCTCCAGGAGCTCTTGCCACTAATTTAGCTTTCCCCAGACCTTTTGTGACATGATTTGAAAATTCTGCTTTGGTGTACTAGACTGTGCTCCACTGCAATACATGGTGACAGATCTTTCCTAATCACTTTCTAAGTGGTCTTGTGTAGAATATTGGTCCATGCTGTCTTCTGAGAGGGGTTTATACTGCTTAGGCATTAATTTTAGAGTGACATATCAAAGTTTTTGAAGGGTAATTTAGGAGAGATAAGGAGAGTTCATATTTCTTCTGCATTATCATAACATGGCCATCTATCATTGTATTTTCAACAACTCTTTTTCAGGTAGCAATAAAATGGAAACATGCTATGGTATTAATTGTGGAATGACCCAACATGTTTAATATTTTCTTTTGATGGATTATTAATGTTTTATAATGTAAAAGTTAATTTTAGTTTCTAGCAATAAAAGTATTATATTTTAAGAGGTTTATTAAAGATTATTAGAAATCACGGATAGAAAATAAACCACGTGCCTAGGGCTGATTAGCCCATTCACATCTTACTCACAACATCTTGTCATGTCCAAGTAGAGGAAGAGGTAGGCTGAAGTAGAAGTTACAGCCAGTTTAAATACAAATTGTGATCTCGTCCAGGTGGGGACTCAGGTGAGATTATAGGGAATTCTGGGAAGTACCAAGAACTTCTGGGGATTGAAGTCTGGGGTTCAAATCTCCAGTTTGCATTATCCCTCTGAGGCCCAAGGAAGACTAATCTCTCTGCTAGAGTTTTTAAACATACACACTTTGAAATTACAATAATTTGAGTATAAGAGGGAACAGAACAAAACTAATGATTGGTAGGCACATTGACAAAAATCCACTTAGGGGGTAGTCCCCTTTGGCATGAAAGTATACATACAAGTTAAATGTTCAATCAACCACACCCAAAGTTCATTCTTGATCTTTCTCGTGCAGCTTGTGGTCTGTGGAGCCATCTTCATGATGTCTTCTCCAAACAGTTCAGTTTCTGATTCAGAGAGGTAGTATGTTTCTTAACCTAAAATTCTTCTCAAAAGGAATTTAAACTTTGAAATTTAGAATAATAATAATAATAATAATTTTACATTACATTATAGGTATCATTTAGGGATGCATGGATGAGTTATGAGGTATATGAATCAATTGGCAAGAGAAATAACAAAAGCCATCAGAAAAATCCAAATATAAAAATATAACTTCTGGATGGAATATAGACTATTAAAGTCTTATGTGTAACAATTCTTAGTAAAGGAAAAGTAAATCTATAACAGGCCCTTGAGTCAGGGCCCAATTAAAATGATATATGGAATTAAGCATTTACACAGTCAATAGCCAGGACTACAGAAAGTTGCCACACTATGAAAGACAGAAAAGGGAATAGATTATAGGTGCCAGGTAGGAGCCAAATTTTGACATACTTGTCTGTAAGTATTTTCATGAAGAGTGTGGATACCAGTAACTCCTACATCTTAATGTATGTCAAGCATTGCAACCTCAAATCTCACACAAGGTTCAAGTGCTTTGTATTGGCTTAGAAGTGAATCAATGCTACCTGGATTGGTTTACTCTTTTTTTTTGACCTGTGTGCTCTTTTGCCACAATTCATGTTTAGTTTTGTGCTTCTTTGGCCCTGTACAATGGTTCTTTTGTATTATCTTGTCCTGGAATTGGACAGAATCATTAAGCAATGTCCCATAATTTTTTTAAACAATTAGTGGCATAATTTTTATAGTCTCAAGTTTTGGGCCATGCATTGACATTATAGAAAATATATTTTAAACTTATATTACTGCTAAATCAAAAAAGTTAAAGAAAATATTAATACTGGTGACATGTGCTTAAAATATAAAAAAGAGAGAAAAAATAAAAAAACTAAAATAGTATATTGCACATGCAAGAAAAATATAAAAATAAAAGAGTTTTAAAAATTAAAAAAATGTGGCATATAATCATTAACACACTCTGTCAGCTAAGGAAATATAGAATACAAGGCTTTCTTACCAACAATGAGATCCATTTTCTCTTCATTCCTGGCCATGATCCACTGTAAGGGCAAACAAATGAATTTTCCAAAGTTACAATTTTTATATAGAGAACAGTAGTACAAATATGTAGGTATCAACATCCCCAAAATTCTCAATACCCCAATTAATTACAAAAGCAAACAAAAGCACTATCACTTTTCACATAAGTTGCTGGATGGCATTGTTAAAAGCCTGTGAACTGATGGATATTTGTCACAATTTTTACAAATGTAGCAAATCTTTCAACCTGGGTAAACATATTTTTAAACAAAGTAAAACTTATTTTGGTTCTAGAACATCATAAAGAATTCTAGATATCATTCTTGTGGAAGTAAAGTGAGCTGAAGAGTTATAAATGAGAGATGTTCCTCTTTAGGGAGTGCTCCAGGGGTACTATATGCCCTGGGATTAACTTCCCAGCTTCCATTCAATTTTTATAAATGTGGGTTGTAGGGATTAAATTTGTGTTTCACTTCAGTTACTAACATGTACCTTACCTCCTGTTAGGGGCAGGCAAAATGACCAGTTGTTGGGAAAAAAATTCTAAAGAACCCTTCAAATCAATTTGAGATATTTAGCTCATTAAATTTTTCAAAGGTTATTATACAATTGTAGCAATGTTCTGAAGGAACATCATAAAGAATTCTAGATATCATTCTTGTGGAAGTAAAGTGAGCTGAAGAGTTATAAATGAGAGATGTTCCTCTTTAGGGAGTGCTCCAGGGGTACTATATGCCCTGGGATTAACTTCCTAGCTTCCATTCACATTTTTATAAATGTGGGATGTAGGGATTAAATTTGTGTTTCACTTCAGTTACTAACATGTACCTTACCTCCTGTTAGGGGCAGGCAAAATGACCAGAGTTGTTGGGAAAAAAATTCTAAAGAACCCTTCAAATCAATTTGAGATATTTAGCTCATTAAATTTTTCAAAAGTTATTATACAATTGTAGCAATGTTCTGAAGGAGTCTATCTATCCTCTATGTGACAATTTACTGAGTCAAAAATAGAAAAGCTGTTCGTTTATACACTTACTCAATAATATTTGTTCAGTATAGTTATAGGGGAAAAGTAACAGAATTTAACAGTAGTTAAAACCGTACATTAAAGTGATTCAGTGCAACAGAATAGTATTGAATACATTAATATATGAACTTAAAATCACAAAGTTAAAGTTTAAACAATACAATCAGTAAAATGTAATAAAATACAGAGATTTTTATAAAACGTTGGAGTCTAAAAAGCCTGAAATATATCACATCCAGTCTCTTTAAAGTTCCTTGTTTTTTTCTTTTTTTATCCATTTAGATGCCTGTTCTCAGAAGGCAGAAGAGTGTTAAGGGGTAGGCAATGGGGGTTAAATGACCTGCCCACGGCCACACCACCAGGAAGTGTCTGAAGCCAGATTTCAAACCAGGACCTCCCATCTCTAGGCCTGACTCTCAATTCACTGAGCCACTGAGATGCCTCCCCACAGTGAGGGTGAGTTTTTGGAATCTCAAATTGGGCCAAAGAATTGCAACAGCTGAAATTTTTCCACTGAATATCTGAGAGAATTAGAGGGAGTAAATTTAAAGATTCCTCAGGTACTTCCAATGATAGGGAACCATCTGGGGAGATAAATAAAAGTACCAGTGCACTCAAAAGATATCCTTTTAAAGCCATGTTTATAATTTCCTGTTTGGAAAAGTCTCTTCCTTCTCCCCACCTGTGATCCCCTGGCCCTTGCCACATGGAGGCTAATCCTGGCCTAAAGAAATATCACCCCTGTTTTTTACCAGCTGGTGGAAGTGAGTCCTGGGCCTGGGGCCATGAGAGATCTGCTCTGAAACCAGAGTTGCTGGGTCTGGGCTGGTTCGGACTGGGAGAGAGGATCTGCTTCAAACAGGTCTGGATTGCAGGATTCCAGAAGCAGGGCTGGGTGGGCAGGGCTGTGATCAGGTGAGCAATCTGAATATAGAAAGTCTGTAGAAGATGGCTGCAGGTAGAAGCGCAAGCAAACAGGCTCAAGCTGATCAGGATGCTTTTCTAAAAAGCCTTGGAGAAATGTGGCTGAGAAATCATTATCTAGGCTATCTTTTTAAAAAACATTTGAGTTCTCATCCAATCTAGTGGTCAGCAGAACTGTAAAACTTAAATTAGTTTCTCTACTAAAAGTATTATATTTTTAGAGGTTTATTAAAGATTATTAGAAATCAAGAGTAAAGAAATACAAAAATAGAAAAAAAAACCTAGGACTGGTAATCCCATTCAATTTCTCTTACTATATCTTGAGAGACATGTGTGTTTAGAAGCAGAAGCAGAGAGAACCAAGTAGGCATTGCAGTCAGTTTAAATACAAATGCTGATCTCGCGCTCAGGTAAGGACTCAGGTGAGATTATAGGGCATTCTAGGAAGTGCCAGGGATTTCTGGGGATTGAAGTCTAGGGTTCAAATCTCCATTTGTACAGATAGAAATGTGAAAAATATTAAACCAAGAATTAGAAATCGGGCACACACACACACTCACACACGTATACACACATATACAGACATATGTAATTTATTTTTAGGATATTCTTTTCATATTCATCAACATATTAAGGTTCTGCTCTTTAGAGGCCATATTATATACTCAATAATTTAATTCTAACTCTCTTCAGAAATCAAGCAATATGACTTTCTTCAATAAAATTTTTGAATTAGTACAAATGAAAGACATGATGATAACAGAAAATAAATGGTATAAAAGCCAGAGTATTTTAAATCATTCATTAAGAAGGGAGTGCTATATCTTTAAGATTTGAGAGGAAGAGCTTCAGAACACCTTACTCCTCAAGGACTAGCTTTGTTTTTTAATATCTGCAGGGTATTTCTGTCCGCCCTCAGAAGGATCACATAGCATTTGGGAGCAAAGATACAGATGAGAATCCCAGCACTGGAGACCACAATGGAAAAGATCTCCATGGCCACCATGGCCTTCCCTTTGGTGCTCTGATATGCGGGCAAGAAGGCAATCCAGACACTGCAAAACACCATCATGCTGAATGTCAGGTACTTGGCTTCATTGAAAGTGTCTGGCAGATTCCTTGCCAGGAAAGCCAAAGTAAAGCTGACCAAGGCCAGGAAGCCCATGTAACCAAGGACACAATAGAAGGTCACAAGGGAGCCCTCATTGCACTGAATAACAATGAAGGAAGCCTCAGAGTGTGTATCCATCTCAAAGAATGGAGGATCTGTCCCCAGCCAGATGCTGCAGAGGCACATCTGTATAAGTGTACAAATGAAAATGAGGGCATGAGATACTGCTGGTCTCAGCCACCTCCTGAGCTGGCTCCCTGGCTTAGTGGCTCTAAAGGCCAGAACCACAGTGATGGTTTTGGCCAAGATGGAAGCAATGGCCACCGTGAACACAATGGCAAATGTGGTTTGTCTTAAGATGCAGGTGACTGGTGTAGGACGACCAAGGAAGAGTAAGGAAGAAAGGAAGCAAAGGGTGAGAGAGATGAGCAGAACGTAGCTGAGACTGCGATTATTGGCTTTTACTATGGGGGTGTCTCTGTGCATAACAAACACTCCAAGGACAAAGGTGGTGAGAATGGACAAGCAGAAAGCTAAAGAGGCCAGAATCATTCCCAGAGTCTCTTCATAAGCCAGATAAGTTACTGTCTTTGGAAGGCATCTATCTTTCTCCTTGCTTGGGTAGTGATCTTCAGGGCATTGCATGCACTGTTCTGCATCTGAAATACAATAAAAATTAATCTCACTCTCTTTTATATGCAGTATATTTTTCTTTCTCCAGTAAGTTCAATATTAGACATTTCACATGAAGCTCAACTTTTTTTGGGACTCCTCTTCAGTCAGAAGAATAAGAGTTCTGGAGAGTCAATAAAATTTAAAAATACATATTTTAGTTTCTCTTTATCTCTACTTGTGGAAAAAAAACACTTGTTAATTATTCATTCTGTCACATATTTCTTAAATGAAAACTAAACTATGACCCATTCCAAAATTTAACTCTCCACAGAAAGACTTTAAGGCCTAAGTGATGACTATATATATATATATATATATATATATATATATATATATATATATATTTATATATATATATATATATAGTGTGTATATTTTTATTTTTGTAACGAGTATTCTCACAATACTAATGAAATAGAGAATGATTTATTCTGTAATCATTGTCTATTACAACAATTCGTTAAAGAAAATGCACAATTGCAAGTCCTCTGGGTTCTGTGAATCTTAAAATTTCTCAGACTTGTGAATGTTAAAAATTCTCAGACTCTGCCTTAGAACATTTTGTTAAGACCATTCCCCATTTTACACAGTGAAGGGATTTTGGTCAGGAATGTGAAAACTCTAACCTTATTCCACCCATACTTAAGCATACTTTAGGGGAAGATAAAGTTGTAAACTACTTACTGCACAATGAAAAATTACTTAACTCATATGTACAGTGTGGCAAAAGCCTTAAGCTAATTCTATTTTTAAATCTAATACAAAATGTTGCTAAGTACTTATAAAGGTCAGGCAACTTGCAAACTTGCAAGGGGCAAAGAGGTGTGAACTTACTCAGAAGTTTTAGTCTACCCAGAGAAGTTGAGAACTAAAGAAGGTGTGAATTAAGAATGGTCAGTTCTGTGAAAAAGACTACTGTGATTGGTAGATGTGAAAACTTAAGGGAGGTGACATAGGAGAAAATTCTCTTTAAAGGAGAATCAGAAGGCCTCTGAGAGGGGAATTCAGCCTTGGAAGCTGAAGTGGAGCTCAGGAACTGAACTGGTGGGTCTGCTCTGAACACTAGATTCTTGCTTGGGACAAATCTTTTGGTGAGAGAATTAAATAATGACTGATTTCTCTCTTAAGGCTTTAAGCCTAGGCTGACCTAGGCTGGCATAAAATGGCCTAACCCCTCTCTCATTATTGCCTCTTACTTTCTCTCTCCCTTTCATTAATTCTTTAATTTGTATAATTAAAATATCCATAAAACCTATCAGACTTGGGTATATTTCATATTTGGGAATTTTCCCATGGTGACCACTATATTTTTTATTTCAAACCATATTTCTGCAGTCACAGTTTATGTCAACCACTCTTTTAACTGTTACAGTTCTTTAGGTCCAGGATTCTGTTGATGATAATCAAACATGTCCTATTGAAAGTTGGTAAAGATAGTTTTCAAAACTATTTTGGTTTCTTAAATTAGAAACTATCATGCATCTATAGCAATGGCTCCATACTTTCTTCAGGTTATTAAGTCTCAATTTCAAATCTTTCTTCTTCATGATTTCCACTCATCAGGATTATGCTTTTATTGCATACATTAGCATTATTTCATCATCAGGGACTATTTCCCTCACCAAGTGTGTTTCTTATAAATGTACATATGTGTCTAATTCTTTGCTATATTTTACCTGAACTATTAATAAAGTATATAATTATTGACTAGAGTTTTTATTTATGCTCATGAGATTTGGGGAGAGAGTGAAATTTAGAGATATACAAGAGAAATATTATAGGAAAAGGAATTTGATTAAATAGAATTTATTCAAACACTGGTGGATTAGAAATCATTCATTATTCAGTTAGAGGGTGGATGTCAATTTAGTCATAATCTAGAAATATTGTATACAAACCATTTCTTACCACTGAGCCTTGGGCAAAAATTAAAAAAAAGTAAAAAAATCAATAATAGGTAGAAGGAAGACCAGTCACCCTTTGTGATTTATACATGGCATTTTTATACTCAGTTTTTCCATTTCATTTGAATATTAGCACTATGAAATTAATAATCTTTTAATCCTTTTTCTATGAAGAAATGGAGACAGTCATGAATTCTTAGTATATTAGACCCTCATTATTTTATTCAATCTTAGCAAAGAAGGAAAAAAAAATATAAGAGAAACAAACATCATAAAAGATGGTTCTAAGTCTTATATACACTATTCTGCCTATGCATTGCAAATGGCAAAGTTAGGGGAGAGGGAAATAAACTGGTGTGCACCAAGTAGTATATTCATTAGTGTGACCACAAAAATATGGATTTCAAGACTGTGAATTGTCAAACTGTAAAGATAATTTTTAGTGTCTTGATTTAAATAAAAAATAAGTGGTCACCATAGGAAAATTCCCAAATATGAAATACCCAAGTCAGCTGCGTTTTTATGGAGATTTTAACTAATACGAATGAATTAAGGGAAGGGAAAGAGACAGAGTAAGAAGAAATAGTAGGAAAATGCTAGGGCCTAGGCCAAATGGTCTAGACCTTTCTCTTTAAGAGAGAAACTACGTCAGTCTTTAATCATTCACCACAAGATTTTTTCCCAAGCAAAACTCTAGTGTTCAGAAAGACCCTCCAATTCAGCTTCAAAAATCAATCTAAGTTCAGAGGGCCAGCTACTTCAAACTAGACTGAGCTCCAACTAGCCCAAACTCTTCCTAAGTAAAGAGAGCCAGCTCCTTTTAAAGAGAAATTTCTCTTATGTCACCTCCCCTAAATTTTCATATCTACCAATCACAGTAGACACTTTCCACAGGACTGACCATTTTTAATTCACATCTTCTTTTGTTATCACCTTCTCTGAGTAGACTAAAACTTCACATCTCTTTTGTTAAACTTGCCTTTTCTAAATTGCTTGAACTTTAGTGATTAATTTAACTTTTATAGATACTTAGTACCCTTTTGTAATAGATCTAAAAATAGACCTAGCTTAAGGTTTTGGCCTCACTATGAGTTAGGAACTTTTTCATTGTTCAGTAAGGAGATTTACAACTATTTCTTCCCCTACAGTATGCCTAAGTATGGGTGGAATAATGTTAAAATTCCCAAATACATTCCTGACTAAGTACCTCCATTGTTTAAAATGGGGAATAACTTAACCAAATCTTCTAAGGTACAGTCTGAGCAGTTTTAAGATTCCCATTAGTTTCAAATGATCAATAATTCTTTCATCTCTCTCTAGTTTAAGTGCAAAATACTCATCAGAGAATAAGGAAATTTTTTATTCCTGTTATTTGTACTTCATTTTAAATATATCATACTATACATTAATACCCTATTTGTAATTTATCTTGTGCTTTTGAAATATAAGAAATCTTTATTTCAGAATTACAGTTAAATATGTTTTAAACAGGGGATGCTATTAGATTATAGATTGACTTTTTTAACAATAAGATAATATCAACAGTAATTGAACACAATTGAATATTTAATGGAATATTTTAAAGAAAATATGAAGTTCACTATAATAAACACAATTTTAATTTGAACATAATTTTGCTATAATTTACAAAACATTTTTAAATGAATAAAATATTTTAAAGGTATAATGTCAATACACAAATATAAATCTGCTGCAATGTATTCTCTATATTCTGAAAGGTCAAAATGAAATTAGTTTTACTCGATAAGTAAAAAATGAATGGAAAATAATTGCGTGGAAAATATGGGAATATAACTTTCAAGGTCTAAGTTATGGTAAGTGGAATTTTGCTAATTGAAGTACATATTCATTGGACACTATATAACATAGAAATATTCCATATTACTCTGGTAAGAGAAAAATTTCCCAGGTTAAGCCATGGAACTAAAATTAAATAAAAAGATAGAAATCCAGTGTTTATAATTTGGCAGAACTCATTCTCTTTAGGCACCCACCTGTTTTATTAGAAATCTTCCCATCAGGGCACAAGGTACAGTCAAAGCAGCAGATGGGCTGGCCTTCAAGAGATTGTTTCCTGAAGCCGGGGTCGCAGGCCACACTGCATATAGAAGTAGGAATCTGAGTTTCCATAAAAGGAAGAGAAAAAAATATCAGTGCAAGATGAGGAAATGATAATTTAAGACTTCTTCTATAGCAAACATTTAGAACAACATATTTGAAGTTTGGAAATACAAGGATGATATATTTCTGATTGGAGATTTTCTCCCAATTATCCCTCTTCTACTCCATCTCATCTGCTCCTAAAGCCATGAATATGGAGAGAATCGACACAAAACGCACTATAGCTGCTCCAATTTTTAAAACACAAATGTGTTGATAGCATATTTTCCACCAAATATGTGACAGCACATCTCTACAGTGAACTTCATTTTGTACAAGGAATGTTGAAGTAACATATTGCTCACAGGAGAGGAAATATTTCTTTATATTTTTGTTCACTAAAAAAGTCTTGTTCTTCTCATTTGAGTAAGGTATCCTGTTTTTTTCAGAGTCATAACTTTAGACAGTTTATAATAAAATTTTAATTAAAAAAATTAAAACCAATAATTAATTAATATTTGTTTGATTGAATCTGGTTGATTAATAAGAATCAAGATATTTGAGTGGTTGATCTTGTTTCCTAGTCTGGCATCTGGACGTACCTCTGATGATTCAGAGAAGGTGGGATTTATGACTTCCCATAGACAAATAGAATTGAATTTTTATAGAAGTTCAATATCAGAAGAGGAAATACCCACAACATTCGATTTGTCGTTTGGTCATTTAGCATTTGTGCCACTTTTCACTAACTTAGTTGGGATTTTCTTGCCAAGGATGCCAGAGCGGTTAACCATTTCCTACTGCAACAGATTATGCAAAAAATAAAAACTGAAGGAAAAAGGATTCAGTGACTGACCCAGACTCATAGAGCTAATAAGTATTTGAAGGCAGATTTGAACTGGAGAAAAGGAGTCTACCAGACTCCTGAAACTCTTCCCATTATACAAGTATATTTTAATTAAGAGCCTCTAAAAGCAGTCATGGGAATTTTTGGGAAAACAAACTCATGATCAAATGTTTATATCAGCTATACTTTGGTGGGTAAAAATTTTCCACTCTCCCTCCTTCTGTTGTGATTCAAACTTGCCCCCTTGATCTGAGGTATTTCAAGATTTTCGTCATAAGATTTTTTCAGATCATTACATAACTTAATCAGAAAGACTTTTAAAGGAATATTGAGAAAAAGAAATAAGAGGAATCAAGCTTCTGTCTTACTGAGAGCAAGAGAGGAAAGTAGTTGTTTCTGTCCTGTCCTTGTCATTCACAATGTCTTCAGGGAAGTTTTAATGTCTAATGAAAAGACAACAGTGTCCAGGCTTCTAATAGCCTCATCTATGTAGCTCTTATTCACCTGACTCTTACCTGGGGGAAATCTTCTGGCCAATCTATGTCCTCTTCATTAATTCTTAACACTTTTTCCTGAGGAATCACTTCTCCAACTTTCACCTCTATCCAAATCTTATCACGGAATGATCTAAAATTCAGGATATCATATGTCTCAGCAGTCATGGAGGGTCCATCCCCACATAAGTCATCTTTGATGCCACTGACAGGATTAACACACTTCAGGAAGTGGAGGAGCTGAAGGCAAGGGCAGAATTTTGTTACACCTTAGGGAAAGAAGGGTTCATTCAGTTTTCTAAGTCTTGATAATCAACACAAAATTGGGTATTTGTTTGAAGCTTACAAAAGACATCATTCTTTTCTTTTTTTAATAAATTTTTCTTATTGGGTTTTACCTAGCACTCCATACTCTATTTCTCTTTTTTCCGAGCAAGTCATAGGTGACATGAGTGATATTCTAGATAATGAACAGACCTCAGATGTAATTTTAACTACCCTCAAAAAAAAATCATGAATTTCTTTCAAATACCTCTGATATCTTCTATTCCAAGATCTTTTGAAAAAATCTGTATTCACAAACAATATATGGATTTCAACAAGAAGTCTTTTTCCTTAGGAAAAAAGTCTATACAAGATCTATAGAATATTTGATTAGCTAAATTTAGGATTATAGAACTCTTTCAATCCATATTGCTGAAATTTAAGGTAAAGAAGAAAAGGAGAATACAAATACTTAAAAGAGTAAATAATTCCAAAAAAATCATTGAAATAAAATAAAGGGAAATAATTCCAGTAAAAGAGAAAAGGAAAGATGTTGTTCCATTTTGATAGATTATAAGAAAATGAAATAATAACAAAATTGAAGAATATTTGAGAGAGAACCATTTTAAAAATACCAAAATAATTATTTTGTTGGAAGTGAGAGGACAAATAGAGAAATTAATTTATATAAAAAGGCACCCAAGAAAGAACTTTTGCAGTGGAAATAAAAGAAAAAAGAGCAAGCAATGGTTGAACCCCAGAGAAGAATTAGGGAAGGGGAAAAAAAGTAAAAGACAATGCAAATGAACAGAAAACAGAATTTTAAGTAAAAGACTGGACACAAAAAGAATACAAAGGGAAATATATATATATATATATATATATATATATAATGGAGAGAAATAGACAGAAGTGTAATCATGAATAAGTGTGTAAATGAGATAGATTCACTCATAAATAGCATCAAAGCACAATGCATAAGAAATCAAAATCATACAATATATTGTGTGCCATAAAAATACAAGGAACAAAAAGTTCTCATAATTAAAATGAGGGCTTTAGCAGAATGTATAGAATTTTGGTGAGTTCAAAAATCATAAAGTACAAATCAAGATCTCTGATAAAATAAAAGTGAAAAGAGGGAGACAGAGTCAAGATTGCGGCCTAGAAGGAGCAGAATTTCAGTCCTCTGAAAACCCTTCCTTACCGATCACAAACTGAATGCTCCCAGGGGACTGAAAACCAAACTTAACAACAAGAGAGAGTCAAGGAACCCTCCTGCTGGACCTAATTCAAAAGATATGCCCCCTGAAAATCTGGAATCTGAGAGCACTTGGATCTAAGGGGAAGACAGAAGCAAGATCCCAGAACCCACCCCCCCTCCCACACAGAGTGCTGAGATTCTAGCAGCAGTGGGAAATTCTGTGCGGGCAAAGGTGCTGTTCTGAAGGACAAAGCTTGAGAGCAGGGCTGGCCAAATTCAGTGCTTCCAACACAGATGGCAGGGAAGAAGCTAGAGAGGGAGCATAAATCTGGCAGCCTGGTCAGAGCTTTGGAGATCCTCCATATTTGCTCCAGCCTTCCAGGAAGTTTAGGACTCAGAGCAAAGGCAGCTCAACTAAGCTGAACTTAATCCCATCAAAAGTCTGCAGAACTCAGGGAAGCCCAGGCTACCCACCCATCCTCATTGACTGCTGGATTTTAAGCCAATCAAAAGTCTCCAAAGGACAGGGATGCTCAAACCCCCAACAATCCTCCCCCAGAGTCTACACCAAGAGATCTTCTGTTAAAGCTCCAAGTGGGGAGACTGATATAAGCCCCCAAAAAACAAAAAAAAATGAGAGAAACAAGAGCACAGACAAATACGGGGAGTAAAGAGGAGGTGAATTTGTGCAAACAATAGAAAAAGAAGAAAGAAACTACAATCGACAGCTTCTACTCAGCAAATGGAACAGAGGGGGAGAGATTAGCAAACAATAAATCAGAAATCCCTGTGAATTGGATACAGGCTGTGGAAGAACTTAAAACACAACTAAGAGAGGCTGAAGACAATTGGGAAAAGAACTTAAAAATTAAGATAAGTCATCTGGAAATACAAGTACTTTAACTAAAACGAGAAAATAATGTTGTGAAAGCCAAAATCAACCAGCTGGAAAATGAGGAAAAGGAGATGAAAGATGAGGTAAAAGAGATGAAAGATGAGGTAAAAAGGATGAAAGAAGATCTCAAAGAAAATCTGACCAGAATGAAAAGGATGACCAAAAAGCCAGAGATGAAATCCAATCATTAAGAACCAGAATACAACAACTGGAATTAAGTGACTTCACAAGGCAGCAGGACACTATAAAACAAAACAAAAAGAATGAAAAAATTGAGGAAAATGTGAAGCATCTCATTCACAAAACAGACGATTTAGAAAATCGTTCAAGAAGAGACAATTTAAGAATCATTGGACTACCAGAAGACCATGACAAAAGAAAAAGCCTGGACATAATACTAGAGGAAATTATTCAGGAAAACTGTCCCGATATCCTAGAACAAGAGGGTGAAGTGGAGATTGAAAGAATGCACAGATCACCCCCTGTATTTAATCCCCAACTGACAACACCCAGGAATGTTATAGCCAAATTCAAAAACTATAAAAGCAAAGAAAAGATATTACAAGCTGCCAAGAAGAAGCCATTCAGATACCATGGAAACATGGTGAGGTTAACACAGGATCTGACTGCATCCACACTGAAGGACCAAAAGGCATGGAATACGATATTCGGGAAACCAAGGGAACTAGGTCTACAACCAAGAATAAAATACCCATCAAAGCTGACTATATTCTAACAGGACAAAGTATGGTCATTCAACACAACAGAAGAATTCCAAGCATTCATAATAAAAGACCAGACCTGAACAGAAAATTTGATGTCCAAGCACAGAACTCAAGAGAATCATCAAAAGGTAATTAAAAAAGAGGGGGAAAAACCAAAACAAAACAACAACAAAAAATTTTTAAGAGACTCAATAAGTTAAAATGATGTGTATCCCTATTAGAAAAGATGTCATTGGTAAGTCTTAAAAACTGTTGCTATCTCTTGGGCAGCTAGAAGAATTACACTTAGAGGGAACAATGACAAACTGTATAGGATAAAAGGACAAGACATAAATAGGTATATAGATATATTCATGTATAAATACATATACATGTGTATATATATATATATATATATATATATATATATATATATATATATATATATATATATATATATATATATATAGTAGTAGTCTCTCAGTGACCGAGAATGACATTGTTCTTGTGCATTTTCATCTATGGTGTACCCTCATATGGCTTTGGATATATATATATATATATATATATATATGTGTGTGTGTGTGTGTGTGTGTGTATGTATGTATATATGTATGTATGTATGTATGACCACAGCTAAAAAAAAGAGGTTAATACTAAAAGAAATGGGAAAAGGAACAAATGGGGTTAAATTTATATGTCACAAAGAAGCTCATGGCGTGAGGGGGGAGAACATCGATACACTGGAAGGGTAAAGAGGTTGGAGATAGGAAATACTCAACTCTTACATACTTTGAAACTGACCCAAAGAGGGAAGAACAATCCAGTCCATTGGGGAAGAGAATAGATTAGCACCCTATAGGGGAGTAGAAGGGTGAAAAATGGACTGGTGGGGAGGGAAGCAGTACAAAAGAGGGAGAGGGTGGGCGGATATTAAAAAGACTACAGGGGAAAATAAGGGAGGGAATAAGAAGAGAGGAGGGGTAGAAAGTGAAGGAAAAAAAGGGGGAAACTAGGGGGACTGACTATAAATAAACATTGGTGTAGAAGGAAACAGTGAAAGAAGAAAAGGCAGGACCAGGAGTAGAAATCAAAATGCTGGGAAATACACAGACAGTAATCATAACTCTGAATGTGAATGTAATGAACTGACCCATAAAATTCAAGCAAATAGCAGAGGGGATTAGAATCCCAAACCCTACCTTATGTTGTCTGCAAGAAACACACATGAGGAAGGTAGATACACATAGGGTGAAAGTAAAAGGATGGAGCCCAATCTATTGGGCATCAACTGATAAAAAGAAGGCAGGAGTAGCAATCATGATATCAGACAAAGCCAAAGTAAAAATAAATCTAGTTAAAAGAGATAGGGAAGGTAATTACATACTGATAAATATGTATGCACCAAATGACAGAGCATCCAAATTTCTAAAGGAGAAACTAGAGGAGCTCAAGGATGAAATAGATAGAAAAATGATACTAGTGGGAGATCTGAACCTTCCCCTATCAGAACAAGATAAATCAAATAAAAAAATAAATAAGAAAGAGGTGAGAGAAGCAAATGAAATCTTAGAAAAATTAGAGTTAGTAGACATATGGAGAAAAATAAATAGGGACAAAAAGGAATACACCTTCTTTTCAGCAGCACATGCTACATTCACAAAAATTAACCATGTATTAGGGCATAAAATCATTGCAAACAAGTGCAAAAGGGCAGAAATAATAAATGCAACCTTCTCAGACCACAATGCAATAAAAATAATAATTAGAAAGGGTACATGGAGAGATAAATCAAAAATTAATTGGAAATTAAACAATATGATTCTACAAAACTGGCTACTTAAATAACAAGTCATAGAAACAATTAATAACTTAATTGAAGAAAATGATATTGGTGGGACATCCTTTCAAAACCTATGGGATGCAGCCCAAGTAGTACTCAGGGGGAAATTTATATCCTTCAAATCATATATGAACAAATTAAGAAGGGAAGAGGTCAATGAATTGGGCATGCAAATTAAAAAAAAAAACAACTAGAAAGTGAACAAATTAAAAATCCTCAGATGAAGACTAAATTAGAAATCCTACAAATAAAAGGAGAAATTAATAAAATTGAAAGTCAAAGGACTATTGATTTAATAAATAAAACTAGAAGCTGGTACTTTGAAAAAACAAATAAAATAGACAAAGTACTAGTCTAATTAAAAAAAAGAAAGGAAAAAACCAAATTGGCAGTATCCAGATGAAAAGGGAGACCTCGCCTCTAATGAAGAGGAAATCAAGGCAATCATTAAAAACTACTATGCCCAATAATATGGAAACAAATATGGCAATCTAAGTGATATGGATGGATACTTATAACAATATAAATTGCCTAGACTAAAAGAAGAAGATATAAATTATCTAAACAACACCATATCAGAAAAAGAAATTGAACAAACCATCAAAGAACTCCCTAAGAAAAAATCCCCAGGTCCAAAAGGATTCACAAATGAATTCTATCAAACATTCAATGACCAGATAACCCCAATATTATACAAACTATTTGACAGAATAAGCCAAGAAGGGGTTCTTCCAAATTCTTTTTACAACACAAACATGGTACTGATCCCCAAGCCAGGCAGGTTAAAAACAGAAAGAAAACTGTAGGCCAATCTCCCTAATGAATACAGATGCAAAAATCTTGAATTGGATGCTAGCAAAAAGATTCCAACAAGTCATTACAAGGGTTATTCACTATGATCAGGTAGGATTCATACCAGGAATGCAAGGACGGTTCAATATTAGCTGCACTCTTTGTGGTGGCCAAAAATTGGAAAATGATGGGATGCTCTTAAATTGGGGAAAGGCTGAACAAATTGTGGTATATGTTGGTGATCGAATAATCCCTCATAATAGTTGTCTCTCGGTAACCGAGGATGACTATTGTCTTTGTGAGTTTTTGTGCACAAAGACACTTGTGCATGAGGATTTAAGTGGAAAAGTCAATGCACAGAGACAGTCCCACTCTCTCGGCGTTGGAAGCCTGGATCCATTGGCACGAAAAGTTGTTACATCTGGAGACTTCCTCAGCTGCATTGGATGGCCATGTTGTCCTTTGTGCTCCAACACACCCTAAGCACTCCACAGTGCTTTGCTGCGTCGCCATCTCAGCCATTGAACCTTCTTATTGGTTTCTTCCACCTGTTCAGCTGAAGCAGTCTTCACATGCTGGGTGAGCAAAGTGGTGATAGACTACTATTGTACTAAAAGGAATAATAAAGTAGAGGAATTCCATGGAAACTGGAACAACCTCCAGGAAGTGATGCAGAGTGAGGGGAACAGAACCAGGACAACATTGTACACAGAGACTGATATACTGTGGTACAATCAAACGTAATGGACTTCTCCATTAATGGCTTTAAAATGTCCCTGAACAATCTGCAGGGATCTATGAGAAAAAAAAAAAAACTGTCCTCAAGCAGAGGACAAACTGAGGGAGTAAAAACATAGAGGAAAAGCAGCTGCTTGACTACAGAGGTTGAGGGGACATGATCAAGGAGAGATGCTAAATGAGCACCCTAATGCAAATAACAACAACAAGGAAATGGGTTCAGAGCAAGGACACATGTGAAACCCAGAGGAATCGTGCGTTGGCTAGGGGAGGGGTACTGGGGGGAAGGGGAGAGGAAAAGAAAATGATATCTGTTTCTAATGAATAATGTATGAAAATGATAAATAAAATGTTTTAAAAACTGAAAAAAAAAGCTAAAATAGACCTAATTAAAATAGATAATTAGGGAAATTACATCATGCAAAAGGGAAACAAATAATATAAAAAAATTTTAACAGCATGATCTTCTGGTAAAGATTTCATTAATGAAATATATATTTAGTCTACAACTGAGATAAAATTATAAAATTTAAAATATTCTCTACTTGATAAATGGTCAGAAAATTCAAAAAGCCATTTTTAAGAATAAAAAAGCTAAATACAATTATTTGGAAAAAATGCTCTATCTCAGTATAAATTTAAAAAGTAGATCGTGAATCAACTGGGGTATGCCAACTTAATTTTATTGAAACAAACATTCTGAAGATTATAAGGGAAATAATTTGGCAACTAGTAGTGGAGCAGTGAACATCTCCCTTTACACTGCAGAACAATTTGGATTTATGCCCAAAGTTATATAAATTACTAATACTTATTCACTCAGCTATAAGAATACTAGATCTATGGGTAAACAATATAAAAAAAAATGAAACAAAGGATCTATGTTTTAAAAAATGTATATAGCTACTCATTTCCAGGTGACAAAGAATTACCCATTGAGGGAATGTCCATCAATTGGAAAAAATAACTGAATAAATTATGGCAAATAATTGTGATGGGGTTCTATTGTATTAAGGGAAATACCAATGGGGTTGGTTTACAGAAACATGGAAAAGCTTTTATGAACTGTTGTAAAGTGAAACAAGAAGGACCAGGATATTGTACACAGTAATAACACTGTAGCTATGACAATCAATTGTGAAAGAGTTAACTTCTTTGATCAATCACATGATCCAAGACAATTCCAAAGAATTCATCATGAAAACATACTAGACACTACTAGAGAGATTAATGATGAACTCCTAACGTAAAATGAATTTTAGTTCCTCACTCTCTTTCTTTTTCCTGCTTTTTCTTCAGAGACAAGGCTAATACAGACAAGTTTTGTATGATATCACATGTATATTTTATCATTTGTCTCGCCTCTCAGTGAATGGAAGTAGGGGTGGAGGTGGAGTGTTCAGAAGTCAAAATATAAAATGAAAAGAATGTTGCAATTAAATAAACAATATTTTTAAGTATGGAAATGTTATGGGAAAAAATCCCAGGAGATATTAATGGTATACTTAAAAACAATCAACTCTCTCACTCCATAATCTCTTCTCTTGATACATTTCTAAATTTAAACTGCTATATTTTTATTATTTTGAATGACAACAATAAATCAAGAGTACAAATAAGAGCAAAAAGATAATGTATTCTAGAAGTTTTCAAGCATTCAAGTACAAGTGTTCTTGCCTAGAATTAGTAGAAGTAATAGTGATCACAGTAGTAGCATTAATAGAGTAGTAGTAGTAATAATATCATAGCTGTAGTCTTAGTCAAGGTAGAAGTATTCATTATAGTAGATGTGGTCATCATTGTCATCATCATCATAGTGTGGGTGTAGTATTTTTATTTTGCTGTTTTATAATTACACATTATACTATATATTTTACATTATTTTTTATTTTTCAGAATCACATTTTATATTAAGTAATCACTATATATGTATGTTGATAAAAAATTATTATATTTTATTTAAACTAACGTTTATGTACTGCCTACTAAATGCCAGACATCATGTAATACCATGACTTAGAAATAATTTTATTATCATGACTTCCTAGAAAGTAAGGTGCTATTTTCTCCCTGTTTTGTAATTGAGGACTTTGAAAAAAAAAAAGAGATTAAGTGACTTGTCCAGAGTTGTGCAGTTATTACATTTCTGAGGTTTGGTTTTAAATAAGGTCTTTCTAATTCAGTCAGATGTTTGATGTAAAGATTAAAATTAATATCCAGTATTCCAAGTATTATATTTAATAATATTTATTACATCTTTATCTTGAAGTATAAGGAAGAAAGGCTAGCAAAAATCATGAGCCGTTCCTCCTTCCTCCACCATTGATTCCAAGAGACTACGTGGGTGGAAACAGGAACTCAAAGCTCCCCCCACATAAGGAGAGAAACAAACAGGAAAAGGAAAAGGGGATTGTGGGAAATGTACTGTCTACTGTTCAAGATTCAAAATCAATACATACTTCCCTGTGATCTTTTGGGAGACCAGCCTCCTCAATTGATATCAAAAATATAACTTATAACCTGAACTAGAGGTATATACAAATATTTCAGTTTTTAAAAGGAAATTACAATTATTTGGGATAAGAGGGAAATAAAAGGGAAAAGGAATAAAACCAATAATAAGTTCATTAACAAAAAGCTATTTAGTGGGCAGTACTCTTTGGTATGAGATTATACATTCAAAAATAAAAGCATTCTACCCCCTCAAAGTTCAAAATCACAGTATCTCAAAGTTCACTCTGGATCTTCTGGTATAGAGTGTGGTATCTGCAGGCATCTTCACAATGCCTTCTAGATTCTGGGAGGTAGTCTTTTATTATAACTTTGTCTCTAATTCAAGTCAAAGTTTACAATAATAACATAGTACCCTCTGAGGAAAAAAAAAATACATCCCCCCTGAGGAGGATATAGGATTCATGTAGGAATTACAATGGATACATGGTCGAGTTATAAGGCATATGAATAAAGTATCAATAAACATCAAGTAATGTATGAAATTAAAATAAAAAAATTACTTCTGAGACAGATAAAAAAAAAACATATAAAAAGAAAACTAGAAAAATAATCCTGGGAAGAAGGGAAAAAAAGAAGAAAATGGAAAAAAATATCACACCTCACAACAGGTTCTTGTAGGGTTCCATTTCCCATAAGTGTGGAACCATAATTAGTCACTAACCCAGTTTAGCAGTCTGGACTACAGTAAGTTGTCACATCATGAGAGAAAATAGAAAAAGAGACTAGATCTCAAGCCAAATGGGAAATAGAATTTCCTGATTCAACACTTTTCTTCATTTTTTGGGGGGATAATGGAGCCAGAGAAATTGATTTTATATTCTTGATATAACGTGTGGTACAAGGAAGTCCTTCAATTTACACATATTAAACAGCCACAAACTCGATTCTCACATATGGTCAAGTCATTGTGCTTTTTGTGCAAAATATCATCAATCCCCATAGGATTGATTTGGTTTCTTTAGCCTTTTTGTACTCATTTGGCACTTTGCAAGTCAAGTTCTTTGTGGTCCATTTGGCCTTGGATTAGACATAGTCATCGAGGTATGGGATGAATAATAGGCTACTAGGCATTGAGCAGGAACCAAAATTTCAGTTAGAACACCTAAAGTTATGCCTTTTGTTATTGGAACTACAAGGTAAATGGTTTATCATAATTTGGTATGCCTATGGCAGGGACACACAGAACAGCTTTTTTTTTTATAAGTGCTACAAGGGGCTTAGTGATTTCTCCATAGCAAGGGATCCACTGCCAACCAAATCCTGTTGCTCCAAGAATAGCTATCAATTGGTTTTTAGTGGTCGGAGGACTTAACTTTTCGATATTTTCAATATGTTTGGGAGACATTAAATGGGACCTAGCAGATAAAACAAAGCCTAAGTATTGTACCTTGGGGAGATACCACTGAACTTTTTCCTTGGAGACCTTGTGGCCTCCCCTATGTAGCTCTAAGTGGGGGTGTTTACTCTCCACTTTCCATGCTTCAGCATTTTATGAGGCCAAGAGTAAATCATCCATATACTGAATTAAAAGACTGTATTTAAATTTTATGGCATCTGTATCAGCAGTTAAGAATTGTGTAAACAAAGCAGGGCTGTCCACAAACCTTTGGGTAAGATGAGTTCAGATCCACTGGAAGCCATTCAAGGTGAATGCAAAGATATATGCCTGGAATTCTCATGTATGGGTATAGAGAAGAAAGTTGAGCAAAAGTCTAATATTTTAAAATATGTAGCTATGGTAGGAACAGAAGAAATAATAGTATTTATGTTGGAAACTACAGGGTGTCTCTTTATAATTTGTTCATAGCTCTCAAATCCTAGAGAAATTTATAGGGATGCTTGCCATCGGGCCCCAGTTTTGACTTTTTAACAGGCAGAATGGGTGTATTGTACTCAGATTCACCATGAATTATGATGCCATGGTCAATTAGATAATTTATTACTGGCTTAATGTTATCAATTGCCTCCTTCAAAAGAGTGTACTGAGGAATGGAAAGAGGTAGGATAGATTTTGTTTAAATTTGGACAGGGACAGCCGATTTATGTAGGCCAACATTAGAAGATGGTGTGTCCCAGAGATACTCAAGTATATCATCTGGGATCTCAAAAACAGGAGTTTCCTTCATTTCATGAGTATGTGAAAGAATTACAGGGAGTAAAGTTAAGGATTCCTCAGGCAGTTCCCGTGTAATAGAGCCATCTGGAGAGCAAGTTATTGTGGCCCTAAGATTGCACAAAGGTTCTCTCCCCAGCCAATTTATAGGAGAGCCAGGCATGAAGAGGAGGCAGTGTTCCATACTAAGGGTTCCTATAGACACTATTCTAAGGGAAATCTTGGGAACATTTAGGGGTGTCCCTGATACCCCCCTGACATTAACTGAGTCAATGGATCTGCAGTAAGAATCAGGTGTACTATTCAATACAGACCGGGAAACTCCAATGTCAATGTCCAAAGGCAATCATAATAGGCATTACCAACCTTTAATGTTACATGGTGCTCATTAGTATGGGGATAGGCAGGATAGGGACAATGTTCAGTAAGACGTCAGGGTCTGGAAAATAAAAGTTTGTAGCCACCTATCCTTGTTCCCCAAACCCCAACTCCCACCCCGGTACACCTTCATAATCTTTCGTTAGTAGCTTGGACTGAGTCCTGAAGGATAGTAGCTCCCTCTGTGGTTCAGGGATGAACTCCTCTCAAAATATACTGCTGAGAGGTCATTTGGTATGAGTTGTCAGGTGACTGATTTATGTCCCTAGGATGATTATCAGTACTAAAATTATGATTCCTGAAATCACTATTATAATTATCATTCCTGTAATTATTTCTATAAGAATTTCTCCGATGGGTATAGTTCATCATCACCCAGAAAAAATCCCTACAGTTCATTATTATGTGACCCTTCTTATGAAGGAATTGGCAGGTAAGGGACTGATATTTAGGTTCTTGGTGAGGGGCTAGTGCCATTAGTTCAGCATCATGCCTTTTGTTTTATTTGCAATTTTTATCCTCCAAAATTTTTATTTATTTTCACAGGGTTTCTATGATATTATTAGCCTCTCTCTGTTTTTCCTTTTGGCCTTTAAAGACATAAGGAGCAGTGTTTCTCAACTCTTCAAAGTCCATTTGAGGCCTTCTTGGCAAGGCATCTTAAAATAATCTTGGACCTTGAAGACCTTGAAGAGTTGTTGACAATATATCTCTTTATTTGCTCAATATCTTTGTCTTTAGAATTATCAAGGACTAGATATTGACCCCCCAGATCAATGACCTTATCCATGAGTTGTGAGGATTTCACATGATCTGATTGTCTAGGCCTTTCTAATTTTAACCATGCTTCCATATATTCAGAACATTCTACCATAGCTGTTATAATGGTATCTCTACAATGATGTAATTGAAACTGGTCCATAGTACTTTTATAATCCCGTGCAGGATCCTGAGCTGGCCAGTGTGTACATTATGCCCCTGGACCATGTTAATATAAGAGATGATTTCATTTTTCTCACATTCCATTAGAAAAGCATTAAGCAAATTCCCAACATCCTTATAGGATGGGTCATATTGATGAAAAATGTCAGTCATCTTCTTGGTCATGACCAAAGTTTCATATTCAAATGAAGATACATTATGTGTCATTTCTCTAATTGCTTGGGGGTGTAAAAGGAATATGATTTCTTAGGATCACCACATCCACATTGCTTTCTATTTTGGGCACTTCCCTTAATGGGAAAGAGGTTTCGTAATAGTCATCTGATGTCTATGATTCCTTAGAAACTGACTGTGGTGATGCTGAGGCAACAGGTTAGGAACAGGTATGGTAGTAGAATGAGATTTCTTTGGAGTTGGGGCCAGTTGTGGGGTGGGAGAAAGGGTAGGAGAGGATAGGGTGCTAGAAGAATATAAGAGGAGGTAAGATCAACCAGCAGTTGCAGAGCATGAGATGTTACAGAGTATTAAAGAGAGGGGTCTGCACCTGATGTATATGAAGGGGTGTCTCATCTCCATTTCAGGAGAGAAAGGATCATCCTTTATTTGTGCTTCAGAAGCAGGCTCCCAAAAATTAGACTTGTCTTGGGTGGGATCAGTATTTTCATTTCATCATTTAAGTGATATTTTTTGATTGAATTTTCCTGTTGACCTGCATTTCGGCATTAATCTCTCATATAGAGGCATCTTTTGTCTTGAGAATGAAGATCAGAAAAATACAATGTGGTAGGAGTACAATGAGGAAGAGGGAATTTGGAATTTTACATGCTTCTAATTGGAATTTTGATCAAAAAAGGAGAAAAAATACTATATATATATATATATATATATATATATATATATATAAAGATATATTGATTTATTATTTAATTATTTTTAGTATATGGGGTGGGGTAGAAAGTGAAGGTACTTAGCTTATTTCATTTTATTTCATGGTGATTTTATTGGATTTTAATTTTTTTTTATAAAGGGAAAAAATAAATGAATTATTTATTAATTGCTGCCATCTAGTGGAAGCAGACAACCACTTTAGCGAAACAGAAAAAGGGGAAAAAATAAAAGAGAAGAGGAAAAAAGGAAGAGTAGAGAGAAGAAAAAAATAAGTACTCAATATTGACCAATAGTAGCCAAGAGGCAGCACAACAACTGGGAGCAGTTAGGGAAGTGGTTAGGGGTGGTTTTCAGGATAAGGGATGTGGTTTGGGACTCCCAGAAACCAAAATGGAAGATATGACTACAAATTTGGTAGCGACTGAGAGATAGAAGTAAGGCAAATTTGGTAATTCTGGGAGGGGTAGGAATTAACTGGGTTGGTTAAAAAGAGGGCTAGAACCCTCCCAGCCAAGGGAAAGAGCTTGATGGAGCCTAGGGGACAATCAGCTGTTCAGTGGTGAAAGGGGCTTCCCTTCCACACTGGCTGGGGAAAGAGAAGCTTATATTCACCAGCTGGAATGGATCAGGGCAGCAGAAGCGGCAAAAGCAGCAGCAGAAGCAGCAAAAGCAGCAGCAACTCCATGGTAGGGGCCAGGCTAGAACTAGCTGTGGCTAAAACAAAAATCCCAACAGCAGCTTTGGGGCTCAGGAAGGGGAAAACAAGCCAGGTGTGACCAGGCTTTAGCAGCTGCAGGATGTAGTAGCAGCATCAGAGGGGCCTGGAGTGCCCTGGCTGAGGTAGTAGTTTGAGGCAGCAGGGGAGGGTGGGCCTGGCTCTTAGCCGGGGTTTGGCCAAGCTGCAGACAGGATTGGTCAATCAGGCTGATGGGGCTGCTTTTCAGGCCATGGGAGGGAGCTGCTTCTCCTCCAAGTCCCCTAAATTAAGGCAGCTGGTCCAGTAAGAGCCTGACGGTCCTTTGGGGTTTGTAAACATACTTGCAGCTTCCATAGGCTCAGAAGGTAGAAGCAGAACTATGGGACTGAGCTGCAGTTGGGCAGCAAGAGAAGATTTGAAAACTCCCAGTAGAAAAGCAGCTTTGGTTGTAAACCAGTAGCAGATTTCAAACTGCTGGGATGCTGGGCTGTAACCAGGCTGCAGACTTTAAACAGCCAGGCTGCCAGCTTTCCTTTTAAGGAAAAAATAAAAACAAGTTCTAAAATCTCTTCATCATCTGCCAGAAAATATAAAAATTAAAATTAATATCCAGTACTTAAGGCATTCTACTTCATAATATTTATTAGATATTGATCTTGAAGTATAAGGAATTAAGGCTGGCAAAAACCAAGAGCTGCTCCTCCCTCCACCATGGATCTGAGAGACTGGTGGGTAGAAACTGGAACTTAGAATTCTCCCCATGTATGGAAACACACAAACAGGAAAAGGAAAAGGGTATTGTGGGAAATGTAGTCTCTAAGGTCCAAGATTCTAAATCAATACACTGGTCACTTAAGGGATGGGAGGTAGTGAAGTCAGTACACAAAGGACAGGAGCTTCATTTTTGTTTCTGGGTCATCTGTTACCTGGCTAAACTTCTTTCTCATGATCTTGTAACAAACATCATCATTAGTCTATATAAGAAAGTCATGTTTTTCTGACTCAAATTTCTCTTAATGACCAATGAATAAAATTCTTTGAACTTCCAGTCAGTTCTGTGGTGACTGATCCCATAGAATTTTAGTTCATAGCAAATATTCTGTCTAATTGTATTTGAAATATGCTCATGCAAAGTCTAGACTTTCTGTACCCAGATATATGAGCTTATTTTATGAATTCTCCCAGGTTAAGATGATTCCATACATCTCCAGGTTCCCAACATGTCCACCAAAGCAACCAGTTACTCTAGCATGTAGGAACAAGACATAGAATACAATTTTCACTAATGGGTTCTCTACCTGTTAAGAAATAAATGAATCATTCATGCAACTGTGTGTATAATTATGCATGTGCAAATACCAAATATTTTGGTCAGCATGAGAAACTGTATATAAGCATCATGGTATTGGTAGTATATACTTGAAAATCTGTTACCCTAAAAAACAACTCTATTTCCCAGGAGTGCATTGACTTCCTCTAATTACATACTTGCTGTAGATATGGGATATTAGGTGGGGACAGGGAAGGTCCCAGCTCTTTACTTCCTGTCCTGAGCTTGGTGGTAAACTGGCTGATCAGTAATGGGCACATAGTCTTTATTTTGTATCTTCTTTATTCCTTGATTTCTAATGACCATTAACAAATCTCTTAAAATATACTATTTCTATTATTAGATATTATAATTAAAATTTTACAGTTAAACAAATGGGACAAGAAAATCTCTTTTTTAAAAAGATATCCTATGTAATTTTTTTAAGTCACGTTTCTCCTGCCAAGGATTTTTGCCCCTCCCACCAACCTCCACAAACTCCAACTCTCTTGAGAGCTGCTGTGATTTGTTTCCCTAATTTTTTGCCCAATTGCTTGCTCACTCTACCTACCTGGCTATTTTTAGCCTGGGGGCTCTTGGTGAAGAAGAGATAAAATGCTACTCTTGCCCATCTGCCTGAGTCCTTCATTACTCCTTTCTCCTTCATTCCTTGTTCCTTGCTGCTGACTCTGGCATTGCTGATAGTGCTTACTCCAGTCCCTGACCCCAATCACTCATCTGGCCCTGAGTCCCAGTTCCCCAGTGGCTCTGCTCATAAAATTCCCCTTCTGAACAGATCCTGACCCCCTACTGCTGTTGCTGATTGTTGCCACCAAGAACCTAGGTGTCCAGACAGATGGTAGAAAAATAGGGTGTTCTTTCCTTAGGCAACAATTAGCCAATGTAAAATTGAGATTTGAACCCTGGACTACAATCCCCACAAGCCTTTGCTCCACTTCCCCAAAATGCTTTGTAATCTCACGAGAATTCTCAGGTGGGCCGAGATTGAGAAGGTACTTAAGCTGATTTAAAGGCTTTTGAGAGGGCTCTTGGACTTCCGTTTTGGGCAGGCATGGCTTTTTTCATAATGTAGGTGAGGTTGTGTCTAGGCCACTCTATGGCCTGGACACGTGTTTCTTATCCTGTATTTTCTTTAATCCTTAATCTTCAAGAAACCTCTAAATATTATAATACTCCTTGCAGAGAGAAACTAATTTCTACCTGCCTCAGTCTCCCCATATTCCTTAAATTTTAATCTTTATACCTCCACATGGCAGGGTACCTAGGGAGGGTGGGGTGATGCGAAGGAAGAGACTCTTCCAAACAGAAAGTTGATTATAAGCATGGTGTATTTTATGAAAGAGCAGTGCATTTCCTATTTCAAAAAGCTTCTATCATTCATGAGTGCAGTGATCCTTTTAATTATCTTAGCTGAGATTCAGGGGAGTAATTTATCTTCCTGCAACTCTTTGCCATTTGGGACTGTCCAGTTTGAGATTCCTAAAACCCATGTTCTCCTAGTACTGATAAAAGGAATCTCAAGGGATAAAAAAAGGAACTTTAAAGTGACTAGAGGTGAAATTTTTAAGGCCTCATCAGACTCCAATGTTTTATAAAATTCTCTGTATTTTATTGTATTTTGCTGAATATTTTGTTTTAAGATTTAATTTTGTTTTAAGTTCATATATTAATGTATTTGATACTATTTTGTTAAACTGAATCATTTTATTCTACTGTGTCTTAATATTAGATATATTCTGTTGCCTTTCCCCTAGGGCTACTGAACAAAATATTGTAAAAGCCCATAAATAGTTTTTCCCCCATTTTTCAATTATTAATTGTCATATAGATATTGGATGGACTAAACCTGGCTAACAACCTTTAGAGAATTTAATAAGCTAAGAATGTAATTGTGATTTTAAGGGGCCTTAAGAAATAATTTTAATTAACTACTGGTTTCTGAATGGATGAACATTTTTATACTTATGTTTTAAAGAATACTGTAATTAAGTTACAGAAACAAAGAAATGTTCCTACCAAAGTGTTTATATGAATGAGGAAGCCAAAAAGAGAGCTCCTGAAAAACCTCATCTAGTTAGTTTACTTCACCCAAAAAATGTAGATTTCTTGGTGATGTTCTAGACTCAAATAAGTGTTACTTTGTTTAAAAATATATTTCCCAAGGTTGAAATATTTCCTACATCTATAAAAATTGTAACAAATATCTATCAGTTTATAGGGTTTTTTTTGTTGTTGTTATACAGCAATTTATATGAAATATGATAGTGGGTTTATTTGCCATTGTAATTAACTGGGCTATTTTGAATTTTATGGATTTTGACACTTCTTTGAATGTGTATTATCTACTGTATTACTGTTTTATTCTGAAAATCATTTGTACTCACACAGTGGTTAAGTTAAAAAGGAAATGCATCTCATATTTTGGGTGAGAAACCTTTGTAGTCTACATTTCCTTACCTGACACAGTGTGTAAATGATTGAAAGGTATATATTTTTGAATTTTAAAACACTTTTATTATTTTTTTCTTGCTTATGCAATACATTATTTCAGTTTAATTTTCTCTACTTTTACTATTTGAAGCACATGTCAACAGTATTGAGAAGATTTTTCTTTAACTTTTTTTTGAATTTGTAGTTATATAAGTTTAAAATATATTTTCTATAATATGAATGTATACCACAAAGCATTAGTGTATACAAAACTGTTATTTATTAAAAAATATTTATGGAACTTTTCTTAATTTTCCTGTCTGATTGCAAGACAATTGAATACAAAACGAGTCATTGCACAATGTTAAGAAGCACAAAATTAAACTGCATAGTGTCAATTGAGCACAAGGTCAAAGATTCCAACCAATCCCAATGGGATTGATGTAATTTTGAGGGAAGACAAGAAGACTTGAACTTGTTTGGGGTACGAGGTTGTGGCTGTTTTGACATATATCGGGGTAGGTCTTCCTTTTCCTACATTCTACAAAGTATCTCAAATGTGGCTCCTACCTGACTCTTATAATCTAGTCTCTATTCTGTCTTTCATAGTGTGGCAACTTCCTCTAGACTTGGCTGCAAATGGGTAAGTAAATTAGTACTGCAGTTTGTCCTACAGATTTGTGGGCTAGAAATTACTTTAATTGGATCCTAACATAAGGGCCTTTGATGAATTTATTCTTATTTACTCAAAATTGTATGTACATAAATTTTTGGCATTTTGATTCTGATTTTGAATTTGTTCTTTCTCCCCAAAATTTACTTTTTCTTCCATTTGTTTTTCTTTGATGTTTATCTTTTTTTCTTTTGATAACATATACCTCATAACTCAGTCATGCATCTCTAAGTGATCCCTCTAAGTGATCTCTAAGTGAGTTTTTTCAACATCTTCTTCAAGAGGGTATGTATTATTTTAAATTGCAAAATTAAAATTCTTTTTGAGAATAATTTTAGATTAAGAAACATGTTACCTCTCCAAATCTGGAAAATGAACTCTTTAGAGAAGGCACCATGAAGATGCCTGCACAGACCACACATTTAACCAGAAGATCCAGAGAGAACTTTGGGATACGGTGATTTGAACTGTGTGGATTTGAATGTATTTGTTTTGTATGTATCCTCTTATGCAAAAGAGGACTGTCCCCTAACTGCCTTTCTGTAAATGCACTTAGCAATTCTTGATTTTGTTCTCTTTTCCTTTTCCCCCAAATTATTTTAATTTCAATATTGGGTACAAGATCTATTGGAGAAATCAGTCTTCCTCAGACCTCAGGGGGATAATTTGAAAATCTATTACCCTAAAAAAAACTACATTTCCCAGGAGCCCACTGACTTCCTGTCATTATGTACTTCCTTTGGGTAAAGGATATTAGATGGGGATGTGGAATGTCCAAGCTCTTTACTTCCTGTCCTAAGCTTGGTCATGATAAGTGGGGTAGGGGAGCTTTGAACTGACTGATCAGCCATGGACACATGGTCTATATTTTGTATCTTCTTTGTTCCTTGATTTCTAATTATCATTAATAAATCTCTTAAAATATAGTATTTCTATTATTAGAAATTATAATTTAATTTTTACAGTAGTATTGTGATCTAGCACAGAATAAATACCCTAAATTTGAGTTGAATTAATGAAATTCTCCTACTACATAGAGTTATATGCTGAAAAATGTGTATAAAGAAGAACATCTATATTTTTCCCAAGATTATTATATAAGAATTGGAGTAAATGGTAATTATTTAAGATAATACCATGTTTTTTACACAGACTGTCATATAATCAAATAAAATAGACAAAAATAGGGAGTAAGTTGTGATATTGAAGTATTAGATCATTGCAATATCATACAAAGGTAGATGTTTCAACATACAATAATGTATTTTCTTATTTTAGTATATGGTTTAGGTTTGGGGTTTTAAGGTTATTCACTTCCAAATATGAATAATATGGAAATATGTTTTGAGTAATAATACACATATGACCAAGATTGAATTGTTTCACATTTCTAGGAATGGGGAGGGAAAAAGAGATGGAGAGAGCATGAATAATATAATTTTGGAAAAGGAATACAAATTTTTTATTAAAATAAAATGATGAAACAAAAACAAGTGTTATGAGTAGTCTGTGCCATATTCTAACTGGCAAGAGGATGGTTACCTTCCATGAAAGAAGCGGGTGTGCTGGAAGTTCTGATAGATCTTTTGCCTCAGTCTGAAGCATTTGGTGGAGAGCATGAGCCAATAAATAAACTCCACTGTAGATATTAGAACTCAGTTCCATTATGGTCTTGTCAAAATAAATAGGATGTACATCTGCAAAGGTCAAACTTTCTTCACATTGTCGATGAGTTTTATTTAAATTCTTTATTTCTGGAAGTATACAATTAAAAACTATCTCCCAGAAAGATTTTAGGAAAATGTCCTCAGGGTTGGCTTGGGGATGCACACTTTTTAGGAAATCTGTGAAACCAGGAGTCTCCCTCTTGAATTGTGAAAATATTATTGTACCATGAAAATTGCTCATCATTTCATCACTGGAATATGCAGAATAATCCCAGGAAGCACTGATGACCAACAGCTTCCCATACAATGCAAAGTAAACCAATGTTTCAGAAAAAATTTTAAGGGAGTCTGTACTTCCATAGATGAAAATCACATTGGATGAGGGCCCAAGGATCCTATAGAAGAATTTCATATAGTCACCTTCCAGTTTAATTTTATCAGAAACTCGTTCTGTAAAAGCCAGACATAAACCATTCCAGGCCATCTCCTCTTTTAGATGCTTGGAGAATTGTTCCCCTGTCAGGTCATCTGAAATAACCAGCCCCACCCAAGTCCAATGAAAATGTAGCATCAGTTGAATTGCTGCCAGGTGCAGAGTGGATTCCCTGCTTCCCAGCTGATAGATGTATGGATACTGGACCTCATCAGACAGGAGAAGATCAAATGAGCCATAGCTGAGCTACATGAATATAAAGAAGAAATAACTGAAGTGCTGATATAGAAGCAATTTCTGAGTTCTTTAAATTTCATCTCAAGCAAATATCAAAGCCTCATACATTGAAAGTATTGATAAATTATCTTTAATATAATTGGATAGATCTTGGCTAGAATAGATTTTATAGAAGGCAATTCTGTAGGTAGATTCAAGATTCAGAACACAAAATGACAGAATTAAGGAGAGAGACATTTTGAAAGGAACTCCTAATCTCTCCTGTATAAAATATCCTTTTACTCGTATCTCCTCTAACAATAATTTCTGTTTGAAACTTTTTAATGAGGTAATATTATCTTACACTAAAAACCCTCTTCTACTTTTAGACAACTCTTCTTATTTGTCTCTTTTTTCTTACATTCATCATTTTCAAAATCAGCTTCTTTGAAACATCTGCTCATTGCTCCAAATTCTTTTATCGTCTCTAAGTCTCTTGAATGAATTCATGAGTTTAATATTGAAACATAGATATATGTCCTCTTAATTGACCTCATCACTTTTTAACCTTATACAACAACCATTCCTTTTTCCAGCCTTTCTGTATCAAACATTTTATTCATGTCAAGGTAAGAAGGAAAATTTGATAGATGAATAGTTTTTAATCACTGGATCAAAAAAGTTCCAAATCAATTTTATAAAAGATGTATGTAAGAATAATTTGGGCAACCCTGAATAAGACTCACCCTTAATAGGAATTGCTAGTTCCCCCTGAACACCCAATACTTATTTTATGTCTATCAACACTCACCCGTGGCTCCTAGGATCTCTAGCATGCAATGTGACCACATACTAGTAAAACTTTATTAGCAGACAGTCTAAACCTGGTGGAGGGTAAGTGTGCAGCCTCAAACCACAGACTCAGTTAGGAATGAAAATCTACTACATCAAAATGGGATGATAAGAACAATTTGTTCCAAAGGCCATGAAGGCAGCTAATGCAGTAGCTATTAAGCAAAGGTGGTACAAAAATAATTTATGACTATAACATAATTAGTGCACCCATTTCTCACCCAACAGAACAATAAAAACTACATAAAATAAAGAGGATACTTTTATTTTTTATTAATTGTATTTTCCTTATTAGTGACTTTTTTTTATTGTGGATATCACATGACACTGTATACTCAATGTGGATTGTATGGAATTATACTGATTGCTAGAAGGGAAATTAGTCATTTATTTGAGTGACCCTAACTTCAAAGGAATCTTGATATTCACAATTGCTACTCATGGGAACTTGCTAAAAAAAGGGGATGATGGATCACCATCACCATGATCTTTGAAGAATGAAAACTGTGAAATTACCAAAAGATAATGTAAAGAAACAATGCCATTTTAAGTAAATTATGGCAGGGAAACATCAGGGAATTTACTGAAATATGTAATTTCTTTCTTTCCTAATGCAAATACCCATCTTCCTAGGCAATAGAGGGATGCATTTGGACAAGCAAATAAATGGAGACTAGCCTTTGCACTTAACCGGGGGATTATGGGGTGTTCAGAGAGGGGTAGTATCTATGGTATGGAGGGCTTGTCGTGCCCTCCCAGCTCTCACTTGTGGCTCCCAGTAGCTGCTATCATGCTGCAGCGGCCACACCCCGGGCAAAGGCTTCGACAGGCTGGCCAAACCTTGTGAGGGTAGCCGTTGGGTCATCGTTGACCCCTGGTGAACCAGGGCTTTGCTCACCCAGCATGTGAAGACTGCTTCGGCGGAACAGGCGGAAGAAACCAGTAAGAAGATTCAACGGCTGAGATGGCGATGCAGCAAAGCATTGTGGAGTGCTTAGGGCATGTTGGAGCACAAAAGACAACATGGCCATCCAATGCAGCTGAGGAAGTCTCCAGGTGGAACAAATTTTCATGCCACTGGACCCAGGCTTCCAACGCTGAGAGAGTGGGACTGTCTCTGTGCATCAACTTTTCCACTTGAATCTCCCTCACGTACAAGTATCTATCTGCACACTCATCTATCCTAATCCCGTCCACCCACTTCAAGACCTGCAGCATTGGGGGAGTGACGACACAACAGATGGAGATGACCACTGGCAGTTGTAGTCACGATCCTGCACATAGGCGGCCCATGGACCAGTGGCCACTTGGACCTATAAGTGAGCAGAGACGTTGGGCAGCATCCTGGGCAACTGAGCAGCCCTCTCTAGGACAGCCCTGCTCACCCTAATCAAGGGAGGGGACTAGAAAAGGTGTCCCAAACATTGCCTTCCCTACAAACACACAGTCAGCACAGCCTGGCTGGCAGGTCATCCCTTTAAGCAATCAAAATCAAAGAAAACATAATACAAAGAAACCCCTACTAGGAGCATGGAACATCAGAACATTACTTGATAGAGAGAATACCCCAAGACCTGAGAGAAGAACAGCTCTAATTGGTAAAGAATTGGCCCGATATAACATCGACATCGCAGCATTAAGCAAAGCACGCTTACCACAAGAGGGATCACTCAGAGAACCCACCACTTGATATACCTTCTTCTGGAAAGGTAGAGCCACAAATGAAGAATCCACAGTGTTGACCTGGCTATCAAAACCAGTTTGTTCAAACAGCTGCCAGACTTGCCTGTGGGCATCAGCGAGAGGCTCATGAAGTTCCTTTTGCCTCTCAGCAAAGACCTGTATGCCACAATCATCAGCGCATATGCCCCTACACTGACCAGCACAGAGGAGACCATCGAGCAGTTCTACTCTGACCTGAGTGCTGTCTTGCACGCAGTGCCCACAAATGACAAGCTGATAATTCTGGGAGACTTCAACGCCCGCGTTGGCCAGGACCATGAAAGATGGAAAGGAGTGCTCGGCAAACACGGCTTGGGCAAAATGAACAACAATGGCCTGCTGCTATTCAGCAAATGCTCAGTATTTGAATTCACCATCACAAACACTGTGTTCAGAGTGGTGAACAAATATAAAACAACATGGATGCACTCACGATCAAAACAGTGGCATCTCATTGACTACATCATTGTACTCCGGCGAGACATCAGGGATGTACAGATCACCAGAGTCATGAGAGGAGCTGAATGCTGGACAGACCACCGATTGGTTAGAGTGACTCTTCAAATGCGCATTGCACCTCGCCATCCATGCCCTGACAGTTCGCGCATTTTACAATGTGAGTTGTCTTAGAGATCCATTTTATTTGCAAACATTCCAATCCTGCCTGGACGACAAGCTGTCTGCCAAGTGACCACTCACTAGAAGCCCAACCAAGAAATGGAACCAGTTTAAAGATGGAGTGAAGGAAACCTCAAAGACAATCCTAGGCCCCAAACAACGCAACCACCAGGACTGGTTCAATGAGAACAACACTGCTATTGAAGACCTAATGAACAAAAAGAACAATGCCTTTATGGAGTGGCAAAATAACGCAAACTCTGATCCTAAAAAGGACAGATTCAAGTCTCTCCAAGCCATGGCGCAGTGTGAGATCAGGAAGACGCAAGACCAATGGTGGGGAAAAAAGGCAAAAGAAATCCAGCGCTTTGCTGATACGAAAAACTACAAACAGTTTTTCAGTGCCCTCAAGACTATCTATGGGCCATTAAAACCCACTACCACTCCCTTGCTATTCTCTGACGGTGACACTCTCATAAAAGATGAAAAAGGCATCAGCAACAGGTGGAAAGAACACTTCTGTCAGCTTTTCAACTGACCATCTTCAGTCGACCAAAGAGCCCTTGACCAGATCCCCCAAAACCACACCATTGAACAACTTGACATCCCTCCTTCAATAGAGTAAGTCCAAAAAGCCATTAAACAAATGAGTACAGGGAAGGAACCCCTTAAAGACGGGATCCCAACCGAGGTGTACAGGGCCTTAAAGGGAAAGGCTCTTCAGGCATTCCAGATAGTACTGACCAGCATATGGGAAGAGGAAGAAATGCCCTCAGAACTCAGAGATACCTCCATCGTAGCCCTATACAAGTACAAAGGTGCACGAGCAGCCTGTGACAACTGCAGAGGCATCTCACTACTCTCCACTGCTGGAAAGATCTTCGTCTATGTTATACTCCACAGACTCCTGTCATCTGTTTCAGAGCACAACCTGCCTGAATGAGAATGTGACTTCCGACCAGATTGTAGCACCATCGACATGGTCTTCACAGTGAGGCAAATGCAGGAAAAATGCCTTGAGCAGAACCTGAGTCTCAACATTGTCTTCAAAGAACTGATGAAGGCGTTCGACACACTGAACAGGGACGCATTGTGTGTGATCTTTAGCAAGCTCGGTTGCCCAGCAAAATTTGTCAAACTGATCCTGCTTTTTTATGTTGACATGACAGGGGAAGTCCTACCTGGTGGAGAGACTTCCGATTGCTTCAACATCTCCAATGGCATGAAACCAGGCTGTGTCCTTGCTCTGGTACTATTCAACCTATCCTTCACCCAAGTATTACAACATGCTGTGATGGATCTAAATCTGGGCACCTATATCAAATACTGACTGGATGGCTCACTATTCAACCTTCGCCACCTGACTGCAAAAACAAAGACAACAGAGAGACTCATCCTAGAAGCTCTCTTCACAGATGACTATGCTCTCATGGCCCACCAAGAAAATCATCTTCAAACCATTGTGGACAGGTTCTCTACCACAACAAAACTGTTTGGCCTGACTATCAGCCTCAGCAAAACAGAGGTGCTGTTCCAACCTGCACCAGGGAGGCCAACGAACCAGCCATCCATTACAATAAAAGACACACAGCTTTCTATCGTCAACACTTTCAAGTACCTGGGCAGCACCATCGCCAACGACGGGTCCCTAGACCACGAGATTAATGCCAGGATCCTAAAGGCCAGCCAGGCACTTGGGCGGCTGCTCTCCAAAGTCCTCCAACACAGAGGCGTGAGCACTGCAAAGAAGCTCAAAGTGTACAATGCAGTGGTCCTCAACTTGGTCTTATACAGTTGCAAGATATGGACACTGTACCAGAAGCACATGAAGCAGCTGGAGCAATTGCACCAATGCTCCCTCCGGTCAATCATGAGGATCCAATGGCAGGACCGAATCACCAACCAGGAAGTCCTCGACAGAGCCAACTCCACCAGCATCGAAGTCCTGGTCCTAAAAACCCAGCTACGATGGTCTGGACACGTCATCCGCATGGACCCACAGCGAATACCAAGACAGGTATTCTATGGTGAACTATCAGCTGGACTCAGGAAACAAGTCCGACCAAAGAAAAGATTCAAGGATCAGCTAAAGTCCAACTTGAAGTGGACTGGCATGACACCAAAGCAACTAGAACTCTCTGCCTCTGACAGAAGCAACTGGCGAACCCACATTAACCATGCCGCCACCACCTTTGAAGATGAGCGACATCGACGTCTTGCCGGTGCACGTGAACACCGACACCAGGCCACAACCACACCGCCTGTAACAACTGGTATCCCAGGCCCCATGTGCTACAAACTCTGCGCCTCAGCCTTTGGACTCCAAAGCCATATGAGGGTACACCATAGATGAAAATGCACAAAGACAATAGTCATTCTTGGTCACCGAGAGACAACTACTACTACTACTACTATCAGGCACTTGATATTTAGTCCCCAGAAATAAATTTACTTGAAGAGATAAAAAAGTTTGTGTCTAAAGAGTACATCACATATTTAACAAACCAGGCCCAGATTAAAGAAGGGAAGAAATTTTCAGCTGAAATTTTAAAATCACTGTAAACACAGAATTAGATAAAAATCATTAAAACAGAGCATAAGGGATGGACAAATGCTTCATATATGTAGGATAAAGTACAAATTAATTTCACAATATATAGAAGCATAGTCCTTACCTTGGCAAATATCTGTTGTGAAACTGGAAAAAAATAACCTCTCCAAATTCTTCAGAATTTTTCTCCCAAATAAAAAGGTGAAATGAGAGGATAGGACTATGTCTTGGGAAGATATTTATTCAATTCAAAATCATCACTCAAAATGAATAATTCAAAATAGCATCACCTCAATTAAAGAACAGAGTGGGTTCTTTCATGGAAGGGACATTTTTTTCTACTTTTTCTATTTCTTATTTCAAATCTGTGCCTAGGGCTTCTTGATGAATGTGAATTGGCTCCTTGGTGACAGTACAGATTATATAAAGAGTTGTGTATTATAAACTCATAGAGTGTATGGGGTGAAAATGGGCAATAGTATTGCCTCACTTACCTGTGGGACTTTATATAGTCCTAACAAAGTGGCCATGGCCATGGACAGTGTAGATGACATCCCGCCAATGACAACCATTGATTTGCGCTGCCCGTCACAGCTATAGTTAGGGATCGTTGGCCCCTTCCCTGACAACCACATCAAGGAGTTCTCCACAGCCAATCGACTTTCATGGAAGTTATTGAGCAACTGGTATCCCAGAGATATGTTGGGCAGCAAATGGGGGTCCTTGTTGATCTCATCCACAGCAAATTGGACAGTGAGAAAATGTTGGTAATGTTTGAGCATGTATCTGATGTGACGAGGAAAAAGTAAGAATTAGGCACAACTTGGCAGGCACAGGAATGGCAAAATATCATAATGGATTAAATAGGGACCATTAGCTGAATATTTCGAAGACTATATAGAAACCATGACTGATCCTTATAGGGCTGTCATTGAGTGAAGGAAAAAAGATGTAAGTGGAAAATGTAGACATTGTTTGAAATTATGAGTGTGCAAGTGAGTGTATACACCTCTTCTTGAGACACTGTAATGGATGAATAAAGGATAGACAACTGTGATAATATTATATTTGGAATGGAGTGGGAGGATTAGGAAATAAACCTCAAGATTTTGTTTTCAGCATATAGTAAGGCAATGATCACAGCTAAAGTTTAGGAGAAAAGTGAGATATTGGAAGTTTGTCAAGTCTAGCATAAGATTTAGAATAGCTTTGTGGAAAAAAGAAAAGAAATCACCCCTAGCAGTATATAGAAGTACACTTGAAATTTTGTAGTGAAATCGGTCTGCAACTGTTTGTGATATTCTCTATTTTTTTTTATTACACCTGAGTAGGAGGAGAAGCAATAGTTGCTAATAATATTCTGGGGTAGCTGTTTCACAATAATTAAATAAGTGATTGTTGCTGTTTGAGAAGTCATGCTATCAGATAAATTCCACAGTAGAAAAGAGTAGCCATTTGTCCCTTCCCCTGATTTTTTCTGTCATGTATTATTTACATATTTATTTGTAAAATGTATTTTCTGTGCCCAACACCAGTTTTGGATCTAGAAATTTAAATATATAATTAAAATTCTAATTCATATTTTTCTATATATTCGATTCATAGGAAATAGCTTATATACTTATATATACATATATATGCACATGCAATAAAGTATATACAAAGTATATACACAACAAAGTTTACAAAGAAATTGCAGGCATTTAGTTAAAATAACTTGAAGACTCAAAGTAAAATCCTTATTGTAAGTAGTACACATGATCAGCTTTAAAGGAAGAAAATGAATTTTAACAGACAGAGTAACCATGAGAGCATCTTTCAGACATAGGTAACAGCCTGTGTTAAAATATCTTTAAGGAGCCTTGATTTCATGGATAAAAGAAAGCGAGAAAATCAGTTTAGACTCAAAGTCAATAACTTGAAAAGGAGTGTCAGGCAATAAGCCTTCACAGGAAAAGTAGTTTTGAGTCAGAATCTGAAAAGCTCTAAAACAGCAATAGATGAATTAAAATTTGGTACTGTTGGCCATAATTAGCCATTAATGTTCCTTTGTACCTCAAGCCAAGGAATAATATTAGCACAAACACTCAAATCATCAAAAACTTTACAGTAGCTTTCTGAAGACCCAACCAATCCTACCAAAAACAAATCTTTCCAAGATACACCAGGTCTTCTGCTTTCCCTTAAGGTTCAAGACCCAACAATATCTAAAAGGAATTACTTCAATATTTACATCTCTTAAACCATTAGGAGGTCATTCCTTCTAAAATCCCTAAATTTCTCTGTTGGCAAATTTAAAGCAGCTCTCATATTTATTGACATGATTCCAGAGAATAAAAAAATGAAGTGAGTTGTCCAAATCAACCATAATTGGAACCTGATAACATTTACACATTTCCCCTAGTTTTCCAAATCCTCTTCAGCTTTCTGTCAAATTTTCTATAATGCTGAATATAACACAATTCACCAATAGTTGTCTGACTAGAATTTTATACTGAGAGACCCTCATATTCTTTGTAGTATAAGAAAATTCTTTTTTTTCCAATCATTTCATTTTTCACTAAATTCATCCAATATTTTTTTTATTGTAGCCATGTCAGTTGTTTTATTTTGATATTGATTTTAGAAGCAAAGTAAAGACTTCATATAACACAACTAAGTATCTCCTTATTTGATTCCTTTGCCATCACCCATCTTCCAAGACTGCTTTTGACCTACATTTACATTTATTCTTTTATTAAAACTTTCTAGCTCTGTTTCTTCTGAAAATAGAATGGATTTCAGTCTTGTACTTCACCAAGCCCTTAAAAAAGATGGAATTTGAGTTATTGCATTTGGGGGACGTATTGATTGAAAAGACTGGGGCCTTCCCATTATATTCAGAAGAATTGTCAGTAACTAACTTTGAAGATGTTTAAAAAGAGAATTCTGAAAGCTATTAGTTTGAAGAAATACTTTAGTCATAACAAAACCTAATGAGATTGTTAAAATACTTTCTCTATCCTCAGAGCTTTATGTTCATAATAAAGACAAGATGAAGGAATTCTGGCAAAAAAGAAGACAATTATCAACTCATGAAAGGACTAGAAAGCAGTAAAACCTCGACAGAAGACTATGAAGAGCCATAATATCTTGTCATATGTAAAGGAAAAAGTATTAAATGAGAGTAAGGGAAATAGTTGTGAGAGATTTTCCATGCCCATTGCTTAGCAAAACTCCACCTGCTGACTAGGTAATACATGTGAGAGGAATAAGAAATATCATACATTTCACACATCTCAGGTTGGATATATCCTAGAAAAGAATGCAATGCCATTTCCTTGGAGGACATTGTGCTAACCATTTATTGGTAATTCTAAAATCAGATTAAATCACTATATTCTCTCTTAAAACTAAAGAAAAATCAGAAGTTTGAAAAAGAGTACGAAAGAAAAATAGAGAAATCAGAGTAAAAAGAATGGGTTTAATGAGAAGAAGTGAGGGCATTTACACACTTAATCTCTAAAGGTTCCAAAAGAGCAATATTATTCAAAAGGGGAATTATTGACACAGACAATAATGTCAAATAGAGCTAACTTTGCCATGTTCTTAATTGACAAATTATTCAGGCATCTAAATATATGGCCCTTTTGGACATTTAAAACTTAACATTGTTTGGTATTTTATTCATATTTTGCTATCATATTATAATGCTAAAACTCCAATAAGAAATTACTTTCACCAAGTTGTCCAAACCACATAAAAGCTTGTAGGGAAAGATAAATATTTTGTAAATTTCTACTGCTAAATCTCTTTCAGACAGGTAAGACATGAAGCTTTTGGTTGGATAAAACTTTAGAGTGATTGTAGATTTCTGAGTTAATCCTCTTTCCTGGTGACTTAGTAAGTCAATTATAGACCCTTCTTCCAATTTGTTACATCAGATTCAGAGACTGCCCCTGGAAAACTTATCAAATCAGAGGATAAGAAATTGATTTCAAAAACTTCCTCACCAATATGTTTCTGAAAAGAAGTCTGTCTTTCCATGTTTGAGACTTGTAGCCTTTTCTCAAATAAGGGTATTCTTGGGGAACCTAATTGTGCCACTTGAATCACAATATTAGGTGTTTTCCTTCCCTGATATGTCTCCTAAATCATTTCCCTTCATGAGTATCTTCCAACCTCATTATCTGTGTTGCCACATAGTATGCATATATACTTTCAGTCTGTCTGTTTGCTCCACAAAAATTTACATTGGAAAAGTCTATGATTTTACCATCTTCCTGACTACCATTTTCCTCCTACCATTCAAAGCCAAATCTTTTCTTTACCCAAAGCTGTGAGGCCAGGTAAAACACAATTCTGCCCACAAGACCAGTCAGTCAGGAATGTGAATGATGACATTTCAGCAATGAGAAAAATAACACAGAAAAACAACTTACTCTATTTCTACAGGTATCCACATTGGAGGGTATTTGAAAGACTTCTTGTCAGTCTGTAATTCAGGGTTCATAAATAAGGACAGGAAGGCCCCTATAACGATGTCTCCTTCCTTTGTATACGTGAGGCTGAAATCTCTTCTTAAGTGACAAAGATGCTCCCTCATTTGATATTTAGAAAAAGAAAACTGAAAAATCAGGATCACAAATAATCTAGAAAAAAATAGCCCCGGTTTCCTCAAACCCATGGCCAAACTTCAAAATCTATGAAGTATTAAAGAAAAGTAGAAATCTAATAGGATTGGGTTTCTTTTGTCATGAATCTACAGACACATTCTCTGTTTCTAAAGATTGTGATTTTCTACTAACCTTTTAAACTGTTCTATTTTGAACAGTTCCTCATATCTGGGAAATCCTAATAGGAGACATGACACAGGCTTCTGTTGAAGATAAAGGAAAAAGATAGCCGAATTGGGTATATTTATGAGACATTTTTGCCTTCTGGATATTTTTCACCGTGTTCCCTATGGATCAGGAGTAAAAATGGCCTCATCTTTATGCCTCTGGAGTGTTAGTCAAAAATCATGTTGACCAGAGTCTGACAGTGAGAGCATCTGGGGACCGTCCTGGCCTGCAACTCTTCACCTGCGTCCTCCTTCCAGAGTGAAAAACTCAAGTGACAAAATAAGTTTGGCCACCTGCTTCCCTATTTCAATCTCTGTGGTATTAGCAGTTTCCCGGGGGTTTGAGAAGTCAAAAGTGCTGTCTGATTGTCTCAATTGAGGGCTAAAGGATTCCTGGAGTGATACTTCCCCTCTCACCAAACTAATTCACTGCAGTCACTCGATATTTCCAGATATTACATCAGGTCGATTCCAGCTTTAAATGAAAAGACAGAAAGTGAGAGTTATAGTTTCCATGACAAGGCCTGACAGTTCCTAGATGGGGTTGAATCTAGCTGTGATAACACACACTAAGTGAATCCTGAATGAACATATATGTAATAGTAACAAAAAGAATTTCAATGCTTGATGATAATCTTACCATGAGTTTTTCTTCCAGGATTTTGATCACAACCCAGATATACCTGTCGATTCTGGAAGACTCTTTTCCTAATCTTCCCATCAGTTTCCCTTTGTGTGACCACCACTTATTCTACCTGTTGTGAATTTTAAAAATCTCCATCTTGCTTGTTCTAGCACCAAAAAAATTGTGCGCACCCACACTACACAGGCATGTGCTAGTCAGCGACAAATCAGAAATAACTAACTGCCCACCTGGGCTGTTCTAAGCCAAGCTTGAGCCACCATTGGCACTTGTGAGGCACAAGAAGTGACAGAGAAAGGAGCCTGTGGAAATCACTTGCTTCCTGTGGACAGGGCTAGATGCCAGTTTGTGCTAGAAGCTTGAACAGGGAGGAGATCCACAGACAGATTCCCTTCAGATTGGTCACGTGCGTCAAGGACTGATTCTTTTCTACCTTGGCCCTTTGGGCCTAATCTCCCTCTGCCTTGGTCAGAGGCTGAGTAACCCCTTTCCCTTTTTTCCTCTCTCCTTCTCTCCCTCTCCCTTCTCTGACTCCCATTGTGTTTAAACGACCATAAATTCCATTCTGACTTGAGTGTGTCATTTAGGAATTTCATAAGTAAATTCCTTGGCGGCCACAGTTTTAATATTATAACAATCTTCTAAGGTGAAATTTTCACTACAACAATTGGCAGACATTGAGGTTTATTGAACCTCAATAAATTTCCTGAAATTTCTTGCCTTTTCACCCCACTTCCTCCTCACTCAGTCAGTCCTTTTACCAGCTAACTTGGCTTAAAGACACAGCTGCCAATACAGGTGAGTATAAAACACGTTTTCTCTCTTCTTTTTTCTCCTTAAATTAAATTGGGTTCAGCAGGGTTTTTTTCATTTCCTCCTCCCTTTACTTTAAGGGGGTGGCTCAGTGGATTGAGAGCCAGGCCAGGCTTATCTAATCCACTGATTAGTAGTGAGGAAACTCTGGAGAATGGAGCTCTTAACCAGCAACAAAAAACAGGTGAATACAGCTAGGGAGCCAACTTAAAACCAATTTTCCTCTTTTCCTGTCCTTTCTAGTCTTAAAAATTTAAGTGGGCTTTGCTCAAGGAAGATAGCACATGGTCCTAGCAGTTTTAACCTGAGGACTAAAGAAGATTGCTGGGACCCTCCCATATACACACTTTGTAAAAGAAAGAGTTTTAGCTCTACCCTTTGTTTACAGCCTATTCACTCCTAATCAGCTTTTTTTCATAAGGCCTCTGCCTCTGGGCATAAGGCTTTTGTGACCCCTCCCAGAAGCTTAATAAGGAGAATTTACAACAGAATAGGCCCTTAGCAGTAGACTGAAAAGGGAGCCACCTACTGACAAAAAAAAAAATTACAGACTACTTAGTAATTGACAAAAAAAAATAATAAAAATAAAATAAATAAATTTTTAAAAAAATTTTTAAAAAGAGAGAAGGAAAAATGTGGCTTCAACTAGTGCATGACTTGCTTCAAAATTGGCTTATAAGTTCAATACCCAAGTCCATAGGATTCCTAGTAGGTGTTCCTAAAAAATGTTTTTTTCTCAGACACTATAAGCCTCTTCATGACCCTTGCATTCCTCTTCCTTGGGATTGTACTTGTTGTAGTTGTAATAATATACCTAATCTCCTCTAAGAGAGAACACTCCCTTGTTCCTTCTATTACTAAACAAATTAAGGAACAAAATGCTTTTATTGATCAACAAATTAAGGAACAAAATACTTTTATTAATAAAAGATTGGCGGAATAGGATGAAATTATGGAGGAAAAATGAGAAGAGAGAAAAACTTTCCTGCAAAACATTGAAAGGGAGTTAAGAACATCCTGCAATAGGAGTGATTTATCACTCCATTCCCCATCATTATCAGATTCCCTGACCAACCCTGCCCAAAACAATTTGGCTCAAATAGCAGCCCCTCCTGACCACCCATCCTCTTCCCGTGCCATTCCTGCCCCTCCCACCTTTGTCGCTCCCTCTGTTCATGCCTCCTATCCTGACTCCTCATCCCTGCCCCCACTCATGCCCATCCAGTCCCAGTCCCACCCCTGCCTCACGCTCCCTGACCTGCCCCTCCCTCCCCTTTAGTCCCACCCATGCCTCCTATCCTGTCCCTTCAGGCACGCCCCCCATTCATGCCCCTGCCACCCTGGTCCCACCCCTAACCTATCCTCCCTGCCCTGCCCCTGTTGATCCCACTCCCTTAGTCCCACCCCATGCCTCTTACCCTGCCCCCTCAGCCCTGCCCCCTGTTCCTGTCCCAGCCCTTCCCCCTGCCCTTCCCCCCACCCATGCTCATGCTCCCATCCCCAACCCTCATGCCCCGACACCCAATGATCCTAACCTTTTCCCTTCTCTTACCTACCCCACTGCAAACAGAGCAAGTAGCCATGAAACAGTAACACCAGATAATTTAGACAGAAGTTTATTTCCATTGAGGGAAGTACCCACCTTTAATAAAGAAGGGAACTTGGTGTCTATAAGACACTATACACCTTTTAAACCTGACAATTTAGAAAAATTCAAGCACAATGTTCCCTCATTTGAGGCAGAATCAATATTGGTTATAGAAAAATTAGAGAATATATTCAGAAACTTTGACCCTTCTTGGTTGGATGTGGAAAATTTGTTAGATACATTTCTGACAAAGAGAGAGAAAGATAATGTAATCTCTCTAGCTAATAAAAAAGTGGCAGAGGAGCTCACCATTGGCCAACTGTAGATCCACACTGGAACCCAAATGTTGTACAAGATCACACAAAACTAGTCCTGGCCAGAGAAGCATTATTAAGAGCCATGAGAGACTGCTCTGATAGACCTGATACATGGGAAAAAATTGAACAGTCCAAACAGGAATTTGATGAGACCCCCTTCCACTTTATGGACAGACTTATTGAATAGGAAATACATATATGGACCTTGATTTGACCAGAGAAAGGGACATTAAACATATACGCAGACAATTCATTAGGAATTCTTGTTCAGCAGTAAAAGACTACTTTGAAACTAGCTGTCCCTTCTGGGACTCTATGGACCTTGAAGAACTGAGGAAAATAGCAACCTATGTCTATAAGGGTCATGCAAAACAATCTGAGACTCTCAATGGGTCAGGGAATGACTTAATGAAACAAATTAAAAGAATACAGGAACACTTTAAAATTAAGGGAGAGACCATGGCTCCTTTGCAGGAATCCACAGATAAATCACTAACATACCCCTTAATATGCCTCTTCTGTGGGAAGAGAGGCCATGCAATGATAGTCTATAGGAGCAGGCTACAGGATAAAAGAAATAATAACACCTTTAGGAATAATAACTATAGGAACCACAATGCCAATCAAAATAATGACAGTGCTCAAAACGCGGAAAATGATAATGCCCAACACAATGCCCAACAACAATATATAAGAAATGGAGCTCAGCCACGCTACATTCAGGGTGAACACCCCCAACAGTGTGGAGGGTCCCAAAAAACTGCCCAAGCATCTTTATGAAGGTGGGAAGAGGGGGAATCAAAGAATGAAACCTTTGATTTTCCAGACCCTGATATTTTAATGCCAATAATCCCTATACACCCCCCCCCCCAAATAGTAAGGAACCTCATGTCACTTGAAAGGTAGGAAATTCATACTATGACTGTCTTTTAGACACTGGAGCATCTAGGTCAGTTCTAGTAAGCAAACCAGATAAGAAATGTGATTCTATTGGTTCCCTAAATGTAGTAGGTATTTCAGGAAAATCATTAAAGGTCCCAAAATTTCTCCTTGCATGGTACATGTGGGACCCCTACCTGTTGAATATTCTTTTCTTTTAATGCCTGGATCCCCAACAAATTTTCTGGGGAGAGATTTACTATGCAAAGTACAAGTCACAATAATGTGCACCCCAGATGGTTCTCTCTCCTTAGAAATGCCTGAGGAAACCTTAAATTTACTCCCTGTATTTCTCTCAGAGAGCCAGGAGGCAAAGGAGCCTCCCACCTTTGAAATACCTACAGATATATCAGAGTCTCTTTGGGCCACATCTTCTACTGATGTATGCTTACTTAAATCAGCTGCTCCTATGCAAATAAAAACTAAATCCAGCCCACCTCCTTGCATTCCTTAGTATCCTCTCTCCAAGGAGGCAACAGAGGACATTACTCCAATAATAAACTCATTAATTGACCAAGAAATAATTTTCCCTTGTAAATCTGAATACAACACGCCCATCCTCCACTTTAAAAAACCAAAAAGGGGACCCAATGGCAAATGCCTCTATAGATTCGTACAGGATTTGAGGGCCGTGAACAATCACATTGTAAAGAGACACTCCATAGTTCCCAATATCAATACTATTATTTCTTCTATTCCTAGCACAGCTACATACTTTACAGTAGTGGACTTGTGCTCAGCCTTCTTTTCTATACCCATACATAAGAACTCAAGGCATATTTTTGCTTTCACCTGGAATGGTACCAAATATTCCTGGAGTCATTTGCCCCAGGGTTATGTAGAAAGCCCAATCTTATTTGCACAAATTTTGGGACAAGATACAGATAATATAAAATTTAAAAACAGCAAATTAATAAAATACGTAAATGACCTACTCTTGGCTTCCACAGATGCAGAAACATGCCAGGAAGATAGTAAACACCTTCTTTTGGAATTGCACAAAAGAGGTCATAAGATTTCGAAGGATAAAGATCAGTGATGTCTCCCCAAAGTAGAATATTTGGGATTAATTCTGACAGCTGATGCCCATTCTAATTCTTCCAAGCGAATTGAGAATATTCAAAAATTGAGTGCTCCTACCACTAAAAAACAGTTAAGAGCAATTCTGGGAGCAACAGTGTTTTACAGACAATGGATTCCTTGCTATGGGGAAATTACTAACCCCCTTATAACCCTAACAAGGGATTTGATCCCTGAGTCCCTAAAATTAGAGCCTGAACACCTGTTAGCTCTATCAGAGCTAAAAAAGGCTATCTTGTCTGCCCCTGCTCTAGGCATCCCAGATTACAACAAGCCATTTACTTTGTATGTACATGAGGGAAGAGGAGTAGCCTCAGGCATTTTAACTCAGACTCTGGGGCCTTATCAGCATCCAGTTTCTTATTATTCAGCCCAGCTGAACCCAATAGCTTCAGGAGCACACCTTGCCTTAGAGGTGTGGCTGCTACTGCTTTACTAGTGACAAAAACCATTGATCTAGTATTGGGATGCCCATTGACAATTATGTGCCCACACGAGGTAGAAGCGTTATTGCTAAGACAGAGAACACAGGCATTTTCTGATCAGCGAATTACAAGGTATGAAATAACTTTGCTAAACAATGAAAATATTACTCTGAAATGCTGTACAACCCTTAATCCTGCCACCTTGCTTCCAGACTTACCAACTTCAGGAGAACCTTTACACAGTTGTGAAACACTAGTGTCCATGGAAGAAAAGACTCGAGATGATCTCTTGGACACTCCCTTAAAGAACTCAGACCTGATCTCATTTACTGATGGTTCTTCTTTCATGAGGGATGGCATACGCTATAGTGGAGCTGCCGTAGTCTCAGAATTTGCCACTGAGTGGTCAGCTTCACTGCCCTCTAACATTAGCTCTCAAGGGGCAGAGCTCATAGCTCTGAAACATGCCTGTATAATTGCCAAGGGTAAAAGGGCAACAATTCATACGGATTCTAGATATGCTTTTGGCATTTGTCACTCAGTGGGGATGCTATGGCTCCAAAGAGGATTTTTAACCTCAGCTGGAAAATCCATAGCTAATGCTGAAATTATTAATGAAGTTCTTTCTGTTCTTCAGCTGCCTGAAGCCCTAGCTGTAGTTCATTGCTCAGCCCATACAGGTGGCACCGACCCTGTCTCTAGGGAAAATGACCGAGCAGAAGCTGCTGTAAAGTTAGCAGCCACAGAAGGGCCTGAAGTACTTTTAACATTAAGAACTACTGATGACTTAAATTTATCACTTTCCTATAATGAGAAGGAAGTGGAAAATGGAAACAAAAATTGAAAGCAAAACAGATCAGTGGAGTTTGGGTGTCATCTGAAGGAAAACCCCTGCTCCCTAGAAGTTTCTATAACCAAATTTGCCAATCTGTTCATAAAAATGGCCATTTTGGTACCCAGGGCATCGTGGACTCTGTTAAGAGAGTATGGATAGCGCCTGGTATAACTACCAGAGCCTCTAAAGTGTGTTCTGCCTGCTCTACCTGCCAGGCATATAACCAACATGCCTTTCGTGGCAAAGCCTTTGGTGGGCCTCCTCTGACTTACACACCTTTTGAGCACCGGCAGATAGACTTCATAACAATGCCAAAGGCAGGACAATATAAATTTTGTCTGGTCATAGTAGACCAACTGACCAGATGGCTGGAAGCATTTCCTACAGCCTGAGACACAGAGGCTTTTGTTGCTAAGGTGCTTTTAAAAGAAATTATTCCTCGTTTTGGCCTGCCAGAACATATTGATTCTAATAGGGGGAGTCATTTTACTGATTCTGTTCTAAACCAGATATATTCTTGCTTGGGGATAAGTCCAAAATTCCATGTTCCATATCATCCCCAGAGTTCAGGCCAAGTTGAGAGGATGAACAAAGAACTTAAAACTATGATTGGCAAATTATGCACTGAGACCCATTTAAAATGGCCTGAAATTCTCCCTCTGGCCCTATTTTATCTTAGAAGCAGGCCTAGAGGAGACTGACACATCTCACCATTTGAGATGCTTTTTTTTATATCCGCCTATACAGGCTAAGCCTTTCTCCCCGGATTATACATCGCTATTAGGGGGAGATACTACTATTGCTTCCTATATACAGGAATTACAGCACAAACTGCATTAGCTACATGAATCCGGAGCTGCAGTACAAGCCGGACCACTAGACTTCTCGTTTCATGACCTGAACACAGGAAACAACGTATATATATAAAGAATTCCCTGCGTACTGGAGCAACTCAGCCTTTGTGGGAAGGACCATTCCAAATATTGTTAACTACTCCAACATCTATAAAGGTTGGAGAGAAAGACTCTTGGATTCACTGCTCACGTCTAAAGAGAGCATCTTCTGTTGAGACTGATAGACTGTATCCTATACATGCATTGAGATAACTACCCATTGACAAGTAGAACTGTTTTATTCTGCTTTTGAAACATTGAATTCCTAAATTTAATTTTTTTCCTTTTTTCTATTTTCTTTATTTTATTATTATTCTTTTATTACAATATTTTATTTTCCCCCTTTTTCTCATTTCTATTTACTTAAGGTACATACGATCAATATTAATTTTTATTCTACAATAATATTAGTTAAAATATATATACTTGCTATTATTATTAATACGCACCCAAACAGCTTTAAACTATGGGAACCTGCCATTTATTGATAATTGTTGTGGGACTATGATTAATGTTTGTTTCTGATTCTAGGAATGGGATCAAAAAGGAGCACAGAGATAACCTGGATAATGCCAAAAGAGCTCACAGGTCTAAAAATCAAAGACCAATCCAGGTAGGATTAATGCATTTCTAAGCCAATAATAAGGTCTTGAACCTAGTGTGAGACCTGGGGTTGCGACACTTGACAGATGTTAAGATGTAGGCCTTCCTTGTATCCACACTCTTCGTGAAAATACCTACAGACAAGTGCCAAAGGTTGGCTACCATCCTGGCTCCCTCCATCCCTGAGAATGAAGGTAAAATCAGACGAGGGAATGACACTCCCTATAAAAATAAAAATCTGGTCCTTTTTTCTCTCCTATAGTATGGCAACTTTCTGTAGCCTTGGCTGCAAATGGGTAAGTGAAATTTGCTGCATTCTGTCCTACAGACCTATGGGATTAGAAATTACTTAATTGGACCCTAATACAGGGGCCTGTAGGGGGGGAAATTATTCTTGCTTTCTCAAAATCTTGTATACCTATTTTTTTTATATTTTGATACTGATTTTGAATTTGTCTTTAATATAAATATTTGTATATATAAAGGATTTATATATATATATATATATATATATTTCCCCTTAATTTTTTCCCCTTTTTCTTCTTTTGTTTTTTTTATTTTTTATTTAATTTTCATTTTTTTATAATAATAAAAGATCTTTAATCAATAAAGGAGATTATAATCTGGGGTCTCTCTCAGTACCCTGGTACTAGAGAATCCACCTGGAATGGGGGGGGAAGGGCATGCAATATTTAATGCTTTTAGGAGATACAACTGTTATGAAGGGACCTATTGTTTTACACAGTAATCAAAGGTCAGTAGCCTGAGAAAGGTGGGTAAGAGGCCAGGGTATCCAGGAGAGTCCTCTTCGACTTCCGGCAAGGCTTTGCTCTGAGAAAGAACAATATAGACCAGAAAGTTGGTTCATGGTTAAACAGGATCAGCTGATGATCAGCTGCTACATTCAATGGCAGCCATATGGAAAATGGACTGGAGAATGAATAAAATTGAGTCAGGGAGACCAATTAGAAGATTCCTGCAATAGTCTAGTCATGAGATAATGGGTCAAATTGAGATGGGGATGTGGGGTTTCCCCTGGTACCCCAAGTTTCCAGAGGAACCTCAGGTCAAAGAGTATGTGAGGAATTCCCCATTTCTGCACTCTTACAGTTTGGCTAAAGGAAGCTGATATTTTGTTAGCCTTTCCCCTAGCTCTTTTTTTTTTTTAGTTTTTACCCAAATACATATATCTTTGTAAATCTTAAGTAGTACATAACTGTGAGCTCGTTTTATTGTTATCATTGCTATTGTTAATAGAAACCAATAGCAAATTATCTACCCTGTCATATTATAGAAAACTCTTCAAAACATGTCATATAGTATAACACCCTGAATTTTGATATTTTTTTCTTTTAAATAGCTTGAGATTTTAGATGCCTATTATTACTTTTATGGAACTAACATGAACTAAATATTTGTATAGTACAAGTAGTAAAAAATCATTAATCCCCACCTCATATTAATCCTATTTTAATTATCATAAAGTTCTTTGTGTTTATTCTTTTTTTTAATTTTTATTTTTATTTGGTCATTTCCAAACATTATTCATTGGAAACAAAGACCATTTTCTTTTCCTCCCTCCCCACCTCCCAACACCTGTCCTACAGCCGACACATAATTCCACTGGGTATCACATGTGTTCTTGATTCAAACCCATTTCCATGTTGTTGGTATTTGCATTAGAGTGTTCATTTAGAGTCTCTCCTCAGTCATATCCCCTCCACCCCTGTAGTCAAATAGTTGCTTTTCATCGGTGTTTTTACTCCCACAGTTTGTCCTCTGCTTGTGGATAGTGTTTTTTCGATCCCTGCAGATTGTTCAGGGACGTTGCATTGACACTAATGGAGAAGTCCATTACCTTCGATTGTACCGCAGTGTATCAGTCTCTGTGTACAATGTTCTCCTGGTTTTGCTCCTCTCACTCTGCATCATTTCCTGGAGGTTGTTCCAGTCTCCATGGAATTCCTCCACTTCATTATTCCTTTTTGCACAATAGTATTCCATCACCAACATATACCACAATTTGTTCAGCCATTCTCCAATTGAAGGGCATCCCCTCGTTTTCCAATTTTTGGCCACCACAAAGTGCAGCTATGAATATTCTTGTACAAGTCTTTTTCCTTATTATCTCTTTGGGGTACAAGCCCAGTAGTGCTATGGCTGGATCAAAGGGCAGACAGTCTTTTATCACCCTTTGGGCATAGTTCCAAATTGCCCTCCAGAATGGTTGGATCAATTCACAACTCCACCAGCAATGAATTAATGTCCCTACTTTGCCACATCCCCTCCAGCATTCATTACTTTCTTTTGCTGTTATATTAGCCAATCTGCTAGGTGTGAGGTGATACCTCGGAGTTGTTTTGATTTGCATCTCTCTGGTTATATGAGATGTAGAACACTTTTTCATGTGCTTATTAATAGTTTTGATTTCTTTGGCTGAGAACTGCAGGAAGATCCAGAATGAACCTTGGGGTGCGATTGATTGGACATTTTTTTGAATGTACACTCTTATGCCAAAGGGGACTGCCCCCTAATTGGCTTTTGTCAATGTGCCCAGCAAAACATTGGTTTGCTGTCTTTTTCTCTCCTCTATTTCCCCATATCTACAATTATTATAGTCTTCCTCTTAGAGGGCAAAATTTTGTATACACTTGCAGTTAGAATTTTTCAGGGTGCAGTATTCTAATGTTTAGTGATCAATTGGGGAGACTAGTCCCCCAATTATCATCAGGGGGGATTGTGAATTTTAAAAATCTCCATCTTGCTTGTTCTAGCACCAAAAAAATTGTGCACACCGACACAACATGGGCATGTGCTAGTCAAGAACAAATCAAAAATAACTAACTGCCCACCTGGGCTGTCCTAAGCCAAGCTTGAGCCACCATTGGCACTTGTGAGGCACAAGAAGTGACAGAGAAAACAGTCTCTGGAATTAGCTCACTTCCTGTGGACAGGGCTAGATGCCAGTTCGTGCCAGGAGCTTCAACAGGGAGGAGATCCACAGACAGCTTCCCTTCAGATCGGTCACGTGAGTCAAGGACTGATTCTTTTCTACCTTGGCCCTTTGGGCCTAATCTCCCTGTGCCTTGGTCAGAGGCTAAGTAACCCCTTTCCCTTTTTTCCTCTCTCCTTCTCTCCCTCTCCCTTCTCTTACTCCCATTGTGATTAAACCACCATAAAGTCCATTTTGACTTGAGTGTTTCATTTAGGAATTCCATAAGTATATTACTTGGCGCCCACAGTTTTAATATTATAACAATCTTCTAAGGTGAAATTTTCACTACACTAATTTCTCAATACAGGCAAATGTAACCAAGGAATATGCTATCACTTCATCCATTATTGCTATAGATATCATGTGATCCAGTCTACTTGTTTTTCATCTGCAAATAATGAATGATGATGTCTACACTAATTTCCTTTATATAACCTTTATTATAACAGATCACACTTTGATAATAGCTATTAAAATTATTTATTTTTAAAATATTGGTCTTTTCATTAAAGAATTATAGTTTTCTTTGTAATGTTCTATCAATTCATTGCTGTGATGCCCCCCCGAATTAACTACTTAGGAACAATTTCATTCTCAGCACATGATTATCTACAGCTACACTGGACCATGGCCGACCATTTTATTCACAATGTCTAGAACAGTGCTTTGCATGTAATAGGTGATGAATAAATGCTGGCTGGCTTGTTACTGTCAAAAGAAAGTTTGGAAGTAGACGAAATACCTTGACTTTGGTCTGTAGTATAGTAGTAGTAGTAGTAGTAGTGGTAGTAGTAGTAGTAGTAGTAGTAGTAGTAGTAGCAGTCTCTCGGTGACCGATAATGACTATTGTCTTTGTGCATTATCATCTATTGATGTACCCTCATGTGGCTTTGCAGTCCAAAGGCTGAGGCGCAGAGTTTGTGGCACATGGGGCCTGGGACGCCAGTTGTTACGGGAGGTGCGGTTGTGGTCTGGTGTCGGCGTTCACGCACAGCGGCAAGACGTCGACGTCGCTCATCTTCAAAGGTGGCGGCGGCATGGTTAATGTGGGTTCTCCAGCTGCTTCTGTCAGAGGCAGAGAGTTCTAGTTGCTTTGGTGTCATGCCAGCCCTCTTCAAGTTGGACTTTAGCTGATCCTTGAATCTTTTCTTTGGTCGGCCTTGTTTCCTGAGTCCAGCTGACAGTTCACTATAGAATACCTGTCTTGGTATTCGCTGTGGGTCCATGCGGATGACGTGCCCAGACCATCGTAGCTGGGCTTTGAGGACCAGGACTTCGATGCTGGTGGAGTTGGCTCTGTCGAGGACTTCCTGGTTGGTGATTCGGTCCTGCCATCGGATCCTCATGATTGACCAGAGGGAGCATTGGTGGAATTGCTCCAGCTGCTTCATGTGCTTTCGGTACAGTGTTCATGTCTCACAACCGTACAGGAGCGAGCTGAGGACCACTGCGTTATACACTTTGAGCTTCTTTGCAGTGCTTACACCTCTGTGTTGGAGGACTTTGGAGGGCAGCCGCCCGAGTGACTGGCTGGCCTTTGGGTTCCTGGCATTGATCTCATGGTCTAGGGACCCGTCGTTGGTGATAGTGCTGCCGAGGTACTTGAAAGTATTGATGTTAGAAATCTGCGTGCCATCAATAGTTATGCACGGCTGGTTCATTGGCCTCCCTGGTACAGGTTGGAACAGCACCTCTGTTTGGCTGAACCTGATAGTCAGGCCAAACAGTTTTGTTGCAGTGGAGAATCTGTCCACAATGGTTTGGAGATAATTTTCTTGGTGGGCCATGAGAGCACAGTCATCTACGAAGAGAGCTTCCAGGATGAGTCTCTCTGATGTCTTTGTTTTTGCAGTCAGGTGGAGGAAGTCGAATAGTGAGCCATCCAGTCAGTATTTGATGTAGGTGCCCAGATTTAGATCCATCACAGCATGTCATAAAACTTGGGTGAAGGATTGGTTGAATAGTACCGAAGCGAGGACAAAGCCTGGTTTCACGCCATTGGAGATGTTGAAGCGATCAGAAATCTCTCCACCAGATAGGACTTCCCCTGTCATGTCAACATGAAAGAGCTGGATCAGTTTGACAAATTTTGCTGAGCAACCAAGCTTGCTGAGGATCACACACAATACATCCTTGTTCACTGTGTTGAATGCCTTTGTCAGGTCTATGAAGACAATGTAGAGACTCAGGTTCTGCTCAAGGCATTTTTCCTGCATTTGCCCCAGCGTGAAGACCATGTCAATGGTGTTGCGATCTGGTTGGAAGCCACATTGTGATTCAGGCAGGTTCTGCTCTGAAACAGATGACAGGAGTCTGTTGAGTATAACATGGGCAAGGATCTTTCCAGCAGTGGAGAGTAGTGAGATGCTTCTGTAGTTGTCACAGGCTGCTCATGAGCCTTTGTTCTTGTATAGGGCTATGATGGAGGTATCTCTGAGTTCTGGGGCCATGTCTTCCTCTTCCCATATGCTGGTCAGCACTATCTGGAATTCCTGAAGAGCCTTTCCCTTTAAGGCCCTGTACACCTCGGTTGGAATCACGTTTTAACCGGGTGCCTTGCCTGTACTCATTTGTTTAATGGCTTTTTGGATTTCCTCTATAGAAGGAGGGATGTCAAGTTGTTCAATGGTGTGGTTTGGGGGGATCTGGTCAAGGGCACTTTGGTAGACTACATCTTGCCATGTCCAAGTAGAGGAAGAGGGAGGCCAAAACAGGAGGTACAGCCAGTTTAAATACAAATTGTGATGTCTCCCAGGTGGGGTCTCAGGTGAGATTATAGGGAATTATGGGAAGTACCAAGGAATTATGGGGATTGAAGTCTGGGGTTCAAATCTCCATTTTGCATTACTCCCCTGAGGCCAAAGGAAGACTAATCTTTCTGCTGAGGCTTGAAAATATACAAACTTTGAAATTACAATAATTTGAGGATAAGAGAGAAAAGAACAAAACTAATGATTGCGAGGTACATTGACAACAGTCCAATTAGGGGACAGTCCCCTTTGGCATTAAAGTATACATACAAATTAAATGCTCAATCAACCACACCAAAGTTCATTCTTGATCTTTCTCCTGCAGTTTGTGCTCTGTGGAGCCATCTTCATGGTGTCTTCTCCAAATAGTTCAGTTTCTGGATTCAGAGAGGTAGCTTGTTTCTTTTTTTTTTTTTAATATATTTTATTTGATCATTTCCAAGTGTAAACCTCAAAATTCCTTAGACTTATAAATGTTGGATATTTCACCATTGGGATATTTCATACTTGGAAAATTTCTTACTGATAGTCTATTGGAATGGGAACCCCATTGGCATGGGAGGTTCCTTCTCTTCCCTTCTTCAGATTAATTTAGGACAGAAACCTTTTGCTGAACAAGGGAAAGGACTTTGACCTATGTTTAAGCATAAAACAGGAATTTCTTTGAGTCATGATTGATTTCAGAATTGATACAATGGAGATACTTGGAATCAATCTCCACCCTATTCAGTCCTAACAGATTGAGTAAGGGCTGCAGCCTAGATCAAAATTTAATTATTCCAATCTCTACCCTACTCAGGTTAACAGGATTTAGAAAGGGCTGTAGCAAAGGAGCAAAGATTTAATCATTTGAAAATATGACCTTCAACAGACATGTGCAAAGCCTCTGGGCGGTCCTGGGTTAAGCTAGAGCCTCCATTGGCACAGGGAAATTGATGGACAGTGATTGGTAGATGTGAGAACTGAGGGGAGGCAACTTGGATGGTTTCCTTAAAGATCAGGGGGGTCTGAAGACTCGAGGTGGTTGAGAAGTTGGTTGGTGTGGTTCGTGTGGGCTCTGAAAAGCTTGCTCTGAAGGAAGCTGAAAGTGGGGGCCTCTGAGACTGTTTCTCCATTTTGGTCATGTGAGTAATAGGGACTGATCTTTTTTCTTTGCCCCAGCTATCTAAGGGCTTGGGCCTTTTGGCCCAGCCTAAACAGAAGTGGTATTTAAGCCCTATTCCCTTCTCTCCCTTTTTCTCTCTCTCTATCTCTAATTCCTTTCTTACTCCTTTTGTAATTAAACTCCATAAAAGATTTACTGCTGACTTGGGTTTTCATTTAGGAATTACATAGCTGAATTCCTTGGCTACCTTAAATTAATATATATCAGTCTTTTAAAGTGATTCCCTTGTCACACAAGCATTATTCGTTAAAGACATAGATAATTTTCTTTTCCTCCCCCCCACCCCACATAGCCGACGCGTAAATCCACTGGGCATTACATGTTTTCTTGATTTGAACCCATTGCTTTGTTGATAATATTTACATTAGAGTGTTCATTTAGAGTCTCTCCTCTGTCATGTCCCCTCATCCACTGTATTCAGGCAGTTGCTTTTCCTCTGTGTTTCCACTCCCATAGTTTATCCTTTGCTCATGAATAGTGTTTTTTTCTCCTAGATCACTGCAGATTGTTCAGGGACATTATACCGCCATTAATGGAGAAGTCCATCGCCTTCGATTATACCACAGTGTATTAGTCTCTGTGTACAATGTTCTCCTGGTTCTGCTCCTCTCACTCTGCATCACTTCCTGGAGGTTGTTCCAGTCTCCATGGAACTCCTCCACTTTATTATTCCTTTTAGCACAATAGTACTCCATCACCAACATATACCAAAATTTGTTCAGCCATTCACCAATTGATGGGCATCCCCTTGTTTTCCAGTTTTTGGCCACCACAAAGAGCGCAGCTATGAATATTTTTGTACAAGTCTTTTTCCTTATTATCTCTTTGGGGTACAGACCCAGCAGTGCTATGGCTGGATCAAAGGGTAGATATTCTTTTGTCTCCCTTTGGGCATAGTTCCAAATTGCCCTCCAGAATGGTTGGATCAGTTCACAACTCCACCAGCAATGAATTAATGTCCCTACTTTGCCACATCCCCTCCAGCATTCATTATATTCCTTTGCTGTTATGTTAGCCAATCTGCTAGGTGTGAGGTGATACTTCAGAGTTGTTTTGATTTGCATCTCTCTGATTATAAGAGATTTAGAACCCTTCTTCATGTGCTTGTTAATAGTTTTGATTTCTTTATCTGAGAACTGCCTATCCATTTCCCTTGCCCATTTATCAATTGGAGAATGGCTTGATTTTTTGTACAATTGATTTAGCTCTTTATAAATATGAGTAATTAAACCTTTGTCAGAGGTTTCTATGAAGATTTTTTCCCAATTTGTTGTTTCCTTTCTGATTTTAGTTACATTGTTTTTGTTTGTACAAAAGCTTTTTAGTTTGATGTAGTCAAAATTGTTTATTTTACATTTTGTGATTATTTCTATGTCTTGCTTGGTTTTAAAGCCTTTCCCCTCCCAAAAGTCTGACATGTATACTATTCTGTGTTTACCCAATTTACTTATGGTTTCCTTCTTTATGTTTAAGTCACTCACCCATTTTGAATTTATCTTGGTGTAGGGTGTGAGGTGTTGATCTATTCCTAGTCTCTCCCACACTGTCTTCCAATTTTCCCAGCAGTTTTTATGAAATAGTGGATTTTTGTACCAAAAGCTGGGATCTTTGGGTTTATTGTATACTATCTTGCTGAGGTCGCTTTCCCCCAGTCTATTCCACTGATCTTTCTTTCTGTTTCTTAGCCAGTACCAAATTGTTTTGATGACTGCTGCTTTGTAATATAGTTTAAGGTCAGGGACTGCAAGGCCCCCTTCATATGTGTTTTTTTTTTTTCATTATTTCCCTGGATATCCTTGATCTTTTGTTCTTCCAAATGAACTTTGTTATGGTTTTTTCTAAATCAGTGAAGAAGTATTTTGGTAGTTCAAAGGGTATGGCACTAAATAGATAAATAAGTTTGGGTAGGATGGTCATTTTTATTATATTGGCTTGTCCTATCCATGAGCAGTTAATGTTTTTCCATTTGCTCAAGTCTAGTTTTAGTTGTGTGGCGACTGTTTTGTAGTTGTGTTCATATAGTTCCTGTGTTTTTCTTGGGAGATAGATTCCTAGGTATTTTATTTTGTCTAAGGTGATTTTGAATGGGATTTCTCTTTCTAGTTCTTGCTGCTGAGCTGTGTTGGAGATATATAGAAAAGCTGATGATTTATGTGGGTTTATTTTGTATCCTGCAACTTTGCTAAAGTTGTTGATTATTTCAATTAGCTTTTTGGTTGAATCTCTAGGATTCTTTAAGTAGACCATCATGTCATCTGCAAAGAGTGATAACTTGGCCTCCTCCTTGCCTATTTTGATGCCTTCAATTCCGTTATCTTCTCTAATTGCTACTGCTAGTGTTTCTAGTACAATGTCAAATGGTAGAGGTGATAATGGGCATCCTTGTTTCACTCCTGATCTTATTGGGAATGTATCTAGTTTATCCCCATTGCAGATGATATTAGCTGATGGTTTTAGATATATACTGTTTATTATTTTTAGGAATGACCCTTCTATTCCTATGTTTTCTAGTGTTTTTAATAGGAATGGGTGTTGTATTTTATCAAATGCTTTTTCTGCGTCTATTGAGATAATCATGTGGTTCTTGCTAGTTTGCTTGTTGATGTGGTCAATTATGTGGATGGTTTTCCTAATGTTGAACCAGCCCTGCATCCCTGGTATGAATCCTACTTGATCATGGTGAATGATCCTTCTGATCACTTGCTGGAGTCTTTTTGCTAGTATCCTATTTAATATTTTTGCATCTATATTCATTAGGGAGATTGGTGTATAGTTTTCTTTCTCTGATTTTGACCTGCCTGGTTTTGGAATCAGTACCATGTTTGTGTCGTAAAAGGAGTTTGGTAGAACTCCCTCTTTGCTTATTATGTCAAATAGTTTGTATAGTATTGGGATTAACTGTTCTCTGAATGTTTGATAGAATTCACAGGTGAATCCATCAGGCCCTGGGGATTTTTTCTTAGGAAGTTCTTTGATGGCTTGTTGGATTTCATTTTCTGATATGGGATTATTTAAGAATTCTATTTCCTCTTCTGTTAGTCTAGGCAGTTTGTATTTTTTTATATATTCATCCATTTCTCCTAAATTGGTGTATTTATTGCCATATAATTGGGCAAAGTAATTTCTAATGATTGCCTTAATTTCATCTTCATTGGAGGTGCTGTCCCCCTTTTCATCTTTAATGCTGTTAATTTGCTTTTCTTCCTTCCTTTTTTAAATTAGATTGACCAGTACTTTGTCTATTTTGTTTGTTTTTTCAAAGTACCAGCTTCTTGTCTTATTTATTAAATCAATAGTTCTATCACTTTCGATTTTATTAATCTCTCCCTTAATTTTTAGGATTTCTAGTTTGGTTTTCTGCTGGGGGGTTTTAATTTGATCACTTTTGAGTTTTTTCATTTGCATTTCCAATTGATTGATCTCTGCTCTCCCTTGTTTGTTAATATAAGCATTCAGGGATATGAATTTACCTCTGATTACCGCTTTGGCTGCATCCCAAAAGGTTTGAAAGGATGTCTCGCCATTGTCACTTTCCTCAATGAAATTATTAATTGTTTCTATGATTTCTTCTTTAACTAAATGGTTTGGGAGTATCATATTGTTTAATTTCCAATTGGTTTTAGATTTGGTTTTCCATGTACCATTACTAATCATTATTTCTATTGCCTTGTGGTCTGAGAAGGCTGCATTCATTATTTCTGCTTTTCTGCATTTGTGTGCCATGTTTCTGTGACCTAATGTATGGTCAATTTTTGTGAATGTGCCATGTGGTGCTGAGAAGGTGTATTCCTTTTTATCCCTATTTATTTTTCTCCATATGTCTATTAATTCTAATTTTTCTAAGATTTCATTCACTTCTTTTACCTCTTTCTTATTTATTTTTTATTTGATTTATCTAAATTTGATTATGGTTGGTTTAAGTCTCCCACTAATATGGTTTTACTGTATTTCTTCCTTCAATTCTCCTAGTTTCTCTATTAGAAATTTGGGTGCTATATTATTTGGTGCATACATGTTGATTAATGATATTTCCTCATTGTCTAGATTGCCCTTTTAACAAAATATAATTACCTTCCCTATCCCTTTTGATCAGGTCTATTTTTGCTTTGGATTTATCAGATATCATGATTACCACTCCTGCCTTCTTTCTATCAGTTGAGGCCCAGATGGTCTTACTCCATCCTTTAATTCTGACCTTGTTGGTGTCAACCTGCCTCATGTGTTTCTTGAAGACAACATACGGTAGGGTTTTGGATTCTAATCCATTCTGCTATTCGTCTATGTTTTATGGGTGAGTTCATCCCATTCACATTCAAAGTTATGATTGTCATTTGTGGACTCCCTGGCATTTTGATATCCATCCCTAATTCTAACCTTTTCTTCTTCGGCTCTACCTTTTAGTCCAGTGATTTACTTTGAATCAGTCCCCCTTATCCCCTCCCTTGATGTTTCCCTTTTTAGTCCCTCCCTTTTTGTTCCCTCCCCCTCCCCCCTCTTTCCCTCCCTTTTTGTTCTCCCTCTCCCCCTACCCCCCCTTGGTTTTACCTTCTCCCTACCCTTGTTGGGTAAGATAGAATTCAAGATCCCAATGGATCTGGATGTTTTTCCCTCTCAGAGTTGATTTCCCTGAGATTAAGGTTTAAGTAAAAAAAACCCCTCTCTTCCTCTCCTTCTTATAGGAGTTTTCTTCCCCTCCCCTTCCCATGTGAATCTTTGTGTGAGAAAGAGTATTCTATTTGGTCTTTCTTTACCCCCTATTTATTCATTACATTTTCCCCACATATTAGTATACATAGATTGATATAAATGTAGTCCTTATAGAAGAGAGTTTGCATAAAAGAAGAAGATAACATTTTTCCCCTTTCCTTAATATTTACCTTTTCAGGTATTCCTCGCTCTTTGATTTTCAGTATAAAACTTTCCACAGAGCTCTGGTCTTTTCTTTGCAAAAAGTTGGAAGTCTTCTATTTTGTTGAATGCCCATACTTTCCCTTGGAAGTATATAGTCAGTTTTGCTGGGTAGCTGATTCTTGGTTGAAGACCCAGCTCTCTTGCCTTTCTGAAGATCATGTTCCATGCCTTACGATCATTCAGAGTAGAACTTGCAAGGTCTTGTGTGACCCTGATTGGCATTCCTTTATATCTAAATTGTCTTTTTCCTGGCTTCCTGTAGGATTTTTTCTTTTGTTTGATAGCTTTGGAATTTGGCAATTACTTTCCTGGGAGTTGTCTTTTTGGGGTTTAGTGTAGAGGGTTTTCTGTGAGCTCTGTCAGTGGCTGTATTGCCCCCTTGTTCTAGAATCTCTGGGCAATTTTCGTTGATTATATCTTATATCACCATGTCGAGTTTGGTGTTTATTTCTGGCTTTTCTGGAAGTCCAATTATTCTTTTTTTTTTTTTAAATATATTTTATTTGATCATTTCCAAGCATTATTCGTTAAAGACATAGATCATTTTCTTTTCCTCCCCCCTACCCCCCATAGCCGATGCGTAAGTCCACTGGGCATTAGATGTTTTCTTGATTTGAACCCATTGCTTTGTTGATAGTATTTGCATTAGAGTGTTCATTTAAAGTCTATCCTCTGTCATGTCCCCTCAACCTCTGTATTCAGGCAGTTGCTTTTTCTCGGTGTTTCCACTCCCATAGTTTATCCTTTGCTTATGAATGGTGTTTTTTTTTCTCCTGGATCCCTGAAAGTTGTTCAGGGACATTACACCGCCCCTAATGGAGAAGTCCATTACGTTCGATTATACCACAGTGTATTAGTCTCTGTGTACAATGTTCTCCTGGTTCTGCTCCTCTCGCTCTGCATCACTTCCTGGAGGTTGTTCCAGTCTCCATGGAACTTCTCCACTTTATTATTCCTTTGAGCACAATAGTATTCCATCACCAACATATACCACAGTTTGTTCAGCCATTCCCCAATTGATGGGCATCCCCTCGTTTTCCAGTTTTGGGCCACCACAAAGAGCGCAGCTATGAATATTTTTGTACAAGTCTTTGTGTCCATTATCTCTTTGGGGTACAGACCCAGCAGTGCTATGGCTGGGTCAAAGGGTAGATATTCTTTTGTCGCCCTTTGGGCATAGTTCCAAATTGCCCTCCAGAATGGTTGGATCAGTTCACAACTCCACCAGCAATGAATTAATGTCCCTACTTTGCCACATCCCCTCCAGCATTCATTACTTTCCTTTGCTGTTATGTTAGCCAATCTGCTAGGTGTGAGGTGATACCTCAGAGTTGTTTTGATTTGCATCTCTTTGATTATAAGAGATGTAGAACACTTCTTCATGTGCTTGTTAATAGTTTTGATTTCTTTATCTGAGAACTGCCTATCCATTTCCCTTGCCCATTTATCAATTGGAGAATGGCTTGATTTTTTGTACAATTGATTTAGCTCTTTATAAATATGAGTAATTAAACCTTTGTCAGAGGTTTCTATGAAGATTTTTTCCCAATTTGTTGTTTCCCTTCTGATTTTAGTTATATTGGTTTTGTTTGTACAAAAGCTTTTTAGTTTGATGTAGTCAAAATTATTTATTTTACATTTTGTGATTCTTTCTATATCTTGCTTGGTTTTAAAGCCTTTCCCCTCCCAAAGGTCTGACATGTATACTATTCTGTGTTTACCCAATTTACTTATGGTTTCCTTCTTTATGTTTAAGTCACTCACCCATTTTGAATTTATCTTGGTGTAGGGTGTGAGGTGTTGATCTATTCCTAGTCTCTCCCACACTGTCTTCCAATTTTCCCAGCAGTTTTTATCGAATAGTGGATTTTTGTCCCAAAAGCTGGGATCTTTGGGTTTATCGTATACTGTCTTGCTGAGGTCGTTTTCCCCCAGTCTATTCCACTGATCTTCCTTTCTGTTTCTTAGCCAGTACCAAATTGTTTTGATGACTGCTGCTTTGTAATATAGTTTGAGGTCTGGGACTGCAAGGCCCCCATCATATGTGTTTTTTTTTTCATTATTTCCCTGGATATCCTTGATCTTTTGTTCTTCCAAATGAACTTTGTTATGGTTTTTTCTAAATCAGTGAAGAAGTATTTTGGTAGTTCAATGGGTATGGCACTAAATAGATAAATAAGTTTGGGTAGGATGGTCATTTTTATTATATTGGCTCGTCCTATCCATGAGCAGTTAATGTTTTTCCAATTGTTCAAGTCTAGTTTTAGTTGTGTGGCGAGTGTTTTGTAGTTGTGTTCATATAGTTCCTGTGTTTTTCTTGGGAGATAGATTCCTAGGTATTTTATTTTGTCTAAGGTGATTTTGAATGGGATTTCTCTTTCTAGTTCTTGCTGCTGAGCTGTGTTGGAGATATATAGAAAAGCTGATGATTTATGTGGGTTTATTTTGTATCCTGCAACTTTGCTAAAGTTGTTGATTATTTCAATTAGCTTTTTGGTTGAATCTCTAGGATTCTTTAAGTAGACCATCATGTCATCTGCAAAGAGTGATAACTTGGTCTCCTCCTTGCCTATTCTGATGCCTTCAATTTCTTTGTCTTCTCTAATTGCTACTGCCAGTGTTTCTAGTACAATCTCAAATAGTAGAGGTGATAATGGGCATCCTTGTTTCACTCCTGATCTTATTGGGAATGCATCTAGTTTATCCCCATTGCAGATGATATTAGCTGATGGTTTTAGATATATACTGTTTATTATTTTTAGGAATGACCCTTCTATTCCTATGCTTTCTAGTGTTTTTAATAGGAATGGGTGTTGTATTTTATCAAAGGCTTTTTCTGCATCTATTGAGATAATCATGTGGTTCTTGCTAGTTTGCTTGTTGATGTGGTCAATTATGTGGATGGTTTTCCTAATGTTGAACCAGCCCTGCATCCCTGGTATGAATCCTACTTGATCATGGTGAATGATCCTTCTGATCACTTGCTGGAGTCTTTTTGCTAGTATCCTATTTAAAATTTTTGCATCTATATTCATTAGGGAGATTGGTCTATAGTTTTCTTTCTCTGTTTTTGACCTGCCTGGTTTTGGAATCAGTACCATGTTTGTGTCGTAAAAGGAGTTTGGTAGAACTCCCTCTTTGCTTATTATGTCAAATAGTTTGTATAGTATTGGGGTTAACTGTTCTCTGAATGTTTGATAGAATTCACAGGTGAATCCATCAGGCCCTGGGGATTTTTTCTTAGGAAGTTCTTTGATGGCTTGATGGATTTCAATTTCTGATATGGGATTATTTAAGAATTCTATTTCCTCTTCTGTTAGTCTAGGCAGTTTGTATTTTTTTATATATTCATCCATTTCTCCTAAATTGGTGTATTTATTGCCATATAATTGGGCAAAGTAATTTCTAATGATTGCCTTAATTTCCTCCTCATTGGAGGTGCTGTCCCCCTTTTCATCTTTAATGCTGTGAATTTGCTTTTCTTCCTTCCTTTTTTTAATTAGATTGACCAGTACTTTGTCTATTTTGTTTGTTTTTTCAAAGTACCAGCTTCTTGTCTTATTTATTAAATCAATAGTTCTATCACTTTCGATTTTATTAATTTCTGCCTTAATTTTTAGGATTTCTAATTTGGTTTTCTGCTGGGGGTTTTTAATTTGATCGCTTTCGAGTTTTTTCAATTGCATTTCCAATTGATTGATCTCTGCTCTCCCTTGTTTGTTAATATGAGCTTTCAGGGATATGAATTTGCCTCTGATTACCGCTTTGGCTGCATCCCAAAAATGTTTGAAAGGATGTTTCGCCATTGTCATTTTCCTTGATGAAATTATTAATTGTTTCTATGATTTCTTCTTTAGCTAAACGGTTTTGGAGTATCATATTGTTTAATTTCCAATTGGTTTTAGATTTGGTTTTCCATGTACCATTACTAATCATTATTTTTATTGCCTTGTGATCTGAGAAGGCTGCATTCATTATTTCTGCTTTTTTGCATTTGTGTGCTATGTTTCTGTGACCTAATGTATGGTCAATTTTTGTGAATGTGCCATGTGGTGCTGAGAAGAAGGTGTATTCCTTTTTATCCCTATTTATTTTTCTCCATATGTCTATTAATTCTAATTTTTCTAAGATTTCATTCACTTCTTTTACCTCTTTCTTATTTATTTTTTGATTTGATTTATCTAAATTTGATAATGGTTGGTTTAAGTCTCCCACTAGTATGGTTTTATTGTCTATTTCTTCCTTCAATTCTCCTAGTTTCTCCATTAGAAATTTGGGTGCTATATTATTTGGTGCATACATGTTGATTAATGATATTTCCTCATTGTCTAGAGTCCCTTTTAACAAAATATAATTACCTTCCCTATCCCTTTTGATCAGGTCTATTTTTGCATTGGCTTTATCAGATATCATGATTACCACTCCTGCCTTCTTTCTATCAGTTGAGGCCCAGAAGGTCTTACTCCATCCTTTAATTCTGACCTTGTGGGTGTCAACCGGCCTCATGTGTGTTTCTTGAAGACAACATATGGTAGGGTTTTGGATTCTAATCCATTCTGCTATTCGTCTACGTTTTATGGGTGAGTTCATCCCATTCACGTTCAAAGTTATGATTGTCATTTGTGGACTCCCTGGCATTTTGATTGCCTTCCCTAATTCTAACCTTTTCTTCTTCGGCTCTACCTTTTAGTCCAGTGATTTACTTTGAATCAGTCCCCCTTGTCCCCTCCCTTGATGTTTCCCTTTTTAGTCCCTCCCTTTTTGTTCCCTCCCCCTCCCCCCTCTCTTTCCCTCCCTTTTTGTTCTCCCTCTCCCCCTCCCCCCCTTGGTTTTCCCTTCTCCTTACCCTTGTTGGGTAAGATAGAATTCAAGATCCCAATGGATCTGGATGTTTTTCCCTCTCAGAGTTGATTTCCCTGAGATTGAGTTTTAAGTAAACCCCCCCCTCTCTTCCTCTCCTTCTTATAGGAGTTTTCTTCCCCTCCCCTTCCCCTGTGAATCTTTGTGTGAGAACCATTATTCTATTTGGTCTTTCTTTACCCCCTATTTATACATTACATTTTCCCCACATATTAGTATACATAGGTTGATATAAATGTAGTCCTTATAGAAGAGAGTTTGAGTAAAAGAAGATAACATTTTTCCCCTTTCCTTAATATTTACCTTTTCAGGTATTCCTTGCTCTTTGATTTTCGGTATCAAACTTTCCACAGAGCTCTGGTCTTTTCTTTGCAAAAAGTTGGAAGTCTTCTATTTTGTTGAATGCCCATACTTTCCCTTGGAAGTATATAGTCAGTTTTGCTGGGTAGCTGATTCTTGGTTGGAGACCCAGCTCTCTTGCCTTTCTGAAGATCATGCTCCATGCCTTACGATCATTCAGAGTAGAACTTGCAAGGTCTTGTGTGACCCTGATTGGCATTCCTTTATATCTAAATTGTCTTTTTCTGGCTTCCTGTAGGATTTTTTCTTTTGTTTGATAGCTTTGGAATTTGGCAATTACATTCCTGGGAGTTGTCTTTTGGGGGTTTAGTGTAGAAGGTGTTCTGTGAGCTCTGTCAGTGGATGTATTGCCCCCTTGTTCTAGAATCTCTGGGCAATTTTCTTTGATTATATCTTGTATCACCATGTCCAGTTTGGTGTTTATTTCTGGCTTTTCTGGGAGTCCAATTATTCTTAAATTTTCTCTTCTCCCCCTGTTTTCCAGATCTATCACCTTGTTGGTGAGATATTTTATGTTCTCTTCTAATTTCTTGGTGTTTTGGCTTTGCTTTATTAGTTCTTGCTTTAAAGCCTGGTTTTCTTTTACAGTTTGGTCAAACTGGTTTTGTAGATGCGTGAATTTCTTTTGCATCATTTCCCACTTTTCCTCCCAGAGGGCTTCCATCTTTTTGGTCCTTTCTGATTCAAATTCTTCATGGGTTTGTGGAGAGTTTCTATTTCCTTTGGAAGATTTTGGTGAATTTTCTTGTATATCTTCTTCTATCTGCTCTGTATTTTGTATTTTGGCTCCATAGAATGTGTCCAGAGTCGCCCCTTTCTTCTTATTTTTCTTGGTATTTTGGGGCTTCTGTGCTTCTGTGGAGTTTGTCATCTCTGAACGTGGAGGATTGGCTTTTCTTGTCTTTGTCTGGTGATCAGAGGCTTTAGTCCTGGGCAGATGTTGGTTCTATGAGCGTTCCCTGGGTTAAACTGAATATGCCTCACTGGAACTGGAATGGAAGGGTCGGACCACGAGGCCACACTCTCCCCCTGGCTCGATTTCTGGAAGTTGCCTTCAGAATCCCTGGCCGTGAGGCTGTTTCGTCGGCCTGCGGGGGGATGGGCTGCCGCTTCCCCAAGCTCCGAGAGCACAGACTTTCACTGAGACTTGGATAGCAAGATCCAGCCCGTGAGGCTGTCTTGCCCGCCCTGAGGGTTGCTGTTGTTTTGACCAGCTCTTTGCAGCGGAGGCCCCAGGCAGTAACTTTCACCCGGACCGACCGGCTCTCTGCAGCGGAAGCCCCAGGCAGTAACTTTCACCCGGACTGGGACTTGGGTAGAAGACCCTGAGGGTTGTTGTTCCTCAGACCCTGCTCTCTGAGCCCGGCACGGCTGCGGCTTCCGGGAGCCTTGGACTCTGCGCTCCTACCCCTGAGGTCCGAGGGATCTCAGGTTCTGGCTTTTAAGGGGAGCCGTACCTTTTGAACCGGGTCCAGGTCCAGGAGGAGGGTTCCCAGGGTCTGTGCTGTTGATCGTTTTGAATTTCGGCGCCTTAGGAGCTTCTAGTTTGAGATCGGTCGGGAAGGGTTTTCCGGAGATCTGAACTTCAGCTTTCTCTAAGCCGCCATCTTAACCAGAAGTCCCCAAGTCCAATTATTCTTAAATTATCTCTTCTCCCTCTATTTTCCAGATCTGTCACCTTGTTGGTGAGATAGTTTATGTTCTCTTCTAATTTCTTGGTATTTTGACTTTGCTTTATTAATTCTTGCTCTTTTACACAATCTATGTCTTCCAGCTGCCTGATTCTGGCCTTTAAAGCCTGGTTTTCCTATTCAGTTTCATCACACCGGTTTTGTAGATGCGTGAATTTCTTTTGCATTATTTCCCACTTTTCCTCCCAGAAGGCTTCCATCTTTTTGGTCATTTCTGATTCAAATTCTTCATGGGTTTGTGGAGAGTTTCCATTTCCTTTGGAAGGTTTTGGAGCATTTTCTTGTATATCATATTCTATCTCCTCTGTATTTTGTATTTTGGCTCCATAGAATGTGTCCAAAGTCGCCCCTTTCTTCTTATTTTTCTTGGTATTTTGGGGCTTCTGTGCTTCTGTGGAGTTTGCCATCTCTGAATGTGGAGGATTAGCTTTTCTTATCTCTGTCTGGTGTTCAGAGGCTTTAGTCCTATGCAGATTGTAGGTTCTATGAGATTTCCCTGTGCTAAATTGTGTATGCCTTCTGGCAATGACTTTCACTGGAACTGGAATGGAAGGATCAGACCAGGGGGCCACACTCTCCCCCGGCTCTCTGGGTCGGGTTGCTTTCCAGAAGTTGCCTTCAGAATAGCGGGAGGATGGGCTGCGGCTTCCCGGAGTTCCGAGGGCAGTGACTTTCACTGAGACTTGGATAGCAGGATCCAGCCCGTGAGGCTGTCTTGCCCGCCCTGAGGATTGCTGTTGTTTCAGATGACCCTGCTCTCTGCCAGGGGAGCTCCGAGGCCAGTGACTTTCACTGGGACTCGGATAGAAGGCCCTAAGGGTTGTTGTTGTTTCAGACGACCCTGCTCTCTGCGGGGGAAGGGGCCGTGGCTTCCTGGAGCTCCAAGGGCAGCGACTATCACTGAGACTTGGATAGAAGAATCTGGCCCATGAGGCTGTCTTGCCAGCCCTGAGTGTTGCTGTTGTTTCAGACGACCCTGTTCTCTGAGCGGGGCAGGGCTACAGCTTCCCGGAGCCTTGGACTCTGCGCTCCTACCCCTTAGGTCAGAGTGATCTCGGGTTCTGGCTTTTGAGGGGGGGTGTACCTTTTGATCCAGGTCCAGGTCCAGGAGGAGGATTCCCATGGTCTGTGCTGTTGATCATTTTGAATTTCGGTGCCTTAGGAGCTTATAGTTTGAGATTGGTCGGGAAGGGTTTTCTGGAGATCTGAACTGTAGCTTTCTCTAAGCCGCCATCTTGACCGGAAGCCAGGTAACTTGTTTCTTAACCTAAATTATTCTTAAAAGGAATTTAAACTTTGCAATTTAGAATAATAATAATTTTAAATTACCCCCTGAAGATGGTGATTGAAAAACACAGGGATCATTTAGAGATGCGTGAATGAGTTATGAGGTATATGAATCAATTGGCAAGAGAAATAACAAAAGCCATCAGAAAAATCCAAATGAAAAAAGATAATTTCTGGATGAACATTAGATTATCAAAGTCTTATGTGTAAAAATTCTAAGTAAAGGAAAAGTAAATCTATAACAGATCTTTGAATCAGGGCCCAATTAAAATGATATAATCAATTAAACATTTACCCAGTCAGTAGCCAAGACTACAGAAAGTTACCATACTATGAAAGACAGAAAAGGGAATAGAATATTGAGAAGTTCTCATCCAATCTAGTAGTTGCCAGAACTGTAACAGTTAAATTAGTTTCTCTACTAAAAGAATTCTATTTTTAGAGGGTTATTAAAGATTATTAGAAATCAAGAATAAAGAAATACAAAAATAGAAGAAAAAAAAAACCTAGGGCTGGCTAGCCCATTCAATTTCACTTACTACATCTTGACACACATGTGTGCTTAGAAGCAGAAGTGGAGAGACACAAGTACGCGTTGCAGTCAGTTTCAATACAAATGCTGATCTCTCACTCAGGTGAGGACTCAGATGAGATTGTAGGGCATTCACAGAAGTGCCAAGGACTTCTGGGGTTTGAAGTCTGGGTTTCAAATCTCCATTTTTACAGTTAGAAATGTGAAAAATACTAAACCAAGAATTAAAAATCAGGCACACACACACTCATACACACATATGGAATTTATTTTTAGAATATTATTTTCATTTTCATCAACATATTAAGGTTCTCCTCTTTAGAAGCCATTTTATATACGTAGTTATTTAATTCTAACTCTCTTCAGAAATCAAGCAATATGACTTTCTTCAATATAATTAATGAATTTAGTATGAAAGAAAGACATGATGATAATAGAAAATAAATGGTATAAAAGCTAGAGTATTTTAAATCATTCATTAAGTAGCAAGAGCTATATCTTTAAGATTTGTGAGGAAGAGCTTGAGAACACATTTCTCCTCAAGGATTAGCTTTGTTTCTCAATATCTCCAGGGTATTTTTGTTAGGCCTCAGAAGGATCACATAGCATTTGGGAGCAAAGATACAGATGAGAATTCCAGCACTGGAGACCACAATGGAAAAGATCTCCATGGCCACCATGGCCTTCCCTTTGGTGCTCTGATAGGCAGGCAAGAAGGCAATCCAGACACTGCAAAACACCAGCATGCTGAAGGTCAGGTACTTGGCTTCATTGAAAGTGTCTGGCAGATTCCTTGCCAGGAAAGCCAAAGTAAAGCTGACCAAGGCCAGGAAGCCCATGTAGCCAAGGACACAGTAGAAGGTCACAAGAGAGCCCTCATTGCATTGAATAACAATGAAGGAAGCCTCAGATTGTGTATCCATCTCAAGGAATGGGGGATATGTCCCCAGCCAGATACTGCAGAGGCACATCTGTATAAGTGTACAAATGAAAATGAGGGAATGAGATACTGCTGGTCTCAGCCACCTCCTGAGCTGGCTCCCTGGCTTAGTGGCCCTAAAGGCCAGAACCACAGTGATGGTTTTGGCCAAGATGGAAGCAATGGCCACCGTGAACACAATGGCAAATGTGGTTTGTCTTAAGATGCAGGTGACTGGTGTAGGACGTCCAAGAAAGAGTAAGGAAGAAAGGAAGCAAAGAGTGAGAGAGATGAGCAGAATATAGCTGAGACTGCAATTATTGGCTTTTACTATGGGGGTGTCTCTGTGCATAACAAACACTCCAAGGACAAAGGTTGTGAGAATGGAGAAGCAGAGAGCTGCAGAGGCCAGAATCATTCCCAGAGTCTCTTCATAAGCCAGATAAGTTACTGTTTTGGGCAGGCATCTATCTTTCTCCTTGCTTGTGTAGTGATCTTCAGGGCATTGCATGCACTGTTCTGCATCTGAAATACAATAAAAATTAATCTCACTCTATGCACTGTTCTGCATCTGAAATACAATAAAAATTAATCTCACTCTATTCTATATGTGATATATTTTTTCTTTCTCCAGTAAGTTCAATATTAGACATTCCACATGAAGCTCAACTTTTTTTAGGACTCCTCTTCAGTCAGAAGAATAAGAATCCTAGAGAGTCAATAAAATAAAAAAAAAATATTTGAGTTTCTCTTTATCTCTACTTGTGGGAAAAAAACTTATTAATTATTCATTCTGTCACATTTCTTAAATGAAAACTAAACTATGATCCTTTTCAAAATGTAACTCTCTACAGAAAGACCTTAAGGCCTATGTGAGGACTATATATATGTCTACATATATATATATATAGTATATGTGTATATTTTTATATTTGTATATAGTATTCTCACAATAGTAATGAAATAGAGAATAATTTATTCTGTAATCATTGTCTATTATAACAATTCTCTTATGAAAATGCACAATTTCAAGTCCTCTGGGTTCTTTAGGTCCAGCATTCTGTTGATGGTAATTCAACATGTCCCATTGAATGCTGTTGAAGATAGTTTTCATAAATATTTTGATTTTTTAAAATATAATCTATAGCAATGGCTCCAAACTTTCTTCAGGTTATTAAGTGTCAATTTCAAATCTTTCTTCTTCATGATTTTCACTCATCAGGATGATACTTTTATTGCATGCATTTGCATTATTTCATCATCAGGGATTATTACTATCCCCAAGTGTGTTTCTTATAAATTTACATAAATTCTAATTCTTTGCTCTATTTTACCTGAACTATTAATAAAGAATATACTTACTAACTAGAAATTTTTTGGGCTCATGAGATTTGGGTAGAGAGTGAAATTTAGAGATATACAAGAGAAATATTATAAGAATAGGAATTTGGTTAAGCAGCATTTATTCAAACACTGGTGGATTAAAAATCATTCATTATTCAGTTAGAGGGTGGATATCAATTTAGTCATGATCTGCAAGTATTGGATATAAATATTTCTTACCATTAAGCCTTGTGCAAAAATAAAAAAAGAAAAACAAATCAATAATAGGTAGAAGGAAGAGTGACCAGTCACCCTTTGTGATTTATACATGGCATTTTAATACTCAGTTTTTTTTCCATTTCATTTGAATATTATCACTATGATATTAATAAACTTTTAATCCTTTTTCCTATGATGAAATGAAGACAGTCATGGTTTCTTAGTATATTAGACCCTCATTATTTTATTAAATCTTAGCAAACAAGGAAGAAATATATGAGATAAACAAACATCATAAAAGATTGTTCTAAGTCTTATATATGCTATTCTGTATATGTATTGCAAATAGCAGAGTTAGGGGAAAGGGAAATAAACTGGTGTGAACCAAATAGTATATTCATTAGTTTCAAATGCTCAATAATTATTTCATCTCTTTCTAGTTTAAATGATAAATACTTATCAAGGAATGAGGGATTGTTTTTGTTCCTGTTATTTGGACTTAATTTTTAATATATCACAGTATACATTAATACCCTATTTGTAATTTATCTTGTGCTTTTGAAATTTAAGAAATCTTTGCTTCAGAATTACAGTTAAAATATGTTTTAAACAGGGGATGTTCTTAGATTATAAATTGATCTTTTTTTAACAATAAGATAATACCAACAATTATCTGAACACTAATGAATGATTCATGGAATATTTTTAAAGAAAATATTAAGTTCACTATAATAAACACAATTTTAATTTGAAAATAATTTTGCTATAATTAAAAAACCCTTTAAATGTATAGAATATTTTAAAGGTATAATGTCAATACATGAATATAAATCTGCCACAATGTATTCTCATTATTCTGAAACATCAAAAAGAAGTTAGTTTTAATTGATAAGTAAAGAATGAATGTAACATATCTGCATTTAAAATATGCAAATATAATTTTCAAGTTGTAAGCTGTGGTGAATATAATTTTGCTAATAAAGTAAATATTTTTAGGACTACCAAATGACATAGACATATTCTATATTACTTTGGTGAGAGAAAAATTTCTCAGGTTCTACCATGAAACCAAAATTAAATAAAAAGAAAGAAATCGAATGCCTATAATTCGGCAGAACTGTTTCTCTTTAGGCACCCACCTGTTTTATTGGAAATCTTCCCATCAGGGCACAAGGTACAGTCAAAGCAGCAGATGGGCTGGCCTTCACGAAATTGCTTCCTGAAGCCGGGGCCACAGGCCACACTGCATATAGAACTAGGAATCTGAGTTTCCAGAAAAGTAAGAGAAAAAAATATCAGTGTAAGAATGATTATTAAAAAGGAGATTCACTGAGGAAATGATCATTTAAGACTTCTTCTATAGCAGACATTTAGAATAACATATTTGAAGTTTAGAAATACAAGGATTTTATATTTCTGAATGGAGATTTTCTCCCAATTATCCCTCTTCGACTCCCTCTCATATTTTCTTAAAGACATGAATATAGGCAGAATCAACACAAGACACACTATAGCTGCTCCAATTCATAAAATACAAATGTGTTGATAGTATATTTTCCACCAAATATGTGACAGCACATCTCTACAGTGAATTTCATTTTGTACAAGGAATGTTGATGTAACATATTGTTCACAGGAGAGGAAATATTTCTTTACATATTTGTTCACTAAAAAAGTCCTGTTCTTGGTATTTGAGTAAGGTATCCTGAATTTTTCAGGGACTCATAACTTTAGAGAATTTATAATTATATTTTAATTAAAAATTTAAAGCAATAATTAATTAATATTTGAGTCTGAATCTGCTTGATTTATTAGAATCAAATTATTTGAGTGGTTGATCTTCTTTCTTAGTCTGGCATCTGGAGGTACCTCTGATGATTCAGAGAAGGTGGGATTTATGACTTCCCATAGACAAAAAGAATTGAATGTAGATATATTCTATATCGGAAGAGGAAATACCAACAACATTCGATTTGTCGTTCGGACATTTAGCATTTGTGCCACTTTTCACAAACTTACTTGGGATTTTCTTGCCACGGATGCCAGAGTGGTTAACCATTTCCTTCTCCAGCAGATTTTACCAAAAATAAAAACTGAAGGAAAAAGGATTCAGAGACTGACCCAGACTGATAGAGCTAGTCAGTATTTGAAGGGAGATTTGAACTGGAGAAAAGGAGCCTCCCTGACCTCTGACACTCTTCCCATTATGCAGGCACATTTTAATTAAGAGCCTATAAAAGCAGGCATGGGAATTTTTGGGAAGACAAAAATTCATGATCAGATGTTAATATCAGCTATACTTTGGTGTTACAGGTCTCTTCTGAGGGTAAAAGTTTTCTACTCTCCCTCCTTTTGTTGTGATTCAAACTTGCCCACTTGATCTGAGGTATTTCCAGATTTTCATCATATGATTAATTCACATCATTATGTAACTTAATCAGAATGACTTTTAAAAGAATATTGAGAAAAGGAAATGAGAGGAATCAAGCTTCTTTCTTACTGAGAGCAAAAGCAAAAAGTAGATGTTTCAGTCCTGTCCTCGTCATTCACAATGTCTTCTTGGAAGTTTAATGTCTCATGAAAAGACAACAGTGTCCAGGCTTCTAACAGCCTCATCTATGTAGCTCTTATTCACCTGACTCTTACCTGGGGGAAATCTTCTGGCCAATCGATGTCCTCTTCATTAATGCTTAACACTTTTTCCTGAGGAATCACTTCTCCAACTTTCACCTGTGTCCTAATAGAGTCAGGTAATGATCTAAAATTCAGGATATCATATTTCTCAGGTGTCATGGAGGGTCCATCCCCGCAGAACTCAGGTTTGAATCCAGTGACAGGATTAACACACTTCAGGAAATGGTGGAGCTGAAGGCAAGGGCAGGAGTTTGTTACTCATTGAAGAAAGAAGGGCTCATTCACTCTCCTAAGTCTTGATAGTCAACTCAAAGTGGCAATGTGTTTGAAGCTTACAAAAGCCATCATTCTTTTTTTTTCATAAATTCTTCTTACTGAGTTTTACCCAGCACTCCATACTCAATTTCACTTTTTTCCTAGCAAGTCATAGGTGCCATAAGAGTATTCTAGATAATGAACCGACCTCAGATGTAATTTTAACTTTCCTCCAACAAATCATGAAATTCTTTCATATACCTCTGCTATCTTGCATTCCAGGATCCTTTTTAAATATCTGTATTCACAGACATTGTATGGTTTTCAAGAAGAAGTCTTTTTCCTTAGGGAAAAAGTCTATCCCAGATCTATAGAATATTTGATTAGGTAAATTTAGGATTAAAGAAATATTTCAATTTTTACTGCTGAAATTCAAAGTAAAGAAGAAAAGGAGAATACAAATAATTAAAAGAGTAAACAATTCCAAAAAGTTCATTGAAACAAAATAAAGGAAAATAATTCCAGTAAAATAAAATATTTAATCCCTGCTTTGTAATTGAGGATTATGAGAAAAAAAGAGATTAAGTGATTGTCCAGAGCCACACAGTTATTACATATCTGAGGAATGTTTTTAAATGAGGTCTTTTTAATTCAGTCAGTTGTCATGACTGTCTGGTGTAAAGATTAAAATTAATATCCAGTACTCCCAGTATTATATTTAATAACATATATTAAATATTTATCTTGAAGTATAAGGACGTAAGGTTAGCAAAAACCAAAAGCCGCTAGTCCCTCCTCCATCATTGATCCCAAGAGTCCACGGGTAGAAACAAGAACTCAAAATTCCCCCACATGAGACACACAAAGTGGCAAAGGAAAAGGGGATTTTGGAAAATGTAGTCCCTAGGGATCAATATTCTAAATCAATAAAATTCCCCTGTGATCCTTTGGGAGACCAGTCTCCTCATTGAATCATGAAAACATAACTTATAACATGAACTAGAGGTATATACAAATATTACAGTTTTTAAAGGGAAATTACAATAATTTGGGGATAAGAGGAAAATAAAAGGGAAAAGGAACAAACCCAATCATAGGTGCATTAACAAAAAGCCAATTAGTGGGCTGTCCTCTTTGGAAAGAGATTGTACATTCAAAAACAAAAGCAATCAAGCCCCTTGAAGTTTAAATTCGCCATATCTCAAAGTTCACTCTGAATCTTCTGGTACAGTGTGTGGTCTCTGTAGGCATCTTTCAGAGCCTTCTCAATTCTGGGAGGTAGTCTCTTGTTCTATCTTTGGCTCAAATTCAAGTCAAAGTTTACAACGATAACATAGTCCCCCATGAGGAAATTAATAATACATTCCCCACTAAGGAGGATACAGGGATTCATGTAGGAATTACACATAGATACAAAGTCTAGTTATAAGGCATATGTATCAAGTATCAAAAAAATCAAGTAATCAAAGAAATTAAAATAAAAATGACTTCTGAGTCAGATAAAAAACATATAAGAAGAAAACTTGAAAAATAATTCTGGGAAGAAGAGAAAAAAGAAGAAGAAAAATATATCACAACTCACAAGAGGTTCTTGTTGTGGTCCAAGTCCCATAAGTATACAACAATAATCAGTTACTAACCAAGTTCAGCAGTCTTTACTACAGTAAGTTGTCACATCATGAGAAAAAATAGACGAAGAGACTAGATCTTGAGAGAAATGGGAAATAGAATATCCGGGTTCAACCCTTTTCTTCGTTTCTTCGGGATAATGGAGCCAGAGCAATCGATGTTATATTCTTGATATAAAGTGTGGTACAATAAAGTCCTGCAATTATACATGTTAAACAGCCACAACCTCCAGTCTCACATATGATCAAGTCATTGTGCTTTTTTTGCAGAATGTCATCAATCCTGATAGGATTGGTTTGGTTTTGTTCACTTTTTTGTGCTTGTTTGAAATTTTGCAAGTCAAGTTCTGTGCTCCTTTGTGGTCTGTTTGTCCTTGGATTAGACATAGTCATCAACCTATGGAATGAAAAATAGACTACGGGGCATTGAGCAGGAATCAAAAATTAATTTAGAACACTTGAAGTTATCCTTTTTTTAGTGGACATATAAGATAAATTGTTTATCATACTTTTTATGCCTATAGTAGAGGCATAGAGGATACCTTGTTTTAAATTTGAGATTTCTTAGGTGTTCTGTTTCAATTTAATTGGTTCAGGTATTGAGTTATTTTGTGAGGGCTGCAAGGGGCTTAGTGATTTACCCATAGCAAGGGATCAACTGTTGACCAAATCCAGTTGATCCAAGAATAGATCTCAATTGATTTTTAATGGTAGGAGCTTTTTGGGGGATATTTTCAATAGGCTTTGGAGACATTAAATAGGATCCAGCAGTTAAAATGAAGCTTAAATATTGTACCATGGTGAGACACCACTGAACTTTGTCCTTGGAGACTTTGTGGCCACTCTTATGTAGCTCTAAGAGGAGGTGTTTGCTATCCACTTGGCATGATTCAGCATTTGGTGAGTCCATGAGTAAACCATCCATATTTTGAATTAAAATACTATTTACATGTTATGGCATCTGTATCAGCAGTTAAGAATTATGTAAACAGGACTTCCGGTCAAGATGGCCTCTTAAAAGCAGCAAAAGTTCAGACCTCTGAAAACCCTTCCTTACCAAGCACAAATTGAATAAGCCTAGGGCACCAAAATTCAAACTGAACAACCAGACAGACCCGAGGAACCCTCCTTCTGGTCTCAGATCAAAGGTACACCCACCAAGACAGAATCCTAGATCACTCAGACCCAAGGGGAAGGCAGAAGGAAGTTCCCAGGACCCCTCCCCACCCAACCCAGAGCACTGAGCCCACAGCAGCAGTGGGACCCTCAGGGCCAGCAAAAAGGCCTCAGGGCCAGCTATTCTTTTTTTTTTTAAACCCTTACCTTCCATCTTGGAGTCAATACTGTGTATTGGCTTCAAGGAAGAAGAGTGGTAAGGGCTAGGCAATGGGGGTCAAGTGACTTTCCCAGGGTTACACAGCTGGGAAGTGTCTAATGTCAGATTTGAACCTAGGACCTCCCATCTCTAGGCCTGGCTCTCAATCTACTGAACTACCCAGGTGCCCCCAGGGCAGGCTATTCTGAAGTACACACCTTGAAAGCAACCTGGGCCAGTCTTGGGGGCCACCAACACAGACAGCAGGGAAACAGAGAGAGACAGGGTGAGCCTGTAGCCCCCTGGCTGGGTCCTTCCATCTGAGTAGGTTCCTGCTTCCATCTGATCAGATTCATGTATCAGGGCAAATTCAGTCCAACCCAGCTGAACCTAAACCCATCAGGAGCCCTCAGAGCTTCTGAAAGGACAGAAACCTCAGGGCCAGCAAAGGGGTTGCTCTGAAGGGAATAGGGCTTACCTTGAAAGTAACCTGGGCCAGCCTCGAAGCATCTAACACAGACAGCAGAGGAGGTTTCCCTTGCTTCAGGGCTCATTCAGCCCAACCCAGCTGAACTTAATCCCATCAGGAGCCCACAGAGCTCAGGGAGGCCATGACCCCTACACCCCTTAGAGTGTAAGGTCTTCTAAAAGAACAGAAACCTCAGGGCTGGCAAAGGCATTGAGGTACCTTGCGGACAGTGCTATGCCAGGCTCAGAGCATGGAAGTAAGGCAGCCGAGAAGCAATGGGAGGGAACTGAGAGCAGTAACACCCAAAATACCGGCAGACAGGGGAGGGCAGGCTCTGGGCTTACCCGGGAACACAGAACAGCTGTGGAGAAAGGACAATCTGCCTGGAGCTAAAGCCTCGGACCATCAGACATATACAAAAGAGCCAGTTCTCCTCATTCAGATAGGGATGGCAAACAGTACAGAAGTACAAAAGCCGCCAAACAACAAGAAAAGCAAGAAGAAGGGGGTGACTTTGGACACATTTTATGGAGCAAAAATACAAAATATAGAGGAGATAGAAGAGGAAACACAAGCAAATGCTTTGAAACCCTCCAAAGGAAATGGAAACTCTCCACAAACCCTTGAAGAATTTCAATCTGAAATGATCAAAAAGAAGGAAGCCTTCTGGCAGGAAAAGTGAGGAATAATGCTAAAGGAAATCAACAATCTGAAACACGAAAAAATGCAACTACAGAAACAATGTGACCAAACTGAAAAGGAAAAGCAGGCTTTAGAGGTCGGAATCAGGCAAATGAAAGACAATGATCTTTCAAAAGAGCAAGAATTAATAAAGCAAAGCCAAAAGACCAAGAAATTAGAAGAAAACATAAAATATCTCACTGACAAGGAGATAGACCTGGAAAATAGAAGAAGGAGAGACAATTTGAGAATAATTGGCCTACCAGAAAAGCCAGAAATAAATAATAATCTCAACCTCATAATACAAGATATCATCAAAGAAAACTGCCCAGAGATTCTCAAACAAGGGGGCAATACAGGCATTGGAAAAAGTTCACAGAACACCCTCTACAATAAATCCCCAAAAGACAAATCCCAGGAATGTAATTGCCAAATTCCAAAGCTTTCAAGTAAAAGAAAAAATCTTACAAGAAGCCAGAAAAAGACAATTTAGATATAAATGAATGCCAATCAGGGTCACACAAGACCTTGCAATTACACTCTGAATGACCATTAGGCATTGAACATGATTTTCAGAAATGCAAGAGAGCTGGGTCTTCAACCAAGAATCAGTTATCCATCAAAACTGACTATATACTTCCAGGGGAAAGCAAGGACATTCAACAAAATAGAAGATTTCCAAGCTTTTGCAAAGAAAAGACCAGAGCTCTGTGGAAAGTTCAAAATCTAAAAACAAAGAGCATGGAATACCTGAAAAGGTAAATATGAAGGAAAGGGAAAAGGAGAAAAATGTTATCTTTTTCTTTTATTCAAATTCTCTTCTATAAGAACTATATTAATATCAAGTTATATATATATATATATACATATATATATATATTAATATGTGGGGGAAATGTAATGTGTAACTCTCAAAAATTATATGCATCATTAGAGTAGTAAGTAGAATCACTCATAGGGTACATTTGGGGAATCAAGATGATATGGAGAAAGGGGGGATAGAAAGAAAAAGGGAGGGGGGAATCATTGATGGTACTAAGATATACTCCAAAAAAGGGGGGGGGAGAACTAAATAGAATAATCTTTCTCACACAAAGTTACACATGGGAAGGGATGGGAAAGTAAACTCCAATAAGAAGGAGAGGAAGAGAGTTTTTTACTTATTCCTTACTCTCAGTGAATTCAACTCTGAGAGGGAAGAGCATCCAGATGCATTGGGGTCTTGAATTCTATCTTACCCAACAAAGGTAGGGAGAAGGGAAAACCAAGGGGGGGAAGGGGGAGGGAAAACAAAAAGAGAGGTAAGGGGAGGGGGGAGGAGGAGGGAACAAAAAGGGAGGGGGTAGAAAGGGAAACATATCAAGTGAGTGGACAAGGGTGACTGATTTAAAGTAAATCACTGGCTAAAAAGGTTATAGCTAAAGAAGAAAGGTTAAAATTAATGGAGGATATCAAAATTCCAGGGAGTCCATAAGTAATAAACATAACTTTGAATGTGAATGGGATGAACTCACCCATAAAACACAGAAGAATAGCAGAATGGATTAGAATACAAAACCCTACCAAATGTTGTCTTCAAGAAACACACATGAGGCGGGTAGACACCCACAATGTCAGATTTAAAGGATGGAGTAAGACCTTCTGGGCTTCAACTGATAGAAAGAAGGAAGGAGTTGTAATCATGATATCTGACAAAGCCAAAGCAAAAATATTAAAAGGGATAGGGAAGGTAATTATATTTTGTTAAAAGGGACTTTAGATAACGAAGAAATATCACTAGTCAACATGTATGAACCAAATAGTAAAGCACCTAAATTTCTAATGGAGAAACTGGAATTGAAGGAAGAAATAGACAATAAAACAATATTACTGGGAGATTTGAAACAACCACTATCAAATGTAGATAAATCAAATAAAAAAATAAACAAGAAAGAGGTAAAAGAAATGAAGGAAATCTTAGAAAATTTAGAGTTAATAGACATATGGCGAAAAATAAATAGAGACAAAAAGGAATACACCTTCTTCTCAGCACTACATGGCACATTCACAAAGATTGACCATACACTAGGTCACCGAAACATGGCATACAAATGCAGAAAAGCAGAAATAATAAATGCAGGCTTTTCAGATCACAAGGCAATAAAAATAATGATCATTAAGGGTACATGGAAAACCAAATCAAAAATAAATTGGAAATTAAATAATATGATACTCCAAAATCGGTTAGTTAGAGAAGAAATCATAGAAACAATTAATAATTTCATCGAGGTAAATGACAAGGGTGAGACATCCTTCCAAACCTTTTGGGATGCAGCTAAAGCAGTAATCAGAGGTAAATTCATATCACTGAGTGCATAATTAACAAACTAGGGAGGGCAGAGATCAATGAATTGGAAATGCAAATAAAAAAACTTGAAAGCGATCAAATTAAAACCCCCCAGAAGAAAACCAAACTAGAAATCCTAACAATTAAGGGAGAAATTAATAAAATTGAAAGTGATAGAACTATTGATTTCATAAATAAGACTAGAAGCTGGTACTTTGAAAAAACAAACAAAGCAGACAAAGGTCAATAAAATTTAAAAAAAGGAAAGAAGAAAAGCAAATTAAAAGCATCAAAGATGAAAAGGGGGAAATCACCTTCAATGAAGAGGAAATTAAGGCAAACATTAAAAATTACTTTGCCCAATTATAAGGCAATAAATATACCAATCAAGGCGATATGGACAAATATATAAAAAATACAAACTGCCTAGACTAACAAGAAGAAGAAATAGAATTCTTAAATAATCCCATATCAGAAAATGAAATCCAACAGGCCATCAAAGAACTCCCTAAGAAAAAATCCCCAGGGCCTGATGGATTCACCAGTGAATTCTATCAAACATTCAAAGAACAGTTAATCCCAGTACTATACAAACTATTTGACATAATAAGGAGAGGGAGTTCTACCAAACTCCTTTTATGACACAAACATAGTACTGATTCCAAAACAAGGCAGGTCAGAAACTGAGAAAGAAAATTATAGACCAATCTGCTAATGAATATAGATGCAAAAATCTTAAAAAGGATACTAGCAAAAAGACTCCAGTAAGTGATCAGAAGGGTCATCCACCATGATCAAGTAGGATTTATACCAGGGATGTAGGGCTGGTTCAATATTAGGAAAACCATCCACAAAATTAACCATATCAACAAGCAAACCAACAAAAATCACATAATTATTTTAATAGATGCAGAAAAAGCCTTTGATAAAATATAACACCCATTCCTATTAAAAACACTAGAAAGCATAGGAATAGAAGAGTCATCCCTAAAAATAATAAACATTATATATCTAAAACCATAAGCTAATATCATCTGCAATGGGGATAAACTAGATGCATTCCCAATAAGAACAGGACTGAAAGTAGGATGCCTACTATCAGCTGTATTATTTGACATTGTACTAGAAACACTAGCAGTAGAAATTAGAGAAGAAAAAGAAATTGAAGGCATCAAAATAGGCAAGGAGGAGACCAAGCTATCACTCTTTGCGGATGACATGATGGTCTACTTAAAGAATCCTAGAGATTCAACCAAAAAGCTAATCGAAATAATCAACTTTAGCAAAGTTGCAGGATACAAAATAAACCCACATAAGTCATCAGCATTTCTATATATTTCCAACACAGTTCAGCAGCAAAAACTAGAAAGAAAAATCCCATTCAAAATCACCTTAGACAAAATTAAATACCTAGGAATCTATCTCCCAAGACAAACACAGGAATGATATGAACGCAACTACAAAACACTCTCGACACATCTAAAACTAGACTTGAGCAATTGGAAAAACATTAATTGCTCATGGGTAGGAGGAGCCAATATAATAAAAATGACCATCCTACCCAAACTTATTTATCTATTTAGTGCCATACCCATTGTACTTCCAAAAAATTTCATCACTGATTTAGAAAAAAACATAACAAAGTTCATTTGGAAGAAGAAAGGATAAGGGATAACCAGGGAAATAATGAAAAAAATACAAAGGAAGGGAGCCTTACAGTCCCAGATCTCAAACTATATTACAAAGCAGAAGTAATCAAAACAGTTGGTTACTGGCTAAGAGACAGAAAGGAGGATAACTGGAATAGACTTGGGGCAAGTAACCTCAGCAAGACAGTACATGATAAACCCAAAGATCTCAGCTTTTGGTACAAAAATCCACTATTCGATAAAAACTGCTGGGAAAATTGAAAGGCACTGTGGGAGAGATTAGGTTTGGATAAACACCTCACACCCTACACCAAGATAAATTCAAAATGGGTGAATGATTTGAACATAAAGAAAGAAACTATAAGTAAATTAGGCAAACACAGAATAGTATGCATGTCAGATCTTTGGGAAGGGAAAGACTTTAAAACCAAGAAACACTTAGAAAGAGTCACAAAATGTAAAATAAATAATTTCGACTACATCAAATTAAAAAGGGTTTTTTTTGTACAAACAAAACCAATGTAACTAAAATCAGAAGGGAAGCAACAAATTGGAAAACAATCTTCATAAATCCTCTGACAAAGATTAAATTACTTAAATTTACTAAGAGCTAAATCAAATGTACAAAAAATCAAGCCATTCTCCAATTGATAAATGGGCAAGGGATATGAATAGGCAATTTTCAGTCAATGAAATCAAAACTATTAATAAGCACATGAAAAAGTACTCTAAATCTCTTATAATCAGAGAGATGCAAATCAAAACAACTCTGAGGTATCACCTCACACCTAGCAGATTGGCTAACATGGCAGCAAAGGAAAGTAATGAATGCTGTAGGGGATGTGGCAAAGTTGGGACATTAATTCATTGCTGGTGGGGTTGTGAATTGATCCAACCATTCTGGAGGGCAATTTGGAATTATGCCTAATGGGTGTTAGAAGACTGTCTGCCCTTTGATCCAGCCATAGCATTGTTGGGTTTGTACCCCAAAGAGATAATAAGGAAAAAGACTTGTACAAGAATATTCATAGGTGTGCTCTTTGTGGTGGCCAAAAATTGGAAAATGAGGGGATGCCCTTCAATTGGGGAATGGCTGAACAAATTGTGGTATATGTTGGTGATGGAATACTATTGTGCTAAAAGGAATAATAAAGTGGAGGAATTCCATGGAGACTGGAACAACCTCCAGGAAGTGATGCAGAGTGAGAGGAGCAGAACCAGGAAAACATTGTACACAGAGACTGATACACTGTGGTACAATTGAAAGTAATGGATTTCTCCATTAGTTTCAATGCAATGTCCCTGAACAATCTGCAGGGATCTAAGAGAAAAAACACTATCCACAAGCAGAGGACAAACTGTGGGAGTAAAAACTCTAAGGAAAAGCAACTACTTGACTACAGGGGTTAAAAGGACATGTCTGAGGAGAGACCCTAAATGAATATTCTAATGCAAATACCAACAACATGGAAATGGGTTCGAATCAAGAACACCTGTGAAACACAGTGGAATCATGCATTGGCTTTGGGGGGCCAGGGGGGGAGAAAAGAAAATGATCTTTGTCTCCAATGAATAATGTTTTGAAATGACCAAATAATATATTGTTTTTAAAAAGTGTGTAAACAAAGTAGGGCTTTCCAAGAAACCTTGGGGAAGATGAGCCTAGGTCTCCTTCTGCCCTTCAAGATGAAAGCAAATATATGCCTGGTATTCTCATGTATGGGCATAGAAAGAAAAGTTGACCACAAGTCTACTATTGTAAAGTATTTAGCTTTGCTAGGAACAGAAGAAATAACATTATTTATGTTGGAAATTACAGGGAGTTTCTTTATAATGTGATTGTTCACAGCTCTCAAATCCTGGACAAATTGATAGCAATCCTTGCCTTCGGGCCCCAGTTTTAGCTTTTTAACAGCAGGATGGGTGTATTGTTTTCAGGCTTGTAAAGAATTATGATTTCTTGGTCAATCAGGGAATTTATTACTGGTTTATTGCCATGAATTGCCTCCTTCAAAAGAGGGTACTGAGGAATGGAAGGAGGTAGATTTTATTTAAATCTGGACAGGAACAGCAGATTTAAGTAGGCCAATATTAGAAGATGATGTGGCCCAGGGAGAAGCAAGTATATCAGTTGGGATCTCAAAAACAGGAGTCTCCTTCATTTCATGAGTATCTTAAAGAAGTATAGGGAATAAAGTTAGGATGCCTCAGGCAGTTCCAGTGTCATAGAACCATCTGGGGAGCAAGTGTCATGGCCCTAAAATTGCACAAAAGTTCTGTCCCCAGCTAATTTAAAGGGGAGCCAGGCATTAAGAGGAAAGTGTTCCACACAAAAGGGGTCCTACAGACACTATTCTAGGGTAAAGCTTGGGAACCTTTATAGGGGTCCTTGACACTCCCCTGACATTAACTGAGTCAATGGAATTGCAATACGAATCAGGTGAACTATTCAATAGAGACCGGAAAACTCCAGAATCAAAAGGCAATCATAATAGTTGTTACTACCTTTAATATTACAAGGAGCTCATTAGTATGGGGGAGGGAGAGGATAGGGACAATGGGCAGTAAGAAGTCATGGTCTGTAAAATCAAACTTTGTAGACTCTGATTTCTGTGCCCCGAACCCCCACCCTGTACATCTTCATAATCTTTGGGCAGTACCTTGAACTGAGCCCTGAAAGGCAGTAGCTCCCTGTGTGGTTCAGGGATGAGTTCCACTCAAAATCTACTGCTGTGGGATCATTTGGTATGAGTTGTCAGGTGACTGATTTATGTCCCTAGGATTATTATCAGTCCTAAAATTATGATTCCAGAAATTAGCATTATATTTTTCATTCCTATAATTGTTCCTATAAGAATTTCTCCGTTGAGTATAGTTCATCATCACCCACAAACTATTCCTACATTTCATCATTATGTGACTCTTCTTATGACAGAATCAGCAGGTAAGGGACTGATATTTATATTCTTCGAGAGGGGCTAGTGCCATTGCTTGAGCATCATGCCCTATGTTTTATTTATCAATTTTTATCTCCAAAAATTTGATTTGTTTGCTCAAGGCCTCTATCATTATTAACTTCTTCCCTTTTTTCCTTTTTGCCTTTAAACACATAAGAATCAGTGTTTCTCAACTCTTCAAGGTCCATCTGAGGCTACCATGGCCAATGCATCTTAAAATAATCTTGGACCACCCTGCAAGATTTGTTGTCAAAATGTTTCCTTATTTGCTTTATATCTTTGTCTTTAGAAATATCAAGGTCTCAATATTGACCTGCTAGGTCAATGAGCTTATCCATGAATTGGGAGAATGTCTCATTATCTGATTGTCTAAGCCTTTCTAATTTTAACCATACTTCCATATCCTCAGAGCATTCTCGCATAGCTGTTATAATGGCATCCCTACAATGATGTAGTTGCAACTGTTCTATGCTACTTTTATAATCCCATGCAGGATCCTGAGCTGGTCAATGTGTTCACCCCTTGACCATGTTAACATAAGAGGTTATTTCATTTTTCTCACATTCCATTAGAAAAGCATTGAGCAAATTCTCAATATCCTTAGAGGATTGGTCATATTGATAAAAAAATATTAGCCATATTCTTGATCATGACCAAAGTTTCAGATTCAAATGAAGGTACATTATGTTTCAGTTCTCTAATTTCTTGGGATATAAAAGGAAAATGATGTCTTAGGTTCACCACATTCCCAATGCTTCCTATTTTGGTCACTTCCCTAAATGGGAAAAAAGCTTCATAGTAGTCATCTGATGTCTATGATTCCTTAGGAATTGACTGTGGGGATGCTAAAGCAAAATGGGTAGGAACAGTTATGGGAGTAGAATGATATTTATTTGGAGTTTGGTCTAATCTTGGGGTGGGAGAAAGGGCAGGAGAATATGGAGGGTTAAAGGAAATCAGAAGAGGTAAGATCAGCCAGGAGTTCCAGAGAATGAGAGAGATGTTGCAGAGTACTAGAGAGAAGGATCTGTACCTGATATATATGAGGGGGGGGGTTCCTCTCCATTTCAGGAGAAAAAGGACCATCCTCTATTTGTGGTTCAGAAGTAAGTTCATACAATTCAGATATATTTCGGGTGGGATCAGTATTTTTCATTGGTCATTTAAGTGTTCGATAGTTTTTCTTTTTAATTTTCATTTTGGCCTGCATTTCTACTTTAATCTCTCATATAGAGGCATCTTTTGTTTTAATGAAGATCAGAAAAATAAAATATGGTAAGATATAAGGATGAAGAGGGAATTTGTAATTGTACATGCTTCTAATTGGATAAAAACAAAAGGCTTTCACATATGGTAGCATTTATATTGCTCAGCATTTTGATCAAAAAAGGAGAAAAATAATATATATTTATTGATTTATTATTTAATTATTACTATTATAATGGGTAGGGTTATAAGGTGAGGGCATTTACCTCATTTTATTATATTTCATTATGATTTTATTGGATTATTTTTTTAAAGGGGAAAAATTAAATTATTTATTTATTGCTGCCATCTAGTGGCAGCAGACAACCACTGTGTCTAAGCAGGAAAAGGGGAAAAAATAAAAGAGAAGAGAAAGGAAAAAAAAGGAAGAAGAAGAAATAAGAAAAAAAAAACAGTACATTATATTGAACTCTAGCGACCAGGAGGCAGCTCTACAACTGTGAGGGGTTAGGGGTGGTTTTCAGGGTAAGGGCTGTGGTTTGGGGCTGCTAGAATCCAAAATGGAAGATATTACTACACAATTGGGCAGAGACTGGGAGATGAATTTATGGCAAATTTGGTAAAGCAAGGAGGGGTAGGAATTAAGCTGGGTTGGTTTAAAAGAGCGCTAGAACTCTCCCAGTCAAGGCAAAGAGCCTGATGGAGCCTAGGGGGCAGTCAGCTGTTCATTGGTGCGAGGGGCTTCCCTTCCACACTGGCTAGGGAAAGGGAAGCTTATATTTACCATCTGGAATGGATCAGGGCAGCAGAAGTGGCAAAAGCAGCAGCAGAAGCAGCAAAAGCAGCAGCAACTCGGGAGTAGGGGCCAGGCTAGAACTAGCTCTGACTAAAAAAAAAGAAATCCCCATAGTAGTTGGGGTGCAGGTATGGGAGGACAAGCCAGATATGACTAGGCTTTAGCAGCTGCAGTACTTAGTGGCAGCATAGGCGGGGCCTGGGATGCCATGGCTGAGGTAGTAGTTTGAGGCAGCTGGGGAGGGTGGGCCTGCCTCTTAGCCAGGGTTTGGCCAAGCTGCAGACATGAACGGTCAATCAGGCTCATTGGGCTGCTTTCCATGCCTTGGGTGGGGAGCTGCTTCTCCACCAAGTCCCCTAAATTAAGGCAGCTGGGACAGTAAGAGCCTGCAGGCCCACCAGGGTTTATAAAAATACTCACAGCTGCCATAGGCTCAGAAGGTAGAAGCACAGCTATAGGAATGAGCCACAGTTGGGCAGCTAGAGAAGGGTTTGAAAAATCCCAGTAGAAAAGCAGTTTCGGTTGCAAACCAGGAGCAGTTTTGAAACCAACAGGATGCTGGGCTGTAACCAGGCTGTAGGGTTTAAAGAAACAGGCTGCCAGATTTTCTTCTAAGGGAAAAAAAAAGTTCTAGAATCTCTTTTTGATCTGTCAAAAAATATAAAGATTAAAATTAATATCCAGGACTACAAGTAATCTATTTAGTAACATTTATTAAATATTTATAATGAAGAATAAGAAATCAAGGCTAGCAAAAACCAAGAGCTACTCCTCCCTCATCCACCATGGATCCCAGAGACTGGAACTCAAAACTCCCCCCATGTAAGGAGACACACAAACAGGAAAAGGAAAAGGGTATTGTGGGAAATGTAGTCTCTAAGGTTCAATATTCTAAATCAGTACACTTGTCAATTAAGAGATGGGAGGTAGTGAAGTCAGTACACAAAGGACAGGAGCTTAGGGTTGTTTGTTTTTTTTTTTTCTGGATCATCTGTTTCCTGGTAAACATCTTTCTCCTGATTTAGTAACAAACATCTCCTATGGTGGCTAAGTTTCTGTGCCTCATCTTTGGTCTATTTAAGAAAGACATGTTTTTCTGACTCAAAATTCTCTTAATGATTACTGAATAAAATTTGTTGAACTTCCAGTCAGTTCTGTGGTGACTGATGACAGAATTTTATTTCATAGAATATATTCTGTATAATTATATTTTAAATATGCTTATGCAAAGTCTAGGCTTTTTGTACCCAGATATATGAGCTTATTTTATGAATTCTACTAGGCTAAGATGATTCCATACACCTCCAAGTTCCCAACATGTCCACCAAGCAACCAGTTACTCTAGGACTTAGCAATACGACATAGAATACAATTTTCACTACTGGGTTCTCTACTTTTTAAGAAATAAATGTATCATTCAGGCAACTGTGAATATAATCATTCATGTGCAGATATCAAATATTTTGATCAGCATTCATTTGTTGTTAGAAGGTAAAACAGAATTGATCAATGAGATTCTATATATAAGCATCATGGTATTGGTAGTATATAATTGAAAATCAGTTACCCTAAAAAAAACTATATTTCCCAGGAGTCCATTGACTTCCTCTAATTACATACTTCCTGTAGATATGGGATATTAGGTGGGGACAGGGAAGGTCCCAGCTCTTCACTTTCTGTCCTGAGCTTGGTGTTGAACTGACTGATCAGCCATGGGCACATGGTCTTCATTTTATATCTTCTTTATTCCTTGATTTCTAATGATCACTAATAACACTCTTAAAATATAATATTTCTATTATTAGAGATTATAATTGAATTTTTACAGTTGGTGAACAAATGGGACAAGAAATTTTCTCAATTGTTTTTAGATAACCTAGATAATTTTTTAAAGTCACATTTCTCCTGCCAAAGCTTTTTGCCCACCTCACCCACCCCCAGAAACTCCAAATCTCTTTGGAGCTGCTGTGTTTTTTTTTTGTTTGTTTGTTTGTTTTTCTACTTTTTGCTGGTTGCTTGTTCTCTCTACTGTCCTGGCCTGGCTGGAGGTCTCTTGGTGAAGAAGAGATAAACCACTTCTCTAGCCCAACTGAATGAGTCCTTCATTCCTCGTTTCTCTTTCTTTCTCTGTTCCTCACTGTTGACTCTGGCATTGCTGATACTGCTTCCTCCAGCCCCTGACCCCAATCGCTTATCTGGCCCCAAGTCCCAGTCTCCCAGCAGCTCTGCTCCTAAAATCGGCCTTCCAATGAGACCCTGACCCTACTGATATTGCTGATTATTGCCACCAAGAAGCTAAGAGTCAGGGAAGATGGTAAAAAAAAAAACTGGGGTGTTCTGTCCTTAGGCAACAATTAGCATCCATGTGGCAGAGGAAGGTTGGAGGGTGGGGGGTGAGGAGAAAAAAGATACTCTTCCAAACAAGAAGTTGATTATAAGCATGGCATATTCTATGAAAGAGCAGTGCATTGTCTATTTCATACAGCTTCTACCATTCATGAGTACAGTGATCCTTTTACTTATCTTACCTGAGACTCAGGGGAGAAGTTTATCTCTCTGCAACTCTTTTTCCATTTGGGACTGCCCAGTTTGAGATTCCTAAAACCCATGTTCTCCCAGTACTGACAAAAGGAATCTCAAGGGATTTTTTTAAGGAACTTTATAGAGACTGGAGGTTAAATTTTTAAGGCCTTTTCAGACTCCATTGTTTTATAAAATCCTCTGCATTTTATTGTATTTTGCTGATTATTTTCTTTTAGATTTAATTTTGTTTTAAGTTCATATATTAATGTATTCAATACTCTTCTATTAAACTTAATCATTTTAATCTACTGAAACTTAACTATTACTGTTTCCTTTCCCCTAGGGCTACTGCACAAAATATTGTAAAAGCCCATAAATATTTCCCCATTTATCATTTATTAATTTTCACATCGATATTGGATGAACTCAATCTAGCTAACAAACTTTAGAGTATTTAAAAAGCTAAGAATTTAATAATGATTTTAAGCAGTCTTCAGATATAATTTTAATTAACTAGTTGTTTCTGAATGGATGAATTTTTTTATGTTTATATTTTAAAGAATGCTGAATTGAAGCTAGAGAAACAAAGAACTGTTCCTCAAAAAATGTTTATATGAATCAGGAAGCCAAAAAAAGAGCTCCTGAAAAACCTATTCAAGTTAATTTACTTCTACCAGAAAAAGCTAGATTTCTTGGTGATATTCTAAACCCAAATAAGTTTTACTTTGTTTAAAAACATATTTTCCAAGGCTGAAAGATTTGCAACATCTGTAAAAATTGTCACAAATATCGATCAGTTCATAGTTTGTTTTTGTTGTTTTTTTTTGTCATAGAGCAACTTATATGAAATATGATAATGGGTTTGTTTGCTATTATAATTAACTGGGCTATTGTGAATTTTGGGGATTTTGGCACTTCTTTGAATGTGCATTATCTACTATATTAATGTTTTATTCTGAAAATCACTTGTACTCACATAGTGGTTAAGTTAAAAAGGAAATAGATCTCATTTTCTGGGTGAGAAACCTTTGTACTCTACATTTCCTTAGTGGACACAGTGTGTATATATCTGTAAGCTATATATATTTGAATTTTAAAACACTTTTGTTATTGTTTTTTGCTTACAGGTACAACAAACTATTTGTTTTATTTTCCCTCCTTTTTCTGTTTGATGCACATGTCAACAGCATTTAGAAGATTTTTTAAACTTTTTTTTTATTTGCAGTAATATAAGTTTAAAATATATTTGCTGCAATATGAATGTATACCCAAAAGCCTTAGACTATTGAAACCTGCCATTTATTAAAAAATACTTATGGGACTTTGCTTAATGATTCTGTCTGGTTCCAGGAGAAGAAAAATACATAGAGTCATTGCACATTGCCAAATAATCACAAAGCTAAACAGCATAGTGTCAATCAAGCACAAGGTCAAAGAGACCAACCAATACCAATTGGATTGATGAAATTTTGAGGCAAGACAAGAGGACTTAAACTAGTTTGGGGTGTGAGGTTGAGGCTGTTTTGAAATATATCAGAGGCAATTCTTCCTTGTCCTACATTCTACCAAGTACCTCAAATTTAACTCCTACTTGGCTCCTATAATCTAGTCCCTATTCTGTCTTTCATAGTGTGGCAAATTCCTGTAGTCTTGGCTGCAAATGGGTAAGTAAAATAGTACTGCATTTTGTCCCTCAGACATATGGGATAGACTTTACTTTAATTGAACCGTAATATAAGGGTTCCTTATGAATTTATTCTTCTTTACTCAAAATTTTGTGCACATAAAATTTTGGTATTTTGATTCTGTTTTTGAATTTTTTCTTTCTCCCAAAAAGTTTACTTGTTCTTCCATTCATTTTTCTTTTATGTTTCTGTTTTTTTTCTTTTGATAATTGATTCATATACCTCAAAACTCAGCCATGCATCCCTAAGTGATCCCTGTGTTTTTCAACATCCTCTTCAGGGGGTAATGTATTATTTTAAATTGCAAAGTTTAAATTTTTTTTGAGAATAATTTTAGGTTAAGAAACATTCTACATCTCTAAATCAGAAAGTGAAGTATTTGGAGAAGGCACCATGAAGATGCCTGCACAGACCACACAATTCAGCAGAAGATCCAGAGGGAACATTGGGTTGTGGCTATTTGAACTGTGTGTGGTTGAATGCATTTATTTTGACTGTATACTCTTATGCAAAAGGGGACTGCTCCCTAACTATATTTTTGTAAATGTGCTTAGCAGTCATTGATTTTGTTCTCTTTTCCTTTTCCCCTAAATTATTGTAATTTCAATGTTGGTTATGTTATAAGATCTATTGGAGAAATTAGTCTTCCTCAGCTCTCAGTGGGCAATATATAATTGAAAATCTGTTACCCTAAAAAAGAATTACATTTCCCAGGAGCCCACTGACTTCTTGTCATTATGTCCTTCCTAAAGATAGTGGATATTAGGTGGGGATGTGGAAAGTCTGAGCATATTACTTCCTGTTCTAAGCTTGGTCATGGTTTAGAGGGTGTATGACCTGGTTGATCAGCCATAGACACATGTTCTTTATTTTGTATCTTCCTTATTCTTTGATTTCTAATGATCATTAATAAATCTATTAAAATATAGTACTTCTATTATTAGAAATTATAATCTAATTTTTATAGTATTATTGTGATCTAGCACAGAATAAATATCCTAAATTTGAGTTGAGTTAATGGAACTCTCCTACCACATAGAGTTATATGCTGAAAAATGTGTATAAAGAAGAACATCAATATTTTTCCCAAGATCATTATATTAGAATTGGAGTAAATGGTAACTATCTAAGAGAATACCATTGTTTTTACACAGAACGTCATATAATCAATTAAAATAGACAAAAATAGGGAGTAAGTGGTCATATTGAAGTCTCACATTATTGCAATATCATACAAAGATAGATGTTTCAACATAGAATAATGTATTTTCTTATTTTAGTATATGGTTTGGGTTTGGGGTTTTATAAGGTTATTCACTACCAAATATGAATACTATGGAAATATGTTTTGAGTAATAATACACATATGACCAAGATTGAATTGTTTCTCAACTCCAGGAATGGGGAGGGAAAATGAGATGGAGAGAGCATGAATAATATAATTTTGGAAAAGAAATGAAAATTTGTTATTAAAATAAAATAATGATAAAACAAAACCAAGTATTTTGAGTAGCCTGTGCAAATTCTAGGTTGCAAGAGGATGGTTACCTTCCAAGAAAGAAACGGGTATGCTAGAAGTTCTGATAAATCTTTTATCTCAGTCTGAAGCATTTGGTGGAGAGAATGAGCCAATAAATAAACTGCATTGTAGATATTGGAACTCAGTTCCATTATGGTCTTGTCAAAATAAATAGTAGGTACATCTTCAAAGTACAAATTTTCATTGCATTGCCGAAAAGTTATATTTAAATTCTTTATTTCTGAAAGTAAACAATGAAAGACTATCTGCCAGTAAGATTTAAGGAAAATGTCCTCAGGGTTGGCTTGGGGATGCACACTTTTTAGGAAATCTGTGAAACCAGGAATCTCCCTCTTGAATTGAGAAAATATTAATATACCATGAAAATTGCTCATCATTTCACCTGTAGAATCTGCAGAAAAATCCCAGGAAGCACTGGTGACCAACATCTTTCCATAAAATGGAAAGGCAAACAATAATTCAGAAAAAAATTTAAGGGAGTCTGTATTTCCATAGATGAAAATCACATTGGATGAGGACCCAAGGATCCTAGACAAGAATTTAAAAGGATCACCTTCATATTTAAGTTTATCAGAAACTCGTTCTATAAAAGCCAGACAGATACCATTCCAGGCCATCTCCTCTTTTAGATGCTTGGAGAATTGTTCCCCTGTCAGGTCATCTGAAATAACAAGTCCCATCCATGTCCAACCAAAATGTAGCATCAGTTGAACTACCGCCAGGTGCAGAGTGGATTCCCTGCTGCCCAGCTGATAGATGTATGGATACAGGACCTCATCAGACAGGAGAAGATCAAAGGAGCCATAGCTGATCTACATGAATATAAAGAAGAAATAACTGGAGTGCTGATATAGAAGCAATATCTGAGTTCTTTAAATTTCATCTCAAGCAAATATCAAAGCCTTATATATTGAAAATATTGATAAATTCTCTTTAATATAATTGGATAGATCTTGGCTACAATAGATTTAATAGAAGGCAATTCTGCAGGTGGATTCAGGATTCAGATCACAACATGACAGAATTAAGAAGTGACATATTTTGAAAGGAACTCCTAATCTATCCTAATATAAACTATCCTTTTACTAATATCTCCTCAAACAATTATCTCTGTTTGAAGCTTTGTAGTGAGGTAATATCATCTTCCACTAACAACAGTATTCTACTTTTAGACAACTCTTCCTATTAGTCCCTTTTTTCTTACATTCATCATTTTCAAAATCAGCTTCTTTGGAACATCTGCTCATTGCTCCAAATTCTTTTATTGTGGTGCAAACAGAACAGACTCTTAAGTCTCTTGAGTGAACTCATGAGTTTAATATTGAAGCATAGATATATGTCCTCTTAATTGATCTCATCACTTTTTAACCTTATACAACAACCATGCTTTATCCAGCCTTTCTGTGCCAAGAATTTTATTCATGTCTGAGTAAGAAGGAGCAATTGAAGGATGAAGATTTTTAATCAGGGGACCACAAAATTTCCAAATCAAATGTATATAAGAATAATAGGACTCAGACTTAATAGGAGTTGCTAGTCCCCCCTTCAAACCCAATACCTCATTGGTATCTATCAACACTCTCCTGTAGCTCCTAGGAGCTCTAGCAAGCAAAGTGACCACATACTAGTAAAACTTTATTGGCAGACAATCTAAACCAGGTGTAGGATAAGTGTCCAGCCCCATCCACAGACTCGGTTAGGAATGAAATGCTACTGCATGAAAATGGGATGATGAGAACAATTTGTTCCAAAGGCCATCAAGTCAGCTAATTCAGTAGCTATTGAGCAAAAGTAGTACAAAAGTAATTTATGAGAGTAACATAATTACTGCCTGCTTTTCTGACCCAACAGAATAATAAAAATTACACAAAATAATGAGGATACATTCATTTTTTCTTATAACTCTATTTTCCTTATTAGCAACTTTTGCATCATGAATATCACATGACACTGTATACTCAATGTGGTTTGAATGGAATTGTACTGATTCCTAGTTGGGAAATTAGTCATTTATTTGAGTGACCCGAACTTCAAAGGAATGTTGATATTCACAATTGCTACTCATAGGAACTTGCTAAAAAAAGGGGGATGATGGATCATCATCACCATGATCTTTGAAGAATGAAAACTGTGAAACTACCAAGGGGCCATGTAAAGAAACAATGACATTATAAGTAAGTTGTGTCAGAGAAATACCAGGGAATTTATGGAAATATGTAATTCCTTACTTTCCTAGTGCAAATACCCATCTTACTTGCCTATGAAGGGGTGCATTTGGGCAAGCAAGTAAATGGAGACCAGCCTTTGCACTTAACCAGCTCTTGATTCTGCTTCATTGTCATGATAATGACTCCATATCCAGAACACCCAGGGGTTTTTTCTTCTTCATCATAATATTCTCTGAGGATCCAGTTAGAAAATGCATATCAGGCATTGAATATTTATTCCCCAGAAATATGTTCCCTTGAACAGATAAACAATCTGTGTCTAAAGAATACATCACATATTTAACAAATCAGGCCCAGATTAAATAAAGGAACAAATTCTCAGCTGAAATTTCAAGATCACTCTGAACACAGAATTAGATGCTAATTATTAGAACAGAGCACTGAAGGGATGGACAGATGCTTCATATAGGTAGCATAAATGTACAAATTAATTTCACAATGTATATAAGCATAGTCCTTACCCTGGCAAATTTCTGTTCTGAGACTGGAAAAAAATAACCTCTCCAAATTCCTCAGAATGTTTCCCTAATATTCCAAGGTGAACTGAGAGGATACGACTATTGCTGGGGAAAATGTTTACTCATTCAAAATTATCACTCAAAATGAATAATTCAATATAGCATCACCTCAATTAAAGAACAGAGTGAGTTACTTCAAGGACGAGACAATTTTCTCCTTTTTCTATTTCTTATTTCAAATCTGTGCCTAGGGCTTCTTGATGAATGTGAATTGGCTCCCTGATGCCAGTACAGATTATATAAAGAATTGTGTATTATTAAATCATAGAGTGTATGGGGTGAAAATGGGCAATAGTATTGCCTCACTTACCTGTGGGACTTTATAGATTCCTAACAAAGTGGCCATGGCCATGGACAGTGTAGATGACATCCCTCCAATGACAACCATTGATTTGTGCTTCTTGTCACAGCTATAGTTAGGGATCGTTGGCCCCTTCCCTGACAACCACATCAATGAGTTCTCCACAGCCAATCGACTTTCATGGAAGTTATTGAGCAGCTGGTATCCCAGAGATATGTTGGGCAGCAAATGGGGGTCCTTGTTGATCTCATCCACAGCAAATTGGACAGTGAGAAAATGTTGGTAATGTTTGAGCATGTAACTAATGTGACGAGGAAAAAGTAAGAATTAGGCACAGCTTGGCAGGCACAGGAATGGCAAAGTATCACTATGGATAAAATATGGGTCATTAGCTGAGTGTTTCAAAGACTATATAGAAACTATGACTGATACTTAAAGGGCTATAATTGAGTGAAGGAAAAAAATGTAAGTGGAAAATTTACACACTGGATGAAATTAGGAGTGTGCAAGTGAGTGTATACACCTCTTCATGTGACACTGGAATCAATGAATAACGGAGAGACAACTGTGAGAATAGTGTATTTGGGATGGAGTGGGAGGATATGGACATAATGCTCAAGGCTTTTGTTTTCAGTATATTCAGTCTATTCAGGCAATGATAACAGTTGACTTTTAGGAGAAATGTGAGATATTGGAAGTTTGTCAAGTCTAGCATGAGAGTTAGAATAGCTTTTGTGGAAAAAAGAAAAATAAATCACCCACAGCAGTATCCAGCAGTACATTTCTAATGTCGCAGTGAAATCGATCTGCAACTGTTTCTGATATTCTCTATTTTTTTAACACAAGCTGAGCAGGAGGGGAAGCAATAATTGCTACAAATAATCTGGGGTAGGTGTTTGACAATACTTAAATAAGTGATTGTTGCAGTTTGAGAAGTCATGCTATCAGAAATTCCACAGTGGAAAAGAGTAGCCACTTGTCCCTTCTGATATTTTCCACCATGGTTTATTTACATATTTATTTGTAAATTAAATTTTCTGTGCCAAACACCATTATTGGAGCTAGAAATTTAAATATAAAATTTAAATTCTAATTTGTATTTATCTATACATTCAATTCATAGGAAATAAATTGTATATATACATGTACATTTATATATACATGCAATAAATGTACAAAGTATATATACAAAACAGTTTACCAAGAATTTTAGTAATTTAGTAAAAATAATTTGAAAATTCAAAGTAAAACCATTATTGTAAGTAGTAGTCATGATCAGCTTTAAAGGAAAAAAAAAAGTATTTTGGTGGACAGAATAGACATGAGAGCATCTTTGAGACATAGGTAACAGCCTGTGTTAAAATACCATGAATGAACTGTGATTTCATGGGTGAAAGAAAGCAACAAAATCCATTTAGACTCAATGGCAATATCTTGAAATGGATTGTTGTATAATAAACCTTCAAAGGAAAAGTAGTTTTGAATCAGAGGCTGAAAAGCTCTGAAACTGCAATAAATAAGTTCTAATTTGGTACTGTTGGCCATAATTGGCCATTGATGCTCCTTTGTACCTGGAGCCAAGGAATAATATTGGCACAAAACTTAGGTCATCAAACATTATTCCAGTAGCTTTGTGAAGACCCAAACATTCCTACCAAAAACTAATCTTTCCAAGATACATCAGGTCTTCTGCTTTCTTTTAAGGTTCAAGACACCACTGTATGTAAAAGGAATGCCTTCAATACTTACATCACTTTAACCATTAGAAGGTCATTCTTTCTAAAAACCCTAAATTTCTTTGTTGGCAAATTTAAAGCAGCTCTCATATTTATTGACTTGATTCAAGAAAATTTAAAAAATGAAGTGAGTTGTCCAAATCACCCATCATTGGTACATGATAACAGTTGCACATTTCCCCTAGATTTCCACATCCTCTTCAACCTTCTGTTGAATTTTGTATGATGCTGAATATAACATAATCCACTAATAGTGGTCGGAGTAGAATTTCATACTAAGAGACCCTCACATTCTTTGTACTATAAGAAAATTCTTCTCTTCCAATTGTTTCATTTTTACTAAATTTATCCAATACATTTTCTCATTGTTACCACTTCAGTTATTTTATTTTGGTGTTGTTGATTTTAAAGGCATAGTAAAGACTGCATATAACACAGCCAAGTATCTCCTTACTTGATTCCTTTGCCATCACCCTTCTTCCAAGACTGTTTTTTGACCTAAGTTTACATTCATTCTTTTATTAAAATTTTCTAGCTCTGTTTCTTTGGAAAATAGGATGGATTGCACTCTTGTAATTCACCAAGCCCTTAGAAAAGGTGGAACATAAATTATTGCATTTGGGGGATATATTGATTGAAAAAACTGGGCCCTCCCCATTATATTCAGAATTGTCAGTAACTACCATTAAAGATGTTTAAAAAGAGAATCTTGACAGTTATTAGTTGGGAAAAATACTTTAGTCATAACAAAACCTAATGAGATTGCTAAAATACTTTCTCTATCCTCAGACATGTATGTTCATAATAAAGACAAGATGAAGAAATTCTGGCAAAAAAGAAGACAATTATCAACTCATAGAAGGATTGAAAGGAGTACAACTTTGAAGGAAGACTATGAGGAGCTGTAATAAATTTTCATATGTAAAGGAAAAGAATTATATTAGAGTAAGGGAAATAGTCATGAGTGATTTTCCATGCCCATGGCTTAGCAAAACTCCCCCTGCTGACTAGATAATACATGTGAGAGGAATAAGAAATATCATGCATTTCACACATTTCAGGTTGGATATATCCTAGAAAAGAACACAATGCCATTTTCTTGGAGGACATTGTGCTAACAATTTATTGGTGATTCTAAAATCAGATTAAATCACTATCTTCTCTCCTAAAACTAAAGAAAAAATAAGAAGGTTGAAAAAGAGTCAGAAAGAAAAATATAGAAATCAGAGTAAAAAGATTGGGGTTAAGAAAAAGAAATGAGGGGATTTTATATACATAATCTTTAAAGTTATCAAAAGAGCAGTCTTATTCAAAAGGGGAATTATTGACACACACAATAATCTCAAATATAGCTAACTTTGCCATGTTCTTAATTGACAAATTATTCAGGCATCTAAATACATGGCCCTTGTGGATATTTAAAACTTAACATTGTTGGGTATTTTATTCATATTTTACTATTATATTATAATTGCAAAACCCCAATAAGAAATTACTTTCAACAAATTGTCCTAAACCCCATAAAAGCTTGTAGGGAAAGATAAGTATTTTGTATATTTCTATTGCTAAATCTCTTTCAGACAGGTAAGACATGAACCTTTTGTTTGGATCAAACTTTAGAGTGATTGTAGATTTCTGAATTAATTCTCTTTCTTGTTGACTTAGTAAGTCAATTATAGACCCTTTTTCCAATTTGTTACATCAGATTCAGAGACTTCCCCTGGCAAACTTATCCAATCAGAGGATAAGAAATTGATTCCAAAAACTTCCTCACCAATATGTGTCTGATAAGAAGTCTGTCTCTCCGTATTTGAGACTCGTAGCCTTTTCTCAAATAAGGATATTCTTGGGGAACCTAATTGTGCCACTTGAATCCCAATATTCAGTGTTTTCCTTCCCTGATATGTCTCCTGAATCATTTCCCTTCATGAGTATCTTCCATTCATGGTGACAAATTCCTCATTATCTGTGTTGCCACATAGTATGTATATATACTTTCAGTCTGCCTGTTTGCTCCAAAATATACATTGGAAAAGCCTATGATTTTAACTTCTTCCTGACTACCATTTTCCTCCTAACATTCAAAGCCAAATCTTTTCCTTACCCAAAGCTGTGAGGCCAGGTGAAACACAATTCTGCCCACAAGACCAGTCAGTCAGGAATGTGAATGATGACATTTCAACAATGAGAAAAATAACACAGAAATAACAACTTACTATGATTCTACAGCTTTCCATAGTGGAGGGTATTTGAAAGACTTCTTGTCAGTCTGTAATTCAGCATTCTCATATAAGGACAGGAAGGCCCCTATAACGATGTCTCCTTCCTTTGTATACATAGAGCTGAAATCTCTTCTTAAGTGACAAGGAGGCTCCCCAATCTGATATTTAGAAAAAGAAAACTGAAAAATCAGGATCACAAACAATCTAGAGAAAAATAGCCCCAGTTTCCTCAAATTCATTGCCAAACTTCAAAATCTATGAAGTATTAAAGAAAAGAGAAATCTAATAGGATTGGGCATTTTTTTCATGAATCTACAGACACATTCTCTGTTTCTAAAGATTGTGATTTTATAATAATATTTTAAACGGTTCTATTTTGAACAGATCCTCATACTTGGGAAAGCCTAATAGGAGACATGTCACAGGCCTCTGTTTAGGTTAAAGGGAAAAGATTGCTGAATAGGGTATATTTATGAGACATTTTTACCTTCTGAATGTTATTCACCGTGTTCCCTATGGATAGGGAGTGAAAATGGCCTCATCTTTATGCCTCTGGAGTGATAGTCAAAAAACATGTTGACCAGAGTCTGAAAGTGAGAGCATCTGGGGACCTTCCTGGCCGGCAACTCTTCACCTGCATCCTCCTTCCTTCCAGAGTTAAAAACTCAAGTGATGAAATAAGTTTGGCCACCTGCTTCCTTGCTTCAATCTCTGCTGTATTAGCATCTTCCCTGGGGTTTGAGAGGTCCAGAGTGCTGTTGGCTGAAGGACTTCTGGAGTGATACTTCCCCTCTCACCAAACTAATTCACTGCAATGACACGATATTTCCAGATATTACATCAGGCAGATTCCAGCTTTATATGAAGAGGCAGAAAGTCTCAGTGATAGTTTCCATGACAAGGCCCAACAGTTCCTAGATGGTGCTGAAGCTAGCTGTGATAACACACACTAAGTGAATCCTGAATGAACATATACATAACAATAAAAAGAATTTCAATGTTTGATGATACCCTTACCATGAATTTTTCTTCCAGAGATTTTGATCACAACCCAGATATACCTGTCCGTTCTGGAAGACTCTTTCTTAATCTTCCCATCAGTTTCCCTTTGTGGGACCACCACTAATTCTACATGTATACCTAATTTCTCAATATAGCCAAATGTCACCAAAGAATATACTATCACTTCATCTATTTGCTATATATATCATGTGATCCAGTTTACTTATGTTTTTCACCTGCAAATAATTAATAATGATGTCTACACTAGTTTCCTTTATATGGCCTTTATTATAACAAATCCCACTTTGATAATACCTATTAAAATTATTTATTTTTAAAATATTACTCTTTTCATTAAAGAATTATAGTTTTCTATGTAATGTTATATCAATTCATTGCTGTGACCCCTCCTGAATTAACTACTTAAGGATAATTTCATTCTCAGCCCATGATTACCTACAGCTACACTGGACCATCGCCAACCATTTTATTCACTGTGTCTAGAACAGTGCTTTACATGTAAAAGGTGATGAATAAATGCTGGCTGGCTTCTTGCTATCAAATTCACATTTGGGAGAAGACAAAAAACCATTACTGTAGTCTGTAGTAGAGGATGGCTAAATAAAACACTTGAGTTCAGATATGGAAATATGTACAAAATTTGGTCTTCTACAAGATTTTTAGAGAATGTGGGCTACCTTCTCTTCCATTTTAAGGAAAAGCTGAGAGGCTGTGAAAGGAAATTCAAATTTCTCTTTGATCTCTTTGAGTTCACAGTTATGGAAAGGAATCCTTTATTTTCTTTGTCTAGTTGGAGTTAAACCTTTGGTTAACAATAACTTAAGTACCCCTACTTAGTACCTTTGAAGATTGTGAGGACAGGATTAACTCTCTTCTTTCTATCTTTTGATTAAATCCAAATAAGCTTGATTTAGATGAGAAGCCAGTAAGATACTGGAGAGCTCTACCTTTTTTCCTAACTCAAATGGTCAGAAACTTTTGAGTTCATACATAACAGTTTACACACTCAGAAATGTGTGAATCTTAGGAGGAGAGTTAACACCTATAGAGGTCTTAAGTCAATCCCTAGGACATTGCCTCTGAGCAGTGCTAGACAATTTGGAAACTGTGATTGGTCCCTGTGAAGAGGAGACAGGACACCATCATAAAAGCCACAAAACACTTTGGCTGAAGCAGTCTGGTCAAGTTGAGTCTTAAGGAGATTGTCTCTTGGAGTTAGTCTTAGATGGAACTTCACTGGAGCCTGGAGCCTGCAATGTGTATTGAGGCTTCAACATAGATTCTGACTCCTGGATTGTTTCATTGGGTAATTTAAAAGAGCTGACTCCCTTCCTAGTTTCCTAAGAGACTAGCTTCTGTTTTGGAGGAAGCCTTTTAGTTAATCACTACCTTTTCTCCTGGCTGAGGACAAGTATTTTCTCTAATCTCTTTCACATTTCTCTACTTTGTTGTTTCCCTTCTAATTTGGTAAATATCTCTGACTTAAATATAGTAATTATACGAACCACATTTTTTAAAATATAATTTACATCCAGCCCCTAAATTTAACTATTACAAAGTGGATCCAAGATGATGGAGGAGAGGCAAAAAGGCTAAGACCTCTCTGACTTTACTCTCCAAATAACATTGAAAGAGGGATTAAAAAGATTTCTGGTGGAGTAAAACCAACACAGAAACAGATTTAAACAACTATTTGTAGAAAACATACGGGGAGAAAGACAGAGAGGGTGAGTTACACTGAGTTGAGAAGGGTGTATTCCACAAAATGTTCGTTCCAAGGAGCAGAAGCAAAGGGGGCGGGGGGTTAGTGGAAGGGAATATTAAGTGAGGGAAGTCGTACCTTTCAACATGAAACCCATAAACCCCAAACTTGTGACCTAGTGGGATCTGATGAAACCTAGGTTTCAGGACTAGCTTGTAGGTTGGAGACCCCAAAGTTTGTCCTTGTGCCCTGTTCCCATGAAAATGCACCCTGAAAGGAATCCCAGGTTAGCATGTTCAGACTGAGTGGGACCCTCAGATGAATGACAATTGGAATTATATAGGACTAAGCATATGCTAAGGACACACTTTGTCTTAGGTAGTCTACCCATTGTATCAGAACTTTTCCCAAGAAGATCCACACCTGTGCAGGAACCATCCTTTAGTATCCATGGTAAGCAGCCCCTTCTCTTACACCCTACCTCTAGCTAGGATTCCTTTCCCAAGCTTGATTGTATCCTGTCAGTGTAGGTTGAACACTCTGAGTTCCTTTGTAGCTATTGAAATGTCCATCATCTCTCCCTGCCCCTGGATTTCCCCCAATTGCTATATAGGTTCCCCAAATTCTTTTGTTCCTTGGAGTATATTGTGGTGACACTCCCAGAGATAATATCCCCAGAGTCCAGGATTTATACCAGGGGTCCCCAAACTATGGCCTGTGGGCCTCATGAGGCCCCCTGAGGCCATTTATCCAGCCCCCACCACACCTCTGGAAGGGGCACCTCTTTCATTGGTGGTCAGTGAGAGGAACATTCTATGGGGAGGTGCCACAAAGCATGGCATTGCTCATGTACAATACTACTTCTGGTGGCATAGTCCTTTGCTTGGCTCTTTGTTCTGAGAGTAACTGAAGGAGAAGGAGGCACTGCACAAAAGATTATGTGGCTGCACAATGGAAGACATCAGCATGGTGAGTGGCAATCTGGGGGAGGGGATTCCACCCTGTGTATACTGCTGCCTGGTGTAGTGATGGTGGTGATGGGCCTGTGCAAGGTGTGACAGGCCCATCACAGCCTGCGCTGCAGCCTCTGCTGTCCCAGACAGCACTATACAGATTTGTTCAAAGTTTTTTGTTTTTGTTTTTTTTTTTAATAGTCAGGTCCTCCAACTGTCTGAGGGACAGTGAACTGGTCCACTGTGTAAAAAGTTTGGGGTCCCCTGGCTTATTTCCTGTAAAAGTTGTGGCACCAGACTAAGTAGAGAATTAAAGACTGGACTTTCCATCCTATTCATATGCCACAATTGGTTTCAGCAATCTCCAAGAGATAGACTGATATTTTGTTTCTACCTCATTGTGATACCAAAGAACAAAAACTTATTTTACTATAGTATAAATCCCGAGAAATAAAATTGGATATCAGTGAAAACAAATGAAGAAAAAAAAATGTGGACAAACATTACAGTACTTCTCTATTGCAAAGACATAGTTGGAATCCACAATCATTTCTGTTCTATAGAGACAAACAAAGGCCCAACAAAAGGAAAGGGCCTATGCCATGATTTCCCACTGTGTGACTGAGGAAGATGTTTCAGGGCCTCTACAAAAACAAATTTGTTCTATTTTCAGTCATAAGTTCATGAATAGGAGGATGATGACCTCATCAGGGATGATCAAATGGACTCTGTCCTTTCTGATATGCTGCTTTCTCTGATTAACTCTAACCAGCCATCTTTTGCCACTTAGCTCTTGTAATATGTTTCCTCTTCTTATGCTTCTAAACTATACTTCATGTGATTTCATTTGCCAATTCTGATTGTAATTCATCTGGGTGATTTTACTTCTTAATTACACTGATATTCAAACACTTTATAAATTATTTTTTCCCTAACGCGTAATTCTGGTGATCCTACCCTAGAAGAAATAAGGGCAATGACTTTCATTACATATTATGGAAAGATGAAACCATCTTCCCTTTCATCATCAATTCTTACTTCAGTTCTGCTCCAATATAAGTTTCTCTCTCCTTGAGTTCTTAGTTAACAGACAAACCAAACTCTTTTATCTTTCCTGAATCATAGTCCTCTCTTTTCCTTATTCTTATATTGGCTTCCCTTTGGGATTTACCAGTTACTCTTCAAGACCAAATTCAAACAATATATTTTATTATGCCCTGCCTAATCCCAGCTCCCATCAGATACCTCTTCCTTCTCTGACAGTCTTTATTTCAAGAGGCAATGTGATGTTAGAGAGAGATGGTTGGACAGGTATCCTGGATTATTGGATTCAAATTGCTATTCTGCTGTTTAATCATTATGTGGTCATGAATGAAAAAGTCATTTTACCTCAGAAATTCAGCTTCCAAATCTGTAAAATGAATCTAAAAATAATTTTATTGCATTCTGGTAGTAGTATGAGTGAGGTATTCCATATTATAAAGAAACCCCCCCCAAAAAATTTACTTATCATATTCTTGAACTTTTATGTATTAGGCAATAAATAGTTATTAAGCACCTACTGTGTGCCTGGGATTGTACTATGTAATCGGGATACAAAAGCAGGTCGAAAATGGTTTTTTATTCTCAAGGAGATCGCAATGTAATGGGGAAGACAACAAGAAAAGAAGTATGTACAAGGGAGCTATACATACACTCACAGATATATACATATATATATATATATATATATATATAGGCACACATATATGATATGTGGAAAATAGTTTACATGAATAAAATCATTTAGATAACTCCCATACTCATGACAAACTCTAAGAGTTCAGGGGTCATCTTTGTGTCATCTTTGTATCTGGATTCAAAACATCTTTGAATTATTTCCTGGGACTGAAAGAAATGAGCGGTCCCCTTTTCAAGTACTCCTTGGTCTATACTATCTAACACAGGCATTTCCCATGTATTCTCCTTTACTGTAGATTGTATTTCACATTCTATGATACTGTTTTATTTTTTTGTTTGTTTTGGTCTTACCATTTTGCTAACTATGAACTCTACTACAGGAAGGCAATGAGAACAACTTCAGATTCATCTCTTAGCAGTCCAGGTTATTATCCAAGTGATCTTGAAGGTAAACATGTTGAGGGGTAAGTAATGTAATTTAAAAACATACACACATGCATGGATATATATAAATATATGTAGATATTCAGAAATATCCAAATCTCTATATATGAATATAGCCACATAAATGTATACACATACAAATATATATTTATTTAAGTATGAATTACTGACACATTTCACCCTGAAGCTATATGTATATGAAAATATGCATACAGCTGAGGAAGTCTCCAGGTGTAACGACTTTTCGTGCCACTGGACCCAGGCTTCCAACGCCGAGAGAGTGGGACTGTCTCCGTGCATCGACTTTTCCACTTAAATCTTCATGCACAAGTGTCTGTGTGCACAAAAATGCACAAAGACAATCGTCATCCTCGGTTACCGAGAGACTACTATATACATACATATATATGTCTGTATGAATGAATGAATGAATGCATGAATAAGTGAATGAAAAACTAACTTAGAGTAGAGTCAGAATGGCTGCTTAGACGAAGTGAAAGTCCACACCTCTCTGAAAACCCCGTCTGCTGGGAGCCATCAGACCACAACGACTTGACAGAGTCATGTGTGGTAGCTGGGGAGACCACAGAGTGCTCCTTGGCGAGATGTGACTGCCCACTTTATTCCCCTTGCATGATACCTTTCATTAAGCCCCTTACCTATGAATTGACATGATTATTATTCCCCCTAGTCTCAAAAGGAATAATGCAAGAGTGAAACATCTGTACCCTAATTCTCCTAAACATCACCAAAAGATCAGACCTCAAACCTAATCCCAAAAAGACTACCGTAGGGTAACTTTTACTTAGATATGTAATTCCCAGTGAAACCACAGTTACGGGCCAAGCCAAAATCTTTCCCACATACAGAAGCCTATTCTTATGAAGTAAGCACACAAATCAATCATAGAGGCCCAGGCAATAAGTACAAATACATAAGGCTTCAGTATGCCTCAGTGACTCGATTACACAAATCAGCAACTCCCTAGAAGTCACCAGTCTAAATTTGAATTGTGTTCCCAGACCCCTCAGCCTCCATGATATGATTGTTGAATTGTCTTCTAGGAGCTGCTGATTAATTATTCCATTTTATTAAAAGAACTACATAATTTTCCTTGTTTGTAAGCTCAAAACTTCTCACAGGGTAATGATAAAATCAAGCCACCTGTGACAGAAATCATTTATCTTGTGTGCAACCTTTATTCTGTCTGTAATCACAATACAAGAATATAGAATGTTCATCAAGTGATTTGTTAAAAGTTGATGTATCACTTTTCCAATTATCTCTCTTTGATTTTGTGTATATGCGTGCCAAGAGAATGGGTATAAAAATAAAGATCAGACACCAAGAAAGTGGAGCAGCTCGGAGATGCAAAGCAGTCTATTGGCCGTAATGATTAAGCTGTCTTCCGTTTGTTATTTATTTTATGTTATTTATTTTGACTGATTGTTCACCATCTGCCAGGAACCCTGGAGACAGGGCTAGACCCTGACTGCGGCACCCGTCCACACCAAAAAAAAAAAAAATCCAAAACAACAAAAAACCCAAAATGCTTTGAGGGGATAGAAAAACCAAATCTAAAAACAAGACAGAGCTGGGGGACCTCCTGTTGGAATCAACTTAAAAGGTACGCTAAAAAATCCTGAATTCTTGAACTCTAAGGTTAAAGGAAAAGGAAGAACAAAAGGCCCAGGACCCCTCCCCCACCTACATTGCTGATTCTCTAGCTATGGTTGGAATCTATGGGCAAGAAGGGCTCTAGTCTAGAGAGAGTGCTTTGATGACACAACATTGCCAAGATCAGGGCATTAAACACAGAGAGCTGGGAGGTGGGTGAAGGAGAAGCACAGAGAGTATAGCCTAGTAACAGCCTAAATTCTCCATCTTGCACCCCCCCTAACCCCCACTGTTTGAGGTTGTGGCCTCAAAGTATATCCAGCTCTGTTGAACAGAACATCCACCCTGGATTAATCCTATCAATAGGGCAAATAAGAAGCCTTCAGAGGGCAGGGAAGCTCAATCTCCAACACCCTGCCCCCACTGACTCCACTGAGAGCCTTGATGATTAAGATCTGATTCTCTGCAACCACTAGAGAATACTCTGATAACAGGGTGGGAAGTGCATCTCCCTTTAGCCTCCACACCTTTACCTACACCTTCAGCTTCTATTGCTAGGAGGGGAAGATCTGACCTCAGTGCTCATGAATACTCCATTAACCTAACCTAATCAATTAACAGTGCAGAGAAGAAGCCCCTTCAAGAAAGAAGAGCCCAAATCCACAGATCAAGCAAATAATCAGAAGAGCAGGATTGTAGCCAATGACAGAGGGAAAAGAAGGGGAAATATGAGTAGACAACAGAAAATGAAAAAAAAAGAATTTACAATTGACAGGTTCTATCCAGATAATGAACAAATAATGAAGGGAGCAGACGAGGACCAAGGAACATAAAAAAAAAAAAACACAGAATCTCTAGAAAATTAGACACGCAACAGAGGCTTAAGACATTGGGGAAAAGAACCAAAAAGGCAAAATAAATCATCTGGAAACAGAAGCACATGGACTAAAACAAGAAAATAGTGTCTTAATAGTCATAATTGACCAGCTTGAAAGTGAGGCAAAGAAGATGAAAGATGACCTACAAAGAAAAGCAGACCAGAATGAGAAGGATGACCAAAAAGCCAGGGAAGAAGTTCAGTCTTTTAAAAATTAGAATCTAACAACTAGAAGCAAATGACTTCACAATGTAGCAAGGGTCTATAAAAAAATCAAAAGAAAAAAATGAGGAAAATAGGAAACACCTCATTGATAAAACTACAGATATTGAGGATAGATGCAGGAAATAAAATTTAAGAATTATTAGACTGTCAGAAGATCATGACAAAAGAAAAAGCCAGGACATCATTCTATAAGAAATTATCCAAGAAAACTGCCCTGACATTCTCAAAAAAGAGAGAAAAGTGGAGATTGACAGAATCCACACATCACATCCTGCATCTAATTACCAAATGACAATGCCCAGGAATGTTTCAGTCAAATTCAAGAAATTCCAGACCAAGGGAAAAAAATATTACAAGGGGCTAAGAAGAGTCATTCAGATATCATGGAACCACAGTTAGGATAACATAGGATCTAGCTGTATCTACAATGAAGGACTGTAAGGCATGGAATATGATATCCTAGAAAGCAAGTGAACTGGGTCTACAACCAAGAATCAACTACCCAGCAACACTGAATATATTATTGCAGGGGAAATTATGATCATTTAATAAAATAAAAGACTTTCAAGCTTTCATAAAGAAAAGACCAGACGTGAATAGAAAATTTTATGCTCAAACACAGAACTCAAGAAAATCACCAAAAGATAATTAAGAATGGGATAAAACACAACTTTTTTAAAGGGACCCAAAAAGTTAAAATGATTTGTATTCATATAAGAAAAGATGATACTGGTAACTCTTAAAATTGTTATTATCACCAGTGTAGCTAAAATAGGTATACTTAGAGGTAATAGTGATAAACTGTATAGGTTAAAATGTGTGTGTATATATATATATATATATATATATATATATATATATATATATATATATATGTGTGTGTGTGTGTATATACATATATGTATATACACACACACACATATATATGTGTGTGTGTACATATATAAAAACAGAGTTTTAAAAAGAGGATAATACTAAGAGAAATGGGAAAAGTGACAAAATGGAGTAAATTTAGGTTTCATAAAGAAGTGCATGTTGGGAGAGGGGGTTGGAAGACCAATACAATAAAAGGTTGAAAGTGGTTGGAGACAGGTAATACCTAATTCTTTTGCCCATTGAAATTGACTTAAAGGGGTAATAAAAATCAGATCCATTGGGGCAGAGAATTGATTAATTCCCTATAGAGAAGTAGAAGGGTAACAAACTGTCTATTGGGGAGGGAAGCAACACAAGGGAGGGAGAGTGGAGAGGAGTATTTTCAAAGAACCATAAAGAAAAATAAGAGGGTAATAAGAAAGGAAGGGGGGGAAAGGGAAATAAAATAAGAGTGGACATTAGAGGGACTGATTTAAAATCACAACACTTGTATAGAATAAAATAGTGAAAGAAGAAAAGGCAGGACTAAGAGAGGAAATCAAAATTATGTAGAATACACAAGTCATAATCATAACCCTGAAAGTGAATGGGAAGAACTTACTCATAAAAGAGAATCAAATAGCAGAGTAGATTAGAAACCAAAATCCTACCATATGTTGTCTGAAAGAAACCCTCATGAGACAGGTAGACACCCACAGTGTAATGGTAAAAGGCTGGAGCAAGATCTATCGGGCATAAACTGAGAAAAAGAAGGCAAGATTTGCAATCATGATATCAGACAAAGCCAAAGAAAAAATAGATCTGATTAAATGAGATAGGGAACAGAATTACATCTTGATAAAAGGCAGTATGGACAATGAGGAAATATCAGTAATTAACATTTATACTCCAAATGGTATAGCATCAAAATTTCTAAAGGAGAAACTAGTGGAGTTGAATGAGGAAATAGATAGTCAAACTATACTAGTGGGAGATCTGAACCTTTCTCTATCACATCTAGATAAATCAAACCAAAAAAATAAATAAGAAAGAGGTAAGAGAGGTGAATGAAATCTTTGAAAAAATTAGAGTTAATAAATATGTGGAGAAAAATAAATAGGGACAGCAGCACATGGCACATTCACAAAGATTGACCATAAACTAAGGTAAAAAACATGGCATACAAGTGCAAAAGAAAATAAATAATAAAAGCAATCTTTTCAAATTATAATGGAATAAAAATGATAATTAGTAAGAGTACATGAATAGGCAAATCAAAAATTAATTGGAAATTAAATAATATAATTCTCCAAAATTGGTTAAAGAACAAATCATAGAAATAATTCATAATTTCATTGAAGAGAAAGACATTGACAAGACTACTAAAATCTACGGAATGCAGTTAAAGCAGGACTCAGGGGGAAATTTATATCCCTGAGTGCTGTGAAGATTGGATTAGGCTCTCCCCTGATGATAACAATGAAGGTATTTAGTTCTTCCTTAATCATGAAAATATAATAGTAATCCCCTGCCTGTGTTTTTAATTTAATCCCCAAAGTGTAATTTAGGTACTTAAAGTTGATTGAAGACATCTATTTTTAGATTTAATGCCAAAAGTGTAAACATAGTTTGGAGATGTATCCATTTTGGATTTAACAAAAAAAAAAAGATACAAATACATATCTCATACACTGAGTGGGAGGTCTGTGACCCCCATGTGAAAGAGTATGTGATGAATCAGAATCAACTGATTGCCTTCTGGCTTCTCTAGAGGAGAGCATCAGCTGTGATTGGTAGACATAAAGATTAAGGAAAGTGACATAAGAAAAAAGTCTTAAAAGAAAGAGACAAGGGCCTCTCAGTTCCTCTGGCAGTGCTTCTGGAGGTTTAAATTAGACTTTCACCTCTGCTGGAATTCTACTGGCAATTCTACTGGAGTGGAGAGTAATTCTTCATAAAGAAGAGTTCTGAAAGGACCTGCTTTTCCTGGTGACCCTGATCCTTTGAACTGACATGTGGTGAGTGTAAAGGTTGACTCCCTTTCCCCTTGGCCTTTCTGGAGTCACCAGGCTCTGGAGAAGCCAATCATCTGGAGACATCTTTCTCTTGGCTGGGGTCTCTCAACTCCTACCTGGCTCAGAGGAGGTAGAAGGAGCTATCTCTCTCTTTTTCTTCTCTTTCTCTATTCCATAATATCTTCCCTATTTATTGTAAAATAAACTACTATAAATTCCATTCTGACTTTAATAATTCATTTGAGATTTCATAATTAAATCCTTGATGACCAATTAAAATATTCATTCCAACCATAAAGTTAACAGTGCATATATTAACAAATTAGGGAGGCAGAGGTCAATGAATTGGGCATGCACATAAAAAAAAAACAACAACAAGAAAGAGAATAAGTTAAAAATCCCCAGATAAAATCTAAATTAGAAATTCTAAAAATTAACGGAGATATTGCTAATATCAAAAGTGAAAGAACTATTGAATTAATAAATGAGACCAAAAGCTGTCACTTTGAAAAACCAAATAAAACAAAGTACTGGTTAATCTGATATAAAAAAAATGGAAAGAAGAAAACCAAATAAACAGTATCAAAGATGAAAAGAGAGCCATCCCTTCTAATGAAGCAGAAATTAAGGCAATCTTTAAAACCTATTTTGCCCTGTATATGGTAATAAATATGGCAATCTAGATGATAGGGATTGGGGAAGGGGACAAGGAGAAGGAAGTTACTCTTCCAAACCAGAAGTTGATTACAAGCATGGCATACTCTATGAAAGAGCAGTACCTTGCCCATTTCAAACAGTTTTTACCATTTGTGAATGCACTGATCTTTTACTTATCTTACCTGAGATTCAGAGGAGGAATTCATCTCCCTGCAACTCTTTGACATTTGGGCCTGCCCAGTTTGAGATTCCTAAAGTGCATATGTTCCCTCATTATGGCAGATCCCACAATGCTTACAATAGGGATCGGAATTCATAAAAAGGAAATTTAAAGGGTTTGGAGGGGAAATTTTAAGTCTTTTTAGACTCCATTTCTTAAATGAAAGTCTCTATATAATGGTATTTTCCTGATTGGTTTATTTAAGATTGAATTTTGTTGTTTTAAGTTCATATATAAATATATTCAATACTATTCTGTTACACTGAATCATTTTAATGTACTGGGTTTTAACTACTGTTATATCCTGTTTTCTTTCCGCTATAATTATACTGAACAAATATTATTGAATAAGCTCGTATAAAAAACAGCCTTCTATTTTTTTTCTGTTTTGGCTCTGTAAATTGTCACATAGATGATGATGAATGGATATCAACAAAACTGGTTAAATTCTGTGCAACTTTTGGAAAACTTAATGAGCTAAAAATTTAAATGGTAATTCTAAGGGCTCTTCAGAAATAATTTTAGTAACTAATTGTTTCTGAATGGATGATTTAAATACATATATATATATATATATATATAAATATATATATATACATATTTATGTATTAAAGAATGCTGTATTAATGGTAGAGATAGAGAGGTTTAAGTAGTTTACAAGTTGCCCCATATTTATAGTGTAAACCTTAAAATTTCTTAGACTTGTGAATGTTGGAAATTTCCCCATTGGGAAATTTCATACTTGAAAAATTTCCTACTGATAGTAAGAACTCTATTGGAATGTGAAACTCCTTGGAATGGGAGGATCCTTCTCCTCCCTACTTAAGACTACTTTAGGACAGAAACCTTTTGCTAAACAATGGAAAGGGCTTTGACCTATGCTTAAGCATAGAACAGGAAGTTCTTTGAGTCATGATTGATTTTAGAATTAATACAATAGAGATACTTGGAATGACAGAACCAGGTCTTGGAAAATACAATTTCCACCCCACTCAGTCCTAACAGGATTGGAAGTTCCAAGACCTGGTTCTGTCATTCCAAGTATCTCTATTGTATTAATTCTAAAATCAGGCACATGTCACATGAGAGCTCATTGAAAGAACTGAGGGTGTTGACAAGGAGAAGAAAAGTCTTCTGGAGGATATTGTGGGCTGGAGAAGGGAGAGTCAATAAATATTTTACTGGGCTAAATTCTCCAAGTGGTTTATCATCTTTTAGATGTTCACATAATTCAAGAAAAGGGACAATTATTTTTGACTCTTCCCTTCAGGGTAACTATTTACATGACCAGATAGATTTCCTTCTTGAAATGGGACACAATCACTACTCATTGAATTCAAACAGCCTTTCCACAACCTTCATTATCTCAGCCACTCCAGAAAAAAAGGCCTCAATTTAGGGATGGATTTGAGCTGTCAATTCTCTCATGCTCATGAAAGGAAAGAGATCACTGTTCCCACATTTGCCTGATATGAGCCCATATTCAGTGTGTTGAATTTAGACACTATGATGTGTTCAGGTGCACTTCAATATTTATGCTGTCTTAATTTGTTTGTACATAAAAATATCCAATTAATTCTCTCCCTCTCCTCCATTATGAAAGGCATCATTTGACAAAAACTTATGTATTTATACAAAACGATGTCTTATTTATTTATATTCATCATTTATCCCTTTGGAGATGGTTATAGATGAGTGAGATAAACATGAGCATGAATGCCCCACTCACTTAAATAAACAAAACCTGGAAACTCAAAAATAAGAGAAAAAGAACCAGCATTTTATTTTTTTCCTCATGAGGAAAGGTAAAAGCACCGATGCAAATAAATTCTTGGGTGCAAAAACAGACATTTTATAAATTCCTGACATGTGGCTCCCCCCCCCCCCCCTCTGTATGGTCTCCTTGTCTGGAAGCCAAGACTTCCAGTCTAATCACATGAATTCTAGCCAGGTCAGGGTGTGCTGAGGCACAAAAAAATGTGTCATTTAACATTCTTCTTTTAAAATTAATTAATTTATTCATTTATAACATTTTTCCATGGTTACATGATTCATGTTTCTTCTGTTCCCTCTTCTTTTCCCCCTCCCTGAGGTGACAAGCAATTCCACTGTGTTATACATGCATCATTGTTGAAACCTATTTCCATATTATTAACATTTGCAATAGAGTGATCTTTTGACATCAAAACACCAATCACATCTCCATCAAAGCACATAATCAACCATATGTTTTTCTTCTGTGTTTCCTAACAATTATTTCTTAGCAGATGAATTTCTTATACTTGTGTTTTCTTTTGGAATTCAGGGCCTCAAGTGCAAATTTGGATGTTGATAAAGAGCAGATGAATTTTCAAGGACTCAGATTCTCAAATGGAGCTGAAGACTTCATGATTGGAACATTCCATCCAACATACAGTACTGTGAGTTCTCTTTGATTCATTCTTGCAATTCCGCACACACATTGCCGAATAAACTAATGAAAATTGAAACCTCCTATGTATATAGCAGTAGATATTCTCTAGGTCAGTTTATAGCACCTAAAATTTACAGTATGTAAAATGTATGTAAAAATGTATATAAAAATTCCATGAGATCAAAAAAGCATACTAAGTAAAATAAATAATATTCATCTTTATTTTATTGCCTTTATTTTCTACTTTCTATATTTATAATGTATTACTATATTGGTAAATTATAACATAAAATTTTAGTGAGTCCTCATTGACTGATCATCAATATTTTACTCTTAGGAATATATGAACATGAAAACATTGAAACTCAGCCTAGAAAGCTTGCCTTTTCCTCAGACTGAACATGATTTCTTGATTTTTCCCTCGTTGGTCAGAAATTGATTGAAGCAACTTATATGGATCTCTATCTGAGCTAATTTTTCTTCATAAAGTAGTTTGTGAAAATCAGTCTATGAAAACCTTCCTACTTGCTGAAAAGTAATCTCTGGACTCATCTCTCAGAATACACTAGAATATATGGTTTTTGGGTTCAAACTGACATGCTTTTCACTGTTCAATAAGGAGAAAGAGCATCTCTAGCTTGATTCCTTACATTCTAGGTAGAGATTCCACAATGAATGGACTTTGGAAGTAGAAAAGAATCGCATTAATCCACATTGAGAATAACACAAAAAATCAGAAGGCATACACAGGAGAATGTGTACTGGACAATACAGAATGAAGGTAATTCAGATCAGCCGAGAGAGTTCTTAGATCTCAGCTTCTAGTTTATAGGGTAGCAAGTTGGATATACAGATGTGATAGACTGTGAGCTCCTTTTAGGCTGGCTTCTTCCCATAAACTTGTTCTCCTTTCAGTTGCTTGAAGTAGAGTTGGCATTACCCATCTCCTTTCTCAAATTGGGCATTCACAAGTGTCCAAGATGACTGCTAAAGCCAAAAAGTCTACAGGCTAGAGCTCTCCCCTCTCCTAAGCTCTCCCCAGCACTGGCCCTTCCCTCTGAAATGCACAGGGTTCATCTGTAGAAATGAGGATGAGGAAGGCCTACACCAATGAACATTGTAACAGTTACATTTGCACTCTCACACACACATTATATGCCATTCTGTGGGTCTTTAGAAAATTTCGAATCTATTTTTTTTACATTGCCTCTCACATTCCTTTGGTCCTTGAGGAGCCTATTTTTCTTGAGCCTGGTGGGAAAAGCCTCTGTCCAAACCCAATTATACTCATTGTGATGAACTCTATATTTCAGAAGTCTCTTAATTTTTGCTGGGAGTAAAGTATAATGAAAAGCAGTTGTTTTAAAACTCATTCTTAAAGTTAATATCTTGATACACTTCATTTTTTATCTATAAAAAGTAGCCCCTGATAGAGTTTCCATAATCATATGTCTCCAGATGAAATGACTTATGTAAATTCTTGGTCAATGGCAGTATATAGAAAATGATGGTAGACTTTTCAAATTTGTATATGATAAAAAACTGAGAGGGAGAGATAACACATAGATTGAGTTTTAATGCAAAAGGTTTTTGACAGGCTAAAGAATTAGGCTGAATGAAGAAGGAATTTCATAGTAATTAATGTAATTTTATATTAGACAACAAAATACCACAAAGGCTTCATGTTTCAGTGAAATTTGCTTAAAAATTATGAGGATTTGTGTTCAAAAAGGTTCAAGATTTTGATAATGCAACACAAAATGAAAAATTACTGCCAGTTTTAAAGAATCTAGTTTACACAGGGGAGATATCGATGTACTCAAAGTCAGGAAGATGTAAATTCAGATCTGATATCAGACAATTATTAGCTGTTTGATCCTTCACAAGACCCCTAATCTCTGATGGTCTCACTTTTCTAATCTATAGCATTGAAAAAATAATAGTAACAGCATCCCAATGTGATGAGGATCAAATGGGGAATTATTTATCAATACTGAGTAAACTATAAAGAACTAGCTGAATTTTTACTACTACCATTATCACTCCTCCTCCTCCTCCTACTAATACTACTACTATTGCTGCTGCTATTACTACTATTAATTTTACTATTAGTACTACTACTTCTATTAACCTGATTATTATTGCTTCTTAGTAAGAGAATTAGTCTCATAACACCTAGAATGTTGTATTACATTCTGGATATTGCATATGAAGAAGTACTCTGAATAGTGGGAGCATTAGAAGAACGAAATAGGAATTATTTTATACCTGGCATATCAGGATGAGGATTGTGAAACTGTGAGAGTTCATTAGGAAGAAGGGAAATCTCCCTAGGCATAGAGAAGTTCTGTGAAATTGCAGTGCTTTGACTTAAAAGGAGTATTGACCTATTGAATTTAAAGAAAATACAGAAAAATCATTGGCAGTCATCAACAAATTAAGGCTTATGAAGAAGAAATCTTTCTCTCAATTGGAGATATCTATCATTCAAGTGAGTGAATTTGAGAGATATTGGTATCTCTTTTGGAAAACTTCATGTACAGGCTAGATGACACCTTGCAGGGATTCTGTAGAGACTTCCTTTTGGGGAATGAGGTTTGCATTTTCACACTCTTCCCACATCAATAAAACATACTGCTTCTGACCATGACATCTTTCTATTTAGAATATCTAATGTTTATCTATTACCTCTAGGATAAAATAAATGACTCTGCTGGCTTCCAAAGTTACCCAACATTTACCTAGGTGGTGCGAAGTAGGGTAATTTGAACTTGAAATCAAGAACACCAGAGTGTAATAAAAAACAGCCAATATATTCAAGATGTCATTCAGGGAAGAGAGAGAAGAGAACAATGAATCTCTGACAAAGGATTGTCCACAACAGACCATAATTCTACAATGGAAAATTTTTAGAAATGAATGGGAGGTATAATAACATCTTGTCACAGACAAGGTCCATCCTCATTTGAGACTCCCAGGGCTCCCTACAGGTGATGAAAGATCAGTCAAGAAAATAACAAATGGAAGACAGCTGTATATTTATGGCCATGGGCATGCTTTGCATCTGATAGCTGTTCTGCCATCCCCAGGCTTGGTGTTTCTTTTTATACTCATTTTCTTGGCACACATGTCCAGATAGAGATATTTGGATAAGTGATATAATCACTTGATTAACATTCTATATTCTTCCATTGTGATTACAGATTCTTGACAGAATAAAGTTTTCATGCAAGATAAATGATTTTGTCACCGGTGGCTTAATTTTCTCATTACCCTGTGAGAAGTTTTGAGCTTACAAAAACAATCAAGGAAAATTACTTATTACTTTTAATAAAAAGGAATAATTAATCAGAAGTTCTTAAAGACAATTCAACAATTATATCATTGAGCTTGAGGGGTACTAGGAACACAATGCAGATACAATATTAGACTGGTCAATTTTCAGGATTTACTCAGGAGGATCTGAGTTACTGGTTTATGAAATTGAGTCACTGAGGCATATTGAAGCTAAGTGTACCTGTATGTTTTGTATGGGCCTTTATGATTGATTTGAATGCTGGTTTCATGAGAATAAGTTCATTGAGAGGGAAAGTTCTGGGCTTGGCAAGTAGCTGTGGTTATGCTGGGAATTATGTACCTAAGTAAAAGTTAACCCATAGTAGTTTTTTGGGGTTGAATTTGAGGGTCTGATTTTTTGGTAATGTTTTAGAGAATTATGATACAGGTATTTTGCTCTTGCATAATTCCTTCTGAGACTAGGGGGAATAGTAATTATGTTATTTCCATAGGTAAGGGATATTAATGAGAGAGATTGTGCAAAGGGGATATTGTGGGCAGTCACATCCTGCCAAGGGTCACTCTGTGGCCTCCTTAGCTACCACAAGTGACTTTTTCAATGCTCCGTGGCTTCAGGACTCCCAGCAACTCCTTATGTTCGATTATTTTGATAAATCGTCTCCCTTAACAAATAAACTGGTCTTTATTACTTCCCCAATAAATGATATCTGTTATATGTTTAATTTATTAAATATTAATTGATAAATAAAATGACTAATATGATTCATATATACAAATTGGGGACAGATAATAATTCTAACAATGCAAATTAGATATCTTGGTATCCTAGATAAACTTTTCAGGGTTAGAAATGTGAAAAATACTAAACCAAGTATAAGAAATCAGGCACACACACAAATTCACACACATGTACACAGATATGTAATTTAATTTTAGAATATTATTTTCATCTTCATCCACATATTAAGAGTCTGCTCTTTAGATGCCATTTTATATACTTAGAAATTTAATTCTGTAACAATTAAAATTTAGGAATATGGAAAGACTGAGGCAGGTAGAAATTAGTTTCTCTCTGCAAGGAGTATTATATTTTTAGAGGTTTATTAAAGGTTAAAGATTAAAGAAAATACAGAATAAGAAAAAACACATGCCTAGGCCAAAGGCCTAGGCAAGTTAACCTCAAATCACATCACGGAAGAGATGCGTCTGCTCCAAAACGGAAGTCCAAAAGACACACAAAAACCTTTGCCATCATCTTAAATCCTTCCTTGATCTTGGCCCACCTCAGAATTCCCATGAGATTACAAAGCATTTTTGGGAAGTGGAGCAAAGGCTTGTGGGGATTGAAGTCCTGTATTGTAGTCTATTTTTTACAATTCTAACTCTCTTCAGAAATCAAGCAATATGACTTTCGTCAAAATAATTTTTGAATTTAGTACAAAGGAAAGACATGATGATAACAGAAAACAAATGGTATAAAATCTAGAGTATTTTAAATCATTCATTAAGAAGCAAGAACTATATCTTTAAGATTTGTAAGGAAGAGCTTGAGAACACATTGAACCTCAGGGATTAGCTTTGTTTTTTAATATCTCCAGGGTGTTTCTGTCAGGCCTCAGAAGGATCACATAGCATTTGGGAACAAAGATACAGATGAGAATCCCAGCACTGGAGACCAAGATGGAAAAGATCTCCATGGCCACCATGGCCTTCCCTTTGGTGCTTTGATAGGCAGGCAAGAAGGAAATCCAGACACTGCAAAACACCAGCATGCTGAATGTCAGGTACTTGGCTTCATTGAAAGTGTCTGGCAGATTCCTTACCAGGAAAGCCAATGTAAAGCTGACCAAGGCCAGGAAGCCCATGTAGCCAAGGACACAGTAGAAGGTAACAAGGGAGCCCTCATTGCACTGAATAACAATGAAGGAGGCCTCAGAGTGTGTATCCTCCTCAAGGAATGGGGGATATGTCCCCAGCCAGAAGCCACAGAGGCACATCTGTATAAGGGTACAAATGAAAATGAGGGAATGAGATACTGCTGGTCTCAGCCACCTCCTGAGCTTGCTACCTGGCTTAGTGGCCCTAAAGGCCAGAACCACAGTGATGGTTTTGGCCAAGATGGAAGCAATGGCCACAGTGAACACAATGGCAAATGTGGTTTGTCTTAAGATGCAGATGGCTGGTGTAGGACGACCAATGAAGAGTAAGGAAGAAAGGAAGCAAAGAGTGAGAGAGATGAGCAGAATGTAGCTGAGACTGCAATTATTGGCTTTTACTATGGGGGTGTCTCTGTACATCACAAACACTCTAAGGACAAAGGTAGTGAGAATGGAGAAGCAGAGAGCTGCAAAGGCCAGAATCATTCCCAGAGTCTCTTCATAAGCCAGATAATTTACTGTCCTGGGCAGGCATCTATCTTTCTCCTTGCTTGGGTACTGATATTCAGGGCATTGCATGCACTCTTCTGCATCTGAAAATACAATAAAAATTAATCTCACTCTCTTTTATATGCAGTATATTTGTCTTTCTCCAGTAAGTTCAAGATTAGACATTCCACATGAAGTTTAACTTTTTTTTGGACTCTTGTTTAGTCAGAAGAATAAGAATTATAGAAAGTCAATAAAATTAAAAAACATTTGAGTTTCTCTTTATCTCTTGTGACAAGTGAAAACCTTAAAATTTCTTAGACTTGTGAATGTTGGAATTTTCACCATTGGAAGGTTTCATGCTTGTAGGGAATTTCATACTGATAGTGGGAACTCTATTGGAATGTGAACCCCATTGGCAAGGGAGGTTCCTCCTCCTCCCTTCTTAAGATTACTTTAGGACAGAAACCTTTTGCTGAACAATGGAAAGGGCTGTAGCATAGATCAAAATTTAATTATTCCAATCCCCATCCTATTCAGGGTAACAGGATTTAGGAAGGGCTGTAGCAAAGGATCAAGATTTAATTATTTGAGAATATGACCTTCAACAGACATGTGCAAAGCCACAGACCTCTGGGTGGTCCTGGGTTAAGCTAGAGCCACCATTGGCACAGGGAAGACACAGTGATTGGTAGATGTGAGAACTGAGGGGAAGGAACTTGGATGGTTTCCTTAAAGATAGGGGAGTCTGAGGACTAAGGAGTTGGATGGAGAGGTTTTTGTTCTGAGAAGTTGTGCTCTGAGAAGCTTGCTCTGAAGGAAGCTGGAGGTGGAGGCCCCTGAGACTGTTTCTCCATTTTGGTCACGTGAGTGATAGGGACTGATCTCTTTTCTTTGCCTCAGCTATCTAAGGGCTTGGGCCTTTTGGCCCAGCCTAAACAGAAGGGGTATTTAAGCCCTATTCCCTTCTCTCCCCTTTCTCTCTCCCTCTCTCTCTCTCTATCTCTAATACCTTTCTTCCTCCTGTTTGTAATTAAACTCCATAAAAGGTTGACTGCTGACTTGAGTTTTCATTTAGGAATTACATAGCTGAATTCCTTAACGACCTTAAATAAAAAAAGGGAAATAAACTGGTGTGTACCAAGTAGTATATTCATTAGTGTGACCACAAAAATATGGTTTTCAAGATTGTGAATTGCCAAACTGTAAAGATAAATTTTAGTGTCTTGATTTAAATAAAAAATAAGTTGTCGCCATAGGAAAATTCCCAAATATGAAATATCCAAGTCAGCTGGGTTTTTATGGAGATTTTAATTAATATGAATGAAGGAATTAAGGGAAGGGAAAGAGACAGAGTAAGAAGAAATAGTAGGAAAATGCTAGGGCCTAGGCCAAATAGTCTAGACCTTTCTCTTTAAGAGAGAAACTACGTAAGTCTTTAATCACTCACCACATGATTTTGTCCCAAGCAAAATTCTTATATACACTATTCTGCCCATGCATTGCAAATGGTAGAGTTAGCAGAAAGGGAAGTAAACTAGTGTGAAGCAAATCATATATTCATTAGTTTCAAATGCTCAGTAATTCTTTCATCTCTTTCTAGTTTAAATTCAAAATACTTCTTCGGCAATAAGGAATTGTTTTTGTTCCTGTTCTTGGTACTTCATTTTAAATATGTCATATTGTACATTAATACTCTATTTCTAATTTATCTTATGTTTTGAAATTTCAGAATTACAGTTAAAATGTTTTAAACAGGGGATGCTATTAGATTATGAATTGAACTTTTTTTTTTAACAACAAGATAATACCAACAGTTATCTGAACACAAATGAATGTTTAATGGAATATTTTTAAAGAAAATATTAAGTTCACTATTATAAACAGCATCTTAATTTGAAAATCATTTTGCTATAATTTACAAAACATTTTTAAATGTATAGAATATTTTAAAGGTATAATGTCCATATATAAATATAAATCTGCTACAATGTATTCTCTATATTCGGAAATCTCAAAATGAAATTAGATGTAATTGATGAATAAAAAATGAATGGAACATAACTGTGTGGAAAATTGGTGAAAATAATTTTCAAGGTCTAAGCTGTGGTAAATGGAATTTTGCTAATTGAGGTAAATATTCTTAGGACACCAAAAGACATAGAAATATTCCATATTACTCTGGTAAGAGAAAAATTTCTCAGGTTCAGTCATGAAACTACAATTAAATAAAAAGAAAGAAATCAAATGCTTATAATTTGGCAGAACTCATTCTCTTTAGGCACCCACCTGTTTTATTGGAAATCTTCCCATCAGGGCATGAGGTACAGTCAAAGCAGCAGATGGGCTGACCTTCACGGAATTGCTTCCTAAAGCCTGGGCCGCAGGCCACACTGCATGTGGAACTTGGAATCTGAGTTTCCATAAAAGGAAGAGAAAAAAATATCAGTGCAAGATGAGGAAATGGTGATTTAAGACTTCTTCTATATTAGACTTCTGGAATAAAATATTTGAAGTTTGCAACTACAAGGATGATATATTTCTGGAGATTTTCTCCCATTTAACCCTCTTGTACTCTGTCTCATCTTTTCCTAAAGACATGAATATAAATACAATTGACCCAAGAGACATTATAGCTGCTCCAATTTATAAAATACAAATGTGTTGATAGTATATTTTCCACCAAATATATGACAGCACATCTCTACAGTGAACTTCATTTTGTACAAGGAATGTTGCAGTAACATATTTCTTACAGAAGAGGAAATTTTTCTTTATATTTTTGTTTTCTCAAAAAGTCCTGTTCTTGGTATTTGAGTAAGGTATCCTGAATTTCTCAGGGAGTTATAACTTTAGAGATTTTATAATGAATTTTTAATTTAAAAATTTTACGGCAATAATTAAATAATATTTAAGTTTGATTGAGTCTGCTTGATTAATAAGAATCAAGTTATTTGAGTGCTTGATTTGTTTCCTAGTCTGGCATCTGGAGGTACCTCTGATGATTCAGAGAAGGTAGAATTTATGACTTCCCATAAACAAATAGAATTGAATCTAAAAAGAAGTTCTATATCAGAAGAGGAAATACTCACAACATTCGATTTGTCGTTCCGACATTTAGCATTTGTACCACTTTTCACTAACTTACTTGGGATTTTCTTGCCAAGGATGCCAGACTGGTTAACCATTTCCTTCTCCAACAGATTTTACAAAAATTAAAACTGAAGGAAAAAGGATTCAGTGACTGGCACAGACTCATAGAGCTAGTAAGTATTTGAAGGCAGATTTGAACTGGAGAAAAGGAGCCTCCCTGACTCCTGACACTCTTCCCATTAAAGAAGCATATTTTAATGAAGAGCCTCTAAAATCAGTCTTGGGAATTTTTGGGTAAACAAACTCACGATCAAATGTTAATATCAGCTATACTTTGGTGTTACAGGTCTCTTTTGAGGGTAAAACGTTTCCACTCTCCCTCCTTTTGTTGTGATTCAAACTTGCCCACTTGATCTGAGGTATTTCAAGATTTTCATCATAAGATTTTTTCAGATCATTACATAACTTAATCAGAAAGACTTTTAAAGGAATATTGAGAAAAAGAAATAAGAGGAATCAAGCTTCTGTCTTAGAGCAAAAGAGAAAAGGAAATGTTTCTGTCATGTTCTAATCATTCACAATGTCTTCTGGGAAGTTTTAAGGTCTAATGAAAAGACAACAGTGTCCAGGCTTCTAATAGCCTCCTTTATGTAGCTCTCATTCACCTGACTCTTACCTGAGGGAAATCTTCTGGCCAATCGATGTCCTCTTCATTAATGCTTAACACTTTTTCATGAGGAATCACTTCTCCAACTTTTACCTCTGTCCAAATCTTACCAGGGAATGATCTAAAATTCAGGATATCATATGTCTCAGCAGTCGTGGAGGGTCCATCCCCACATAACTCATCTTTGATGCCACTGACAGGATTAACACACTTCAGGAAGTGGTGGAGCTGAAGGCAAGGGCAGAATTTTGTTACTCCTTAGGGAAAGAAAGGTTCATTCAGCGGTCTAAGTCTTGGAAATACACACAAAAATGTCTATGTGTTGGAAGCTTACAAAAGCTATCATTCTTTTTTTTTTCATAAATGCTTCTTACTGAGTTTTACCCAGCATTCCACACTCGATTTCACTTTTTTTCTAGCAAGTTATAGGTGACATAAGAGTAATGTTCTAGATAATGAACTGACCTCAGATGTAATTTTAACTTCCCTCCAACAAATCATGAATTTCTTTCAAATGCCTCTGATATCTGCTATTCCAATTTCTTTTGTAAAAATCTGTATTCACAGACAATGTATGGCTTTCAACAAGAAGTCTTTTTCCCTAGGAAAAATGTCTATCCAAAATCTATAGAATATTTGTTTAGTAAAATTAGGATTAAGGAACTATTTCAATTCATACTGCTGAAATTCAAGGTAAAGAAGAATAGGAAAATACAAATACTTAAAAGATTAAACAATTCAAAAAAGTTCATTGAAACAAAATAAAGGAAAATAATCCCAGAAAAAGAGAAAAGGAAAGATGTTGTTGCATTAAGATAGAGTGTAAGAAAATGAAATAATAAGAAAATTGAGGAAGATTTGAGAGAGAATAATTTAAAAATACCAAAATAATTATCTTGTTGGAAGTGAGAGGACAAATAGAGAAATTAATTTATATAAAAAGGCACCCAAGAAAGAACTTTTGCAGTGGAAATAAAAGAAAAATGAGCAAGCAATGACTGAACCTCTGAGAAGTACTAGGGAAGGAAATAAAAGAAAGTAAAATACAAAGCAAATGAAGGGAAAACAGAATTTTAAGGAAAAGGCAGGACATAAAAAGAATACAATAGAAAAACAAAAAGTAAATAATGGAGAGGAATACACAGTAGTGTAATCATGAATAAGAGTGTAAATGAGATAGATTCACTCATAAATAGCATCAAAGCACAATGCATAAGAAAAGAAAATCAGAAAATATATTCTGTGCCATAAAAATACAGGAAACAAAAAGTTCTCAGAACTAAAATAAGAGCTTTAGCAGAATGTGCAGAATTTTGCTGAGGTCAAAAATCAAAAGGTACCAATCAAGATCTCTAACAAAACAAAAGCTGAAACAGACCTAATTAAAAGAGATAATTACAGAAATTATGGTATGCAAAGGGCAACAAATAATATAAAAAATTTAACATCATGATCTGGTAAAGATTTCATTTCTGAAATATATATTTAGTCTACAACTGAGATAAAATTATGACATTTAAAATATTCACTTGATAGATCATCAGAAAATTCAAAAATACTTTTTTAAGAATAAGTAATCAAAGTTAAATACAATCATATGGAAAAAATGATCTATCTCAGTATAAATTTTTTAAAAATTAAATCTTAAATCAACTGGAGTATGCCAACTTAAGATTATTGAAAAAAACATATTCTGAAGAATATTAGTGGAGCAATGAACATCTCCCTTTACACTGCAGAAAAATTTGGATTCATACCCAAAGTTATATAAATTACTAATACCCATTCACAGAGGTATAAGAATACTAGATCTATGGGTGAAAAATATCAAAGTAAATGCAAAAGGATCAATGTTTATAAAAATGTATGTAGCTGCTCATTTCCAGGTGACAAAGAATTACCAATTGAGGGAATATTCATCAATTGGAAAAAAAAACTGAATAAATTATGGCAAATATTTGTGATGGGGTTTTATTTTAATAAGGGAAATACAAATGGGGTTGGTTTAAGAGAAACATGGAAAAGCTTTTATAAACTCTGGGAAAGGGAAACAAGAAGAACCAGGATATTGTGCACAGTAGTAACACTGTAGCTGTGATGATTAATTGTGAAAGACTTGACATCTCTGATCAATAACATGAAAACATATTAGACACTTCTAGAGAGATTAATGATGAACTCCTACTGTAAAATGAAGTTTAATTCCTCACTCTTTTTCTTTTTCCTGCTTTTTCTTCAGAGACAAGGCTAATACAGACCAGTTTTGCATGATTTCACATGTATGTTTAATCATTTATCTTGCCTCTTAGTGAATGGAAGTAAGGGTGGAAGGTGGGAAGGTGGAGTGAGTTCATAAGTCAAACTATAAAATGAAAAGAATGTTGCAATTAAATAAACAATATATTTAAGTATTAAAATGTTATGGGGAACAACCCAGGAGAGATCTGTTAATGATATACTTCAAAACAACCAACTCTCTCTCTCTCTCCATAATCTCTTCCCTTGATACATTTATAAATTTAAACTGCTATATTTTCATTTTCTTAAATGTCAACAATAAGTTAAGAGTTCAAATAAGAGCAAAAAGATAATCTATTCTAGAAGTTTTCAAGAATTCAAGGACAAATGTGCTTTATAGTAGTAGTAGTATTAATATCATAGTTGTAGTCTTAGTCAAGGTAGAAGTAGTCATCATAGTAGATGTGGTCATCATCATTGTCATCATCATTGTCAAAGTGTGGGGGTACTATTTCTATTGTGCTGTTTTATAATTACACATTATACTATATATTTTATATTTTTTATTTTTCAGAATCAAATTTTATATTTGGTAATAATGACATACATGTTGATAAAAATTATCATCTTTTATTTAAACTAGCTTTTACATACTGCCAACTACATGCCAGACACCATGTAATACCATGACTTAGAAATACTTTTATTATCATGACCACCTAGAAAGTAAGTTGCTATTTTATACCTCTTTTGTAATTGTGGACTATGAGAAAAAAAGATTAAGTGACTTGTCCAGAGTCACGCATTTATTACATATCTGAGGCTTGGTTTTAAATAAGGTCTTTCTAATTCAGTCAGATGTTATGGATGTTTGATTTAAAAATTAAAATTAATATCCTGTACTCCAAGTATTATATTTAATAATGTTTATTAAATATTTATTTTGAAGTATAAGGTAGTAAGGCTAGCAAAAACCAAGAGCCACTCCTCCCTCCTCCATCATTGATTCCACGAGACCACGTGGGTGGAAACAGGAACTCAGAACTCCTTCCATGTAAGCAGACAAACAAACAGGAATAGGAGAAGGGGATTATGGGAAATGTAGTGTCTAGGGCTCCAGATTCTAAATCAATACATACACCCCTGTGATCCTTTGGGAGACCAGTCTCCTCAATGCATCAGGAAAACATAACTTATAACATGAACTAGATGCATTTGCAAATATTTCAGTTTTTAAAAGGAAATTACAATAACTTGGGGATAAGAGGAAAATAAAAGGGAAAAGGAACAAAAGCAATAATAGGTACATTAACAAAAAGCCAATTAGAGGGCAGTCCAACACCCTCAAAGTTCAAATTCACCATATCTCAAAGTTCACTCTGGATCTTCTGGTATAGTGTGTGGTCTCTGCAGGCATCTTCACAACACTGTCTAAATTCTGGGAGGTAGTCTCTTATTCTAACTTTGTCTCAAATTCAAGTCAAAGTTCACAATAATAACATAGTCTCCTCTGAGAAAAATAATACATCTCCCCCCCAAGGAGGATATAGGGATTCATGTAGGAATTACAATGGATACATGGTTGAGTTATAAGGCATATAAATCAAGCATCAAGAAAACATCAAGTAACCAAAGAAATTAAAATAAAAAATGAATTCTGAGTCAGATAAAATACATATAAAAAGAAAACTTGAAAAATAATCCTGGGAAGAAGGAAAAAAAGAAGAAATGAAAAAAAAATATCACACCTCAAAACAAGTTCTTGTAGTGTTCTGTGTCCCATAAGTGTGGAACCATAATTCGCCACACACCCAGTTTAACAGTCTGGACTACAGTAAGTTGTCACATCATGAGAGAAAATAGAAGAAGAGACTAGATCTCAAGCCAAATGAGAAAAAGAATTTCCTGGTTCAACCCTTTTTTTCATTTTTTTCAGGATGATGGAGCCAGAGCAATCGATTTTATATTCTTGATATAATGTGTGGTACAAGGAAGTCCTTCAATTTACACAAATTAAGCAGCCACAACCTTGAGTCTCACATATGATCAAGTCATTGGGCTTTTTGGGCAGAATGTCATCAATCCCCATAGGCTTGGTTTGGTTTCTTTCACCATATTGTGCTCATTTAGTACTTTGCAAGTCAAGTTCTTTGTAGTCCATTTGGCCTTGGATTAGACATAGTCATTGAGCTATGGGATGAATAATAGGTTACTGGGAATTGAGGAGGAACCAAAATTTGAGTTAGAACACCTAAAGATGTGCCTTTTTTAATGGACATATGAGGTAAATGGTTTATCATAATTTGGTATGCCTATAGCAGGTATAGACATAATAGCTTTTTTTCTTTTTAATGAATGTTACAAGGGGTTTTAGAGATTTTCCTATAGCAAGGGAACCACTGCCAACAAAATCCTGTTGCTCCAAGAATAGCTTTCAATTGCTTCTTAGTGGTCAGAACACTTAACTTTTGGATATTTTCAATATGATTGGGAGACAATAAATGGGACCCAGCAGTTAATATAAAGCCTAAATATTATACCTTCAGGAGACACCACTGACCTTTGTCCTTGGAGACCCTTTGGCCTCTCCTATGTAGCTCTAATTGGAGGTGCCTACTATCCAATTGGCATGCTTAAGTGTTTGGTGAGGCCAAGAGTAACTTATCCATGTATTGAATTAAAAGACTGTATTTAAATTTCATGGCATCTTTATCAGCAGTTAAGAATTATGTAAAGAAAGTAGGGCTGTCCACATACCCTTGGTGAAGATGAATACAGATCACAGGAAGCCCTTCAAGATGAAACAAAGATATGCATGGTATTCACATCTATGTCTATAGAGAAAAAAGTTGAGCACAGGTCTAGTATTACAAAGTATGTAGCTATGGTAGGAACAGAAGAAATAAAAGTATTTATATTGGAAACTACAGGGTGTCTCTTTATGATGTGATTGTTCACAGCTCTCAAATCCTGGACAAATTTATAGTGATGCTTGCCATTGGGCCCCAGTTTTGGCTTTTTAATAGGCAGGATATGTATATTATATTCAGATTTACAGGGAATTATGATGCCATGGTCAATCCGGGGATTTATTACTGGCTTAATTCCATCAAATGTCCTCTTCAAAAGAAGGTAATGAGGAATGGAAGGAGGTGGGATAGATTTTGTTTAAATTTGGGCAGAGACAGCTGATTTATATAGGCCATCATTAGAAGACGATGTGGCCCAGAGATACTAAAGTATATCATCAGGGATCTCAAAAACATGAGTTTCCTTCATTTCATGAGTATCTGAAAGAATTACAGGGAGTAAAGTTAAGGATTCCTCAGGCAGTTCCCGTGTAATAGAGCCATCTGGAAAGCAAGTTATTGTGGCCCTAAGATTACCAAAAGTTCTCTCCCCAGCCAATTTATAGGGGAGCCAGACATTAAAAGTAAACAGTATTCCATACTAAGGGATCCTAAAGACACTATTCTGGGGGAAAGCTTGGGAACCTTTAGGGGTGTCCTTGATATCCCCCTGACATTAACTGAGCCAATGGAACTGCAATATGAATCAGGTGTTCTATTCAATACAGACTGGGAGACTTCAGTGTCCACATCCAACGGCAATTGTAATAGGTATTACCAAACTTTATTGTTACATGGGGCTTATTAGTATGGGGGGGGGGGCAGGATAGGGACAATGAGCAGTAAGAAGTCAGCATCTGGAGAATCCAAGTTTGTAGCCTCCTATAACTGTGCCTCCCCTCCCCTAGTACACTTTCATAATCTTTGGGTAATACCTTGGATTTGGAGCTGAAGGGTAGTAGCTCCCTGAGTGGTTCAGGGGCAAGCTTCAATCAAATTATACTGCTGTGAGGTCATTTGGTATGAGTTGTCAGGTGACTGATTTATGTCCCTAACATTATTATCAGTCCTAAAATTGTGATTCATGAAATCACCATTATAATAATCATTCCTGTATTTATTCCTATACAAATTTATCCGATGGGTATAATTCATCATGAACCAGAAAAAATTCCTACTGTTTATCATTATGTGACCCTTCTTATGACCAAATGGGCAGGTAAGGGACTGATATTTAGATTTTTGGTGAGGGGCTAGTGCCATTAGTTGAGCATCATACCCTTTAGTTCATTACTCAATTTTTATCCTCCAAACTTTTGACTTATTTTCTCAGGGTTTCTATGATATTATTAGCCTCTTCCTGTTTTTCCTTTTGACCTTTAAAGACATAAGAAGCAGAATTTCTCAACTCTTCAAGGTACACCTGAGTCCACCATGGGCAAGGAATCTTAAAATAATCTTGGACCACACAGCAAGAGTTGTTGTCCAGATTTCTATTTGGTCAATATTTTGTCTTTAGAAATATCAAGGACTAGATATTGACCCACCGGGTCAATTACCTTATCCAAGAGTTGTGAGGATGTCTCATTATCTGATTTTCTGGTCCTTTCAAATTTTAACCATGCTTCCATATCCTTGGAGTATTCTAGCATAGCTATTATAATGGCATCTCAACAACAATGTAATTGCAACTAGTCCCCGGTACTTTTATGATCCCATGCGGGTTCCTGAGCTGGCCAGTGTGCTACATTATGCCCCTGGATCATGTTAATATAAGAGATGATTTCATTTTTCTCACATTCCATTAGAAAAGCATTAAGCAAATTCTCAATATCATATTGATAAAAAATATCAGTCATCTTCTTGGTCATGACCAAAGGTTCATATTCAAATAAAGGTACATTATGTTTCATTTCTCTAATTGCTTGGGGTGTAAAAGGAATATGATGTCTTAGGATCACCACATCCACATTGCTTCCAATTTCAGGCACTTCCCTTAATGGGAAAAAGGCTTCATAGTAGTCATCTGATATCTATGATTCCTTAGAAATTGACTGTGGGGATGCTGAGGCAACATGGTTAGGAACAGATATGGTAGTAGAATGAGATTTCTTTAGAGTTGGGCCTGGTTATGGGGTGGGAGAAAGGGTAGGAGATGATAGGGTGTTAGAAGAATATTAGAGGATGTAAGATCAGCTAGGAGTTGCATAGCATGAGATGTTACAGAGTACTAGAGAGAAGGGTTTGCACCTGATGTTTATGAGAGGGGTGTCTCATGTCCATTTCAGGAGAGAAAGGATGGTCTTTTATTTGTGGTTCAGAAGTAGGCTCCAAAATTCAGACTTGTTTTTGGGGAATCAGTATTTTTCATTAGGTCATTTAAAAGTTTTATATTTATTTATTAAATTTTCCTGTTGGTCTGCATTTTAGCTTTAATCTCTCACATAGAGGAATCTTTTGTCTTAAGAATGAAGATCAGAAAAATAAAATGTTGTTGGAAAATAATGAGGAAGAGAGAATTTGTAATTTTACATGCTTCTAATTGGATAAAAAAACAAAAGATTTTCACATATGGTAACATTTTTATGAAAAAATGAGAAAAAATAATGTATATATATCTTATTAATTTATTATTTAATTATTATTATTATTATAATGGGTGGGGTTGAAGGTTAGGGTATTTAGCTCATTTCATTTTATTTTATGATGATTTTATTGGATCTTTATTTTTTTTAATAAAAGGGAAAAATTTAAAATATTTATTTATTTATTGCTGCCACCTGGTGGAAGCAGACAACCACTGTAGCTAAACAGGAAAAGGTGAAAAAATAAAAGAGAAGAGAAGGAAAAAAAAGGAAGAGGAAGAGAGAAGAAAAAAACAAGTACTCAATATTGACTTATATTCACCAAGAGGCAGCACTAAATTGGGAGCAGTTAGAGGCATGGCTAGGGGTGGTTTTCAGGGTAAGGGGTGTGGTTTGGGATTGCCAGAAACCAAAATGGAGAATATGACTACAAAATTGGGCAGAGACTGAGAGATAGAAGTAAGGCAAATTTGGTAAATCAAGGAGGGGTAAGAATTAAGCTGGTTTGGTTTAAAAGAGGACTGGAAACCTCCCAGCCAAGGGAAAGAGCCTGATGGAGCGTAGGAGTCAATCAGCTGTTCAGTGGTGAAAGGGGCTTCCCTTCTACAATGGCTGGGGAAAGGGAAGCTTATATTCACCAGCTGGAATGGATCTGGGCAGCTGAAGTCGCAAGAGCAGCAGCAGAAGCAGCAAAAGCAGCAAAAGCAGCAGCAACTCAGGGTTAGGGGACAGGCTGGAAGTAGCTTTGGCTAAAAAAACATCCCAACAGAAGTTTTGGGAACTGGTAGGGGAAGACAAGCCAGGTGTGACTAGGCTTTAGCAGCTATAGTAGCTGCATCAGAGGGGCCTGGAGTGCCCTGGCTGAGGTAGTAGTTTGAGGCAGCAGGAGAGGGTGGGCCTGGCTCTCAGCCAAGGTTTGGCCAAGCTGCAGACAGGAATGGTCAATCAGGTTGATTGGGCTGCTTTCCAGGCCATGGGCAGGGAGTGGCTTCTCCACCATGTCCCTTAAGTTAAGGCAGCTGGGCCAGTAAGAGCCTGAAGGTCCATTGGGGTTTGTAAAAGTACTCGCAGCTTCCAGGGGCTCAGAAGGTAGAAGCAGACTATAGGAATGAGCTGCAGTTGGGCAGCAAGAGAAGGTTTGAAAACTCCCAGTAGAAAAGCAGCTTTGGTTGTAAACCAGTAGCAGATTTCAAACCGCTGGGATGCTGGGCTGTAACCAGGCTGCAGACTTTAAACAACCAGGCTGCCAGCTTTCCTTTTAAGGAAAAAAAAAAACCAACAAGTTCTAAAATCTCTTCATCATCTGCCAAAAATTATAAAGATTAAAATTAATATCCAGTACTCCAGGCATTCCAGTTTATAATATTTATTAAATATTTATCATGAAGTGTAAGGAATTAAGGCTAGCAAAAACCAAGAGCTGCTCCTCCCTCCACCTTGGATCCAAGAGACTGGTGGGTGGAAACTGGAACTTTACAATCTCCCCATGTATGGAGACACACAAACAGGAAAAGGAAAAGGGTATTGTGGGAAATGTAGTCAATAAGTTTCAAGATTCTAAATCAATACACTGGTCACTTAAGAGATGGGATGTAGTGAAGTCAGTACACAAAGGACAGGAGCTTCATTTTTTTGTTTTTCTGGATCATCTGTTACCTGGCTAAACTTCTTTCTCGTCATCTTGTAACTAACAGCTCCTATGGTACGTAAGTTTCTCTGCCTCATCATTAGTGTATATAAGAAAGTCATATGTTTCTTCCTTAAATTTCTCTTAATGACCAATGAATAAAATTCTTTGAACTTCCAGTCAGTTCTGTGGTGACTGATCCCATAGAATTTTAGTTCATAGCAAATATTCTGTCTAATTGTATTTGAAATATGCTCATGCAAAGTCTAGGCTTTCTGTACCCAGATACATGAACTTATTTTATGAATTCTACCAGGCTAAGATGATTCCATACACCTCCACGTTCCCAACATGTCCACTAAAGCAACCTAGCATTTAGGAACAAGACATAGAATACAATTTTCTCTAACGGGTTCTCTACCTATTAAGAAATAAATGTATCATTCATGCAACTGTGTGTATAATTATTCATGAGCAAATATTAAATATTTTGGTCAGCATGCTTCTGTTGTTAGAATTTAAAACAAAATTGATCAATGAGATACTGTATATAAGCATCATAGTATTGGTAGTGTATAATTGAAAATCTGTTACCCTAAAAAGGAACTATATTTAGCAGGAGTTCATTGACTTCCGGTAATTATGTACTTCCTGTAGATGTGGGATATTAGGCTGGGACAGGGAAGGTCCCAGCTCTATACTTCCTGTCCTGAGCTTGATGGTGAACTGGCTGATCAGTCATGAGCACAAAGTCTTCATTTTGTATCTTCTTTATTCCTTGATTTCTAATGATCATTAATAAATCTCTTAAAATATAATATTTATATTATTAGTTATTATAATTGCATTTTTACAGTTGACAAACAAAAGGAATAAGAAACTCTCTCATTTTTTTAAACCCTTACCTTCCATCTTGAAGCCAATACTATGTATTGGCAGAAGGCAGAAGAGTGGTAAGGCCTAGGCAATGGGGGTCAAGTGACTTGCCCAGGATCACACAGCTGGGAAGTGTCTGAGGCCAAATTTGAACCTAGGACCTCCCGTCTCTAGGCCTGACTCTCAATCTACTGAGCTACCCAGCTGACCCCTCTTTCATTATTTAAAGCTAGCCTAGATAATTTTTTTTAGTCATGTTTCTCCTGCAAAAGTTTTTTGCCCTCCCCATCCACCCCCACAAACTCCAAATCTCTTTGGAGCTGCTGTGAATTTTTTTCCTTCTTTTTGCCTGGTTTCTTGCTCACTCTACTGTTCTGGCTATTTTTAGTCAGGGGACTCTGGGTGAAGAAGAGTTAGAACACTACTCTTGCCCGTCTGCACAAGTCCTTCATTCTTTGTTCCTCCTTCATTCCTTGTTCCTTGCTGCTGATTCTGGCATTGCTGATACTGCTTCCTACAGCCCCTGACCACAATCACTTATCTGCCCCCAGTCCCAGTCCCCCAGTGGCTCTGCTCATAAAATTGGTATTCTGAACAGACCCTGACCCCTATGGCTGTTGCTGATTGTTGCCACCAAGAAAAAAGGAGTCAGGGCAGATGGCAAAAAAACTGGAGTGTTCTTTACTTAGGCAATAATTAGCCTGCATATGACAGGGTAACTGGGGAGGGTGGGGGAAAAGAGAGTCTTCCAAATAGGAATTTGATTATAAGCATGGCATGGCATATTCTATGAAAGAGCAGTGCATTGCCTATTTCAATCAGCTTCTACCATTCATGAGTGCAGTGATCCTTTTACTTATCTTACCTGGGATTTAGGGGAGGTATTTATCTCCTTGCAACTCTTTGCCATTTGGGACTGCCCAGTTTGAGATTCCTAAAACCAATGTTCTCCAAATAATGACAAAAGGAACCTCAAGGGTTAAAAAAAGGAACTTTAAAGAGACTAGAGGTGAAATTTTTAAGGCCTTTTCAGACTCCAATATTTTATAAAATCCTCTGTATTTTATTGTATTTTTCTGATTGTTTTGTTTAAGAGTTAATTTTGTTTTAAGTTCATATATTAATGTATTCGATACTATTTTGTTAAACTGACACATTTTAATCTAATGTGTCTTAACAATTATATATATTATGTTTCCTTTCCCCTAGGGGTACTGAACAAAATATTGTAAAAGCCCATAAACAGTTTTCCCCCCATTTTTCATTTGTTAATTGTCACATTATAATTAGATGGACTCAACCTGGCTAATTACCTTTAGAGAATTTAATAAGCTAAGAATATAATAGTGATTCTAAGGGGTCTTCAGAAATAATTTTAATTAACTTATTGTTTCTGAATGGATTAACATTATCATACTTGTATTTTAAAGAATACTCTATGGGGTGTATGGGGTGCTCAGGTAGGGGTAGTATCTCTGGTATGGAGGGCTTGCCGTGCCCTCCTAGGGCAGCTCTCCAGCCTCTGATCCTCACCTGACACTCAGCTCTCACTTGTGGCTCCCAGCAGCTGCTAGCATGTGGCAGTGGCCACACCCCAGGCAACGGCTTCGACAGGCTGGCTAACCCTTGTGAGGGTAGCCATCAGGTCATCGACCCCTGGTGAACCAGGGCTTTGCTCACCCAGCATGTGAAGACTGCTTCAGCCAAACAGACAGAAGAAACCAATAATAAGGTTTAACAGCTGAGAAGACGACGCAGCAAAGCACTGTGGAGTGCTTAGGGCGTGTTGGAGCACAAAAGACAACATGGCCATCCAATGCAGCTGAGGAAGTCTCCAGGTGTAACGATTTTTTTTGTGCCACTGAACCCAGGACTGTCTCTGTGCATCAGCTTTTCCACTTAAATCTCCTTCACGCACAAGTGTCTTTGTGCACACTCATCTGCCTCACTCTTTGGACTTCAAAGCCATATGAGGGCACACCACAGATGAAAACACACAAAGACAATTGTCATTCTCGGTTACCCAGAGACTACTACTAGTATTGAAGTAAGAGAAACAAAGAAATATTCCTACCAAAGTGTTAATATGAATGAGGAAGCCAAAAAAAGAGCTCCTGAAAAACCTCTTCAAGTTATTTTACTTCACCAGAATAATGTAGATTTCTTGGTGATGTTCTAGACCCAAATAAGTTTTACTTTGTTTAAAAACATATTTTCCAGGGTTGAAAGATTTCCTATATCTGCAAAAATTGTAACAAATACCCATCAGTTCATAGGGTTGTTGTTGTTTGTTGTTGTTATACAGCAATTTATATAAAATATGATAGTTGGTTTATTTGCTATTTTCATTAACTGGGCTAATGTGAATTTCGGGGATTTTGGCACTTCTTTGAATATGCATTATCTACTGTATTACTGTTTTATTCTGAAAATCATTTGTACTCAAACAATGGTTAAGTTAAAAAGGAAATGGATCTCATATTTTGGGTAAGAACCCTTTGTACTCTACATTTCCTTACTGACACAGGGTGTCAATGATTATAAACTACATATTTTTGAATTTTAAAACTTTTATTGTTGTTTTTACTTGCCTATGCAATACATTATTTCAGTTTTATTTTTCTCTACTTTTGCTATTTGAAGCATATGTTAACAGTATTGAGAAGATTTTTCTTTAACTTTTTTTTTAATTTGTAGTAATATAAGTTTAAAATATATTTGCTTTAATATGAATGTATACCGAAAAGCTTTAGTGTATAAAAACCTGCCATTTATTAAAAATAATTATGGGACTTTTCTTAATGATCCTGTCTGATTCCAGGACAAGAGAATACAAGAAGAATCATTGTACAGTGTCATAAACCATAAAGCTAAACTTCATATTGCCAATTGAGCACAAGGTCAAAGAGACCAACCAATCGTAATGGGGTTTATGCAATTTTGAGGCAAGACAAGAGGACTTGAACTTGTTTCAGTGTGAGGTTGAAGCTGTTTTGACATATATCAGAGGCATGTCTTCCTTTTCCTACATTCTACCAAGTATCTCAAATTTGGCTTCTGCCTGGCTCCTCTAATCTAGTCTCTATTCTGTCTTTCATAGTGTGGCAACTTCCTGTAGACTTGGCTGCAAATAGGTAAGTAAATTAGTACTGTAGTTTGTCCTACAGACTTGTGGGATAGAAATTACTTTAATTGGATCCTAATATAAGGGTCTGTTATAAATTTATTCTTGTTTACTCAAAATTGTATGTACATGAATTTTTGCTATTTGATTCTGATTTTGAATTTTTTCTTTCTCCCAAAAAAGTTTAATTTTTCTTCCATTTGTTTTTCTTTTATGTTTCTATTTTTTTCTTTTGATAACTGATTCATATACCTCATAACTCAGTCATGCATCCCTAAGTGATCCCTGTGTTTTTCAACTCTTCTTCAGGGGGAAATGAATTATTTTAAATTGCAAAGTTTAAATTCTTTTTGAGAGTAATTTTAGGTTAAGAAACCGGCTACCTCTCCAAATCCAGAAAGTGAACTGTTTAGAAAAGGCACCATGAAAATGCCTGCACAGACCACACATTTCACCAGAAGATCCAGAGTGAACTTTGGGATATATTGATTTGAACTGTGTAGGGTTGAATGCATTTGTATTGTTTGTATCCTCTTATGCAAAAGGGGACTGCCTCCTAACTGCCTTTCTGTAAATGCACTTAGCAATAATTGATTTTTTTCTTTTCCTTTTTTCCCCAAATTATTGTAATTTCAAAGTTGGTTATGTTTAAAAAATCCATCGGAGAAATCAGTCTTCCTTGTTTCTTGGGGGGATATATGATTGAAAATCTGTTACCCAAAAACCCCCTACATTTCCCAGGAGCCCACTGACTTCCTGTCATTATGTATTTCCTTTGTATAAAGGATATTTAGGTGGGGATGTGGAAGGTACCAGCTCTTTACTAATTGTCCTACACTCGGTTGTGTGGTTGTGTTAAGGGGGGTGGTTTGAACTGGCTGATTAGTTTATTTTGTGTCTTCCTTATTCCTTGATTTCTAATTATCATTAATAAATCTCTTAAAATATATTATTTCTATTATTAGAAATTATAATTAAATTTTTACAGTAGTATTGTGATCCAGCACAGAATAACTACCCTAAATTTGAGTTCAGTTAATGGAACTCTCCTACCAAATAGAGTTATATGCTGAAAAATGTGTATAAAGTAGAACATCAATATTTTCCCAAGATCATTATATCATAATTGGAGTAAATGGTGATTATCTAAGAGAATACCAAGATTTTTACACAGAATGTCATATAATCAAATAAAATAGACAAAAATAGGGAGTAAGTGGTCATATTGAAATCTCAGATCATTGAAATATCATACAAAGATAGATTATTCATCATAGAATAATGTATTTTTTATTTTACTATATGGTTTGTGTTTTTGGTTTTAGAAGATAATTCACTTCCAAATATGAATACTATGTTAATATGTTTTAAGTAATATAATATGTATGACCCAGATTGAATTGTTTCTCAACTCCAGGAGTGGGGAGGAAAAAAGAGAGGGAGAGAGCATGTATAATATAATTTTGGAAAACAAATGCAAATTTGTTATTAAAATAAAATAATGATAAAACAAAAAGAAGTGTTGGGAGTAGCCTGTGCCAAATTCTAGGTTTCAAGAAGATGGTTACCTTCCAAGAAAGAAGTGGGTATGCTAGAAGTTCTGATAGATCTTTTGCCTCAGTCTGAAGCATTTGGTGAAGAGTATGAGCCAATAAGTAAATTCCATTGTAGATATTAGAACTCAGTTCAATTATGGTCTTGTCAAAAAAAAGAGGAGATATCTCTGCAAAGGAAAAACTTTCATCGCATTGTCGATAAGTCATATTTAAATTCTTTATTTCTGAAAGTAAACAAGAAAAGACTCTCTCCCAGTAAGATTTTAGGAAAATGTCCTCAGGGTTGGCTTGGGGATGCACACTTTTTAGGAAATCTGTGAAAGCAGGAATCTCCCTCTTGAATTGTGAAAATATTAATGTACCATGAAAATTGCTCATCATTTCATCAGTAGAATATGCAGAATAATCCCAGGAAGCACTGATGACCAACAGCTTCCCATGCAATGCAAAAATCATCAATAATTCAGAAAAAAATTTAAGGGAGTCTGTATTTCCATAGATGAAAATCACATTGGATGAGGGCCCAAGGATCCTAGACAAGAATTTAATATGATCATCTCCTTGTTTAAATTTTTCAGAAACTTGTTCTGTAAAAGCCAGACATAAACCATTCCAGGCCATCTCCTCTTGTAGATGCCTGAAGAATTGTTCCCCTGTTAGGTCATATGAAATAATCAGTCCCACCCAAGTCCAACCAAAATGTAGCATCAGTTGAACTGCTGCCAGGTGCAGAGTGGATTCCTTGCTGCCCAGTTGATAGACATATGGGTACAGAACCTCATCAGACAGGAGAAGATCAAATGAGCCATAGCTGAGCTACATGAATATAAAGAAGAAATAACTGGAGTGCTGATATAGAAGCAATTTCTGAGTTCCTTAAATTTCATCTCAAGTAAAGCCTTATACATTGAACATATCGATAAATTCTCTTTAATATAATTGGATAGATCTTGGCTACAATAGTTTTGACATAAGGCAATTCTCTAGATGGATTCAAGATTCAGATCACAAAATGACAGAATTAAGAAGTGAGACATTTTGAAAGGAACTTCTAATCTCTACTGTATAAAATATCATTTTATTCATATCTCCTCAAACAAATATCTCTGTTTAAAACTTTGAAATGAAGTAATATCATTTTCCTCTAAAAACACTACACCTATTCCTATTAGTCCCTTTTTTTCTTACATTCTTTATTTTCAAAATCAGCTTCTTTGGAACATCTGCTCATTGCTCCAATTATTTTATTTTGATACAAACAGAACAGACTCTAAGTCTCTTGAATGAAGTTTTGAGTTTAATATTGGAGCTTAGTTATATGTCTCAATATATTATCTTAATTTATGTTATCATTTTTTAACTTCATAAAACAACCAATCCTTTATCCAGCCTTTCTGCTTCGAGGATTTTATTCATGTCAAGGTAAGGAGAATTTGAAGGACGAAGAGTTTTTAATCACTGGACCACAAAAGTTCCAAATCACGTGTATATAAGATGTATATAAGAATAATTTGGGCAACCCTGAATGAGACTCAGCCTTAATAGGAGTTGCTAATCCTCCCCTGAAAACCCAATACCTTTTTGATGTCTATCAACACTCACCTGTAGCTCCTGGAGCTCTAACATGCAATGTGACCACATACTAGTAAAACTTTATTGGCAGACAGTCTAAACCTAGTGGAGGGTAAGTGTCCAGCTCCATCCACAGACTCGGTTAGGAATGAAATGCTACTGCATAAAAATGGGACAATGAGAACAATTTGTTCCAAAGCCCATCAAGGCAGCTAATGCAATAGCTATTGAGCAAAGGTAGTACAGAAGTAATTTATGAGAGTAACATAATTAGTGGACCCTTCACAGACCCAACAGAATAATAAAAACTACATAAAATAATGAGGATAATTTTATTTTTTAGTAATTGTATTTTCATTATTAGTAACTTTTTTGTATTATGGGTATCACATGACACTGTATACTCAATGTGGTTTGAATGGAATTGTACTAAATCCTAGTTGGGAAATTAGTCATTTATTCGAGTGATCCAAACTTTAAATAAATGTTGATATTCACAATTGTTACTCATAGGAATTTGCTAAAAAAAGGGGGATGATTGATTTCCATCACCATGATCTTTGAAGAATAAAACTGTGAAACTACCAAAGGGCAACTTAAAGAAACAATGACATTATAAGTAAGTTGTGCCAGTGAAACATCAGGGAATTTACTGAAATATGTAATTTCTTACTTTCCTAATGCAAATACCCATCTTCCTTGCCTATGGAGGGATGAATTTGGACAAGCAAGTAAATGGAGACCAGACTTTGCACTTAATCAGCTCTTGATTCCGCTTCATTGTCATGATGATGACTCTATATCCAGAACACCTAGGGTTTTTTCTTCTTCATCATAATATTCTCTGAGGATCCAATTAGAAAATGCATATCAGGCACTTGATATTTAGTCCCCAGAAATAAATTTATTTGAAGAGATAAAAAATTTGTGTCTAAAGAATACATCACACATTTAACAAACCAGGCCCAGATTAAAGAAGGGCATAAACTCTCAGCTGAAATTTTAAAATCACTGTAAAAACAGAATTAGATAATAATTATTAAAAAGAGAATAAGGGATGAACAAATGCTTCATATATGCAGGATAAATGTACAAATTAATTTCACAATATATAGAAGCATAGTCCTTACCCTGGTAAATTTGTGTTCTGAAACTGGAAAAAAATGAACTCTCCAAATTCTTCAGAATTTTTCTCCCAAATAAAAATGTGAAATGAGAGGATGGAACTACTTCTTGGGAAGATATTTATTCAATTCAAAATCATTACTCAAAATGAATAATTCAATTTAGCATCACCTCAATTAAAGAACAGAGTGAGTTCCTTCAAGGAAGAGACAATTTTCTACTTTTTCTATTTCTTATTTCAAATCTGTGCCTAGGGCTTCTTGATGAATGTGAATTGACTCCCTGGTGCCAGTACAGATCATATAAAGAATTGTGTATTATAAACTCATAGAGCATATGGGTTGAAAATGGGCAATAGTATTGCCTCACTTACCTGTGGGACTTTATAGAGTCCTAACAAAGTGGCCATGGCCATGGACAGTGTAGATGACATCCCTCCAATGACAACCATTGATTTGTGCTTCTTGTCACAGCTATAGTTAGGGATCGTTGGCCCCTTCCCTGACAACCACATCAAGGAGTTCTCCACAGCCAATCGACTTTGATGGAAGTTATTGAGCAACTGGTATCCCAGAGATATGTTGGGCAGCAAATGGGGGTCCTTGTTGATCTCATCCACAGTAAATTGGACAGTGAGAAAATGTTGGTAATGTTTGAGCATGTAACTAATGTGACAAGGAAAAAGTAAGAATTAGGCACAGTTTGGCAGGCACAGGAATGGCAAAGTATCACGATGGATAAAATATGGGTCATTAGTGAATGTTTCAAAGACTATATATAAACCCTGACTGATACTTAAAGGGCTGTCATTGAGTGAAGGAAAAAAAATGTAAGTGGAAAATTTACACATTGGTTGAAATTATGAATTTGCAAGTGACTGTATACACCTCTTCATGAGACACTGTAATAAATGAATAAATGATAGACAACTGTAAGAATAATGTATTTGAAATGGAGTGGGAGGATCAGGAAATAAATATCAAGGCTTTTTTTTTTCAGCATATAGTAAGGCTATATCACAGCTGAAGTTTAGAAGAAAAATGAGATATTGGAAGTTTGTAAAGCCTAGAATAAGATTTAGAATGGCTATTGTAGAGAAATGAAAAAGAAATCACCCATTAGAATGGCTATTGTAGAAAAAAGAAAAAGAAATCACCCATAGCAGTATCCAGCAGTACATTTGCAATTTTGTAGTAAAATTGGTCTGCAACTATTTGTGACAATCACGATTTTTTTAAATACAAGCTGAGTAGGAGGAGAAGCAATAATTGCTAATAATAATCTGGGGTAGGTGTTTGTCAGTACTTAAATGAGTGATTGTTGCTGTGTGAGATGTCATGCTATCAGAAATTCCACAGTGGAAATGTCTAATCACTTGTCCTATTCTCTGATTTTTTTATATTATGTATTATTTACATATTTATTTGTAAAATACCTTTCCTGTGCCAAACGCCATTCTAGGAGCTAGAAATTTAGATATAAAATCTAAATTCTAATTCATATTTTTCTATATATATTTGATTCATAGGAAATAACTTGTAGACTTATATATGCTTACACACATATATACATGCAATAAAAGTGCAAATTAAATACACAAAAAAGTTAACAAAGACAATTCAGGAATTTAGTTAAAAGAACTTGAAGACTCAAAATAAAATCCTCATTGTAAGTAGTACACATGATCAGCTTTAATGGAAGAAAAAGTATTTTGATAGACAGAGTAATCATGAGAACATCTTTAAGACTTAGGTAACAGCCTGTGTTGAAATAGCATGAAAGAGCTGTGATTTCATGGGTGAAAGAAAGCAAGAAAATCAGATTAGACTAAAAGTCAATACCTTGAAAAGGAGTGTAGTGCAATAAATCTTTAAAGGAAACGTTGTTTTGAGTCAGAGCCTGAAAAGCTCTAAGACTGCAATAGATGAATTCTAATTTGGTACTGTTGACCCTAATTACCATTGATGAATGTTCCTTTATTCCTGGAGCCAAGGAATAATATTGGCACAAACACTCATGTCATCAAAAATTATTCCAATAGTTTTGTGAAGACCCAACCATTCCTACCAAAAACTAATCTTTCCAAGATACATCAGGTCTTCTGCTTTTTTTTAAGTTTCAAGACACCACTTTATCTGAAAGGAATGCCTTCAATATTTACATCACTTAAACCATTAGGAGGTCATTCCTTCTAAAAACTCTAAATTTCTCTGTTGGCAAATTTAAACCAGCTCTCATATTTTTTGACTTGATTCAAGAGAATAAAAAATGAAGTGACTTGTCCAAATCTACCATCTTTGGTACATGTTAACATTTACACATTTCCCCTAAGTTTCCACATCCTCTTCAACTGTCAGTTGAATTTTCTATAATGCTGAATATAACATAATCCACCAATAGTGGTCTGACTAGAATTTTAAACTGAGAGACTCTCATATTCATTGTACTATAAGAAAATTCTTCTCTTCCAATTATTTCATTTCTCTCTAGATTTATCCAATATTTTTTCCTCATTTTAGTCATGTCTGTTGTTTTATTTTGCTGTTGTTGATTTTAGTGGCAAAGTAAAGACTGCATATAACACAGCCAAGTCTCAGCTTACTTGATTCCTTTGCCATCACCCAGCTTCGAAGACTGTTTTTGACCTATGTTTACATTCATTCTTTTATTAAAACTTTCTAGCTACGTTTCTTCTGAAAATAGGATGGATTTCAGTCTGGTACTTCACCAACCCCTTAGAAAAGGTGGAAACTCAAATTATTGCCTTTGGAGGACATATTGATTGAAAAGACTGGGCCCCTTCCCATTACATTCAGAAGAATTGTCAGTAACTAACTTTGAGATCTTTAAAAAAGAGAATCCAGTCACTTATTAATTTGAAGAAATACTTTAGTCATAACAGAACCTAATGAGATTACTAAAATACTTTCTATATCCTCAGAGTTGTAAGTTCATAATAAAGAAAACATGAAGAAATTCTAGCAGAATAGAAGATAATTATCAACTCATAGGAGGATTAAAAGGAGTACAACTTTGAAGGAAGACTATGATGAGCCATAATATCTTGTCATCTGTAAAGGAAAAGAATTATATAAGAGTAAGGGAAATAGTTGTGAGTCATTTTCCATGCCTATGGCTCAGCAAAACTCCACCTGATGAATACCTATTATATGTGAGAGGAATAAAAGCCATTAATTTCACACATCTCATGTTGGATATATCCTAGAAAAGAACACAATGAGTAATTCCAATAAAGCAATCTTATTCATAAGGTTTTATTATTGACACAAACGATAATCTCAAATATAACTAATTTTCCCTTGTTCTTAATTGGAAAATTATTCAGGCATCTAAATACATTGCCCTCTTGGACATTTAAAACTTAACATTGTTTGGTATTTTAATCATATTTTGCTATTATTTTATTATGATAAAACCCCAATAAGAAATCACTTTCACCAAGTTTTCCAAAACCTCATAAAAGCTTATAGGAAAGATAAACATTTTGTGTATTTCTACAGCTAAATCTTTTTCAGACAGGTAAGACATGAAGCTTTTGGTTGAAAAAAAAAACTTTAGAGTGATTGTAGATTTCTGAATTAATTCTCTTTCCTGGTGACTTAGTAAGTCAATTATAGACCCTTCTTCCAATTTGTTACAGCAGATTCAGAGACTTCCCCTGGCAAACTCATCCAATCAGAGGACAAAAAATTGATTCCAAAAACTTCCTCACCAATATGTGTCTGATAAGAAGTCTGTCTTTCTGTGTTTGAGACTCGTAGCCTTTTCTCAAATAAGGGTATTCTTGGGGAACCTAATTGTGCCACTTGAATCCCACTTGAATATTAAATGATCTCCCTTGATGAGTATCTTCCAAATATGGTGACAAATTCCTCATGATCTGTGTTGCCACATAGTATGTATATATAATTTCTGTCTGTCTCTTTGCTCCATAATATACCTTGGAAAAGTCTATGATTTTACCAGCTTCCTGAATACCATTTTCCTCCTAACATTCAAACCCAAATCTTTTCTTTACCCAAAGCTGTGAGGCCAGGTAAAACACAATTCTGCCCACAAGACCAGTCAGTCAGGAATGTGAATGATGACATTTCAGCAATGAGAAAAATAACACAGAAATAACAACTTACTCTGATTCTACAGCTTTCCATAGTGGAGGGTATATGAAAGCCTTCTTGCCAATCTGTGCTTCAGCATTCTCATATAAGGACAAGAAGGCCCCTATAACGATGTCTCCTTCCCTTGTATACGTGAGACTGTAATCTCTTTTTAAGTGACAAGGAGGCTCCCCAATCTGATATGCAGAAAAATAACCTTGAAAAATCAGGATCACAAATAATCTAAAGAAAAAGAGCCCCAGTTTCCTGAAATTCATGGCCAAACTGCAAAATCTATGAAATATTAAAGAAAAGAGAAATCTAATAGGATTGGGCATTTTTTTCATGAATCTACACACATTCTCTATTTCTAAAGATTTTGATTTTCTAATAATCTTTTATATTTATTTTGAACATTCCCTCATATTTGGGAAAGACTAATAGGAGACATGACACAGGCCTCTGTTTAGGTTAAAGGAAAGAGATAGCTGAATAGGGTATATTTATGAGACATTTTTGCCTTCTGGATATTATTCACCGTGTTCCCTATGGATAGGGAGTGAAAATGTCCTCATCTTTATGCCTCTGGAGTGTCAGTCAAAAAACATGTTGACCAGAGTCAGAAAGTGAGAGCATCTGGGGACCGTCCTGGCCTGCAACTCTTCACCTGCATCCTCCTTCCAGAGGTAAAAACTCAAGTGATGAAATAAGTTTGGCCACCTGCTTCCTTGCTTCAATCCCTGCAGTATTAGCAGCTTCCCTGGGGTTTGAGAGGTCAAAAGTGCTGTTGGCTGAAGGACTCCTGGAGTGATACTTCCCCTCTCACCAAACTAATTCTTTGCAATGACACGATATTTCCAGATATTACATCAGGCAGATTCTAGCTTTATATGAAGAGGCAGAAAGTGTCAGTGATAGTTTCCATGACAAGGCCCGACAGTTCCTAGATGGGGTTGAATCTAGCTGTGATAACACACACTAAGTGAATCCTGAATGAACGTATACATGATAGTAATAAAAATAATTTCAACTGTTGATGATACGCTTACCATGAATTTATCTTCCAGAGATTTTGATCACAACCCAGATATACCTGTCCATTCTGGAAGACTCTTTTCTTCATCTTCCCATCAGTTTCCCTTTGTGGGACCAACACTAATTCTACATGTATACCTAATTTCTCAATACAGGCAAATGTTACCAAAGAATATGCTACCACTACATCTATTTGCTATAGATATCATGTGATCCAATCTACTTATGTTTTTCATCTGCAAATAAGGAATGAGGATGTCTACACTATTTTCCTTTATATGGCCTTCATTATAACAAATCACATTTTGATAATACCCATTAAATTATTTATTTTTAAAATATTGCTCTTTTCATTAAAGAATTATAGTTTTCTTTGTAATGTTCTATCAATTTATTGCTGTTACCCTTCCTGAATTAATTACTTAGGAACAATTTCATTCTCAGCCCATGATTACCTACAGCTACACTGGACCATGGCCAACCATTTTATTCACAATGTCTAGAACAGTGCTTTACATGTAAAAGGTGATGAATAAATGCTGGCTGGCTTCTTTCTATCAAAATCATGTTTGGAAGAAGACAAAATACCTTGACTGTAGTCTGTACAAATAGTCATTCTCGGTCATTAAGAGACTACCACTAAGTCCGTAGTATGGCTAAATAAAATCACTTGAATTCAGGTAAGGACATATGAGCAAAATTAAGTCTTCTATGAGATTTTTAGAGAATTTGGGTTACTTTCTTTTACAGTTTAAAGAAAAGAAGATATTCTTTTCAAGACTTAAAGCTGAGAAGCTGTGAAAGAAAATTCATTGTCCTTTTTGATCTCTTTGAGTTCACTCTTATGCAAAGGAATTCTTTATTTTCATGGTCTAGTTGGAGTTAAACTTTCCGTTAATAATAACTTAAGTACCCCTACTTAATACCTTATAAGATTGTGTGGATAGAATTAACTCTCCTCTGTCTGTCTACCTTTTGATTGAATCAACATAAGCTTGAATTAGATGGGAAGCCAGTAAGATACTGGAGAGCTCCACCTTTTTCACTGTCTCATATGACCAGAAACTTTTGAGTTCATACATAAGAGTTTACACACTCATAAATGTGTGAATTCTAGGAGCAGAGTTAACACCTATAGAGGTGTTAAGTCAATCCCACAGACATTGCCTCTGAGCAGTGCTAGACAATTTGGAAACTGTGATTGGCCCCTGTGAAGAGGAGACAGGAGACCACCATAAAATCCACAAAATACTTTGGCTGAGGCAGTCTGGTCAAGTTGAGTCTGATGGAGAGTGTCTCTTGAAGATAGTCTTAGAGGGAACTTCACTGGAGTCTGCATTGTAAATTGTGGCTTCAACTTAGATTCTGACTCCTGGGCTACTTCATTGGGTGAGTAAAAAGAGCTGACTCCTTTCCTAGTTTCCTAAGAGCCTAGCTTCCATTTTTGAGGAGACCTTTTAGTTACTCACTACCAGCTCTCCTGGCTGAGGACTATTATTTTCTCTCATTTCTCTCACATTTGTGACAAGGAAATCACTTTTAAAAGACTGATATATATTAATTTAAGGTCGCCAAGGAATTCAGCTATGAAATTCCTTAATGAAACTCAAGTCAGCCGTCAACCTTTTATGGAGTTTTAATTACAAACAGGAAGAAGAAAGGAATTAGAGATAGAGAGATAGAGGGAGAGAGAAAGGGGAGAGAAGGGAATAGGGCTTAAATACCCCTTCTGTTTAGGCTGGGCCAAAAGGCCCAAGCCCTTAGATAGCTGGGACAATGAAAGGAGATCAGTCCCTATTACTCACGTGACCAAAAATGGAGAAACAGTCTCAAAGGCCCCCACCTTCAGCTTCCTTCAGTGCAAGCTTCTCAGAGCACACCGCAACCACTCCGACCAACTCCTCAACCCTCCAGTCTTCAGACCCCCCTCTCCTTAAGGAAACCATCCAAGTTCCCTCCCCTCAGTTCTCACATCTACCAATCACCTGTCCATCAATTTCCCTGTGCCAATGGAGGCTCTAGCTTAAACCAGGACCACCCAGAGGTCTCTGGCTTTGCACATGTCTGTTGAAGGTCATATTTTCAAATAATTAAATCTTTGATCCTTTGCTACAGCCCTTTCTAAATCCTGTTAACCTGAGTAGGGTAGAGATTGGAATAATTATATTTTGATCTAGGCTGCAGCCCTTACTCAATCCTGTTAGGACTGAATAGGGTGGAGATTGATTCCAAGTATCTCCATTGTATCAATTCTAAAATCAATCATGACTCAAAGAAATTCCTGTTCTATGCTTAAGCATAGGTCAAAGTCCTTTCCATTGTTCAGCAAAAGGTTTCTGTCCTAAAGTAATCTTAAGAAGGGAGGAGGAGGAACCTCCCATGCCAATGGGGTTCACATTCCAATAGTCAAGACCCACTATCAATAGGAAATTTTTCAAGTATGAAATTTCCCAATGGTGAAATTTCCAACATTTATAAGTCTAAGAAATTTTGAGGTTTACATATTTCTCTACTTTGTTATTCCCCTTCTAATTTGGTAAATAAACTTCTGACTTCAGATATAATAATTTTGGGAACCATGTTATTCCATATAATTTAAGTCCAGCCACTAAATTAAACTTTTACAAATTGGAGCCAAGATGATGGAGTCTAGAGGCAAAGAAGGCTCAAACCTCTCTGACTATACTCCCTGAAAAACATTGAAAGAGGGATTAAAAAGATTTCTGGTGGAGTAGAACCAACAAGGAAACATAATGAAACAACTTTTTTTTTAGAAAACATTTGGGGACATAGACAGGGAGGGTAAGTTACACTGAGGTGATAATGACATGGGCACTGTACCCCCAGAAACCCAGGCCAACTATTATCAGGGAAAACTCCTTTGCTTTGCATCCTTGTGACTCTTAACCTAGAAACACCCAATGACCCCACCCAGGGTCCTGAGATGTTTACCCTCTTTTGTCCTCTAGATTTAAGGTGGACAAAGAAATGAATCTTTATGCCTCCAGGCAGACCCCAGTCAGATGACCACCCCACCCCACCAAATGCCTGAGAGACTAACATTCTGGTCATGTCCACACCAGGACATAGCATCTAAAGAGTATATAATCCCCAGAACTGATGTCCTCTGGGGGGTCAGCCTCTCCATCCACACTGTCCCCATGGAGGAACAGCCTTTCCTTTGATGCTGTCCTCCCAAGGAACTGCCCCCCACCTTGCTGTTCTACCTTGCTATCCTCCTGGCACTCTCAACATTACTTTCTAAATTAATAAATCTCTTTTTTGTTTTAAGCTAAGTTTTGGAGTCTTGCATGCTTGCAAAAGGTATCCTTCCCAAACCCCAAGGGTATCCTTCCACACCCATAACATTTTGACGTCCAACGTGGTTTTTGTCTCTCCTGAAAGCTAAGCCTGTACCCCGGATCGTCCACAAGGACATGGCTTCTCAGGTAGGAAAGGAGCCTTTTCTTTGACTCCTGAAACCCCCATCTTTCGGGTGATATCTCTGTGGGAACTATTTTGTGCTCTCTCTCCCATCGGCCCCACATCAGTCTGGCCACTGGAGTTTGGGGTCTATCTGTCGGCTTCCCCGTATACTAAAAGACATATTAGTTGTGTGGGAAAGTCTTTTTGCCACCTCAGTTTTCAACTGAGCGCTTTTTTGGTTGGGCAACCTATGCATGCATAGCTGTAGAATTGTAGAATTGTAGTGTAGAATTGACCAATTCTGCATCTAAATGGGACAGGGACAGAGAGAACACCGAGATTCCCCTTTGGGGCATATACTTAAAAATTGGAAAAAATTGGCACTAAAGAAAAAGCAACCAATTTCTTTTTGTAATGTTGACTGGCCATCATACATTTTTGATAAGCAAGAGGCATGGCCTATTCATGGCAAATCCTTTTTTCTTTTTTCAGCCTGAGGTCAAGCCAGATAGGGACTAGCCAACCCAATTAAGACAAAGGGAGAAGCATGCTTGCAGGCCTCTCCTATTGGGAAGCAATCAAGTCTAAGAGCCTGAGAGAAAATTCAGTTGGATTGTTTGTTTGTTTTCTCTCATGTTAAATAGCTGAGCAACATCAAAAAATGACGAAAACGATGAGGAAATTGACTTTTTGTTACCCTAAAAGTTCCAACACCAGGTGTCAATTAGACATATTTTGTGGACAGAAGCTCTGTACCTTTTAGCTTTATTCTTTCACCAGGCTCCCAGTTCTCAACTCTATTCTTCACTTGGATTTTAAGGCAAAGGGCCCACCCAAAAAATCCAGGTGAAGATGGGGTGAAGGAAAAGGGGAAGCTTTTCATTTCACTGATCAGATTTTCCTTCCTCCTCTGCTGCAGAGAGGAAGAAGGATTGATTCTGAACAGAAAAACTGGTGAGATACCCCTATTTGGGGGATTTTTTAATGTCTTACACTTTTAGAACTAAGGTTTTTTAACTTGTAGAACAACCTATTAATTATCTTCTGTTTTGGGGTAAACAGGGAGAGATAAGAAGACCTGATAAATCTCCTTTCCCTGTCTGCTAGCCAAAAGGAAGTAATGCTAAAATTTGTCTAGAGGTATTTATTGGTATTTTATTTCAAAATTGTGATCATGTATTCATATGGGTTTTAAAAAAAATAATATCCTAATTTTAATTTTGTCAGACAGTGAAATTTGTTTGTATAGAAAAGCCACAGATTGGTTTTGTAAAATAGGTTTTTAGCAGTATAGCCTTGAAAAGACTGCATTCCATCCTTATCTACCTTTCCATCATAAGAGGTTTAAAGGAAAAATTTGTTAAAGTGTTTAAATTGACCAAAAATGGGTTTTTGTTTAAAATTATCAAATGATTTTCTTCTCAATGGTTTTCATCCCAGTGTATTTTTTCATACCAGTGTATTAAAGTTGGAATAACTTTATTATTGCATTTAACTTCTTGGTCTTGAAAATAGATAATCAGCCTGCTTGTCAAAAGGCTTGCTTTAAGGTTTACAGTCCTTAAAAGGTTTCAAATCTCTAAATTTAAAATAAATCCTGTAATACTAAATGCTTTATGAAATTTTGAAATGTTATGTGAGTTGCTGTTGAAATATGTATTTTAAATATTGTTTGGATGTAAACAAGCTCATTGCAAACCATAGATTTTGTTCAATACTTGGTGGTTACCTCAGTTTACCAATTTGTTCTATGAACTAAAATTTATAACTGATGAGTACTATGCTAAAGTTACAGTATTTCAATGATCCTTTGAATCAGAATTCTTTGGGTTACTGATTAGCAATTGAAGTGATATCAATAGAATGTTTGACTTATGATGATAAAAGCAGGTCAGAGAAGGTGAAGAGTTATGTTGGGTTTGAATTCAGAAAAAAGAGGGACTTTGCTCTAAAGTCCATAAAGCTTGAGTATGCAGATTTGTGAAGGAAGAATGGAAGTTGTGTTCTGCCTTTTTAAGCAGAGGGTTTTGAAGGAAGAGAGAGAGAGAGAGAGAGAGAGAGAGAGAGAGAGAGAGAGAGAGAGAGAGAGAGAGAAAAGGTGAAAGAAAACAGATGTTTTGCTCTCATAATTGGATCTTTAACTTAGGGATCATTTCTAGAATTGATGTATGTAGTTTTGGAAAATCAAAATTCCTTAGAGAGATTCCTAACTGGTCTTGTCTTAGTTCCTTCAGATGGCCTAAGGTCAGGATATGATCTAGCCTTGATTTGTATTTACTGTAGAGCTAATGAATTCAACGTTCCTGTTTAGGTTTTATTACTAAATTGTGACAAATTAATTATTGCCAAAATATGTAAGAATAATTGCTATAATGTAGACTCATAGGCTTTAAGGAATCCTTAGAGAAGACAAATGGTCAGAAAAGCTTGTTTGAGGGTATGGAAATTTGTTTTTGGACTGCCAACAAGCAGAATTTCTCTGAGCTGTTAATGGGTGAGACTTGTCCTTTAAGGAAAAGAAGGCTTCTGGCATCTAGTGGCAACTGCTCTAAGGAGAGAAAGTCCTAGGATGATTATAGAGAAGGCAGCCCAAGGCTCACTGTGGACTGAATTTTCCTGACCATCTAGGCTGAGAATCCTTGAGTGAAACAACAATGGCAGTGCCAGCCTTGCTTGGTACACGAAGCCACTCACTGTGTCCTTTGTCTCATGTCGAGATATTTTCCCTTTTGGACCTTCTTCCTTTGTGACATCCCCATAATCAGCACATAACACAAATTGGAAAATTAAAGTTTCCATTTCCCCAAACAAACTATCAGGTTAATTGGACATTCTCAAATTGTTAGGGACATACTTTGAGAAGTAGGTGAAGTTTATGAATTGATGGCTTGTATTTATAGCCTTAATTTACCACAGTTGAAGTTTGGATCTTGAGCTTGGAAATATAGCTCAAAGCTCTCCTGAATTTTCCCCAGAATCTGAAGTAAAGAAATTCAACTGTAAAATATTGTTACTCAAGTGTTTATAGATGTTATAGTTAATGTGTACTTTGCAAAAGGATATTTTTTAACAGAAACATCACATACCAGTTCTGCAAACAACTCAGGAATCCAATTTCCTAAAGGGATCTTATTCCTGTCAGAAGATGGTTTCTGAAGAAGTCTGTTGGCTAAGATACCTAAATGCAAATGTGTAATGCCACTTGTTATTGTAGTAATTTTCCTTGTTTCTATCTCCCCAGGCCTGGTTTTCTATACTTCTACCATTAGGGACTGACTCTCCTCGCTGAACATCCCTCACATCCCGAAGCAGGTTTCCAGCTACCTAGGACACAGGCACTCACTGAGGACATGTCCCTAAGACCCTGTGCCCACAGCCTTTCTGTCCCTGTTATCTTCAACCCCTTTTACTTTATCCTCTAACTACCTGGACATAACTTTCTTTCCTTAAAATTTGGGTCTTCTTCTATGTTTCAAATCATGCATACCCAGCCAGCCGGACGTATAATTCTCTGATTCAGCTTGGGGAAGTGTTAGCCAAAGTGGGTCCCTCTAACTGTTGGGTTTGTATGAAGCACCCCCCCAAGTGGAGAGAACCCCAAGCCTCTAGCCCAAGATCCCAGTGCCTCTGAGGTTTATCCAAGATCTGAGGTTGTACTTGTAACCTTGTCATCTCTAGTTGCTTCTAGGGTAAAAGCGCTCATGGGAGTCACCCAGATACCAGATTCCACCATAACCCAGCAACCATCCCAGCTTGATGCTCTGGACACTGCCTACAGTTAATGCCTCTCTCTCCTAAGGACCTCTCTACGCCCATTCTCAGCTCTGAAGAAGTTACAGAAGACAGATCGCCGTCCTGTTTTCCCTTACATATTAGGAGAGAGGGGAGATGACATGGGCACTGTACCCCCAGAAACCCAGGCCAACTATTGTCAGGGAAAACTCCTTTGCCCTTGCATCCTTGTGACTCTTAACCTAGAAACACCCAATGACCCCACCCAGGGTCCTGAGATGTTTACCCTCTTTTGTCCTCTAGATTTAAGGTAGACAAAGAAATGAATCTTTATGCCTCCAGGCAGACCCCAGTCAGATGACCACCCCACCCCACCAAATGCCTGAGAGACTAACATTCTGGTCATGTCCACACCAGGACATAGCATCTAAAGAGTATATAATCCCCAGAACTGATGTCGTCTGGGGGACATCCTCTCCATCCATGCTGTCCCCATGGAGGAACAGCCTTTCCTTTGATGCTGTCCTCCCAAGGAACTTCCCCCCACCTTGCTGTTCTACCTTGCTATCAGCCTGGCCACTCTCAACATTACTCTCTAAATTAATAAATCTCTTTTTGTTTTTAAGCTAAGTTTGGAGTCATTGCATGCTTGCAAAAGGTATCCTTCCCAAACCCCAAGGGTATCCTTCCACACCCATAACAATAATATTTTTATTATTGAGATTTAATTATAACTTTGACAGGTTGAATTATTACAAAAATATAAATTTCCTAGATTAAGAGAAGAAGATAGGGAACACATAATCCCACATCAATAAAAGAAATTGAACAAGCCATCAATGAACTCCCTAAGAAAAAATCCCCAGCGAAAGATAGATTCACAAGTGAATTCTATTAAACAATTAAGAACAAATAATCCCAATATTATATAAACTATATGAAAAAATAAACAAAGAAGTTCTACCAAATTTTTTTTAATGACGCAAATATGGTACTGATTCCAAAGCCAGGCAGATCAGAAACAGAGAAAGAAAACTACACATCAAACTCCTTAATGAACATAGATCCAAAAAATTTTTAAATAGAACTCTAGCAAAAAGACTCCAGCAAGTGATCACAAGGGTTATTCATCATGATCAGTTGCGATTTATTGCAGGAATGCATGGATGGTGCAATATTAGGAAAACCATCCACATAATTGACCATATTAAGAAGCAAACAAACAAAATCACATGATTATCTCAATAAATGCAAAAAAAAAAAAAAACCTAACAAGAAATAGAGAAATTTGTATTCAAAGAGATGTCTTATATTAGGGCTCTTACATGCTGTCTTCACACCCTCACCCTTTTACTTACATCTGTGCTATTCCTTTAAAGTTAAACTGACATTTAACATGTATTTGTTAAGTACTTACTAAATGTCAAACAATATATTGGCATTATTTACATTGGCAATTACATATATCAGTAATGTCAATTTGACTTTAAAGATACAACAAAGCTGTGAGAAAATAGTGTTGAGTGGGGAAATAGCCCAAGTGGAGGCTGAACCACAAAGAGAAAATGGGATATGGAAACTTCCTAATACTCAAAATTCTTTTAATTATTTCTTTTTTAACTTATTCATACATTCTCAGAACAAAGTCACATTTTATTAGAGAGGGCCTGCCTTCCCAAGAGTAAGGTAGATCTTGGCTCCTCAAGCAGTCAAAAGACCGCAAATTGGGAGTGTGATAGACTTTTACAAGCATATAAAAGGCAGAACGAGTTCACATCATTAGTTATGAGATTAATAACATAATGGATTTAGGTTATTATGATTTGTTACATTAGTGAATGACTTGCTCTCTTTAAGGAATGTTTTGGTTAATTCATTGCTTTCCTGCTGAAACTTGATATCTTAGTCACCGGATAGGCATTTCAGACTTAATGATGTCCTGGCATGAGATTTGGCCTCCTGAAATATATAAGGATGTGGGCATAGGAGGGCCTAATGTCACCTTGGTCTAATATTCAGAATGGCATGTCAATATCATTTAGGTTCCCAGAGATTTCTTGTTTCTATCACTTTCTGTCTACTCATACTAGCAAAATAGTTCATCAGCTCCATGTTGTCTATTGCAATCAAATGATAAGTATTTCCCTCTTTTAGTTTAAACTGTAATAATTAAAATTATTGGGAGATAGGGAAATATATTCCCAATTATGAATATGCCCAAGTCAACTGGGTTTTATAGAGAATTTAATTAATAATATAATGATTAATCAAAGAAAGAGAGAGAGAGTAAGAAAGGAATAAGTATGAAGGGCCTTAAGCCAATATGACTTAGACCTGAGTCTTAAGAAAGAAATCAGTCAGTTTTTTGTTACTCACCACAAAATCTGTCTAAGCAAGGATTCTAATGACACCAGGCCAGCGTCCTTCCTCAAAGAGCCTTCCAGCCAGAGACTGTTTCAAAGGGTCTCTCTCAAGAGCCTCCAGAGGGACAGAGCCCCCTCAGAGGAGCTCCTCAAAGAGCTCTCCTTCAGAATGAGATTTCCTCCAAGAGCACTTCTCCTCAAGCATCAATCCTCAAGGGAATGAGTCCCTCAGAATGAGACCCCAGCTCTTCTCTGAGCTCTTATTTTTAAGGACAAAATCTCCTATGTCACCTCCCCTAAGTCTTTACATCTACCAGTCACTGTAGATGTTTCTAAAAGACAGCCCATTTTGAATTCACAGCTGAGTAGATTTAATCTCTTTAGTAAGTCAGAAAAAAATGCTGCTGTGTCTACTAATTTCATTAAGAAAAAACCTCTGAATAAGTTTTCATCCTTTTAGGTTTACGTAAGTTTACAAGTTGCCCCACCTTTATAGGTACCTAGTATCCCATTGTATCAATTCTAAAAACAAGCCTGGCTCAAGAACTCCTTTCCTTTTCATAAGCATGGGTCAAAGTACTTTCATTGTTTAGCAAGGAGTTTTCTGCCCTAAAGCAGTCTTAAGTAGGGGTGGAGTAGGGATATTCCCAAGGCAAGGAGGTTTCACATTCAAGTAGAATTCTCACTATCTGGTAGGGAATTATTTCAAGTAGGGAATTGGAGGATTCCTCAATGTGGAGTAAAATTTCTATGATTCATAAGTCTGTGAAATTTTAAAGTTTACACTAGTCAAAATCATCAAAGTGATAACATAAAGGACAAGTTTACCAAGATCATCCAACTCAGGGAACTGTAGTGGCTCCCTATTACTACCAGGATAAAAAAGGGACCTCTTTTGGGGACTATAAGCCCTTCCAAATCTGGCTGTTCTTTTCCTTGTCATTCTGATACTTTGCTTACCTCCCCAAACATCCATCTATACTGTCATACTTGCTGATCTTCAGACATTACAGCCCAGTTGTCTGCTCAGTGTCTTTCTTCTTACTCACTTTACATGTTTCAAATGTTCCACATTGTCAGTGCTGTTTCTCAGTTTTACGGGCTTCCTTTAATCCAACAGTTTGTCAGTTGACAAAGTTATATCCAAAACACCAGGAATTGGACTATAAATAGGGAGTACAAAGCAAAGCAAAAACATAATCTCCTCCTACAATGAGCTCAAATTCTACAGGAAGGAGATCAACATGCAAACACCTGAGTATATGTGTGTACAAGATATATAAAGAGAACATAATCTCAGGAAGAAGGTACTTCAAGGCTCACTTGGAAGTCTATATTCTTCAGGAGGCCTTTTCCAATCTACCAAGTTCGTAGTGTCTTCCTTCCTAAGACTGATCTCCTATCTCTCTATATAGCATATGGACCCAAAGGTGAGTTTGTTAATCATTCCATTAGAATGTTTATTCATTCAATTTTGTCCAATTCTTCATGATTGCATTTGAGGTTTTCTTAGGATGTTATTCTAACATGCTGATGTTAGAATGCCTTGTTGTTTCCATCCCCAGATCCTTTTACAGAGGAGGAAATGGAGGTAAAAAGGGTTAAATGACTTGGTCAGGGCCACACATCTAGTAATTATCTGAGTCTGCATTTGAAATCAGATCCTCCTGACTCCCGGCCTATTATTCTATTCTAGCTATTGGCTCATGTCAATTAAAGTATTAGAATTGCTAAAGGATGGGCTATATCTGCTTTTTCTTTCTGTTCATGGTATTCACATGAATGTATGAAAAAAAGTAATCATATAATCAATATACTCACCATGTGGAAAGATTCAGGAAAATATTATTGTAATATTAAGACACAATAGAAAAGATATACTGCCTGTGTGTTTTTGATATATTCTACTTCCTTACCACTTCCTCAATTTTACTGACATCTATCAGTCAGAGTGTCAGCCAAATGCCACACACACTGCTAGTTATAGGAAATACAAATCAAAGCAAAAACATAACCTCTGCCCTCAAAGAGCTCACATTCTTATGGGGATGGGAACAACATACAAATATCCATCTACATGTATTTACAAGATACAAAGAATAATAAATAAATAGAATAAAGGAAAGGTAACCTCGGGCCTGGATCTGATTCTTCTCTGCATCAGAAAATAGATATAGTCAACGCATTGGGTGGAACGTGAAATTCGACTTCCCTTTCCATTAATTCCTACTCTGAATGATCCTATACATGTGCTTTCATATGGAGACACATAGACTATGTTTAATGAGATGCTGTGTTGATTAATGAATCTAGAATCCTGCAGCTACTAGGATTAAGGTGGGACTCAAGAGTTCTTGGGAATTTCTGTTCTAGCTTTAATTATAAGGCACTTTCTGCATGGGAAGAGGTAAAAAATATCAGTTATGAAGCATTTATTTTCATATTAAGTAATATATACACATATGCATAAAAATTTATAAGACACATGTAACATGTGCATCCCTACATATATGCATAGATCTTCTATCTTTATGTAGAGACCTACATTCTGTGAATTTTAAAACTACTCCACCCTACTCAGGTTGTACTTTAGAAGATCTGATTTAGCTATTTCCTGATTAGTAACAATGGAGATGCTTGGGTTAACAGAATCAAGTCTTGGGAACTATACATTTCTCCAACCTACTTAGTTTAACAAGTCAGAAATGGCTGCACCATACTCAAAGATTCAATTATCTAAGGAAATAGCCTTCAATAGACATGTGCAGAAAAAGTGGATAGACCCCTGGGCTGTCCTAAGTCAAGCTAAACTCTCATTGGTACAGATGAGATGCAGGAAAGTGATGTAAAACCATCTATATAAGGCATGTAACTTGCTCTCTCTTGCTCTTTCCCTGGAGAGGTGACTCTGGCTGGCAGCAAGCTAAGAGTTCCTACATCTTGGCCTGGTCGCAGCTATTCTTTTGGTTTGGCGTTGAGTTTGTCCTTGAGCTGATTCATGTTCAGGCATCTCGGCTGATCCCTTTGGAGTTCTGGCTGATTCTTTCCTCCTTAATCTTTAAAACCTTATCTTCCTAGAGCCTCTGTTCTTCCTCCTGGCACTATCCAGGTGGGAGAAATCCTACACCCTTTTCCTTCTTCCTTCTTCTTAATTTCTTTTCACTATATCAATTAAATCACCATAAATTTCCTCCTGACTTGGTTATATTTCTTTTATATTTGGATTATCCATGGTGACCAAATAATTAACTTTGTTTAGGTCACAATGCTAAATTATCCTTTACAATTCCTGCATATATACAAACTGTGAGCAGGAAGAAAATTTGAATGTAGACATTTTCAAGAATAATAGTGCTGGGGAATACACAAATTCTTCCTTGATTTCCTTAATTGCCCTATGAAGCTGGTGGTATGCCTACTCTTTCCTGTGATCTTGGCTTGGTGTGGGAAAATTGGTTTGTCACTTTAGAACATTTCAGTACTTCTTCCAGTAGGAAGTTTGGTGGCATAGTGGACACACCTCTGGATTTGGAATTAGGTAGAGATGGGTTCATAGCCTGACTTGGACATTTACTAACTATTAAGCTGTGGACAAGGCAGTTTAGGTCTCTCATTTTCACTTTCTCCCTCTTGAAACATAAATAAGAAAGTTACCTCCTTTGTATGGTTATCATAAGAATCAAATGAGACAGTAAATGTGATATGATAGTGGTACTGTCCATTTGCTCATAAATATTGGCTAAATATTTAGCATTGGCAAAGCACTGTGGCAGAGTATCTTAGGGATGTAAAGGTCTAAAAACTCCATAATTGGGGATCCTGAGGTGCCAGGCCCTATCACAGATAATCACACTTTCTAACCTTGTCACCTCTCAAAGTTTCCTGCCTGATGTAATTCCTGGCAATCTATAATCATTGCAGCAGACTATGTGTTGATAGAAAGAGCAGAATTAACTCTCAAGGGATGTCATTAGGTCTTGCAATTTTCTCATAATTTATGAGATTAGCCAAATCCCAGATGATTGAAAGCATATTTGGACATATTTCCAAGTAAATTTTCTACTTGTTTATCATTAAGAATAAGAGACCCAGGTGCAGAGCTCCAGGGCAAGGCAAGTTCCCATAGTAATTCATTCTCTGAGTGATGTCACTGTATCTGGCTTGAGTCTAAGAGATAGGAAAACTGCCCTCCTACCCATCCTCAATGTCACTAAGAATTAAATTTCAAGTTCTAAAAAGTCTTAAAAGATACCTTCATTTTTCCAATCATATCTATATCCTAAAGACCAATCTGAAGTAGTTGCATACAAATCAAATTAGAAAGGGACAGACCAGAGCTGACATAGCTCATCATGTAATAGAAACTCTCAGAGAAAAATTTGCCTTTAGAAAAGAAAGTCAAGGGGGAAGCTGGGGAGCTCAGTGGATTGAAAGCCAGGCCTAGAGATGGCAGGTCCAACATTCAAATCTGGCCTCAGACACTTCCTAGTTGTGTGACCCTGTGTAAGTCACTTAACCCCCATTGCCTAATCCTTACCATTCTTCTGCCATGAAACCAACACACTATTGATTCCAAGATGGAAGGTCAGGGTTTAAAAAAGAAAAGAAAAGGTCAAGACACCAATACGATTGTGCCATATCCAGTAGTTATGCTTTTTTAAACCTGTGGATTTGTGGAGCTCCCAGAAGGAAGGCTTAAGCCCTATTCTCTCAGGCCTTTCTGTTCTGTAGTCATGTCAGTGGAATATGGCGCTTTTTGACCCCATTGACCATTTTATTGACAAAGACACAGAAATGGTTTGCATTTTCATTTCCAGTAAGTCCTTCAACCATGTATTTATTCAAGAGACACATCTGATTTCAGAAGAGGTGCAGAAAGATGTCTGTATTACAAAATATCTTTTAGAGTTTGCCAAGATCAGATCACTATCAAAAACTCTTAGTGTTTTCCTAGCTAAAAAGATGGTCAATTTATTATTGAATGTTCTACTTAAGGAGAAGTGCCCCAATGGAATTTCACAATTATATACCCCTAAATGAAATTCATCAAGTTCCATTTTTGTCAGTGATTTGTTCAAAAGCATAGATGGCCTATTCATTGAAATTACGAATCTCTGGGAGAGATAGCAAACACTTGTGATGACAAAGCCAGGACTCAAATAACTTCAACAATTTAAATGTTTGAGCCAAGGAAGTTATAGTGAAATTCAAGATAGATAAATGTAAAGGATAGCATTTTAGTTTTAAAAAGGACATCTTAGCATGTACATGATAAAAAAAGTCATGGTTATGAGGATATACATAAGATAAAAAAAATCAAAGTATTCAATTGACCATAAACTCAATGTGTGAGCAATGAAATATATCAATGAAAAATACTAAGAAGGTACCAAGATGGGATACCAGGCCAATGAAAGGACCTAGCCTCACTTAAAACTCACAGCCTTAGCAAGTGAGAAGGAAAACAGAAAACTGCTACTTACTACCATAATTTGTATGCCAAGTTCTCTAATAATTTTGCACAAAATAAGGGAAATGAGTTCTTCCTTGAATCAATTTTGGACTTAAGAAAAATTTAATATTTTCCGTTGATAAATCTGTTCTACAATCCTGATTTTCTTTTCTTCTGTGTTTGTGTTCTGGTCTCCACTATCACCAAATTTTTTTTCATTCATTTTATAATGTTTTTCCTGGTTCTTATTTTAAAAATAACTGTTAAACTAGATTTCTGTTCCTGTGGTGAAAAGTTTCAGTTTATTTTTTCAAGTACTTTCTGAGCTAGCTCTGGAGATGCTGTTCCAGGATGATATGACCTAAGGACAAGGTTGTTTCAAAGCTTCCTCAAGTTTTTCAAGCCTATGAGAGCCTACAAGCACAATTTCCCACCCTGCTACTATGGCCTCAGTCCCATATAGTCCTCTCACTTGTTTTGTGTAGAAATAGTGGTCCATGCTATCATTTGCTTGGTAATATACTGATTGTGTATTATTTTGAAAGTGAAACATCAAAGTTTTATTAAGGACATGTAGGAAAGATAAGGAGAATCCCTATTTCTTCTCCATTATCCTAACACAGCAATCTATTATCCTATTTTCAGCTGTGTTTTTGTGATAGCAATAAAATGGAAACTGATGGGAAGGCATGACTTTTGGAATGGACAACACGTTGAGCATTTTGTTAAGATGTACTACTAATGTTTTGTAAGAATATGGAAGAAAAGTTTTCAGAAAGCCTTAGAATTCTTACATGAACTGAAGCAAACAAATAGAATAAGTTCATTGGTCACAGAAACAATATTTTAACCAATCAACTGTCAGAGACATAGCTACTATCAACACTATAGACACCCAACATAGGGCTTCCAGTCAAGATGGAGGCTTAGAGAAAGCTAAAGTCCAGATCTCCTGAAACCCTTCCTTACCGATCTCAAACCGAATGCTCCTAGGGCACCAAAATTCAAAACGATCAACAGCATAGACCCCAGGAGTCCTCCTCCTGGACCTGGACCTGGATCAAAAGGTATGCCCCCCCAAAAGACAGAACCCGAGACCACTCGGACCTAAGGGGTAGACAGAAGGAAGGTCCTAGGACCCATCCCCCCAGACCCAGAGCGCCGAGTCCGAGTCAGAGGCAGCAGAGGCAACTTCAGAGCCCCACGGCCTGTTATTCTGAAGGCCACATCCTGAAAACAACCTAACCCAGTCAAGGAGGCACCCAGACAGCAGGGAAACAGAGAGGGACGTGAGAGCTTGTAACCCCCTGGGAGGAGCCCTCAGAGCTCCGGGAAGCCGCGGCACCTCCCCCTCAGAGAGCAGGGTCGTCTGTAACAACAGCAATCCTCAGGGCTGGCAAAAGGGCCTTGGGAGCCGGGTATTCTGAAGTCCACATCCTGAAAACAACCTAACCCAGTCGAGGGGGCACCCAGACAGCAGGGAAACAGAGAGAGAGGGGGGAGCTTGTAACCCCCTGGCTGGATCCTTCCATCGGAGTCTCAAGGAAAAAGTCCCTGACTCAAGGCATACTAAATTCAACCCAGGGAAAGCTAATCTCATTAGGAGCCCTCTGAGCTCCTGGAAGCCGCAGCCCCTCCCCCCGCAGTGTGCTGGCCGGCTAAGGCACAGGAACAAGGCTAACCCAGGCTTAGATCATGGAAGTAAGGCAATGGAGAAGCATCAGGAGGGTGCCGAGGAGAGGAGGGAAGTAACAGGAACACACCACCGATTCCTGGCTTCCCGGGAAGGCAGAACAACAACTGCATAGAACAGACAATCTGCCTAGGGCTAAAACCTCTGAACGCCAGACAGAGATAAGAAAAGCTAGTCCCCCCCGCCCCACTCAGAAAGAGATGGCAAACTCCACAGAAGCACAAAAGTCCCAAAATTAAAAAAAAAAAAAAACAAGAAGAAGGGGGCGACTTTGGACACATTTTATGGAGCAAAAATACAAAACACAGAGGAGATAGAAGAGGAAACACAAGCAAATGCTCTGAAACCTTCCAAAGGAAATGGAAACTCTCCACAAACCCATGAAGAATTTGAATCTGAAATGATCAAAAAGATGGAAGCCTTCTGGGAGGAAAACTGGGAAATAATGCAAAAGAAATTCACACATCTACAAAACCAGTTTGACCAAACTGTAAAAGAAAACCAGGCTTTAAAGCAAGAACTAATAAAGCAAAGCCAAAAGACCTAGAAATTAGAAGAGAACATAAAATATCTCACTCACAAAGTGACAGATTTGGAAAATAGAGGGGGAAGAGATAATTTAAGAAGAATTGGACTTCCAGAAAAGCCAGAAATAAGCACCAAACTCGACATCATGATACAAGATATAATCAAAGAAAATTGTCCAGAGATTCTAGAACAAGGGGGCAATACAGCCACTGACAGAGCTCACAGAACACCTTCTACACTAAACCCCCAAAAGACAAAGCCCAGGAATGTAATTGCCAAATTCAAAAGCTATCAAACAAAAGAAAAAATCCTACAGGAAGCCCGAAAAAGACAATTTAGATATAAAAGAATGCCAGTCAGGGTCACACAAGACCTTGCAAATTCTACTCTGAATGATCGTAAGGCATGGATCATGATCTTCAGAAAGGCAAGAGAGCTGGATCTTCAACCAAGAATCAGCTATCCAGCAAAACTGACTATATACTTCCAAGGGAAAGTATGGGCATTCAACAAAATAGAAGATTTCCAACTTTTTGCAAAGAAAAGACCAGAGCTTTGTGGAAAGTTCGATATTGAAAATCAAAGAGCGTGGAATACCTGAAAAGGTAAATATGAAGGAAAGGGAAAAGAAGAAAAATGTTATCTTCTTCTTTTACTCAAACTCTCTTCTATAAGGACTACATTTATATCAATCTATGTATACTAACATGTGGGGAAAATGTAATGTGTAAATAGGGGGAAAAGAAAGACCCAATAGATTAATCGTTCACACACAAAGATTCACATGGGAAGGGGAGGGGAAGAAAACTCCTATAAGAAGGAGAGGAAGAGAGGGGTTTTTTTTACTTAAACCTTAATCTCAGGGAAATCAACTCTGAGAGGGAAAAACATCCAGATCCATTGGGATCTTGAATTCTATCTTACCCAACAAGGGTAGGGAGAAGGGAAAACCAAGGAGGGGGGAAGGAAAACAAAAAGGGAGGGAAAGAGAGGGGGCGAAGGGAAGGGAACAAAAAGGGAGGGACTAAAAAGTGAAACATATCAAGGGAGAGGACAAGGGGGACCAATTTAAAGTAAATCACTGGACTAAAGGTAGAGCCAAAGAAGAAAAGGTTAGAACGAGGGAAGGATATCAAAATGCCAGGGAGTCCACAAATGACAGTCATAACTTTGAACTTGAATGGGATGAACTCACCCATAAAACGTAGACTAATAGCAGAATGGATTAGAATCCAAAATCCTACCATATGTTGTCTTCAAGAAACACACATGAGGAGGGTTGACACCCACAAGGTCAGAATTAAAGGATGGAGTAAGACCTTCTGGGCCTCAACTGACAGAAAGAAGGCAAGAGTGGTAATCATGATATCTGATAAAGCCAAAGCAAAAATAGACCTGATCAAAAGGGATAGGGAAGGTAATTATATTTTGTTAAAAGGGATTATAGACAATGAGGAAATATCACTAATCAACATGTATGCACCAAATAATATAGCACCCAAATTTCTAATGGAGAAACTAGGAGAATTGAAGGAAGAAATAGACAGTAAAACCATATTAGTGGGAGACTTAAACCAACCATTATCAAATTTAGATAAATCAAATAAAAAATAAATAAGAAAGAGGTAAAAGAAGTGAATGAAATCTTAGAAAAATTAGAATTAATAGACATATGGAGAAAAATAAATAGGGACAAAAAGGAATACACCTTCTTCTCAGTACCACATGGCACATTCACAAAAATTGACCATATATTAGGTAACAGAAACATAGCACACAAATGCAGAAAAGCAGAAAAAATAAATGCAGCCTTCTCAGATCACAAGGCAATGAAAATAATGATCATTAAAGGTACATGGAAATCTGAATCAAAAACTAATTGGAAATTAAACAATATGATACTCCAAAAACATTTAGTTAAAAAAGAAATCATAGAAACAATTAATAATTTTATCAAGGAAAATGACAATGGTGAGACATCCTTTCAAAACTTTTGGGATGCAGCCAAAGCAGTAATCAGAGGTAAATTCATATCCCTGAGTGCATATATCAACAAACTAGGGAGAGCAGAGATCAATCAATTGGAAATGCAAATAAAAAAACTCAAAAGCGATCAAATTAAAAACCCCCAGCAGAAAACCAAACTAGAAATCCTAAAAATTAAGGGAGAAATTAAAAAATTGAAAGTGATAAAACTATTGATTTAATAAATAAGACAAGAAGCTAGTACTTTGAAAAAAAAAACAAACAAAATAGACAAAGTACTGGTCAATCTAATGTAAAAAAGGAAGGAAGAAAAGCAAATTAACAGCATCTAAGATGAAAAGGGGGACAGCACCTCCGATGAAGAGGAAATTAAGGCAATCATTAAAAATTACTTTGCCCAATTATACGGCAATAAATACACCAATTTAGGTGATATGGATGAATATATACAAAAAGACAAACTGCCTAGACTAACAGAAGAGGAAATAGAATTCTTAAATAATCCCATATCAGAAAATGAAATCCAACAAGCCATCAAAGAACTTCCTAAGAAAAAATCCCCAGGGCCTGATGGATTCACCAGTGAATTCTATCAAACATTCAGAGAATGGTTAATCCAAATACTCTACAAACTATTTGACATAATAAGCAAAGAGGGAGTTCTACCAAACTCCTTTTATGACACAAACATGGTACTGATTCCCAAACCAGGCAGGTCAAAAACAGAGAAAGAAAACTATAGACCAATCTCCCTAATGAATGTAGATGCAAAAATCTTAAATAGGATACTAGCAAAAAGACTCTAGAAAGTGATCAGAAGGGTCATCCACCATGATCAAGTAGGATTTATACCAGGGATGCAGGACTGGTTCAATATTAGGAAAACCATCCACATAATTGACCACATCAACAAACAAACCAACAAGAATCACATGATTATTTCAATAGACGCAGAAAAAGCCTTTGATAAAATACAACACACATTCCTATTAAAAAAACTAGAAAGCATAGGAATAGAAGGGTCGTTCCTAAAAGTAATAAACAGTATAGATCTAAAACCAACAGCTAATATCATCTGCAATGGGGATAAACTAGATGCATTCCCAATAAGATCAGGAGTAAAACAAGGATGCCCATTATCACCTCTACTATTTGACATTGTAATAGAAACACTAGCAGTAGCAATTAGAGAAGAAAAAGAAATTGAAGGCATCAAAATAGGCAAGGAGGAGACCAAGTTATCACTCTTTGCAGATGACATGATGGTCTACTTAAATAATCCTAGAGATTCAACCAAAAAGCTAAGTGAAATGATCAACAACTTTAGCAAAGTTGCAGGATACAAAATAAACCCACATAAATCATCAGCTTTTCTATATATCTCCAACACAGCTCAGCAGCAAAACTAGAAAGAAATCCCATTCAAAATCACCTTTTCAAAATAAAATACCTAGGAATCTACTTCCTGAGACAAACACAGGAACTATATGAACACAACTAATAAACACTCACCACACAACTAAAACTAGACTTGAGCAATTGGAAAAACATTAACTGCTCATGGATATTACGAGCCAATATAATAAAAATGACCATCCTACCCAAACTTATTTATCTATTTAGGGCCATACCCATTGAACTACCAAAATATTTCTTTACTGATTTAGAAAAAACCATGAAAAAATTCATTTGGAATAACAAAAGATCAAGGATATCCAGGGAAATAATGAAAAAAAAAACACATATGATGGGGGCCTTGCAGTCACAGACCTTAAACTATATTACAAAGCAGCAGTCATCAAAACAATTTGGCACTGGCTAAGAAACAGAAAGGAAGATCAGTGGAATAGACTGGGGGAAAGAGACCTCAGTAAGACAGTATACGATAAACCCAAAGATCCCAGCTTTTGGGACAAAAATCCACTATTCGATAAAAATTGCTGGGAAAATTTGAAGACAGTATGGGACAGATTAGGAATAGATCAACACCTCACACCCTACACCAAGATAAATTCAAAATGGGTGAATGATTTAAACATAAAGAAGGAAACCATAAGTAAATTGGGTAAACACAGAATAGTATACATGTCAGACCTTTGGGAGGGGAAAGACTTTAAAACCAAGCAAGACAGAAAGAATCACAAAATGTAAAATAAATAATTTTGACTACATCAAATTAAAAAGCTTTTGAACAAACAAAACCAATGTAACTAAAATCAGAAGGGAAAGAACAAACTGGGAAAAAATCTTCATAGAAACCTCTGACAAAGGCTTAATTACTCAAATTTATAATGAGCTAAATCAACTGTACAAAAAATCAAGCCATTCTCCAATTGATAAATGGGCAAGGCACATGGATAGGCAGTTCTCAGATAAAGAAATCAAAACTATTAATAAGCACATGAAGAAGTTGTCTCAATCTCTTATAATCAAAGAGATGCAAATCAAAGCAACTCTGAGGTATCACCTCACACCAAGCAGACTGGCTATCAAAGGAAAATAATGAATGTTGCAGGGGATGTGGAAAAGTAGGGACATTAATTCATTGCTGTTGGAGTTGTGATTTGATCCAACCATTCTGGAGGGCAATTTGGAACTATGCCCAAAGGGCGACAAAAGAATGTCTACCCTTCCATCCAGCCATAGCACTGCTGGGTCTGTACCCCAAAGAGATAATAAGGGAAAAGACTTGTACAAGAATATTCATAGCTGCGCTCTTTGTAGTGGCAAAAAATTGGAAAACGAGGGGATGCCCATCAGTTGGGGAATGGCTGAACAAATTGTGGTATATGTTGGTGTTGGAATACTATTGTGCTAAAAGGAATAATAAAGTGGAGGAATTCCATGAAGACTGGAATGACCTCCAGGAGGTGATGCAGAGCGAGAGGAGCAGAACTAGGAAAACATTGTACACAGAGACTAATACACTGTGGTATAATCGAATGTAATGGACTTCTCCATTGGTGGTGGTGAAATGTCCCTGAACAATCTGCAGGGATCTAGGAGAAAAAACACTATTCATAAGCAAAGGATAAACTATGGGAATAGAAACACCGAGGAAAAGCAACTGCCTGACTACAGGGGTTGAGGGGACATGACAGAGGAGAGACTCTAAACGAAACTCTAATGCAAATATTAACAACATGGAAATGGGTTCGAATCAAGAACACATGTGACACCCAGTGGAATCACGCGTTTGCTATGGGGGTTGGGGGGGAAGGAAAAGAAAATGATCTTTGTCTTTAATGAATAATGCTTGGAAATGATAAAATAAAATATTATTTAAAAAAAAAACAACATAATTCCACAGGACTCATAATGAAAAATGGTATTAAACACAAGACAGGGACCAGATGAGGTCTTACATCGGCCAGCCAGCAACCTTGCATAAAGGAAATTATAGTGGGTGGTAACTTGAGGAGGAGAAAAGAAGTGGGGAGAAAGGGTTAATAAATTGAGAGACACACAGATCAATGAATGGTAAGGAACTCTGTTCCTTTGAAATCTTCCTTTGTAGGGTATTCAGTGAAGGAAGATATGAATAACCAAGAATACCTGGAATGGAGAGTTCCTAGATAGGAATAGAAATCAGGTGTGAGGATAGAAATCAGATGAAGGCAGAGTACCACTGGCAGAGGTGGAAGCCTGAGCTCCTGGTGCAGGAGCATGGGCAAGGGGTCAGGTGAGAGGGGAACAAAAGAACAAAGAAAGAAGATCTGTAGAGCTCACAGTGGGGCTCCAGAGAAGGAGCCTTTCCTATGGCAAGCAGCCAAGTTCAGAGGGAGAAAAAGAGGGAGGAGTCAAGCCATTCCTGTCTTTATTAAGGTAATGAGTGGGAAGCACTTAATTCGTATGTAACAGCACACAGTGGATTGCCTTTGGTTTAAATGTAAATTACGATAAGTTCCACGCATGCATAACTTCATCCTGTGAAAGACAAAGAAAATGGATTCTTGCCAGAATGTTAAGAATGCTGAGATCAAAGGTCCCATGGCCTAGGGAGACCCTCACTGCTCATGCACAGGTCTTGATCATGCATTTCTTTTTACAATCCCCATACATCAAACATATATCTTATACATACCATGTGTGGACTGTTACATCTCCCCCTTTTTGTTTAACATAAAAACAAAGATGTGCAATACTAAAATGTGACAAAAATTATAACTTCAACAAATATAAACATAATGGTGCATAATCAAACCATAATTCAAAAGTGAAAACCAAATTGGATTGCAAAAACTTAAATGTAAAAATCAAGTATGATTGTCAGTAAAAAACTGATTTAGTAGTAATTCTGTAAAATAAAACTTATCTTCCTATCTACTTATCAAAGTCAAAGGTAAAAGTTTCAGTAATGATAAAAAATAATAAGAAAATAATTTTCACTCTACTGATCCTGGTTTAATTTGGTATTAGTCCCATAGCTCATAGGACAGGTGCATTAGTCAATCATACTACCCATGAATACTCAGGACTATAAGAAGTTGTCAGATCTTGCAATAGTAAAAGAAAAAGACTATATCCGGAGATGAAGGGTAATTTCTTCCTTTTTCTTGTACTGATCATGCATCTTAGGGATATGTATATGTGTGCCATATGCCTGCCACATAGAAATATAGTTGGAAGTTTAGTACCAGGGTGACCTGTGAATGAGGGTGTCAAAGCACCACGTCTCTGCATCTCCAACTTTAGATATCCATCTCATATGGAATATGCATGTGTGTGGCTTTTGCTGTCTGGTTAAGTATGAGATATCCATTGTGATCCCTTTTTAATGCAATCAGACATAATCTCCCAGAATAGTCATCTGAAATTTAGCATATGTTGTCATGTTCTTGTAGTCTCAGACTTTTGGGTATCTGCAAAAATAAAAATTCTATCCCTTCATAACTCAACAAATATTAGCAAAAGGTGTGAAAAAGAAGCTAAGTCAATGCTTTGCTGAGTATGTCGTAATTCAGATGAATTAGATACCATTTCTTATATGAACTCTTGGTTCTGAATAGAAGTAGTTAATGGCATTGATGCTGTGGTCAATGCCATAATCATGTAATCATAGCAACGATGGACACTACTGCTCCTATGACTGCTAATACCATTTGTTTGCTGCGATGCATAATGATATTAAATGCTTTTTTGAACAATATGTAGAGTGGGCATATTTGCCCACATCTTTGTAAGATACACAGGTAACCACACCAATGGTGGTTGGTACATAATAGCTATATATGAATCTTTATTAGAATTTATGCATTGATGTAGGTGACACTTAATGCATTTGAATCTCATATAGTCTTTGTTCTTTCCTAGAAATGCTAAGATTATTACCCACTAACATTACATATGGAGCAAATACACATGCAGTGACATTGATGTGAGTGGCATCTTCAAAATAAATTCCTGAATTCATTACATTGACCTTAAATTTATGTATTGGTTGTGTGGCAGCCACTATCTTCCATTGAGTATTCTGAATGTGACCTGCTTCCTTAGAAAGTCTAGGACCAGCTACATCAACTTCTAGCAAGTCTTCAATCTTATGTAGTGTATGGCATGGCATGTGCCACGTCTCATATTTGCTATTTCTGTCTAAAAGTGTCAATTGATCAGAACGACCACATAGCATTCTGGGTCCCCAATTGTAAATCTTAAAGGTTACTGTTGCTGGCATCTTAACCTTTCTAGAGGTTGGACAGAACAATCTGCCCATGGCAAATCCTTGGACAATCCTATCTGGTTTGGACATAAGTTCGTATTCTCGGGATGGTTAGGTTTAAATGATGGATGTGGTGTATCATCTCCTTGTCCTATCATACCCATCCCAATTGCTATGTAAGTGTTGTCACTAGCCTTTTTTACTATCCAAGCTTGATTTCTGCGAGGTACACCAAAAGAATTCCCTTTGTTAGGATGTCAAGAAAATATACAAAATGGAGGGTTTACAGTAGAGCCTGAATAGTTGTAATTTGCCCCTTCAGATTCCACAGGAAGATTTCTGGCTAGAACAGGGTATGGTATCCATTTAGTATCATTAACATATACAAGTGGGGGTTTGTCCATCCAAGTTAACTTTCTTAATATAGGAGGTTTAGGTATGAAGGACCAATAAACTTCAGCATGACAAATGTCCATCAGTGTGATAATAGTAAATGTCATTAAAAGTAATGTAATGTCAGTCTTTGGTGCGTGTGCATTCACCAATGATAGTTTCATCCCTGGTGCCTTGAGTGTGTCCAGCATGCAGTTAGCTGGTGCCAGCAGTGATGTTCGTCTGCTTCTCCTCCTGGTCTCGGGTTGCCAGTGGAATGGTGCTCTGCTCTGGCTGCCTCTCTGCTCCCTTAGCATTTGGATATGGTCCTTTCCATGGTTTGAGATGCTTACTGGGAGGCCAGGCATCTCCATTATCTGTGGAAACGCAAGCATATCCTCGACCCATTGGTATTAGTCTGTTTGGACCCTTGTAATCTTTTTCTCCTGGCAATCTCCAAAAATCCCAGGGCTGCTGAGTTGTGTCCATTTTGTTATGACACTCAAAATGTGTTTGCATAGGAGTAGCAGTCAGCCCTTCTGGGATGGAGAAGTGATTGATGGTTAGCAGTACCATTTTTAACAATTTGTTAGGAATGATAGGCTTAGGTTTCAGAATATCACCTTCATAAATTGTTCGGTACTCTCCTTTTTGTTTTTGTATTTAGTTTTTTAGAGTCCTGTTAGCCCTCTCCACAATTGCTTGTCCTGTGGAGTTGCCTAGAATTCCAGTTTTATGGGCTATAATCTCCAGTTTGCAAAATTCTGCAAATCTTTTACTGGTATATGCAGTTCCATGATCAGTCTTTATTTGGGTAGGAATGCCCAAGTGTGCAAATGCTTCCAGCAAATGTGCAATAACATGAGATACTTTCTCTCCAGTTTGTGCTGTGGCCCACATGACATGGGAGTATGTATCAACAACCACATGGACATATTTCCATCTTCCAAAAGGAGCATATTGAGTTACATCCATTTGCAAAAGCTGGTTAGCTTTCAGACCTCATGGATTAACTCCTGCTAGGAGAGGACTTGAAAAGAAAGGTGCACAAGCACTGCACTGCTGGATGATTTCCTTTGCCTGTCTTTGGTTATATCAAATTGGCACTTAAGAGATTTGGCATTTTGGTGCAATAAGGAATGTGAATTAACTGCTTCTTGAAAGGCAGAGGCAACTAATGCATCCACCTCTGAATTTCCCTCAGACAGAGGTCTGGGGAGGTTAGTGTGGGAATGTGAATATGTGTTATAAACAATGTGTTTTGCCTTTGTAGTATCACCGTGTGGGTGGTAAGAAATAAAAGAAATAAGTCTTCATCAGAGACAGGTTTAATCTTAGCTGTTTCCAGCGAGTTAACTAAATTTACTACATACAATGAATCACATATGATGTTGCAAGGTTGTGTTACATCCTTAAGTACACTCCTGACTGCTGCTAATTCAGCCTTTTGTGGGGAACCATACTTGGTGTGCAGCAACATCACATTCTCATCTACCACTGCTCCTGCCTTGCCACTCTTTGATGCATCCGTAAAGACATTCACAGCATTAACAATAGGATGCATAGATGTTATTTTTGGAAAAATGATAGCAGTTAATTTCACAAGTTGTAATATTTTATTACCAGGAATGTGATTATCAATCTTTCTTGTAAAATCCACAAGAGCAATTTGCCACGATAATGACTGCAAATAAATTCTGAACCTGTTCTCGTGTGATAGGAACATGGATGGTGTCCCGGTCAGCACCTACTAATTGCTGGGATGTTTTCTTATCTGAGTGATTGTTAAGATCATGAGTTCTAAGAAACTAGTGAGAGATTTAGTTTGCTGATTGGCTAGATGTATCCACTCAATTATATCCTCCCCTTGATGTAATGTACCCTTGGGTGTGTATCCAGTGCTTAAGACTGATGCTACTTAGGGTAGGGAAGGATCAGTCCTGTATAACCTATCTGCTGATAATGCTGCATCCACAATTTTTAATTCTTCTTCAGCTTTGGGTGACAGCATTCTGGGGGAAGACAGGGCAGGGTCTCCCTTCAAGGTGGCATATACATTTTCTAATTGTCCTGTTGTAATTTTTAGAAAAGCTCTAAGCCAGTTAATATCACCTAGTAATTTTTGAAAATCATTTAAAGTGTTTAGAGAATCCCTACGCATCACTATTTTTTGAGATCTAATTTCTTGATTATGCACGATTGTTCCCAGATATTTATAAGGACCAATTGTGCTTTCCTAAGAGCCTTTGTAGTCTCTGCTAGCAGTTCCTTAACTTTGCCACTAGATGGTGCTGCTAGCAAAATATCGTCTAAGTATTGACAAATATATAGAAATTCCTATTTTTTTCTAATTTCTTCCAGGGCTTGTGCCACAAATTTTTGACACAGGCAAGAGCTGACCTTCATTCCTTTTGGAAGGACAATCCATTCTAACATTTTGAATGGACTATTAAAATTTATGGATGGGACTGAGAACACAAATCTGTGACAGTCCTGTGGGGAAAGCAGATTGTTGAAAAAACAGACTTTTTAATCTATTACTACCAAGTTCCAATTTATGGTAATGGGGCTAGGGGAAGGTAGGCCTGGTTGGTGAGTGCCCATGTCAATCATTTCTTTGTTTACCTTCCGTAAATCATGAACCAGCCTCCATTTTCATGACTTTTTGGGTACCAAAAATATTGGGGTTTTCCAAGGAGTATTTGACTCCCAAATATGACCCAATTGTAATTGCTCTTGTATTATTTCATCTACATGTACTAGCTTTTCTTTAGAAATAGGCCATTGATTGATCCATATGGGCTTAGAGTCAATCCACGTTATTGGATCAGCATATTTTGCTTAAGAGGTCTTTACAGAACCTACAAATTCTGATTGTACCTGACTCGATGTAGTCAGTGTTATATTCATATCAGCCATGACTTCTGTGCCCCAAAGAGATTGGGAAATGTCTAAAACATAAGATTAAATATACCTTTGTGTCCTTCATCATCACACCATGATAAATCTTGGCAGATTGCAAAACTTTTTCAGGAGTTCCTATGCCTATTAACCATTGGTGAGGTTCAATAACTGCCCAAGATTGTGGCCAATCATTAGCAGAAATTACAGAAATGTCTGCACCATAATCTAAAATGCCTGTTACAATCTTCTCTTCTGTGTAAAGACTCATCATTAATCTATCCTGCGTGATTTTTGAGTCCAAAATAAACTGTGAGTCTGTGATTCAGTTTGGCTTTTTTTCCTGAATGCTTTTTTGAAAGCAAGTTGTCTCAGGTAACAAAAGTAATGAGGCTCTCTCCATTCCTTTTGTGGTGCCAAATGCAGACCTAGCTGTAGCTAAGATGTAAAATTTATGACCTTAGGAACTTGTGGTAGAATTTCCAGCCCTTTAACAAAGAACTCTGGTGTGCCTAAGACTGATCCTATATAACCTCCAGGCACAGAAAAAGCAAAGTCTGTAGGAATTTGAAAGAGTGCCTTTTGCCTTTCCACTAGAACATCCAAATCTGCTGTTATTGGAAACTGTGGATAGGAATTCATAGCTGATTCCAGGTTCCTAGCAGCATTTGTCTGATTAATGCCTCAATTTATCCCTGGGCTCAAGGCTTGCCCACAATCTAGTTTTTTGCCATGTGTGTGGGTCATTTGTAGAAATGATTCTTGGGGGGGCTGTTTATGCATGAAGAAGCCCAGTGCTTGCCCCTTTTGCTACTAAGGCATATTCCTGGAGTTCTCCTAGCTCTTGGATTTGGACAAGCATTTTGAAAGTGATCTGTCTGGCTACAGGAGAAACACTGACCATTAGGTGTTCTAGCCTGCACTGCCAAGACAGATTGATGCTCAAAAGTGCCTATGTCCTGGCAGGCTCTTAAAAAATCAGTCAAAGTACCCATAGCTTTGATGGGAGCTAAAGCCTTTCTAGACTCTGCGTTTGAATTTCTATAGGCAAGATCTTTAATTAACACCTGGGCTGCTCCTTCATGTGGTATTTGTCTCCTTGTTTCCACGGATAATCTGTCTACAAAATCCGCAAAGCTTTCATTTTGTTTCTGCGTGATTTCTATATAAGAGTTCGCAGCCGTGTCCTTGCCTGGCAGAGCTTGCCATGCCCTTTGGGCGCGAGGGCGATTTGGCTATAAACTTGTTCAGTGCCTGTGGTTGGCATTTCAATAAATTCAAATTTTTTGAGACCCTGAACAAGTCTCTTAACACTAATAGCATCTCATTTACCAAGTCATTTGGAACAAATACATGGTATTGATTCTAGGATAAAAGATAAGGGTATTAAAAACAAGAACATTGAATGATTATCAATGCATGGTCATTTTCTCATTTTTATTACATCTTATCATAAACAACTGCCATTATGTTCAAGATACCATTCAGGAAACAATGAGAAAAGAACAATGAATCACTGACAAAGAATTATCCAAACAGACCATAATTCCACAATGAAATTTTTTTAAATGAATGGGAGGTATAACTTCTTATGTTTGTTTATTTAGGATAAATAATCTACCATAACAAATAAACTGACTAGTAATAATTCCTCAGAAAATCATCTCTGTTCTTTTTGTTTAATTCTTCAAATGTTAGTTGACAAATATAATGACTGATATGATACCCATAACCAAGTTGGGAAAGATAACACTTCCACCTTTCAAATAAGATATGTTGGTATCAAAATCCTAGATGAACCCTTCCAAGGTTAGTGGGAAAATACTAAACCAAGAATTAGAAATCATGCCCCCCCACATAATTAATTTATTTTTATACTATTATTTTAATCTTCATCAACATATTAAGGGTCTGTTCTTTAGAGGGTATTTTATATAATTATTAATTTAATTCTACATCTATTGAGAAATCAAGGAATATGACTTTCTTCAAAATACTTTTCAAGTCTAGTACAAAAGAAAGACATGATAAGAGAAAATAAATGGTATAAAAGCTAGAGTATTTTAAATCAGTAATTAGAAAGCAGGAGCTACATCTCTAAGAGATTACACATTGCTCCTCAGGAATTAGCTTTGTTTTTTAATATCTCCAGGGTATTTCTGTCTGCCCTGAGAAGGATCACATAGCATTTGGGAGCAAAGATACAGATGAGGATCCCAGCACTGGAGACCACAATGGAAAAGATCTCCATGGCCACCATGGCCTTCCCTTTGGTGCTCTGAAATGGGGGCAAGAAGGCAATCCAGACACTGCAAAACACAAGCATGCTGAATGTCACATACTTGGCTTCATTGAAAGTGTCTGGCAGATTCCTTGCCAGGAAGCTAATGTAAAGCTGACCAAGGCCAGGAAGCCTGTGAACCTTAAAGATTCTCAGACTGTACTTCATAAGGTTGGGTTAAGACCATTCCCCATTTTAAACAATGAAGGAACTTAGATCAGGAATGTGAGACCTCTACTCCACCCCTACTTAAGCCTGCTTTAGGGGAAGAAACTCCTTGCTGAACAATGAAAAATACTTAAATCCATACTTATAGTAAGGCAAAAGTTCTTAAGCTGTGCCTATTTTTAGATCTAATACAAAAGGATGCTAAGTACCTATAAAGGTCAGGCAACTTGTGAATTTACACTGAGCAAAGAGGTGAGAAACTTTCTCAGAGGTTTTCTGGTGTGAACTTAATAAAAAATTTAAAGCCTTCTTAGCTGTGAACTAAGAATGGTCTGTCCTTTGAAAAATGTCTACTGCGATGGGTAGATGGGAGAACTTAGGGGAGGTGACATAGGAGAAAATTCTCTTTATAAGGAGAGGAAAAGCTGAGTCTCAGGACAGTCAGAAGAATCTCTCTCTGGAGATGGATATTTGGCTGAACTGGTATCTCTGAACACTAGTTTCCTTGCTTGGACAGATCTTGTGGTGAGTGATTTAAGACTGACTGATCTCTCTCTGAAGACTCAGGTCTAGGCCATGTTGGCTAAGGCCCTTCATACTTATTCCTCTCTTATTCTTTCTCTCTTTCTTAATCCCTCATTTGTATTAATTAAAATCTCTAGAAAACCCAGCTGACTTGGGTATATTTAATAATTGGGAATTTTTCCCTGGCAACCACCTTATATGTGATTTAAAACAATACACTGTCTTGAAAACATATTTTCTGTGGTCACAATTTAAGCAACAACTCTTTTATCTACCACAGTTTATGTCTTCCACTATTTTCATTATTACAGCCCATGTAGCCAAGGACACAGTAGAAGGTCACAAGGGAGCCGTCATTGCACTGAATGACAATGAAGGAAGCCTCAGAGTGTGTATCCTTCTCCAGGAAGGGGCCATATGTGCCCAGCAGATGCCACAGAGGCTGGGGATGGCGGAGCAGCTATCAGACGCAAAGCAGTCCCATGGCCATAATGATGACGATGTCTTCAGTTTGGTATTTTCTTGACTGATCATTGGCCGCCTGACCTTGACCGTGTCATTTCTGGTGATGGATATGGACCTTTCCCGACTAGGTAATTCCCCTTTGGCAAAGCCCCATCAGTTTTGAACCCATCAGGTTCTACCCCTGAAAGAGGTTCCGCATCCCCCTGTGGATGGAGCAGGGTTGGGTTGGGAGTAATCCAGGGCTCCCAATGTAAGAGGAGAGGTTCAGAACAGGAGAAATTAAAGGTAGAAAAGGTCCTCCACCGGACACGGTGAATTGAAAGAAAGCAAGCTGTTCACTGAAATCATGAAACAGTTTTCCGAAAAGGGGAATAAAAGAGAGAAAAGTAAGCAAGTCATGGCTGACGAAAGTGTTGGAGTTTATTCAGAATTGCAGTCTGTGGTTCCCCAATGTGGGGGCGGTACATGCAGACCCAGAAGAAAAAGGTAGCCCGGACTTAAAATCTTATAACATTCCAGTTCTGGCTAGACAACCGCCGACAAGCCCCCACCTGAGGGAAGGAGGAGTGAATGGTGAGGAATGAGGGGTCCCCCTCTTCCTCCACCTCCATGAACCCCAGATCCTCGACTGTAGCAGAGAAAAGCCCATTTTCCAATCCCTTGTCACCTTTTCAAATGTTTACACTTAAGGCTCCTGGAGGCAAAACACTTTTTGCACCGCTAACAATTTTAAAGGGAAAGTAACTTGGAAACAGCAAGAAGGGGTTTTTCATTTCTTCTTCCTTTTTCTTTCTTCCTCAAGATCTTGGGAAAGCATCTTAAATCTTAGAAGCATGCTTTCCTTAGTGTGTGTTTCATGTTTGCTTTTTTGATTCAATGTGTGTCTATGTCATAAGTTTTATGTCCTTGTTTCCTTAATTGGTCATTTATAAAAAAAAGTCCTCTGCCAAAAAGAGGTAATTTATGTTCCATAAATATTCTCTCCTTTTGTTTTGGAAAGGGCCCTTTCAGAAAAAAAAATTCTGAAAGAACAGTTTGAGTTGGTAGAGATAAAAAGTACAGTTTGGATCTACTGAATTCTTTTCCTGGGAGTTTTTATTTTCATTGGAGATTTCCTACTTTATTTCCATCTCCTCAAGAATGTGCCACAAGCTAGGCTGCTTATGCTACAAAACCACCTGAAATATTTTGACAAAGTTCTAAAAATCCTTACTGCTCTCAATAGGCAGAGATGAGATTCTGCCCTGTGCTTCTATGAAAAAATTCAGACCTCTCATGAATGAAATCTAAATGGAGAATAACTGTGGGGGGAGGGGAAGGAAACTTTAAGGGAAATCTGGAAGCTTATTGCTAATATTTTGAGTTTATTCTCCTCCTATAATATAGAATAAATCTATTGGGATTGGTAAAAAGGATTTTGACTGCACTGCCTGCACCTTCTCATTTGTTTATATTATTGTGTTTACTGATTGCTTTAAGGTTTAAATTTCTTTAAGTTCATCTATATTAATGTAGTCAATAACTTTCTGTAATACTGAATCATTTTAAGCTACTATGTTTTGCCTTTATTGATCTTTAATTTGTACTTTTACATCTGCTGAGGAATAAAATATCACTGTATAAGTCCATGAATATTTTGCCTAAAATTCTTGTCACTAGATCCATTGAAGATCACATGTTACCTTTGTGAATTTTCACATAGATGAAGATGGATGGATTTCAACACAATCGGTTAAATTGTGTGCCAACTTTGGAGGACTTAATGAGCTAAGAATTTAAATGGTCATTTTAAGAGGTCATCAGAAATAATTTTAGTAACTAGTAGTTTCTGTATGGTGGATGATTATATATATATATATGTATATATATATGTATGTATGTATACATATATAAGAATTTTGTATTAAAAGTAGAGAAAAAAAATGTCCTTACCAAAGTTTTTCCATGAATCAGGGGAAAAAAGACCTTCTGCCAAACTCTTCATTTTAATTTAATTTCAGCAGAACTAACTAGATTTCTTGATGATGTTCTAGACACAAATTAATTTTACTTTGTTTAAAAATATTTTTGTTAAGGTTAAAAGATTTGCTACATCTGTAAAAATTGTGACAGATATCCATTCTTTCATAGGGATTTTTAATGTCATACAGCAATTTATGTGAAATATTATAGTGCGTTTATTTGCTATTTTAATCAACTGGGCTATTGTGAATTTGGGGGACTTTGGTACTTCTTTGAATGTGAATTATCAAATGTGTTACTTTTTTATTCTGAAAATAATTTGTACTCACACATTACTGACAGTGTCACTGATTTTAACCTATAGATTTTTAACTTTTAAAACTTATTTTAATGATTTTTCCTTGAATGTGAAATATAATATCTGAGTTTTATTTTTCTTTCCTTTTTGTATTTGAAGCACATGTAAAAAGTATTGGGATGATTTTTCTTTAATTATTTTTATCTTTCAGTAATATAAGTTTTAAATAAATTTTTCTAATACTAATGCATGTCCAAAAAGCTTTAGATTATAAAAATGATGCCAATGATTATTTAAAAGAATTATGGAACTTTTCTTCATGATTTTATCTGATTCCAGAATAAGGGAATATACCAAAGAGCCTCTGTACAGTGGTAAAGAAACACAGAGCACTTGCATTGTGCCTATGAGCGCAAGGTAAAGGAGATCAGATCTCAGTGGGATTGAAGCAATTTTGAGTCAAGACAAGAGGACTTGAACTTGTTTGGGGTTTGAGGTTGTGGCTCTTTAACATGTGTTACAGGCAGGTCTTCCTTGCCCTGTATTCTACCAAGTATCTCAAATTTGACTCCTACCTGGATCCTATGATGTAGTCCCATTTATGTCTTTCATGGTGTGGCAAATTTTCTATAGTACTAGCTATTGATTGGTTAAATGCATAATTGCTTAAATCATTTAAATTGGACCCTGATACAAGGACCTGTTATAGATTTGTTTTTCCTTTACTTAGATTTTTTTAGACATAAGATTTTTACATTTTGTATTTCATCCACAAGTTATTTTTCTCTTTTATTTGGATTTTTCATGTTTTTAATTTTCTTTTGCAAATTGATCCATATACCTCATATCACAGCCATGCATCTTTGAGTGATCCCTATGTTTGTTATTATTCACCTGGGGGGGGGGGCAAGTTATTGTTGGGAACTTTGATTTAAATGTAAGCAAGTTTAGGATAAGAAACTTGCTACCTCCCAGAATCCAGAATGCACCATGAAGATAGATGCCTGCAGAGACCACATGCTTCACCAGAAGATCCAGAGTGAAATTTTGGATGTGAATTGAACTATAAAGGGTTTGAAATACCTCTGTTTTGAATGTATCCTCTTATACCAAATGGTACTGCTACCAAATTGGCTTTTTGTCTACCTAGTAATCATTGTTTTTGTTCTCTTTTCCTTTTATCCAACAATTATTGCAATTTTTAAGTTGATTAGGTTTCCATGATCCTTTTCCGGAAACCACTTTCTTAACAGGATCACAAGGGGTTTATGTGTAAATGGAGACTTTCAGCCTTTGGCTTCATTACCCAGAAGTCCTGAAGTATTTCCCCAAATTCCCTTTTCCTTCATTCCCACATTTTTTGTGATTGTATTTAAGTGGCTGTAATTCCTCCCTCATCTCTCTCTTGGACTTGTGAACTGCAAATGAGCTGAAGTGAGGCAGTTCTTTTGTTTTAGTTATTATTAATAAAACTTCATAAAATATAATATTTCATGATTGATTATTAATTTTAAAACACACATAAAGAAGATTTTTCAATGAAGAGGATCAGGTGATTAATGGACAATTGCTTGAAAGAATTTGGTATGTAATATTACATATTCATATTGCAATGCATTCAGCAGTACATATTACTACCATGGAATTTGGAGAAGAAGAGATTTCATCAGAGAAGATGAGAAGATGGAGGATCTGAAGTTGTGGTAGGTATGTTGCATACAACAGAAACATAACACAACACAACCTAAACCTATAGATATAAACATAAACATAAACATGGTTAGTATACATGGATTCAAGTAGTGAATACATGAAAAACTACTTGTTATAGGATTTATTTATATATAAATGTCATGTAGATAAATGGATACTGTTTAGATTTTAGATAGGTTGGAATAGTAGTAGCATAGGTAGGTAGGTGTTTTTTACTAGATCACATTAAGATAGGATGTCGGAGGTCAGATGTTCTATTTTGATAATATTAAGTAGTATATAGCGATGTAGTTAGATTAGAGTTTAGGGATGATATGGTAAAGTAGGGTAGAAAATTATGTTGCAACATACATTTGATTTTACACAATACATTGTATATAGTATATAGTATGTATTATATCACATAAATATGTAATTAGATGTATAAATAAAGTAAATAGTGTGTATCTTAGGGTTGAAAATTGTATTCTAATGTATGTATATGCATATACAAATATTTATGTGTATAACATGTATGTAAATATTATATTTATTGTCTACTGGGTTGGGGAGATGATTACATTCCAACCTTTGTCCTTAGACCTGGAATATTACTTACAAAGTTTGCACCTTTGCCTCAGTTCCTAAGCCCCAAACTTGGGTTATCTCTCTCAAGTTTATAAAGATAGTACTTTTTGACTTTACTGTTTTACAAGATGTTTTGTGTTTGTATTTTTATTTCAATATTTTCTTTGCTTGTTTTGGTTTTGCATAGGCTTATTTTGCATTATACATTATATAATTTTTCTTTTACCTTTCCATTGTTTGAATCCCTAGAATAAGGTAGTGTTAGATAGAATGAGACAAGTTAGTGTGGGCTGTTTATTATTTTGGGTAAGAATTTTAGTCTGGGTGTAAGTCAAGTTTATTGGTACACAAATGCCAAAACATTATTTTCAACACTATTTTGGCTTTGTGGAAAGTGGGCAACTGTTATAAGGAAAATTTAAGTCTAGTAGGAAAGTATATCAGTTTGCAAAGGAGAGCAGCATGAGACCAGTAAGAAAATATCCTGGAATTTTGAAGGAAGGTTAGACTGGAACTGAGGGGGCTGCTGTCTCTCTGGAGGTACCTGGAGGGTGTGGTTGCTTTTCCTCAGGGGCTCATCCTATCCTTATTCCTGTCCTACTTGTTGTCTTGTGTGCTTAATTTCATCACAGAAGAACCTGGGAATCCTGACCAACTATCTGCAGTGATTGTGAGACCAGCTCTGGGTCCTTTTATGATCCCGGACCTTCCTAGGGCCCTACCAGGCTTACACAGACCAGTTCCTTCATATCATCTAAGAGAGGGTTTAGATGTAGCTTATCAAGAACTGGGGCTGGGATTGATCTAGGCAGAGAGGAGAGGGATTAGTGTAGACATAAACCTCTGAGAAGAATCTCCATGAGGAGACATTAGCTCCTGTGATCTAGTTAGAGGGGTTTGGCATTAGAGTTATACCAATCCCCTTTAGCCCTTCCCTGTTTCATTAAGCTACCATCCAATTTTATTGAGTGGTCTGTGTGTGATCTCAGAGCAGGCTCTGCCCTGGTCAGAGTGTCTATTAGCCTTCAACCCACAGACAACCTACTGATACCGGCCCAATTCAATCCTTCTGATCCCAGCCCCAAATACCACCCTTTTACACTTGTAAACATAGAAACTTTGAAATTACAATAACTTGAGGATAAGGGGGAAGAGAACAAAACCAGTGATTGCTAGGCACATTGACAAAAATCCAGTTAGGGGGTAGTCACCTTTGGCATGAAAGTACACATACAAATTAAATGTTCAATCAACCACACCCAAAGTTCATTCTTGATCTTTCTCATGCAGTTTGTGGTCTGTGGAGGCATCTACATGTCTTCTCCAAACAGTTCAGTTTCTGAATTCAGAGGTAGCTTGTTTCTTAACCTAAATTACTCTCAAAAGGAATTTAAACTTGATATAATCTAGAATAAAAATAATTTAAATTACCCCCTGAAAGATGGTGATTGGAAACCACAGAGATCATTTAGAGATGCGTGGATGAGTTATGAGGTATATGAATCAATTGGCAAGAGAAATAACAAAAGCCATCAGAAAAATCCAAATGAAAGAAAGATAATTTCTGGATGAACTTTAGACTATCAAAGCCTTATGTGTAAAAATTCTAAGGAAAAGTAAATCTATAACAGATCTTTGAATCAGGGCCCAATTAAAATGATATAAGCAAATAAACATTTACCCAGTCAGTAGCCAAGACTACAGAAAGTTGACACACTATGAAAGAGAGAAAAGGGAATGGATTATAGGGTCCAGGTAAGAGCCAAATATTATATACTTGTCTATAAGTATTTTCATGAAGAGTGTGCATAAAAGGAAGGCCTATATCATAAGGTATGTCAATTGTCGCAACCCTAAAGCTCACACTAGGTTCAAGTGCTTTGTATTGGCTTCCATTCACATTTTTATAAATGTGGGAGGTGGGGATTCAATTTGTGTTTTGCTTCTGCTACTAAAATGGACCTTACCTCCTGTTAGGGGTAGGCAAAATGACCAGACTTGGAAAAAAAATCCTAAACAACCCTTAAAATCAATTTGAGATATTTAGCTCATTAAATTTTCCAAAGGTTGTTATACAATTAAACATTGTTCTGATGGAGTCCATCTATCCTCTATGTGACAATTTACAAAGTTAAAAATAGAAAAGCTGTTTGTATATGGGCTTACTCAATAATATTTGTCCAGTATAGTTATAGGGGAAAAGCAACAGAATTAAACAGTAGTTAAAACTGTACATTAGAATGATTCAGTGTAACAGAATACTATTGAATGCATTAATATATGAACGTAATACCAAAAAGTTAAATCTTAAACAAAAAAATTGGCAAAATGCAATAAAATACAGAGATTTTTATAAAACATTGGAGTCTAAAAATCCTTAAAAATATAACCACCAGTCTCTTTAAAATTCTTTGGTTTTTTATCCACTTAGATGCCTATTGTCAGAAGGCAGAAAAATGGTAAGGGGTAGACAATGGGGGTTAAATGACCTGTCCAGGGCCACACCTCCAAGAAGTATGTGATGCCAGATTTCAACCCATTATCTCCCATCTCTAGGCCTGGCTTTCAATTCACTGAGCCACTGAGCTGCCTCCCCACAGTGAGGGTAGGTTGTTGAAATTTCAAATTGGGCCAAAGAATGGCAGGGAGCTGAAATTTTTCCCCTGAATATCGGAGAGAATTACAGGGAGTAAATTTAAAGATTCCTTAGGCATTTCCAATGATTAGGAACCATTTGGGGAAATAAATGAAAGGACCAGTGCACTCAAAATATATCTATTTAATACCACAATTGTAAGTTCCTATTTGGAAAATTCTCTTCCTTCTCTTCATTCTCCCCACCTGTGATCCCCTAGCCCTTGTCACATGGAGGCTAATCATAGCCTAATGAAAAATCACCCCTGTTTTTTACCAGCTGGTGGAAGTGAGTCCTGGGTCTGGGGCAATGAGCAATCTGCTTGGAGGACAGAGTTGCTGGGGCCAGGTGGGTCAGGACTGGAAGAGCGGAACTTGGTCAAACAGGTCCAGATTGCAGGAGCCCAGAAGCAGGGCTTGGTGTTCAGAACTGGGACCAGGTGAGCAATATGAATCAAGAAAGTCTGAAGCAGATGGCTTCAGGTAGGAGCCCCAGCAAGCAGGCTCGAGGTGATCAAGATGCTTTTCTAAAAGCCTTGGATAAATGTGGCAGAGAAATGATTATCTAGGCTATCTTTAAAAAAATATATATTGAGAAGTTCTCATCCAATCTAGTGGTTGCCAGAACTGTAACAGTTAAATTATTTTCTCTACTAAAAGAATTGTATTTTAGAGATTTATTTAAGATTATTAGAAATCAAGAATAAAGAAATACATAAATAGAAAAAAAACCTAGGGCAGGCAAGCCCATTCAATTTCACTTACTACATCTTGAGAGATATGTGAGCTTAGAAGAAGAAGCAGAGAGACCTAAGTAGGCTTTGCAGTCAGTTTAAATACAAATGCTGATCTCTCACTCATTTGAGGACTCAGATGAGATTATAGGGCATTTAGGGAAGTGCCAAAGACTTCTGGGGATTGAAGTCTGGAGTTCAAATATCCATTTTTACAGTTAGGAATTGAAAAATACTAAACCAAGAATTAAAAATCAGACACACACACACACTTAGACACACATATATAATTTATTTTTAGAATATTGTTTTCATTTTATCAACATATTAAGGTTCTCCTCTTTAGAGGCAATTTTATATACTTAGTTATTTAATTCTAACTCTCTTCAGAAATCAAGCAATATGACTTTTTCAATATAATTTTTGAATTTAGTACAAAAGAAAGACATGATGACAATAGAAAATAAATGGTATAAAAGCTAGAGTATTTTAAATCATTCATTAAGAAGCAAGAACTATATCTTTAAGATTTGTGAGGAAGAGCTTGAGAACACATTGATCCTCAAGGATTAGCTTTGATTTTTAATATCTGCAGGGTATTTCTGTCAGGCCTCAGAAGGATCACATAACATTTGGGAGCAAAGATACAGATGAGAATCCCAGCACTGGAGACCAAGATGGAAAAGATCTCCATGGCCACCATGGCCTTCCCTTTGGTGCTCTGATATGTAGGCAAGAAGGAAATCCAGACACTGCAAAACACCAGCATGCTGAATGTCAGGTACTTGGCTTCATTGAAAGTATCTGGCAGATTCCTTGCCAGGAAAGCCAATGTAAAGCTGACCAAGGCCAGGAAGCCCATGTAGCCAAGGACACAGTAGAAGGCAACAAGGGAGCCCTCATTGCACTGAATAACAATGAAGGAAGCCTCAGAGTGTGTATCCATCTCAAAGAATGGGGGATATGTCCCCAGCCAGATACTGCAGAGGCACATCTGTATAAGTGTACAAAGGAAAATGAGGGCATGAGATACTGCTGGTCTCAGCCACCTCCTGAGCTGGCTCCCTGGCTTAGTGGCCCTAAAAGCCACAACCACGGTGATGGTTTTGGCCAAGATAGAAGCAATGGCCACCGTGAACACAATGGCAAATGTGGTTTGTCTTAAGATGCAGATGGCTGGTGTAGGACGACCAATGAAGAGTAAAGAAGAAAGGAAGCAAAGAGTGAGAGAGATGAGCAGAATATAGCTGAGACTGCAGTTATTGGCTTTTACTATGGGGGTGTCTCTGTGCATAACAAATACTCCTAGGACAAAGTTTGTGAGAATGGAGAAGCAGAAAGCTGAAGAGGCCAGAATCATTCCCAGAGTCTCTTCATAAGCCAGATAAGTTACTGTCCTGGGCAGGCATCTATCTTTCTCCTTGCTTGGGTACTGATCTTCAGGGCATTGCCTGCACTGTTCTGCATCTGGAAATACAACAAAAATTAATCTCATTCTGTTTTATATGCTGTATATTTGTCCTTCTCCAGTAAGTTCAATATTAGACATTCCACATGAAGCTCAACTATTTTTTGGACTCCTCTTCAGTCGGAAAAATAAGAATTCTAGACAGTCAATAAAATTAAAAAAACATATTTGGGTTTCTCTTTATCTCTACTTGTGGGGAAAAAAAACTTGTTAATTATTCATTCTGTCACATATTTCTTAAATGAAAACTAAATTATGACCCCTTCCAAAATTTAACTCTCCACAGTAAGACCTTAAGGCCTAAGTGATGACCGTATATATATATATATATATACATACATATATATATATTATATGTGTATATTTTTATACTTGTATATAGTATTCTCACAATAGCAAAGAAATAGAGAATTATTTATTCTGTAATCATTGTCTATTATAACAATTCTTTTATGAAAATGTACAATTGCAAGTCCTCCGGTTCCTTTAGTTCCAGGATTCTGTTGATGGTAATCAAACATGTCCCATTGAATGTTGTTAAAGATATTTTTCATAAAAGTTGTGATTTTTTAAATTAGAAAATATGTCATGCATGTATAGCAATGGCTCCAAACTTTCTTCAGGTTATCTATCAAGTGTCGATTTCAAATCTGTCTTCTTGATGATTTCCACTCATCAGGATGGTACTTTTATTGCATAGTAGTGGTGGTCTCTCAGTGATCGAGAAAGATGATTGTCTTTGTGCATTACCATCTACTGATGTACCCTCATGTGGCTTTGAAGTCCAAAGGCTGAGGCGCAGAGTGTGTGGCACATGGGGCATGGGACGCCAGTTGTTAAGTGACTTTCACTGAGACTTGGATAGAAGGATCCGGCCAGGGGGTTACTCTCTCCCCCGGCTCTCTCTGTTTCCCTGATGATTGGGTGCCCCCTCGACTGGTTCGGATTGCTTTCTGGAAGTTGCCTTCAGAATAGCTGGCCCCGAGGCTGTCTTGTTGGCCCTGAGGTTTACTGTTGTTTCAGAGGACCCTGCTCTCTGAGGGGGGAGGGGCCACGGCTTCCTGGAGCTCCGAGGGCAGTGACTTTCACTGGGACTCCGATGGAAGGATCCGGCCTGGGGGTTACAATCTAGGCTCTAAGTTTCCCTCTGTAGCCTTGGACTCGGCCCTCCTACCCCTTAGGTCCGAGTGATCTCGGGTTCTGGCTTTTGAGGGGGGCCTTACCTTTTGATCCAGGTACAGGTCCAGGAGGAGGATTCCCAGGGTCTATGCTGTTGATCGTTTTGAATTTCGGCACCCTAGAAGCATATAGTTTGAGATCGGTAGGGAAGGGTTTGTGGAGATCTGGACTTTAGCTTTCTCTAAGCCACCATCTTGACCGGAATTTCAGATTGACCGTTTTTTAACAATAAGATAATACCAACAGTTATCTGAACACAAATGTCTAATTGAATATTTTTAAAGAAAATATTAAGTTCACTATTATAAACACAATTTTAATTTGAAAGTAATTTTGCTATAATTTACAAAACATTCTAAAATATATAGAATATTTTAAAGGTATAATGTAAATACATAAATATAAATATGACACAATGTATTCTCTGTATTCTGAAACCTCAAAATGAAGTTAGTTTTAACTGATAAGTAAAAAATGAATGGAAGATAACTGTGTGGAAAATATACAAATATAATTTTCAAGTTCTAAGCTGTGGTGAAAAGAATTTTGCTAATAAAGTAAATATTCTCAGGATTACCATATAACATAGAAATATTGCATATTATTTTGGTGAGAGAAAAATTTATCAGGTTCAAATGTGAAACTAAAATAAATAAAGAGAAAGAAATCTCATGCCTATAATTTGGCAGAACTCTTTCTCTTTAGACACCCACCTGTTTTATTGGAAATCTTCCCATCAGGGCATGAGGTACAGTCAAAGCAGCAGATGGGCCGGCCTTCACGAAATTGCTTCCTGAAGCCAGGGCCACAGGCTACACTGCATATAGAACTAGGAATCTGACTTTCCATAAAAGGAAGAGAAAAAAAATCAGTGTAAGAATGATTACTAAAAGGGAGAATCACTGAGGAAATGATCATTTAAGACTACTTCTATGGAAGATTTTTAGAATAACATATTTGAAGTTTGGAAGTGCAGGATGTCATATTTCTGAATGGAGATTGTCTCCCAATTATCCCTCTTCTACTCCATCTCATCTTTTCCTAAAGACATGAATATGGGCAGAATCTACACAAGATGCACTATAGCTGCTCCAATTTATAAAATGCAAATGTGTTGATAGCATATTTTCCACCAAATATGTGACAGCACATCTCTACAGTGAACTTAATTTGGTACAAGAAATGTTGAAGTAACATATTGCTCACAGGAGAGGAAATATTTCTTTATATTTTTGTTCTATAAAAGAGTCCTGTTCCTGGTATTTGATTAAGGTAGCCTGAATTTCTCAGGGAGTCATAACTTTAGAGAGTTTATAATAAATTTTTAATTTAAAATTTTAAAGCAATAGTTAATTAATATTTAAGTTTGATTGAATCTGCTTGATTAATGAGAATCAAGTTATTTGAGTGGTTGATCTTATTTCCTAGTCTGGCATCTGGAGCTACCTCTGATGATTCAGAGAAGGTAGGATTTATGACTTCCCATAGACAAATAGAATTGAATCTATAAAGAAGTTCTATATCAGAAGAGGAAATACCCACAATATTCAATTTGTCGTTTGGTCATTTTGCATTTGTGCCACTTTTCACAAACTTACTTGGGATTTTCTTGCCAAAGATACCAGAGTATTTAACCATTTCCTTCTCCAGAAGATTTTACCAAAAATAAAACGTGAAGGAAAAAGGATTCAGTGACTGACCCAGACTAATAGAGCTAGTAAGTATTTGAAGGCACATTTGAACTGGAGAAAAGGAGCCTCCTTGACTCTTAACACTCTTCCCATTATGTAGGAACATTTTAATTAAGATCTTCTAAAATCAGTCATGGGAATTTTTGGGTAAACAAACTCATAATCAAATGTTCACATCAGCTATGCTTTGGTGTTACAGGTATCCGTTGAGGGTTAACATTTTCCACTCTCCCTCCTTCTGTTGTGATTCAAACTTGCCCACTTGATCTGAGGCATTTCAAGATTTTCATCATAAGATTTATTTAGATCATTATATAACTTAATCAGAAAGACTTTTAAAGGAATATTGAGAAAAAGAAATGAGAGGAATTAAGCTTCTGTCTTACTGAGAGCAAAAGAGAAAAGAAGATGTTTAAGTCATATCTTAGTCATTCACAATGTCTTCAGGGAAGTTTTAAGGTCTAATGAAAAGACAACAGTGTCCAGGCTTCTCACAGCCTCATCTATGTAGCCCCTGTTCACCTGACTCTTACCTGAGGGAAATCTTCTGGCCAATCTATGTCCTCTTCATTAATGCTTAACACTTTTTCCTGAGGAATCACTTCTCCAACTTTCACCTCTGACCAAATCTTATCAGGGAATGATCTAAAATTCAGGATATCATATGTTTCAGCAGTCATGGAGGATCCATCCCCACATAATGCATCTTTGATTCCAGTGACAGGATTAATACACTTCAGGAAGTGGAGGAGCTGTAGGCAAGGGCAGGAGTTTGTTACTCTTTGGGAAAGAAGGGCTCATTCGCTCTTCTAAGTCTTGATAATCAACACAATAAGAAGTTTCAATGGCTGATATGGCAATGCAGCAAAGCACTGTGGAGTGCTTAGGGCATGTTAGAGCACAAAAGACAACATGGCCATCCAATGCAGCTGAGGAAGCCTCCAGGTGTAATGAATTTTTTCTGCCACTGGACCCAGGCTTCCAGCGCCGAGAGAGTGGGACTGTCCCTGTGCATCAACTTTTCCACTTAAATCTCCTTCATGCACAAGTGTCTTTGTGTACACTCATCTACATCACAGATGAAAGCGCACAAAGACAATAGTCATCCTCTGTTACCGAGAGACTACTACTTCTACTAATCAACACAAAATGGCTATGTGTTTGAAGCTTCAAAAGCCATCATTCTTTTTTTTTTCTTAAATTCTTCTTACTGAGTTTTACCTAGCACTCCACCCTCTATTTCACTTTTTTCCTAGGAAGTCACAGGTGACATAACAATAATGTTCTAGATAATGAACCGACCTCAGATGTAATTTTAACTTCCCTCCAACAAGTCATGAATTATTGAAACAAAATAAAGGAAAATAATTCCAATAAAAGAGAAAAGGAAAGATGTTATTCATTATAATAGATAGTAAGAAAATGAAATGATAACAAAATTGAAGGATATTTGAGAGAGAACAATTTTTAAAATAACAAATAATTATATTGTTGGAAGTGAGAGGACAAATAAAGAAATAAATCATATAAAAAGGCACCCAAGAAAGCACTTTTGCAGTGAAAATAAAAGAAAAATGAGCAACCAATGGTTGAACCTCAGAGAAGGACTAGGGAAGGGAATAAAAGAAAGTAAAATACAAAGCAAATGAAGGGAAAACAGAATTTTAAGGAAAAGACAGGATACAAAGAAAAATACAAAAGAAAAACAAAAATGTATAATGAAAAGAAATAGGCAGTAGTGTAATCATGAATAAGAGTATAAATGAGATAGATTCACTCATAGATAGTATCAAATGACAATGCATAAATAAACAAAATCAGACAATATATTGTGTGCCATAAAAATACAGGAAAAAAAAAGTTCTTAGAATTAAAATAAGGGCTTTAGCAGAATGTACAGAATTTTTCTGAGGTCAAAAATCAAAGGGTACCAATCAAGATCTCTGACAAAACAAAAGCTGAAACAGACCTAATTAAAAGAGATAATTAGGGAAATTATGTTATGCCAAAGGGCAACAAGTAATATAAAAAATTTTAACATCATGATCTTCTGGTGAAGATTTCTTTTTTGAAATATGTATTTAGTCTACAACTCAGATTATATCATTTAAAATATTCACTTGATAGACAGTCAGAAAATTCAAAGACTTTTAAGAATAAGAAATCAAAGTTAATTACAATCATATGGAAAAATGCTCTATCTCAGTATGAATTAAAAAAAAAGGAGATCTTGAATCAACTGGGGTGTGCCAAATTAAGTTTATTAAAATAATATATTCTGAAGGTTATGAAGGAAATATTTTGGTAACTATTAGTGGAGCAATGAATATCTCCCTTTTCACTGCAGAAAAAAAAAATTTGGATTCATGCCCAAAGTTATATGAATTACTAATACCCATTCACCCAGATATAAGAATACTAGATCTATGGGTGAAAAAATATTAAAGAAAATGAAAAAGGATCTGTGTTTATAAAAATGTATATAGCTGCTCATTTCCAGCTGACAAAGAATTTCCAATTGAGGGAATGATCTTCAATTGGAAAAAAAATCTGAATAAATTATGGCAAATAATTGTGACGGGGTTCTATTGTACTGAGGGAAATACCAATGGGCTTGGTTTTAGAGAAACATGGAAAAGCTTTTATGAATTGTTGGAAAGTGAAACAGGGAGGATCAGGATATTGTGCACAGTCATAACACTGTAGCTGTGATGATTACTTGTGAAAGACTTGACTTCTCTGATCAATAACATGAAAACATACTACCCACAACTAAAGAGATTAATGATTAACTCCTACTGTAAAATGAAGTTTAATTCCTCACTCTCTTTTTCCTGCTTTTTCTTCAGAAACAAGGCTAATACTGACCAGTTTTGCATGATTTCACATGTTTATTTGATCATTTATCTTGCCTCTTAGTGAATGTAAGTAAGGGTGGAAGGTGGGAAGGTGGAGAGAGTTCAGAAGTCAAACAATAAAATGAAAAGAAAGTTGCAATTAAATGAACAATATATTTAAGTATTAAAATGTTATGGGAATAAAACCCAGGAGATATCTGTTAATGATTTACTTCAAAACAACCAACTCTCTCTCTCTCCATAATCTCTTCCCTTGATACATTTCCAAATTTAAACTGCTATATTTTCATTTTCTTAAATGTCAACAATAAGTGAAGAGTTCAAATAAGAGCAGAAAGATAATCTATTCTAGAAGTTTTTAAGGATTCAAGGACAAGTGTGCTTGCCTAGAATTAGTAGATGTAATTGTTGTCACAGTAGTAGCAGTAGTAATAATATCATAGTTGTAGTCTTAGTCAAGGTAGAAGTAGTCATCATAGTAGATGTGGTCATCATCATTGTCATCATCATCATCATAGTGTGGGGTTAATATTTCTATTGTACTGTTTTATAATTACACATTATACTATGTATTTTACATTACTTTTATTTTTCAGAATCACATTTTATATTTAGTAATCATGATATACATGTTGATAAAAAGTTATCATCTTTCATTTAAACTAGCTTTTACATACCGCTAACTGAATTTCAGACACCATGAACACCATGACTTAGAGATACTTTTATTATCATGACCATCTAGAAAGTAAGTTGCTATTTTATCCCTCTTTTGTAGTTGTGGACTATGAGAAATAAAGAGATTAAGTGACTTGTCCAGAGTCACGGAGTTATTACATATCTGAGGCTTGGTTTTAAATAGGATCTTTCTAATTCAGTCAGATGTCATAGATGTCTGATGTAAAGATTAAATTTAATATCCTGTACTCCAAGTATAATATTTAATAATGTGTATTAAATATTTATTTTGAAGTATTAGGAAGTAAGGCTAGCAAAAACCAAGAGCCATTCCACCCTCCTCCTCCACCATTGATTCCAAGAGACCACGTGGGTGGAAACAGGAACTCAAAACTCCCCCCACATAAGGAGACAAAGAAACAGGAATAGGAAAAGGGGATTATGGGAAATGAAGTGTCTAGGGTTCCAGATTCAAAATCAATACATATTCCCCTGTGATCCTTTGGGAGACCATTCTCCTCAATTGATCATGAAAATATAACTTATAAACTAAACTAGATGCATATAAAAATATTTCAGTTTTTTAAAAGGAAATTATAATAATTTGGGGATAAGAGGAAAATAAAAGGGAAAAGGAACAAAACCAATAATAGGTACATTAACAAAAAGCCAATTAGAGGGCAGTCCTCTTTGCCATGAGATTGTACATTCAAAAATAAATCATTCAACCCTGTAAAATTGAGATTTGAACTCTGGACTACAATCCCCACAAGCCTTTCCTCCACTTCCCCAAAATGCTTTGTAATCTCACAGGAATTCTGAGGTGGGCCGAGATAGAGGAAGGATTTAAGCTGGTGCAAAGGTTTTTGGGGTCTTTTCTCCTCTTTTGGACTTCTGTTTTGAAGCAGATGCATCTCTTCCATGATGTGAGGTTATTTTGTCTAGGCCTCTGGCCTAGGCACATGTTTCTTACTTGTATATTCTTTAATCTTTAACCTTAATAAACCTTTAAAAAATATAATACTCCTTGCAGAGAGAAACTAATTTCTACCTGCCTCAGTCTCCCCATATTCCTAAATTTTAGCTGTTACAGTTTTGGCGACCTAATGGGGAAAAAAAAAGTCTCAATCTTCTGATTTCTTTTCTGATCTTTAGTTCAGCTTTTATTTTGAGCCACAGTTCTCTCGCCCATGTTTTTTTTTTTAACCTGGAAAAGCTGCTGCTCGATCCAGACCTGTTTATCGCCCACCCCACCCGGCTCAGCCACTTTTATCTGAGGGCGTTCAGCCCCTGATCCAGACCTGATTCAACCCCGCGCATTTTTTCTCTCGCTCACCTGGCTCACCTAATTCAACCAAGATTGCAATCACCTGGTACCCGATCTCCCCAGACCCCCTAGGGTGACCCCAGCCGGCTTATCACCCAGATCCTCGGAGCAGATTCACTCATCGCTCAGAACTCATTTCTATCAGCTGGTAACAAACAAACTCGGGGTATTGGCCATGTGGGTGGAGGGGAGAGACAAGAGGGAAAGGAGTACGGGTAATTTTCCCTTAGGCTAAGCCCCCGAGTGCACAGGGGTATTGGCTCCACGTGGGCGGCCTGGCTCCACCTGGACTGGGACAGCAGGAGGTATCATATCAGGGGAAAGAGAAAAAGAGACCAAAGAGAAGAAACAGACATTTCAAACAGATTTTTAAGCAATGGGCTATTTAAAAGGATACCTTTTGACTGTTCTGGTGATTTCATTGATTTCACTTGTGTGCAACTTTACCTTTGAGGAGGCAGCTGGGTGGCTCAACAAACTGATAGCCAGGCCTAAAGACTTGTGGTCCTGGGTTAAATTTGGCCTCAGATACTTCCCAGCTGTGGGGCCCTGACCAGATCCCTTAACCCTCCTTGCCTAGCCCTTACTACTCTGCCTTCGGACAATAGACATTTAAATGGATAAGAACCCAAGGAACTTAAAGACTGGAGATTTTAAGGCATTTCAGACTCCAATGGTTCATACAAATCTCTATATTCTATTGCATTTTTCCTGATTGTTTTGTTTAAGGTTTAACTTTGTGATTTTAAGTTCATATATTACTGGATTCAATATTCTCTTACACTGAAGGTTGATTGAATTTATTTTGAATGTACTGAGTTTGAAATTCTGTTGTTTTTCACCTATAACTGTGCTGAAAAAAATATTATTGAATAAGCCCATTTATGAAAAAACAGCCTTTCTATTTTTGCCTTTGTAAATTGACATAGAGGATGGATGGTCTTCAGAACTGGTTATAATTGTATTAACAACTTTGGAAAATGTAATAAATATATTATTATATATGACATATGATATATAATATTATTATATAATATAATTATGAAATATAAATATAAATGTGCTAAATATCTCAAATGATTTTAAGGGTTTTTTAAATATGATTTTGGAATTTTTTTTAACAATCTGGTTATTTTTGCCTGCCCCTACCACAAGGTTAGGCCAATAGTAGCTGAAGTGAAATACATATTATAACCCCAAACCTTCCCGCATTTCTAAATATGTGAATGGAAGTTGGGCAGTTAATCTCAGGGCATTTGTATCCCTAAAAGCCTCCAAGAAAAAGGAGCACCCCTTTATTTATACTCTTCAGCTCACTACTGTAAAGATTAAAATTTAGGGGAGATGGGGAGACTGAGGCAGGTAGAAATTAGTTTCTCTCTGCAAGGAGTATTATATTTTTTAGAGGTTTATTAAAGGTTAAAGATTAAAAAATATACAAGTAAGAAACATGTGCCTAGGCTAGAGGCCTAGACAAAATAACCTCACATCATGGAAGAGATGCCTCTGCTCCAAAACGGAAGTCCAAAAGAGCCGAGAGAGCCCCTCAAAAGCCTTTGAATCATCTTAAATACCTTCTTGATCTCGGCCCAGGTGAGATTACAAGGCATTCTGGGGAAGTGGAGCAAAGGCTCATGGGGATTGTAGTCCTGTATTCGAGTCTATTTTTTACATACCCCCCTTTGATGGTTTGCAAAAAAATTAATTTTTTTCCAAAGGATCACGAAAACATAATCAATTTAAAGATTACAATAATTTGAAGATAAGAGAAAGAAAAGAATAAAACCAATAATTACTGGACGCATTGACAGAAAGCCAGTTAGGGGGCAGTCCCCTTTGGCATGAAAGTATGCATGCAAATAAATGTTCATTAACTACACCCAAAGTTCATTTTGTGCAGTTCGTGGTCTGGAGGCTTCTTCATGGTGGCTTCTCCAACAGTTCAGTTTCTGGGTTCAGAGAGGTAGCATCTTCTTTACCTAAAATTCTTCTCAAAAGGAATTTAAACTTTGCAATTTAAATAATGATTTTTTTTTTACATTCCCCCGTGTTGTGGGTGATTGAAAGATTCAGAATCAGTTAGGGATGCATGGCTGAGGTATGAGGTATATGAATCAATTGGTAAGAGATATTAAAAAGATATCAGAAAATCCAAAAGAAAATAAAAATTTCTGGATGAAAATATAGACCATCAAAATCTTATGTGTAAAAATTCCAAGTAGAAGAAAAATAAATCTATAACAGGTCCTTCAATCAGGGCCCAATTAAAATGATCTAAGCAATGATGCATTTACCCAGTCAGTAGCCAGGACTACAGAAAGGTACCACACTATGAGAGGCAGAAAAGAAAGGGACCAGATTATAGAAGCCAAGTAGGAGCCAAGGTTTGGGGGATACTTGTCTGTGAGTATCTTCAGGGTCAGTGTGGATACAAGGAAAACCTATGTCTTAACACATGTTAAACATAGTAACCTCGAGTCTTCACACTAGGTTCAAGACCTTTGTATTGGCCTAGAAGTGCATCAATCCATCTTGGATTGGCCTTTCTTTGGCTCTGTGCAATGGCTCTTGTGTGTATATCTTGTCCTGGAATCAGACAGAATCATTAAGTAAAGTCCCATAATTTATTTAAATAATTAGTGGCATCGTTTTTATAGTCACAAGCTTTTTGGGCATGCTCTGACAAATGTATCTTACACTTGTAGTACTGAAAAATCAAAAGGTTAAAGAAAATCTTAATGCTGGTGACATGTGCTTCAAATATAAAAAGGAGAGAAAAAATAATAAAAAAAAACTGAAAAAGTTTATTGCACATGCAAGAAAAATATAATAATAAAAGAGCTTTAAAAAATTCAAAAATATAGCTTATAATCATTGACACTATGTGTCAGTTAAGAAAATATAAAATGCAAGGCTTTCTCACCAAAAAATGAGATCCATTTCCTCTTTGTATCTGGCCATGATCACTGTGAGTAGAAGGCAAATGAATTGAACAAGGTTAACAATTTTTTCATCTTTAAAAATACAGTAGTACAAATATGTAGATATCAAAATCCCCAAAATTCTCAATAGCCCAATTAATTACAATAGCAAACAAACACACTTTCATATTTCACATAAGTTGCTGTATGACATTTTTAAAACCTATGAATTGATGGACATTTGTCACAATTTTTACAAACATAGCAATCTTTCAACCTTGGTAATAAACATATTTTTTTTAAACAAAGTAAAACTCATCTAGGGTTAAGAACATAATCAAGAAATCTATATATCATTCTGGTGCAAGTAAAATAGTGAGCTGAAGAGCATAAATAAAGGGGTGCTCCTTTTTCTTGGAGGCTTATAGGGATACAAATGCCCTGAAATTAACTGCCCAACTTCCATTCACATGTGGGAATGTTGGGGTTTATAAAATGTATTTCACTTCAGCTACTCTTTGCCTTACCTCGTGGTAGGGGCAGGCAAAAATAACCAGAGATTGTTTAAAAAAATTTAAAAAATCATATTTTAAAAAACCCTTAAAATCAAATCATTTGAGGCATTTAGCACATTAAAATTTCCAAGGTTGTTAATATAATTATAACCAGTTCTGAATTCCATCTATCCTCGGCAAAATTTTTAAAAAAGCTGTTTTTTCATATATGGGCTTATTCACAATAATATTTGTTCAACACAGTTATAGGGGGAAAACAACAGAATTTTAAAACTCAGTACATTCAAAATAAATTCAATCAACCTTCAGTTCACAGAATAATATTCAATCCAGTAATATATGAACTTAAAATCACAAAGTTAAACCATAACAAAAAATGCAATAGAGTACAGAGATTTTTTTATAAACCATTGGAGTCTGAAATGCCTTAGAATATAGCCTTTAGTCTCTTCAAAGTTCCTTGGGGTTTTTTTTTTGTTTGTTTGTTTTTAATTATCCATTTAAATGTCTATTGTCCGAAGGTAGAGTAGTAAAGGCTAGGCTATGGGGTTCAAGGGATCCATCCAGGGCCCCATAGCTGGGAAGCATCGGAGGCCAGATTTTAACTAGAGACCTCCGGTCTCTGGACCTGGCTTCCAGTTCGCTGGGCCACCCATTTTCCTGCCCAAAGTTAAAGTTGAATCTTTGGGCTGAGTCTGCTCCCAGACAGTCAGGCAAAATGAATTAAATTGCCAGAAGAGTCAAAAATCCTTTTAAACAGCCCATTGCTTTTTAGGTTTCTGTTTGAAAAGATCTGTTTCTTCTCTCTAGTCTTTTCTCTCTCTCCCCTGCTCTGATCCCCCTGTGGCCAATACCCCCATCCATGTGGAGGCTTAGCCTAAGGGAAAATTACCCGGTCTCCTTTCCCTCTCTCTCTCCCCTCCACCCACGTGGCCAATACTGTTACCAGCTGGTCGCAATGAGTCCTGAGCGATCTGCTCCAAGGATCTGGGTGATGAGCCGGCTGGGGTCGTGCTCGTGGGTCTGGGGCGCAGAAATAGGCAGGCAGCGGGCCAGTGAGAGGCCAGGAGCAGGAGCTGGAGCAGCTGTGGGGGTGGGCAAGGCCGGGACCAGGTACCAGGTGAGGACGATCAGGGCTGCAGGCTGCAGGCAGGAAGCGGCAGGGCCGAGCCAGGTGGGGTGGGCAGCAGGTCTGGAGCCTGTAGCAGCTTTGTGAGGGTAGAAAATCTTGGCCAGAGAGATATGGCTCAAAAAAATTTTTTTTTCTAGGTACTAGCTATTAAAAGTTGAATTAAAGATCAGAAAAGAATTCAGAAGATTGAGTTGTTTTTTTTTTCCCCAATAGGTCACCATAACTGTAAAGATTAAAATTTAGGGGAGATGGGGAGACTGAGGCAGGTAGAAATTAGTTTCTCTCTGCAAGGAGTATTATATTTTTTAGAGGTTTATTAAAGGTTAAAGATTAAAAAATATACAAGTAAGAAACATGTGCCTAGGCTAGAGGCCTAGACAAAATAACCTCACATCATGGAAGAGATGCCTCTGCTCCAAAACGGAAGTCCAAAAGAGCCGAGAGAGCCCCTCAAAAGCCTTTGAATCATCTTAAATACCTTCTTGATCTCGGCCCAGGTGAGATTACAAGGCATTCTGGGGAAGTGGAGCAAAGGCTCATGGGGATTGTAGTCCTGTATTCGAGTCTATTTTTTATACTACTTTACTTCTACCAGAATGATATATAGATTTCTTGATTATGTTCTTAACCCAAGATGAGTTTTACTTTGTTTAAAAAAAATATGTTTAAATACCAAGGTTGAAAGATTGCTATGTTTGTAAACATTGTGACAAATGTCCATCAATTCATAGGTTTTAAAAATGTCATACAGCAACTTATGTGAAATATAAAAGTGTGTTTGTTTGTTACTGTAATTAATTGGGCTATTGAGAATTTTGGGGATTTTGATAACTACATATTTGTACTATTGTATTTTAAATAATGAAAAATTGTTAACCTTGTTCAATTCATTTGCCTTCTACTCACAGTGGAGCATTGCCAGATATTAAGAGGAAATGGATCTCATTTTTTGTGAGAAAGCCTTGCATTTTATATTTTCTGAGCTGACACAGAGTGTCAATGATTATAAGCTATATTTTTGAATTTTTAAAAGCTCTTTTATTATTATATTTTTCTTGCATGTGCAATATACTAGTTGTTTTTTATTATTTTTTTCTCTCCTTTTTATATTTGAAGCACATGTCACCAGTATTAAGATTTTCTCTAACTTTTTCACTTTTCAGTGCTACAAGTATGAAATACATTTGCTAATGCATGCCCCAAAAAGCTTGTGACTATAAAAACGATGCCACTAATTATGTAATAAATTATGGGACTTTGCTTAATGATTCTGTCTGATTCCAGAACAAGATATACACAAAAGAGGCACTGCATAGGGCCAATAGAGCATAAGGTCAAAGAGGCCAACCAATCCTAGTGAAATTGATGTAATTTTGAGCCTAGACAAAGAGGACTTGAACGTGTTTGGGGTTCCAGGTTGAGGCTGTTTAACATGTGTTAAAAGCAGGTCTTCCTTGTTCTATATTCTACCAAGTACTTCAAACTTGGCTCCCAGAACCTTGGCTCATATAATCTGGTCCCCTTTTCTGCCTTCCATAATGTGGTACCTTTCTGTAGTCCTGGCTACTGACTGGGTAAATGCATCATTGCTTAGATCATTTTAATTGGACCCTGATTGAAGGACCTGTTATAGATTTCTTTTTCTTTTACTTGGAATTTTTACACATAAGACTTTGATAGTCTATATTTTCATTCAGAAAATTTTCTTTTTTTATTTCGATTTTTCTGATGTCTTTTAATATCTCTTGCCAGTTGATTCATATATGTCATATATCAGCCATGCATCATTAAGTGATCCTTTTTTTTTTTAAATCACCCTCTTAACAGGGGGAATGTAAAAAAAATATTATTATTTTACATTTCAAAGTTTAAATTCCTTTTGAGGAAAATTTAGGTAAAAAAAGAAGCTACCTTTCTGAATCCAGAACTGAACTGTTGGAGAAGCCACCATGAAGAAGCTTCCAGACCACAAGCTGCACAAAATGAACTTTGGGTGTAGTTGATTGAACGTTTATTTGTATGTATACTTTCATCCCAAAGGGGACTGCCCCCAACCTGGCTTTTTGTCAATATTTCCAGCAATGATTGGTTTTGTTCTTTTTTTCTCATCCTCAAATTATTGTAATCTTTAAATTGATTATGTTTTTATGATCCTTTAGGGAAGGACTTCTTCCCAGAGGATCAAACGGGGGGAATGTAAAATTGAGATTTGAACTCTGGACTACAATCCCCACAAGCCTTTGCTCCACTTCCCCAAAATGTTTTGTAATCTTATAAAAATTCTGAGGTAGGCCGAGATCGAAGAAGGATTTAAGCTGGTAGCAAAGGTTTTTGGGGTCTTTTTTGTTTGTTTTTAACTGTTACAACCCCCTCAAAGTTCAAAATCACCGTATCTCAAAGTTCACTCTGGGTCTTCTGGTACAGTGTGGTCTCTGCAGGCAAATTCATAATGCCTTCTAAATTCTGGGAGGTAGTCTCCTATTCTAACTTTGTCTCTAATTCAAGTCAAAGATCACAACAATAACATAGTCCCCTCTGAGAAAAATAATAACACATTCCTCCCCCTCACCCCCCGGGAGGATACAGGGATTTATGTAGGAATTACAATGGATAAAAGGTTGAGTTATAAGACATATGAATTAAGCATAAAAAAAGACATCAAGTAATTAAAGAAATTAAAATAAAAAAATGACTTCTGAGTCAGATAAAATATATATAAAAAGAAAACTTGAAAAATAATCCTGGGAAGACGGAAAAAAAAGAAAAAGGAAAAAAAATATCATACCTCACAATAGGTTCTTGTAGTGTTCTGTGTCCCATAGGTGTGGAACCATAATTAATCACTAACCCAGTTTAGCAGTCTGGGATACAGTAAGTTGTCACATCATTAGAGAAAATGGAAAAAGAGACTAGATATCAAGCCAAATGGGAAATAGAATTTCCTGGTTCAACCCTTTTCTTCGTTCTTTTCGGGAGAATGGAGTCAGAGCAATCAATTTTATATTTATGACATAACATGTGGTACAAGGAAGTCCTTCAATTTACATATTTTAAACAGCCACAACCTTGAGTCTCACATATGATCAAGTCATTGTGCTTTTTGGGCAGAATGTCATCAATTCCTATAGGATTGATTTGGTTTCTTTCACCATTTTGTGCTCATTTGGCACTTTGCAAGTCAAGTTCAATGTGCTCCATTTGGCCTCGGATTAGACATAGTCACTGAGCTATGAGCTGAATAATAAATAGGCTACTGGGAATTGAGCAGGAACCAAAATTTGAGTTAGAATGCCTAAAGTTATGCCTTTTTAATGGACATGTGAGGTATATGGTTTATCATAATTTGGTATGCCTATGGCAGGGACATACAGAACAACTTTTTTTGTGTGAATGCTACAAAGGGCTTAGTGATTTCCCCATAGCAAAGGAACCACTGCCAACAAAATCCTGTTGCTCCAAGAATAGTTATCAATTGCTTCTTAGTGGTCTGAGCACTTAACTTTTGGATATTTTCAATATGATTGGGAGACAATAAACAGGACCCAGCATTACAATAAAGCCTAAATATTGTACCTTTGGGAGACACCACTGAATTTTGTCCTTGGAGACCTTGTGGCCTCTCCTATGTAGCTCTAAGTGGAGGTGTTTACTCTCCATTTGGCATGCTTCAGTGTTCGGTAAGGCCAAGAGTAAATCATCCATATACAAACTGAAAAGACTATATTTTATTGTATGGCATCTTTCTCAGCAGTTAAGAATTGTGTAAACAAAGTAGGGCTGTCCACATACCCTTGGTGAAGATTAGTCCTGATCCTCCGTGAGCCCCTCAAGGTGAAACAAAGATATGCCTGGAATTCTCATGTATGGCTATAGAAAGGAAAGTTGAGTACAAGTCTAGTATTGTTAAGTATGTAGCTGTGCTAATAACAGAAGAAATAACAGTATTTATGTTGGAAACTACAGGGTGCCTCTTTATGATGTGATTGTTCACAGCTCTCAAATCCTGGACAAATTTATAGTGATGCTCGCCATCGGGCCCCAGTTTTGGCTTTTTAATAGGCAGGATGGGTGTATTGTATTCAGATTTACAGGGGATTATGATGTCATGGTCAATCAGGGCATTTATTACTGGCTTAATGCCATCAATTGCCCCCTTCAAAAGAGGGTACTGAGGAATGGAAGGAGTTGGGCTAGATTTTGTTTAAATTTGGGCAGAGATAGACGATTTATGTAGGCCAACATTAGAAGATGATGTGGCCCAGAGATATTCAAGTATATCATCAGGGATCTCAAAAACATGAGTTTCCTTCATTTCATGAGTATCTGAAAGAATTACAGAGTGTAAAGTTAAGGATTCCTTAGGCAGATCCATTGTCATAGAGCCATCTGCAAAGCAAGTTTTGTGGCCCTAAGATTGCACAATAGTTCTCTCCCCAGCCAATTTATAGTGGAGCTAGGCATTAAGAGGAGACAGTGTTCCATACTAGGGGGTCCTAAAAACACTATTCTATGGGAAAGCTTGTGAACTTTTAAGAGTGTCCCTGATACCTCCCTATATTAACTGAGCCAATGGAACTGCAATGCGAATCAGGTGTTCTATTCAATACTGACTGTGAAACTCCAGTGTCCATGTCCAAAGGCAACCATAATAGGTATTACCAACCTTTAATGTTACATGGGGCTTATTAGTATGGGTGGTGGGGAAGGATAGGGAAAATGAGCAATAAGATATCAAGATCTTGACAATCAAAGTTTGTAGCCGCCTATTCCTGTGCTCCCCTTATCCCCATACACCTTCATAATCTTTTGGTAGTACCTTGGACTGAGCCCTGAAGGGCAGTAGCTCCCTGTGTGGTTCAGGGGTGAACTTCACTTAAATTATGTCCATAAGATTATTAACAGTCCTAAAACTGTGATTCCTGAAATCACCAAAATAATTATCATTCCTGTAATTATTCCTATAAGAAATTATTCGATGGGTATAGTTCATCATAAACCTGAAAAAATTCCTTCCATTCATCATTATGTGACCCTTCTTATGACAGAATTGGCAGGTAAGGGACTGATATTTAGGTTCTTGGTGAGGGGCTAGTGCCATTAGTTGAGCATCAGGCCCTTTGGTTTATTTATCAATTTTTATCCTCCAAAATTTTGATTTATTTTCTTGGCATTTCTATGATATTATTAGCCTCTTCCTGTTTTTCCTTTTGGCCCTTAAAGACATAAGAAGCAGTCTTTATCAACTCTTCAAGGTTCATCTGAGTCCACCATGGGCAAGGCATCTTAAAATAATCTTGGACCATCCAGCAAGAGTTGTTGTCAAAATCTCTATTTGCTCCATATCTTTGTCTTTAGAAATATCATGGACTAGATATTGACCCGCCGGTCAATGACCCTATCCAAGAGGTGTGAGGATGTCTCTTTATCTCATTGTTTGGGCCTTTCAAATTTTAACCATGCTTCCATATCCTCGGAGCATTCTAGCATACCTGTTATAATGGCATCTCAACAACAATGTAATTGCAACTAGTCCACGGTACTTTTATAATCCCATGCAAGATCCTGAGCTGGCCAGAGTGCTACATTATTCCCCTGGACTATGTTAATATCAGAGATGATTTAATTTTCTAACATAACATTAAAAAAGCATTAGACAAATTCTCAACATCATTATAGGATGGGCCATATTCATAAAAAATATCAGTCATCTTCTTGGTCATGACCAAAGTTTCATATTCAAATGAAGGTTTATTATGTTTCATTTCTCTAATTGCTTGGGGTGTACAAGGAATATGATTTCTTAGGATCACCACATCCACATTGCTTCCTATTTCAGCACTTCCCTTAATGGGAAAAAGCATTCATAGGAGTCATCTTAATGCAGCACATTGGCCATCTCAGGATCCCGAATGGGACTCTAACAATCCTGAGGATTATCTACAACTATACCATTGTAGAGAGGCCATCCTCACGGCAATGAAGGAATGTGCAGACAGTACAGATAAGTGGATGAAACTTGAAAAATTAAGCAAAAGGAGGAAGAAACACCCTCTAGATTCATGGATAGAATAATCGAGTTTGGAGACAGATACTTAGATTGGGACCTAACTAAAGAGAGTAGCTTAAGACAAGTTAGAAGGATCTTTGTAAATAACTCTTGCAAAGCAATTAAGAATTATTTTAGAACACTATGCCCAAGATGGTCAGACATGGACCTTGAAGAATTGCGAAAAACAGCTATATATGTTTTAAAGGGAAACAAAGGAAAGGAGGAAGAAAATAATCATGACATGGAGGAAATGAAGAAAAAAATAAGATATTTAATAGATAGGATAACTAAATTAGAAAGTGGGCATGATAATGAACCAACGACAATTGCCCCTCTCCAGAAATCCAATTATCAATCCATTACTTGCCACTTCTGTGAGAAGAAGGGCCACAAAATAATGAAATGTAGAACCTTTCTTAAGATGATTGGAAGGAATACACAGTTTAATAATAGCTTTAGAAATAATAACTATAGAAATGATGATAATAGAAACCATAATTCTAGAAATTATAATAATGACTATGGAAATAACTATAATGAATATAGAAATAAGAACATCAGAAACCAGAATTATAGAAATAGGAATTGGAAAAATAATGACAATGCTCCAAATGAAGAAAATTATAATGATAATGAACAACAACAATATATGAGAAATGGCGATCGTCCAAAAAATACTCGAGGTACCAATGACCCTCAGAGAGGTGCCCATCAGGGGGGTGCCCAAGGAGTATTCCAAACACAATGATGCTGTCCAGGCTGGGCTGGGGCTAGAAAGAGCAATCCCATTCAAAATCACCTTAGACAAAATAAAATACCTAGGAATATACCTCCCGAGACAAACACAGGAACTATATGAACACAACTACAAAACACTCACCACACATCTAAAACTAGACTTGAGCAATTGGAAAAACATTAACTGCTCATGGATAGGATGAGCCAATATACTAAAAATGACCATCCTACCCAAACTAATTTATCTATTTAGTGCCATACCCATTGAACTACCAAAATACTTCTTCACTGATTTATAAAAAAAACATAAAAAAATTCATTTGGAAGAACAAAAGATCAAGGATATCCAGGGAAATAATGAAAAAAAAACACATATGATGGGGGCCTTGCAGTCCCTGACCTAAAACTATATTACAAAGCAGCAGTCATCAAAACAATTTGGCACTGGCTAAGAAACAGAAAGGAAGATCAGTGGAATAGACTGGGGGAAAGGGACCTCTGCAAGACAACATATGATAAACCCAAAGATCCCAGCTTTTCGGATAAAAATCCACTATTCGATAAAAACTGCTGGGAAAATTGGAAGACAGTGTGGGAGAGACTAGGAATAGATCAACACCTCACACCCTACACCAAGATAAATTCAAAATGGGTGAGTGACTTAAACATAAAGAAGGAAACCATAAGTAAATTGGTTAAACACAGAATAGTATAAATGTCAGACCTTTGGGAGGGGAAAGGCTTTAAAACCAAGCAAGACATAGAAAGAATCACAAAATGTAAAATAAATAATTTTGACTACATCAAACTAAAAAGCTTTTGTACAAACAAAACCAATGTAACTAAAATCAGAAGGGAAACAACAAATTGGGAAAAAATCTTCATAGAAACCTCTGACAAATGTTTAATTACTCAAATTTATAAAGAGCTAAATCAATTGTACCAAAAATCAAGCCATTCTCCAATTGATAAATGGGCAAGGCACATGGATAGGCATTTCTCAGTTAAAAAATCAAAACTATTAATAAGCACATGAAAAAGTGCTCTACATCTCTTATAATCAGAGAGATGCAAATCAAAACAATTCTGAGGTATCACCTCACACCTAGCAGATTGGATAACATAACAGCAAAGGAAAATAATGAATGCTGGAGGGGATGTGGCAAAGTAGAGACATTAATTCATTGCTGGTGGAGTTGTGAACTGATCCAACCATTCTGGAGGGCAATTTGGAACTATGCCCAAAGGGCGACAAAAGAATATCTACCCTTTGACCCAGCCATAGCACTGCTGGGTCTGTACCCCAAAGAGACAATGGACAAAAAGACTTGTACAAAAATATTCATAGCTGTGCTCTTTGTGGTGGCCAAAAACTGGAAAACGAGGGGATGCCCATCAATTGGGGAATGGCTGAGCAAATTGTGGTATATGTTGGTGATGGAATACTATTGTGCTAAATGGAATAATAAAGTGGAGGAGTTCCATGGAGAATGGAACAACCTCTAGGAAGTGATGCAGAGCGAGAGGAGCAGAACCAGGAGAACATTGTACACAAAGACTAATACACTGTGGTATAATCGAACGTAATGGACTCCTCCATTAGTGGTTGTGTAATGTCCCTGAACAATTTGCAGGGATCCAGGAGAAAAAAACACCATTCATAAGCAAAGGATAAACTATGGGAGTGGAAACACCGAGGAAAAGCAACTGCCTCAATACAGTGGTTGAGGGGACATGACAGAGGAGAGACTCTAAATGAACACTCTAATGCAAATATTATCAACATAGCAATGGGTTCAAATCAAGAAAACATGTAATGCCCAGTGGATTTACGCGTCGGCTATGGGGAGTGGGGGGAGGAAAAGAAAATGATCTATGTCTTTAATGAATAATGCTTAGAAATGATCAAATAAAATATAAAAAGAAAAAAATAAAAAAATAAAAGGACAAATCTTGGGTTACTGAGGGCCACACGCGATGGAGCTTTTCTACATTTAAGCTAGAAGATGGGGAGTCCTGAGAACATGAATTTGCTGGGAAACAAGGAAAGTCATGTATTCCAAAAGTAAAGAGGGAAAGAAAAAAAAATTACAGGAAACTAGACTCTGGGAGAAGATCTGGGCATCTGTGGCCATATGCCCCACCCCACCCCGAAGAGCAAAAACTTGGGTCAGAGATTAAAGAAATGAAAGATCTGAATTCAAATCTAACCTGAGGCACCCACTAGTTGTGGGATTTTGGATGAATCACTTCACTTTCATCTGTCTCAATTTCTCAATTGAAAAATGGGTATTGTGATTATCAAATGAGATAAAATTCATATAACATGTCTGACACCAAATCAGTAGGTATTTACTAAGTGCCTTTCCTAAGGTCTCTTACTGCTCAGAGAAGTTGTGATTCCCAAGCCAATTCATATAACATGTCTGACACCAAATCAGTAGGTATTTACTAAGTGCCTTTCCTAAGGTCTCTTACTGCTCAGAGAAGTTGTGATTCCCAAGCCACTTAACTGTCCCCTAGGCATACAGAGGTTAAGTGACTTGCCCAAGTCACCAAGCTAAGAATTGTCTTAGACTGGATTTGAACTTATCTTCCTGACTCCATGACCAATGCTTTTTTTTAAATCCTTGCCTTCCATTTTAGAATCAATATTAAATACTGGTTCCAAGGCAGAAGAACGATAAAGGCTAGGTAATTGGTATTAAATGACTTGTCCAAGATCATACATCTAGGAAGTGCCCAAGGTCAGAGTTGAACCAAGAATCATTCATCTTCCAGGCCTGGCTCTCTATCCACTGAGCCACCCAGCTAGCCTGACCAATGCTCTTAACTACTAAGCCACTCTGCATTCACCCATCCATCCATTTAAAAAAAAATGTTAGAACTAAGCTGAGGCAGTATCCATGGGCCTGTCACTAGAAATTTTTTTCCAGGTTGGCCTTAAGCTATTAATCAATATTTTTAATAGTATATGCTGGATAATAAGGGGAAAGACTCATACAAGAATATTCCTAGCTGCACTGTTTGTGGTGTCAAAAAATTGGAAAATGAGGGGATGCCCTTCAATTGGGGAATGGCTGAACAAATTGTGGTATATGTTGGTGATGGAATACTATTGTGCTGAAAGGAATAATAAAGTGGAGGAATTCCATGGAGACTGGAATGACCTCCAGGAACTGATGCAGAGTGAGAGGAGCAGAACCAGGAGAACATTGTACACAGAGATGGATACACTTTGGTACAATCGAATGTAATGGACTTCTCTACTAGCAGCAATGCAATGATCCAGGACAATTCTGAGGGACTTATGAGAAAGATGTTATCCATATCCAGAAAAAGAACTGGGGGAGCAGAAACACAGGAAAAAAAACTGCCTGATTACATGGGTTGATAGGGATATGATTGGGGGTGTAGACTCTAAGTGATCACCCTAGTGTAAATATCAATAATATGGAAATAAGTCTTGATTAATAACACATGTAAAATTCAGTGCAATTTCTCATTAGCTACTGGGGTGGGGGGGTAGGAAGAAGGGGAAGGAAAGAACATGAATCATGTAACCATGGAAAAATATTCTAAATTAATAAAATAAAAAATGTTTAAATAAAAAAAAGGGGGACTGCCCCCTAACTGCCTTTCTGTAAATGCACTTAGCAATAATTGATTTTGTTCTCTTTTGTTCTTTTCCCCAAATTATTGTAATTTCAAAGTAGGTTATGTTTACAAGATCTATTGGAGAAATCAGTCTTCCTTGTTTCTTGGGGGGGATATATAGTTGAAAATCTGTTACCCTAAAAAAACCCTACATTTCCAAGGAGCCCACTGACTTCCTGTCATTATGTACTTCCTTTGGATAAAGAATATTAGGTGGGGATGTGGAAGGTCCCAGCACTTTACATAATATCCTAAGCTTGGTTTTGATAAGGGGGGTTGTTTGAACTGGCTGGTCAGCCATGGACACATGGTCTATATTTTGTATCTTCCTTATTCCTTGATTTCTAATTATCATTAATAAATCTCTTAAAATATAGAATTCTTATTATTAAAAATTATAATTAATTTTTTTACAGTAGTATTGTGATCCAGCACCGAATACATACCCTCAATTTGAGTTGAGTTAATAGAACTCTTCAACCACATAGTTATATGCTGAAAATGTGTATAAAGAAGAACATCAATATTTTCCCCAAGATCATTATATCATAATTGGACTAAATTGTGATTATCTAATAGAATATCATGGTTTTTACACAGAATGTCATATAATCAAATAGACAAAAATTGGAAGTAAGTGGTCATATTGAAGACGCAGATTATTGCAATATCATACAAAGATAGATTATTCATCATAGAATAATGTATTTTTTATTTTAGTATATGGTTTGGGTTTTGGTTTTTATAAGATTATTCACTTCTAAATACTATGGAAATTCACTTCACTTCTAAATACTATGGAAATATGTTTTGAGTAATAATATATGTATTACCCAGATTGAATTGTTTCTCAACTCCAGAAGAGGGGTGGGAAAAAGAGAGGGAGAGAGCATGAATAATATAATTTTGTAAAACAAATACAATTTTGTTATTAAAATAAAATAATGATAAAAAAAACAAGTTTTGGGAGTAGCCTGTGCCAAATTGTAGGTTGCAAGAGGATGGTTACCTTCCAAGAAAGAAGTGGATATGCTAGAAATTCTGATAGAACTTTTGCCTCAGTCTGAAGCATTTGGTGGAGAGTATGAGCCAATAAATAAACTCCATTGTAGATATTAGAACTCAGTTCCATTATGGTCTTGTCAAAATAAATAGGAGGTACATCTGCAAAGGTCAAACGATCACGGCATTGTCGATAAGTCAAATTTAAATTCTTTACTTCTGAAAGTAAGCAATTAAAGGCCAACTCCCAGTAAGATGTTAGGAAAATGTCCTCAGGGTTGGCTAGTGGATGCACACTTTTTAGGAAATCTGTGAAACCAGGAATCTCCCTCTTGAAGTGTGAAAATATCAATGTACCATGAAAATTGCTCATCATTTCATCAGTAGAATATGCAGAAAAATCCCAGGAAGCACTGATGACGAACATCTTCCCATAAAATTCAAAGATCATCAATAATTCAGAAAAATATTTAAGGGAGTCTGTATTTCCATAGACGAAAATCACATTGGATGAGGACCCAAGGATCCTAGCCAGAAATTTAATATAATAATCGTAATCTTTAATTTTTTCAGAAACTTGTTCTGTAAAAGCCAGACATAATCCATTCCAGGCCATCTCCTCTTTTAGATGCATGAAGAATTGTTCCCCTGTTAGGTCATATGAAATAATCAGTCCCACCCAAGTCCAACCAAAATGTAGCATCAGTTGAACTGCTGCCAGGTGCAGAGTGGATTCCCTGCTGCCCAGTTGATGGACATATGGGTACTGGAACTCATCAGACAGGAGAAGATCAAATGAGCCATAGCTCAGCTACATGAATATAAAGAAAAAATAACTGGAGTGCTGATATAGAAGCAATTTCTGAGTTCTTTAAATTTCATCTAAATAAAATATCAAAGCCTTATACATTAAAAGTATTGATAAATTCTCTTTAATATGATTGGATAGATCTTGCCTACAATAGTTTTAATAGAGTTCAATTGTCTAGGTGGATTCAAGATTCAGATCACAAAATGACAGAATTAAGAAGTGAGACATTTTGAAAGGAAATCCTAATCTCTACTGTATAAAATATCCTTTTACTCATATCTCCTCTAACAATAATCTCTGTTTGAAACTTTGAAATGAAGTAATATCATTTTCCTCTAAAAACAATACAACTCTTCCTATAAGTCCATTTTTCTTACATTCTTTATTTTCAAAATCAGCTTCTTTGGAACATCTGCTCATAGTTCAAAATTCTTTTATTGTGATGAAAACAGAACAGATTTTAAATCTCTTGAAGGAACTTATGTGTTTAATATTGGAGCACAGTTATATATCTTAATATATTATTTTAATTGATCTCATCATTTTTTTTAACTTTATACAACAACCATTCCTTTATCCAGCCTTTCTGCATCAAGGATTTTATTCATGTCAAGGTAAGGAGAATTTGAAGGACGAGTTTTTAATCATTGGACCACAAATGTTCCAAATCAATTGTAAATAGGATGTATATAAGAATAATTTGAGCAACCCTGAATGAGACTCAGCCTTAGGAGTTGTTAGTTCCCCCCTGAAAACACAATACCTCTTTGATGTCTATCAACACTCACCTGTGGCTCCTAGGATCTCTAGCATGCAAAGGGACCACATACTAGTAAAACTTTATTGGCAAACAGTCTAAACCTGGTGTAGGGTAATGTCCAGCCCCATCCACAGACTCGGTTAGGAATGAAAAGCTACTGAATCTAAATGGGATGATGAGAACAATTTGTTCCAAAGGCCAGAAAGGCAGCTAATGCAGTAGCTATTGAGCAAAGGTAGTACAAATGTAATTTATGAGTATAACATAATTAGTGCACCCTTTGCTGACCCAACAGAATAATAATAACAACATAAAATAATGAGGATACTTTTATTTTTTAGTAATTTTATTTTCATTATTAGTGACTTTTTTTGCATTATTGGTATCACATGACTCTGTATACTAAATGTGGTTTCAATGGAATTGTACTGATTCCTAGTTGGGAAATTAGTCATTTATTTGAGTGACCCTAACTTCAAAGGAATGTTGATATTCACAATTGCTACTCATAGGAACTTGCTAAAAAAGGGGTAGATGATGCATCACCATCACCATGATCTTTGAAGAATGAAAACTGTGAAACTACCAAAGGGCAATGTAAAGAAACAATGACATTATGAGTAAGTTGTGGCAGGGAAACATCAGGGAATTTACTGAAATATGTAATTTCTTACTTTCCTAATGCAAATACCCATCTTCCTTGCCTATGGAGGGATGCATTTGGACAAGCAAGTAAAGGGAGACCAGCCTTTGCATTTAACCAGCTCTTGATTCTGCTTCATTGTCATGATGATGATTCTATATCCATAACAATCAGGGTTTTTTCTTCTTCTTCATAATATTCTCCGAGTATCCAATTAGAAAATGCATATCAGGAACTTGATATTCAGTCCCCAGAAATAAGTTTGCATGAAGAGAAAAAAAAATTTGTGTCTAAAGAATACATCACATATTTAACAAACCAGGACCAGCTTAAAGAAGGGAACAAACCCTCAGCTGAAATTTTAAAATCACTGTAAAATCAGAATTAGATAATAATTTTTAAAACAGAGGATAAGGGATGGACAAATGCTTCATAGATATAGGATAAAGGTACAAATTAACTTCACAATATATAGGAGCATAGTCCTTACCCTGGCAAATTTCTGTTTTAAAACTAGAAAAAAATAAACTCTCCAAATTCTTCAGAATTTTTCTCCCAAATAAAAAGGTGAAATGAGAGGATAGGACTACTTATTGGGAAGATATTTATTCAATTCAAAATCATCACTCAAAATGAATAATTCAATATAGCCTCACCTCAATTATAAAACAGAGCAAGTTCATTCATGGAATGAATATTTTTTCTACTTTTTCTATTTCTTATTTCAAATCTGTGCCTAGGGCTTCTTGATGAATGTGAATTGGCTCCCTAATGCCAGTACAGATTATATAAAGAATTGTGTAATATAAATTCATAGAGCATATGGGTTGAAAATGGGCAATAGTATTGCCTCACTTACCTGTGGGACTTTATAGAGTCCTAACAAAGTGGCCATGGCCATGGACAGTGTAGATGACATCCCTCCAATGACAACCATTGATTTGTGCTGCCTGTCACAGCTATAGTTAGGGATCGTTGGCCCCTTCCCTGACAACCACATCAATGAGTTCTCCACAGCCAATCGACTTTCATGGAAGTTATTGAGCAACTGGTATCCCAGAGTTACATTGGGCAGCAAATGGGGGTCCTTGTTGATCTCATCCACAGCAAATTGGACAGTGAGAAAATGTTGGTAATGTTTGAGCATGTAACTAACGTGACAAGATAAAAGTAAGAATTAGGCACAACTTGGCAGGCACAGGAATGGCAAAGTATCACGATGGATAAAATATGGGTCATTAGTGAATGTTTCAAAGACAATATATAAACCCTGACTGATACTAAAAGGACTGTCATTGAGTGAAGGAAGAAAAATGTAAGTGGAAAATTTACACATTGGTTGGAATTATGAGTGTGCAAGTGAGTGTATACACCTCTTCATCAGACACTGGAATCAGTGATTAAAGGAGAGACAACTGTAAGAATAATGTATTTGGAATGGAGTGGGAGGATTAGGAAATAAACCTCAAGGATTTTGTTTTCAGCATGTAGTAAGGCAATGATCACAGCTGAAATTTAGGACAATAATGAGATATTGGAATTTTGTAAAGCCCTGAATAAGATTTGAATAGCTATTGTGGAAAAAAGAAAAAGAAATCACCCATAGAAGTATCCAGCAGTACATTTGTAATTTTGTAGTGTAATCAGTCTGCAACTATTTGTGATATTCTCAATTTTTTTTTATATACAAGCTGACCAGGAGTGGAAGCAGTAATTGCTATGAATAATCTGGGGTAGGTGTTTGTCAATACTTAAATGAGTGATTATTGAAGTTTGAGAAGTCATGCTATCAGAAATTCCACAGTGGACATGACTAGCCACTTGTTTTATTCTCGGATATTTTCTTTCATATATTATTTATATAATTATTTGTTAAATACTCTTCCTCTGCCAAACACCATTCTTGGAGCTTGAAATTTAAATATAAAATTTAAATTCTATTTCATGTTTTCTATATGTTTGATTCATAGGAAATAACTTGTCTACTTTATATATATGTATATATATATACAACACATATAAATATACATGCAATAAAAGTACAAATTAAACACATGAAATAGTTAACAAAGAAATTTCAGGAATTTAGTTAAAATAACTTGAAGACTCAAAATAAAATCCTCATTGTAAGTAGTACACATGATCAGCTTTAATGGAAAAAAAAAGTATTTTGATAAATAGAGTAATCATGAGAGCATCTTTCAGACATAGGCAACAGACTGTGTTGAAATAGCATGAAAGAGCTGTGATTTCATGGGTGAAAGAAAGCAAGAAAATCAGTTTAGACTCAATGACAATAACTTGAAAAGGAGTGTTGTGCAATAAATCTTTAAAGGAAAATTTGTTTTGAGTCAGAGACTGAAAAGCTCTAAAACTGCAACAGATGAGTTCTAATTTGGTACTGTTGGCCATAATTAGCCATTAATGTTCCTTTGTACCTGGAGCCAAGGAATAATATTGGCACAAACACTCATGTCATCAAACATTATTCCAGTAGCTTTGTGAAGACCCAACCATTCCTACCAAAAACTAATCTTTCCAAGATTCATGAGGTCTTCTGCATTCTTTTAAGGTTCAAGACACCACTGTATCCAAAAGGAATTCCTTCAATACTTACATCACTTTTACCATTAGGAGGTCATTCCTTCTAAAAACCCTAAATATCTCTGTTGGCAAATTTAAACCAGCTCTCATATTTATTGACTTAATTCAAGAGAATAAAAAAAATGAAGTGAGTTGTCCAAATCTACCATCATTGGTACATGATAACATTTACACATTTCCCCTAGGTTTTCACATCCTCTTCAACCGACTGTTGAATTTTCTATAATGCTGACTACAACACAATCCACCAATAGTGGTCAGACTAGAATTTTAAACTGAGAGACTCTCACATTCTTTGTACTATAAGAAAATTCTTCACTTCCAATCATTTCATTTCTCTCTAAATTTATCCAATACTTTTTCCTCATTTTAATCATGTCAGTTGTTTTATTTTGGTATTCTTGATTTTAGTGGCAAAGTAAAGACTGCATATAATACAGCCAAGTATCTCCTTACTTGATTCCATTGCCATCACCCATCTTCCAAGACTGCTTTTGACCTAAGTTTACATTCATTCTTTTATTAAAACTTTCTAGCTCTGTTTCTTCTGAAAATTGGATGGATTGTACTCTTGTACTTCACCAAGCCCTTAGAAAAGTTGGAACTCAAATTATTGCCTTTGGAGGACATATTGATTTTAAAGACTGGGGGCCCCTCCAATTATATTCAGAAGAATTGTCAGTAAATAACTTTGAAGATTTTTAAAAAGAGAATACAGGCATTTATTACTTTGAAGAAATACTTTTGTCATAACAAAACCTAATGAGATTGCTGAAATACTTTCTCCATCCTCAGAGTTGTAGGTTCATAATAAAGACAACATGAAGGAATTCTGACCAAATAGAATACAATTATCAACTCATAGAAGGTTGAAAAAGCAGTACAACTTTGAAGGAAGACTATGAGGAGTCATAATATCTTGTCATATGTAAAGGGAAAGAATTATATAAGAGTAAGGGAAGTAGTTATGAGTGATTTTCCACGCCCATGGCTTAGCAAAACTACACCTGCTGACTAGATATTACATGTGACAGGAATAAGAAATATCATGCAGGGGGCAGCTGGGTAGCTCAGTGGATTGAGAACCAGGCCTAGAGACTGGAGGTCCTAGGTTCAAATCTGACCTCATACACTTCCCAGCTGTGTGACCCTGGGCAAGTCACTTGACCCCCATTGCCTAGCCCTTACCACTCTTCTGCCTTGGAGCCAATACACAGTATTGACTCCAAGAAGGAAGGTAAGGGTTTAAATTTAAAAAAAAAGAAATATCACGCATTTCACACATTTCAGGTTGGATATATCCTAGAAAAGAACACAATGCCATTTTCTTGGAGGACATTGTGATAACCCTTTTTTGGTGATTCTAAAATCAGATTAAATCACTATATTCTCTCTTAAAACTAAAGAAAGAAATCAGAAGGTTGAAAAAGATTTGGAAAGAAAAATACAGAAATCAGAGTAAAAAGATTGAGATTAATAAAAAGAAGTGAGGGGTTTTTACATACTTTATCTCTAAAGGTACCAAAAGAGCAATCTTATTCAAAACCAGAATTATTGACACAAACAATAATCTAAAATATAGCTAATTTTGTCATATTCTAATTGAAATGTTATCCAGGCATCTAAATACGTTGCCCTTTTGGACATTTAGAACTTAACATTGTTTGGTATTTTATTCATATTTTGCTATTATGTTATAATGATAAAACCCCAATAAGAAATTACTTTTACCAATTTGTCCTAAACTTCACAAAAGCTTATAGGGAAAGATAAACATTATCTATATTTCTACTGCTAAATCTCCTTCAGACAGGTAAGACATGAAGCTTTTGGTTGGATAAAACTTTAGAGTGATTGTAGATTTCTGAATTAATTCTCCTTTCTTGTGATTTAGTAAGTCAATTGTAGATTCTTCTTCCAATTTGTTACATCAGATTCAGAGACTTCCCCTGGCAAACTTATTAAAACTGAGGATAAGAAATTCATTCCAAAAACTTCCTCACCGATATGTGTTTGATAAGAAGTCTTTCCATGTTTGAGACTCGTAGCCTTTTCTCAAATAAGGGTATTCTTGGGGAACCTAATTGTGCCACTTGAATCCCAATATTCAGTGTTTTCCTTCCCTGATATGTCTACCTAATCAGTTCCCTTGATGAGTATCTTCCATCCATGGTGACAAATTCCTCATTATCTGTGTTGCCACATAGTATGTATATATACTTTCTGTCTGTCTCTTTGCTCCATAATATACCTTGGAAAAGTCTATGATTTTACCAGCTTCCTGAATACTATTTTCCTCCTAACATTCAAACCCAAATCTTTTCTTCACCCAAAGGTGTGAGGCCAGGTAAAATACAATTCTGCCCACAAGAATCCCATCAGGAATGTGAATGATGACATTTCAGCAATGACAAAAATAACACAGAAATATCAACTTACTCTGCTTCTACAGCTAACGATGCTGGAGGGCATTTGAAAGACTTCTTGTCAAGATGTAATACAGGGTTTGAAGATAAGGACAGGAAGGCCCCTATAACTATGTCTCCTTTCTTTGTATACGTGAGGCTGAAATCTCTTCTTAAGTGACAAGGATGCTCCTGCATCTGATATTTAGAAAATGAAAACTGAAAAATCAGGATCACAAATAATCTAGAGAAAATGAGCCCCAGGTTCCCCAATCCCATGGTCAAACTGCAAAATCTATGAATTATTAAAGAAAAGAGAAATCTAATAGGATTGGGTGTCTTTTTTCATGAATCTACAGACACATTCTCTGTTTCTAAACATTTTGATTTTCTAATAATCATTTAAACTGTTCTATTTTGAACAGTTCCTCATATTTGGGAAATACTAATAGGAGACATGACACAGGCTTCTATTGATGATAAAGGAAAAAAGGTAGCTGAATTGGGTATATTTATGAGACATTTTTGCCTTCTGGATATTTTTCACCGTGTTCCCTATGGATAGGGAGTGAAAATGGCCTCATCTTTATGCCTCTGGAGTGTTAGTCAAAAAATATGTTGACCAGAGTCTGACAGTTAGAGCATCTGGGGACTGTCCTGGCCTGCAACTCCCCACCTGCATCCTCCTTCCAGAGTTAAAAACTCAAGTGATAAAATAAGTTTGGCCACCAGCTTCCTTGTTTCAATCTCTGCTGTATTAGCAGCTTCCCTGGGGTTTAAGGAGTCAAAAGTACTGTTGGCTGAAGGACTTCTGGAGTGATACATCCACTCACCAAACTAATTCTTTGCAATGACACTATTCCAGATATTACATCTGGCAGAATCCAGTTTTAGATGAAAAGGCAGAAAGTGTCAGTGATAGTTTCCATGACAAGGCCCAACAGTTCCTAGATTGTGTTGAATCTAGCTGTGATAACACACACTAAGTGAATCCTGAATGAACATATACATAATAATAACAAAAAGAATTTCAATGCTTGATGATAGCCTTACCATGAATTTTTCTTCTAGAGATTTTGATCAAAACCCAGATATACCTGTCCATTCTGGAAGACTCTTTTCTTCATCTTCCCCTCAGTTTCCCTTTGTGGGACCACCACTTATTCTACTTGTATACCTAATTTCTCAATACAGTCAGATGTCACCAAAGAATATGTTATCACTTCATCTATTTGCTACAGATATCATGTGATCCAGGCTACTTATGTTTTTCACCTGCAAATAAGGAATGATGATGTCTACATTAGTTTCCTTTATATAAACTTTATTATAGCAAATCACACTTTGATAATACCTATTAAAATTATTTCTATTTAAAATATTGCTCTTTTCATTAAAGAATTATAGTTTTCTTTGTAGTGTTCTATCAATTCATTGCTGTGACCACTCCTGAATTAACTACTTAGGAACAATGTCATTCACAGCCCATGATTACCTAGAGCTACACTGGACAATGGCCAACCATTTTATTCATAATGTCTAGAACATTGTTTTATATGTAATAGGTGATGAATAAATGCTGGCTGGCTTCTTGCTATCAAAATCATGTTTGGAAGAAGACAAAATACCTTGACTGTATTCTGTAGTAGAGTATGGCTAAATAAAAGCTCTTGAATTCAGGTATGGACATATGAAAAAAATTCGGTCTTCTATGAGATTTTTAGAGAATTTGGGTTACTTTCTTTTACAGTTTAAAGAAAAGAAGATATTCTTTTCAAGAGTTAAAGCTGAGAAGCTGTGAAAGAAAATTCATTGTCCTTTTTGATCTCTTTGAGTTCACTCTTATGCAAAGGAATTCTTTATTTTCATGGTCTAGTTGGAGTTAAACTTTCTGTTAACAATAACTTAAGTACCCCTACTTAGTACCTTACAAGATTGTGTGGATAGAATTAACTCTCCTCTGTCTACCTTTTGATTGAATCAACATAAGCTTGAATTAGATGGGAAGCCAGTAAGATACTGGAGAGCTCCACCTTTTTCACTATCTCAAATGGTCAGAATCTTTTGAGTTCATACATGAGAGTTTACACACTCAGAAATGTGTGAATTCTAGGAGAAGAGTTAACACCTATAGAGGTGTTAAGCCAATCCCACAGAATTGGCCCCTGAAAAGAGGAGACAGGAGACCACCATTAAATCCACAAAATACTTTGGCTGAGACATTCTGGTCTATTTGAGTCTTATGGAGAGTGCCTCTTGGAGATAGTCTTAAAGGGAACTTCACTGGAGCCTGCATTGTAAATTGTGGCTTCAACATAGATTCTGACTCCTGGACTACTTCATTGGGTGAGTAAACAGGGCTGACCCTTTTCCTAGTTTTCTAAAGACTAACTTCCATTTTGGAGAAGAAGATATGGAGTACTACACCCCATATCACAAAAAGAAATTGAACAAGCCATCAATGAACCTCCTAAGAAAAAAATCTCCAGGGCAAAATTGATTCACAATTCAATTCTAACAGACAATTAAAGAACAAGTATTCCCAACACTACATAAACTTTGTGACAAGATCAACAAAGAAGGAGTTCTACCAAATTCCTTTAATGACACAGATATTGTACTGAATCCAAAGCCAGGCAGATCAAAAACAGAAAAAGAAAACTACACATCAATCTCCTTAATGAAGGTAGATGCAAAATTCTTAAATAGATTACTAGCAAAAAGAGTCCAGCAAATGATCACAAGGATTATTCATTATGATCAGTAGGGATTTATGCCAGGAATGCATGGATGGTGCAATATTAGGAAAATCATCCACATTATTAACCATATTAAGATGAGAACAATCAAAATCACATGATTATCTCAATGGATGCAGAAAAACCTAACTTAAGAAATAGAGAAATTTGTATTCGAAGGGATGTCTTATATTAGGGCTCCTATATACTGTCTTCATACCCTCACCCTTTTACTCACATCCCTGCTATTCCTTTAAAGTTAAACTGACGTTTCAAATGTATTTGTTAAGCACTTCCTAAATGTCAACCAATATACTGGTATTACTGACATTGGCAAATGCATATATCAGTAATGTCAATTTGACTTTAAAGGTACAACACAGGTTTGAGAAAATTTTTTTGAGTTTGTTTGAGTTGGGAGGGGAAATAGCCCAAGTGGAGCCTAATCCACAAAGAGGAAATGGGATATAGAAACTTCCTAACACTCAAAACTGTTTTAATTATTTCTTTTTCAGTTTATTCATGCATTCAAAGATCAAAGTCACATTTTATTGGAGAGGGCACTTCCCAACAAGAAGGTAGACCTAGGCTCCTCAAGCAACCAAAAGACTTCGAATTGGGAGTGTGATACACTTTTATAAGCATACAAATGGCAGAACAAATTCACATCATTAGTTATGACATTAATGACATACTGGATTTAGATTATTATGATTTGTTACATTAGTGAATGACATTGTTCTCTTTATGGAATGCTTTTGTTAATTCATTGCTTTCCTGCTGAAGCTGGATATCTTAGTCACCAGATCGGCATTTCAGACTTAAAGATGTCCTGACATGAGTTATAGCCTACTAAAAGTTATAAGGATGTGGGCATAGGATGGGCCCAAGGTCACCTTGGCCTAATATTCAGAATGGCATGTCAATATCATTTAGGTTCCCAGAGATTTCTTGTTTCTATCACTTTCCATCTACTCACACTAGCAAAATAGTTCATCAGCTCCATGTAGTCTATTGCAATCAAGTAATAAGTTTTTCCCTCTTTTAGCTTCCATCTAGTCAAAATCATCAAAGTGATTACCTAAAGGGCAAATTTACTAAGATCATCCAACTCAATGAACTGTCATGGCTCCCTATTCCTACCAGGATAAAAAAGGACGTCTTTTGGGGACTAGAAACCCTTCCCAATCTGGCTCTTCTTTTCCTTGTCATTCTGATACTTTGCTTCCCTGTGCAAACATCCATCTATACTGGCATACTTGCTGATCTTCAGACATTACAGCCCAGTTGTTTGCTCAGTGTCTTTCTTCTCACTCACTTTCCATGTTTCAAAAGTTCCACATCATCAGTGCTCTTTCTCAGTTTTACGGGCTTCCTTTAATCCATCAGTTTGTAAGTTGACAAAGTTATAGAAACCATTTCCAAAACGCCAGGAACTGGACTATACATAGGGAGTACAAGGCAAAGCAGAAACATAATCTCTTTGTACAATGAGCTCAAATTCTAAAGGAAGGAGATCAACATGCAAACACTGGATTATATGTGTGTACAAGATACATAAAGAGAACATGATCTCAGGAAGAAGGCACATCAAGCCTCTTTTGGAAATCCATGTTCTCCAGGAGACCTTTTCCAATCTACCAAGCTGGTAGTGCCTTCCTTTCTAAGACTGATCTACTATCTCTCTACGTAGCATATGGACTCAAAGGTGAGTTTGTTAGTAATTCCATTAGAATGTTGATTCATTCAATTGTGTCCCATTCTTCAAGACTGCATTTGAGTTTTTCTTAGCAAGGATGTTAGAATGCCTTGATGTTTCCTTCTCCAGATCCTTTTACAGAGGAGGAAATGGAGGTAAAAAGGGTTACGTGACTTGATCAGGGCCACACATCTAGTGACTGGATTTGAAATCAGATCCTCTTGACTCCAGGCCTATTATTCTATTCAAGCTAGTGGCTCATGCCAATTAAAGTATTTAGAATTGCTAAAGGATGGGCTATTTCTGCTTTTTCTTTTTGTTCATTACACTCACATGAATGTATGAAAAAAAGTAATCTCTTAATCAATACACTCACCATGTGAGAAAATTCAGGAAAATATTATTGTAATATTAAGGCACAATAGAAAAGATATACTGGCTGTGTGTTTTTGATATATTCTGCTTCTTTACCACTTCCTCAATTTTACTGACATCTATCAGTCAGAGTGTCAGTCAACTGACACACACTCTGGTAGTTATAGGAAATACAAATCAAAGCAAAAACATAACCTCTGCCCTCAAAGTGCTCACATTCTTATGGGGATGGGAACAATATGCAAACATCCATCTACATGTATGTTCAAGATATATAGAATAAATGAAAGGTAATCTCGGGCCTGGATATGATTCTTCTCTGCATCAGAAAATAGATATAGTCAAGGCATTGGGTGAAACTTGAAATATGACTTCCCTTTCCATTAATTCCTACTCTGAATGATGTTATACATGTGTTTTGATATGGTGACACATAGGCTATGTTTAATGAGATGCTGTGTTAAGGAATCTAGAATACTACAGCTACTAGGTTTAGGTGGGACTCAAGAGTTCTTGGGAATTTCTGTTCTAGCTTTAATTCTAAGGCACTTTCTGCATGGGAAGAGGTAAAAAATATCAGTTATAAAGCATTTATTGCCATATTAAATTATATCTACACATATGCATAAAAACTTATATTACACATGTAACAAGAGCATGCATACCTATATGCATAGATCTTCTATCTTTATGTAGAGACATACATCCTGTGAAATTTAAAACTACTCCACCCTACTCAGGCTGTACTTTAGAAGATCTGATTTAGCTATTTCCTGATTAGTAACAATGCAGATACTTGGGTTAACAGAATCAAGTCTTGGGAATTATACATTTCTCCACCCTACTTAGTTTAACAAGGTCAGAAAAGCCTTCACCATACTAAAAGATTTAATTATCTGAGGAAATGGCCTTCAAAAGAATTGTGCAAAAAAAGCAGACAGATCACTGGGCTGTCCTAAGTGAAAATAAGCCCTAATTGGTACATATGAGAGGCAGGAAAGTGACGTAAAACCATCTATATAAGGCCACATCACTTGTTCTCTCTTTCCCCAGAGAGATTACTCTGGCTGGCAGCATGCTAAGACTTCCAACATCTTGGCATGGTTGCCGCTATTTTCTGGGTTTGGCAGTGAGTTTGCCCGTGAGCTGATTCAGGTTCAGGCATCTTGGCTGATCCCTTTGGAGTTCAGCCTGATTCTTTCCTCCTTACTCTTCAAAACCTTTTCTTCCTAGAGCCTCTGTTCTTCATCCTGGCACTAGCCAGGTGGGAGAAATCCTACACCCTTTTCCTTCTTCTTAATTAATTTCTTTCCACTATATCAATTAAATTACCATAAATTTCTAGCTGACTTGGTTATATTTCTTTTATTTTTGGGTTATCCATGGTGACCAAACAATTAACTAAGTTTAGGCCACAGCGCTAAATTATCCTTTACAATTCCTGCATATATATAAACTGTGAGCAGGAAGAAAATTTGCATGTAGACATTTTCAAGTGTAATAGTTCTGGGGATTACCCAAATTCTTCCTTGATTTCCTTCATTTATCCTATAAAGCTGGTTGTATGCCCACTGTTTCCTGTGATCTTGGCTAGGTGTGGGAAAATTGGCTTGTCACTTTAGAACATTTCAGTTCTTCTTCTAGTTGGAAGTTTGGTGGCATAGTGGACACACCTCTGGATTTGGAATTAGGAAGAGATGGGTTCATAGCCTGACTTGAACATTTACTAACTATGAAGTTATATATGCAAATCAGATTAGAAATGTACTGATGAGGCATAGATGTGATGTGATGAGGCTCATCACATAACAGAAATTCTCATTTCAAAATAATTTGTCCCTAGAAAAGTGGGTCAAGACAGTGAAGCTATTGTGCCCTATCCATTTGCTTTCCTTTTTTAGTCACTGTATTTGTGCAGGTTCTAGGAGCAAGGCTGGAGTCACATTATCTCAGGTCTTTCTGTTATTCAGTCATTTCAATAGAACCTGACTCTTTCTAAAAGCAGCTGGCATTTTCTTGGCAAAAACCCTCGAGTAGTTTCCTATTTCCGTTTCCAATCAGACCTTTTTCTTTTCCACGTCTTTATTCTAGAAGTATTTGTAATTTGGAATGAAGTACCAGATAAAGTGTTATAAAAGATTTGTTGGAGTTTGCCAAGATTATATCACAGCCCAAAATAAAGAGCCCTTACTTAGAAGATTGTCAGTTCATTGGTGACTTCTATAACCAAAGGGAAGAACCACAAAGGAAGCTCACACTTGTATGTTTCTAAGTGAAAATTTTCAGGTGCCATTTTTGTCACTGATTTGGACAAAAATACAGTAGAGTTCATTGAAAGAACTGAGGGTGTTTAAAATGGAGAAAAGTCTTGTGAAGGATATTGTGGCCTGTAGAAGGGAGAGGCAATAAATATTTTACTTGGCTAAATTCTCCAAATGGTTTATAATCATTTAGATGATCATATAATTCAAGAAAATGGACAATTATATTTTGACTTTCCCCTTCAGGGTAACTACTTACATGACCAGATAGATTTCCTCCTTGATTTGGGACATAATCACTACTCATTGAATTCAAACAACCTTTCCACAAACTTCATTATCTCACCCACTACAGAAAAAAAGGCCTCAATTTAGGGATGGATTTGAGCTGTCAATTCTCTCATGCTCATTGAGGGGAAAGAGATCAATGTTCTCACATTTGCCTGATTATGGGCCCATATTCAGTGTACTGACTTTAGAGAGTATGACAGGTTCAGGGGCACTTCAATATTAATGTTGTCTTAACTTTTTTGTACATAAAAATATCCAATTAACTCTCTCCCTCTCCTCCATTTTGAAAGGCATCCTTTGACAAAAACATATATGTCTATACAAAATGATGTCTTATTTATTTATATTTATCTTTATCCCTCTGGAGATGGTTATAGATGAATGAGATAAACATGAGCATGAATGCCTCACTCACTTAAATAAACAAAACCTGGAATTTCAAAAATAAGAGAAAAAGAGCCAGCATTTTATTTTTTTCTCATGAGAAAAAGTAAATGCCCCAATGCAAAAAATTCCTGGGTGCAAAAAACAGACATTTTATAAATTCCTAACATGTGACTCCCCCCCCCTCCTCTATTTGGTCTCCTTGTCTGGGAGCCAAGACTTACAATCTAATTACATGGATTCTAGCCAGCTCAGGGTGTGCTGAGGCAAAAAAAAAAGTGTCATTTTAACATTCATCTTTTAAAATTAATTAATTTATTTAGACCATTTTTCCATGGTTACATGATTCATGTCCTTTCTGTCTCCTCTTCTTTCCCATTCCCTGAACTGACAAGCAATTCCAATGTATTATACATGTATCATTGTTGAATCCTATTTCCATATTATTAACATTTGCAATAGAGTCATCTTTTGACATCAAAACAACAATCACATCTCCATCAAAACATGTGATCAACCATATGTTTTTCTTTTGTGTTTCCTAACATTTATTTTTTAGCAGATGAATTTCTTGTGTTTGTTTTGTTTTCTTGTATAATTCAGGGCTTAAAGGGCACATTTGGTGGTTGAAAAATAGCAGATGAATTTTCAAGGACTCAGATTCTCAAATAGAGCTGAAGACTTTATGGTTGGAATATTCCCTCCAATGTAGAGTACTGTGAATTCTCTTTGATTCATTCTTGATATTCCCCAAACACATTGGTGAATAAAGTAATGAAAATGGAAACCTCCTACGTATATAGCTGTAGAGATTTCTCTAGATCTTTTCATACCACCTAAAATTCTCCATGGAATTCCTCTACTTTACTATTCTTTTTAGCACAATAGTATTCCATCACCAACATATACCACAATTTGCTCAGCCATTCCCTAATTGAAGGGCAAGCCCTCATTTTCCAGTTTTTGGCTACCACAAAGCTTGCAGCTATGAATATTCTTGTACAAGTCTTTTTCCTTATTACCTCTTTGGGGTACAAGCCCAGTAGTGCTATGACTGGATCAAAGGGCAGAGAGTCTTTTATCGCCCTTTGGGCATAGTTCCAAATTGCCCTTCAGAATGGTTGGATTAATTCACAACTCCACCAGCAATGAATTAGAGTCCCTACTTTGCCACATCCCCTCCAGCATTCATTACTTTCCATAGCTGTTATGTTAGCCAATCTGCTAGGTGTGAGGTGATACCTCAGAGTTGTTTTCATTTGCATCTCTCTGATTATAAGAGATGTAGAACACTTTTTGATGTGCTTATTAATAGTTTTGATTTCTTTGGCTGAGAACTGCCTGTTCATGTCCCTTGCCCATTTATCAATTGGAGAATGGCTTGGTTTTTTGTGCAATTGATTTAGCTCTTTGTAAATTTGAGTAATTAAACCTTTCTCAGAGGCTTTTATGAAGATTGGTTCCCAATTTGTTGCTACCCTTCTGATTTTAGTTACATTGGTTTTGTTTGTACAAAAACTTTTTAATTTGAAGTAGTCAAAATTATTTATTTTACATTTTGTGACTCTTTCTAAGTCTTGCTTGGTTTTAAAACCTTTCCCTTCCCAAAGGTCTAACAGGTATACTATTCTGTGTTCACCAAATTTACTTATAGTTTCCTTCTTTATGTTCAAGTCATTCACCCATTCTGAATTTATCTTGGTGTAGGGTGTGAGGTGTTGATCCAAACCTAGTCTCTCCCACACTGTCTTCCAATTTTCCCAGCAGTTTTTATCAAATAATGGATTTTTGTCCCAAAAGCTGCGGTCTTTGGGTTTGTCATAGACTGTCTTGCTGAGATCATTTACGCCAAGTCTATTCCACTGATCCTCCTTTCTGTCTCTTAGCCAGTACCAAATTATTTTGATAACCACTGCTTTATAGTATAGTTTGAGATCTGGGACTGCAAGTCCTCCTTCCTTTCCATTTATTTCATGATTTCCCTGGATATCCTTGATCTTTTGTTCTTCCCAATGAACTTAGTTATGTTTTTTTCTAATTCAGTAAAGAAGATTTTGGTAGTTCAATGGGTATAGAACTAAATAAGTAAATTAATTTGGGTAGGATTATCATTTTTATTATATTAGCTCATCCTACCCATGAGCAAAAATTTGTTTTCCAATTGTTTAGATCTGGTTTTAGCTGTGTGTAAAGTGTTTTATAGTTGTGTTCATATAGTTCCTGTGTTTGTTTCCACAGATAGATTCCTAAGTATTTTATATTATCTAGGGTGATTTTAAATGGAATTTCTCTCTCTATTTCTTGCTGCTGAGATGTGTTGGAAATATATAGAAATGCTGATGACTTATGAGGGTTTATTTTGTAACCTGCAACTTTGCTAAAGTTGTTGATTATTTCAAGTAACATTTTGGTTGATTCTCTAGGATTCCTTAAGTAAACCATCATATCATCTGCAAAGAGTGATAGCTTAGTCTCCTCATTGCCAATTTTAATACCTTCAATTTCTTTTTCTTCTCTAATTGCTACTGCTAGTGTTTCTAGTACAATATTAAATAATAGAGGTGATAATGGGCATCCTTGTTTTACTCCTGACCTTATTGGGAAAGCTTCTAGTTTATCCCCATTGCAGATGATGTTTGCTGATGGTTTTAGATATATACTGTTTATTATTTTTAGGAATGGCCCTTCTATTCCTATACTTTCTAGTGTTTTCAATACGAATGGATGTTGTATTTTATCAAAGGCTGTTTCTGCATCTATTGAGATAATCATGTGATTTTGTCAGTTTGTTAATATGGTCAATTATGTGGATGGTTTTCTTGCCTAGTGGTATGAATCCTGCCTAGTCATAGTGGATGACCCTTGTGATGACTTGCTGGAGTCTTTTTGCTAGTATTGTTACAAGGGAATCACTTTAAAAGACTGATATATATTAATTTAAGGTCGCCAAGGAATCAGCTATGTAATTCCTAAATGAAAAACTCAAGTCAGCTGTCAGCCTTTTTTGGAGTTTAATTACAATAGGAGCAAGAAAGGAATTAGAGATATATAGAGAGAGAGAAAGGGGAGAGAAGGGAATAGGGCTTAAATACCCCTTCTGTTTAGGCTGGGCCAAAAGGCCCAAGCCCTTAGATAGCTGGGGCAAAGAAAGGAGATCAGTCCCTATTACTCACGTGTCCAAAATGGAGAAACAGTCTCAGAGGCCCCCACCTTCAGCTTCCTTCAGAGCCCAGGAACCACACCGCTCCAAAAACTCAACCCCCCTCTCGAGTCTCCAGACCCTCCTATCTTTAAGGACACCATCCAAGTTGCCTCCCCTCAGTCCTCACATCTACCAATCACTCTTCATCAATTTCCCTGTCAATGGAGGCTCTCGCTTAACCCAGGACCGCCCAGAGGTTTCTGGCTTTTGCACATGTCTGTTGAAGGTCATATTTTCAAATGATTAAATCTATACTCCTTTGTTACAGCCCTTTCTAAATCCTGTTAACTTGAGTATGGTAGAGATTGGAATAATTAAATTTTGATCTAGGCTGCAGCCCTTACTCAATCCTATTAGGACTGAATAGGGTGGAGTATCTCCATTGTATCAATTCTAAAATCAATCAAGACTCAAAGAAATTCCTGTTCTATGCTTAAGCATAGGTCAAAGTCCTTTCCATTGTTCAGCAAAAGGTTTTCTGTCCTAAAGTAATCTTAAGAAGGGAAGAGAAGGAACCTCCCATGCCAATGGAGTTCCCATTCCAATAGACTATCAGTAAGAAATTTTCCAAGTATGAAATATCCCAATGGTGAAATTTTCAACAATTATAAGTCTAAGGAAATTTGAGGTTTACAATCCCCCCTGATGATCATTGGGAGACTAGTCTCCCCATTGATCATTTAACATAATCATTTTGTAGTTCTAAATTCACTTCTAACTAAAGATATACACAATATTCAATTTTCTAAGAGAAATTAGAATAGTGAGAGAGGAAATAGAAAAGAAAAGAAAGCAAAACCAATGTTTGCTAGGCGCATTGACAGAAAGCCAAATTAGGGGCAGTCCCTTTTGGCATAAATGTTACAATAAATGTTCAATCAAAAGTTCAGTCCAATCAATCACATCCAAAGTTCATTCTTGATCTTCTTGATGAAGTGTAGGTTTTCGGCATCTTTCTGCAACAGTTCATTCTCTGGATATAAAAGTTTCAAGCTTCTTTCTTGAAGATCTTTTCTCGAACAAAATCAAAATCTTTGAAAATTTTTTATAACAGTAAAATCTTAAACAAAAGTCTTGGATTTTTATAAAAATAAAATCTCAAACAAAAAAATTCAAAAATTCTTAGATTTTAAATTAAAATACAATCCCCCCTGAAGTAAGTATTAAAAAAAAATATCAAGTTTAGCTCAGAATGCAATGTTCAGTTATGGGGTTGTATTTGTCAATTATCAAAAGAATAGAAAAAATAATCAAAAACATAAGAAAAACTCAAAATAGACCTTGTATAGGTCCAGTTTAAAGTAATTTCTATCCCACAAGTATGTAGGACAGAATGCAGTAATATTTCACTTAGCCATTTGTAGCCAAGACTACAGGAAGTTGCCATAATATAAGAAGAAAAGAATTAGAATTCTATTTTGATGGGGAAATGTCATTCCCTTGTCTGATTTTTTTTTCTTCAGAGATATAGGGAGCCAGCATGATAGTCAAGCTTTGTACTTGTTTGAGTACTTCGAAAGGAGTGTAGATACAAGGAAGTCCTACGACTTAAACATAAGTTAAGCGTCGCAACCTTGAGTCTCACTTTAATATTTCATGTGTGCTCTATTGGCACTATTCAGGTTTAGTCTGTGCTCCTTGTTTTTATCCCTTTTCCTGGAATCAGACACAAACATTAATCACAGTCCTATAATATTTTATCAATAAATGGCAGGTTCCCATAGTTTAAAGCTTTTAGGCATATATTGATATTATAGCAAGAGTATATATATTAACTTGTATTACTGCAGGGAAAAAATATTAATATTAATTATGTGTACCTTCAGTACAAAAAATGAGAAAAAAATCAAATATTCTGATAAAAAATAAAAAAAAGGAAATAAGAAAAAATAAGAAAAAAATCAGTAATTCAATATATTCTTGAGAGAAAAAAAAAAACAGCATCCATTTGTCTATGGATTATTATCTCCAATTCTTATGATAAGATAGAGTCACAATTCATATGATAGGATAGAGTCAATCAGTCTCAGCAGAAGATGCTTTCTTCACATGTGAGCAGTGAATCCAAGAGTCTCTTTCTCCAATCTTTATAGATGTTGGAGTAGTTAATAATATTTGGAATGGTCCTTCCCATGAAGGTTCAGTTGCTCCAGTTCGCTTGAAATTCTTGATATAAACTTTATCTCCTGGGTTCAGGTCATGCAGAGAAAAGTCTAATGGTCCAGCTTGTACTGCAGCTCCGGATTCATGAAGTTCATGTAGTTTGTGCTGTAACTCCTGTATATAGGAAGCAATAGTAATATCTCCCCCTAATAGCGATGTATAAGCCGGGGAGGAAGGCTTAGCCTGTATAGGCGGATGTCCAAAAAACATCTCAAATGGTGAAGTTCTTTATTCATCTTTCCTACTATTTGGAGAGGAGAAAAAAAAAACTGAAAAAGGTTAATTAATATCAACAAAGTCAATACAATCTAAGAAGAATCATCTTCATTATACTGGGAAGTTCCCTGGGCACCCTCCTGAAGGGCACCTCTCTGAGGTTCATTAGCACCTCGAGCATTTTTTGGGCGAGCTCCATTTCTCATATATTGTTGTTGTTCATTTTCATTATAATTTTCTTTAATTGGAACATTGTCATTAAATTTCCAATTCCTATTTCTATAATTCTGGTTTCTAAAGCTCTTATTTCTATATTCATTATAGTTATTTCCATAGTCATTATTATAATTTCTAGAATTTTGGTTTCTATAACCATTATCATAATTTCTATAGTTATTATTTCTAAAACCATTATTAAACTGTGTATTCCTTCCAAACATCTTAAGAAAGGTTCTACATTCCATCATTTTGTGGCCCTTCTTCTCACAGAAGTGGCAAGTAATGGATTGATAATTGGATTTCTGGAGAGGGGCAATTGTCGTTGGTTCATTATCATGCCCACTTTCTAATTTAGTTATCCTATCTATTACACATCTCATTTTTTTCTTCATTTCCTCCATGTCATCATTATTCTCTTTCTCCTTTTCTTCGTTTCCCTTAAAAACATATATAGCTGTTTTTCGCAATTCTTCAAGGTCCATATCTGACCATCTTGGGCATTGTGTTTTGAAATAATTTTTAATTACTTTGCAACAATTGTTTACAAATATTCTTCTAACTTGTCTTAAACTATTCTCTTTATTTAAGTCCCAATCTAAGTATCTGTCCCCAAACTCGATAATTCTGTCCATAAATCTGGAGGGTGTTTCGTTTTCCTTTTGCTTAATTTTTTCCAGTTCCATCCACTTATCTGTACTGTCCGCACATTCCTTCATGGCCGTGAGGATGGCCTCTCTACAACGGTATAGTTGTAGATAGTCCTCAGGATTATTATAGTCCCATTCGGGATCCTGAGATGGCCAATGTGCTGCATTACGCCCCCGGGTTTTGTTGACATGAGCAATTATTTTATTTTTTTCACGTTCACTTAAAAAAGCCTGTAGTAAGCTCTCAACGTCCTTGTAAGACGGATTATATTGAAAAAATATGTCTCCCATCTTTTTTGTTACTAGAAAAGGATCTTGTTCATATGTGGGGATATTTCGTGTAAATTCATTTATTTCTTGGGGAGTAAACGGTATCCTATGTCTTAAAGTCACCACATCCCCATTTCGTCCTATTTCAGGTACTTCTCTTAGAGGAAACAGGCCTCTAGTTGAATTTTGCACCTGTGGGTCAGTTTGACAAGGACAGGTTTCTCTAGGAGGACAAGATCTCCCTTGCATTGGAATTTGGTTTTCTGTAGGAGAAGGAACATGAGAAGCTGGGATTGCAGGGGAAGGGTTTTGGGGATTAAATTCAGACAAGATTTGCACTGCATGAGAGAAGCAGTCTGTTAACTGGGCTATAGGGAAGGTGTTTTCCATCTCTATTTCAGGGAAGGAAATTTCCTCATTCAAAGGTTCAGAAACAGGTCTGTTTCTGGTAGAGTGGGTGTTTGCCCATTGATCCTGTAAGAAACATTTTAGATCTTCTAATTGGGCTTGCATTTTATCCTCAATTTTTCCTATTTTATCTTCCATATCTCCCATTTTATCCTCAATATTTCCTATTTTATTCTCAATATTTCCTATTTTATCCTCAAGTTTTTCTATTTTATTCTCAATATTTCCTATTTTATCCTCAATTTTTTCTATTGTATCCTCAATTTTTTCTATTGTATCCTCAATTTTTTCTATTTTATCCTCAATATTTTCTATTTTATCCTCAATATTTTCTATTTTATCCTCATTTTTTTCTATTTTATCCTCAACATTTTCTATTTTATCCTCAATATTTTCTATTTTATCCTCATTTTGTTTTATTTTATCCTCATTTTGTTTTATTTTATCCTCATTTTGTTTTATTTTATCCTCATTTTGTTTTATTTTATCCTCAATATTTTTTATTTTTTCATCTCTAAATATAGTATTGAGGAGTACAAAAATGACAGTACCTATTAATATAAAAATTTGGAGGTATCCTTCATTCCTCAATGCCCCTACTTCTTCAGCTGCCATATAATTGTCAAAGAATGTAGTACTCATTTTTATATGTATATTTTGTAATTTCACAAAACACGTGGGGAGCAGGGCAAAGCAACAAACTTTCCACAGGGTTTTTTTTTTTTTTTTTAATCCAGGAAGTTGTTCCTTAAGGGAAAGGATATTTAGAAACAGTTCTTCCAGCCAGGACTTTAGAGTCCTGTTGCTGAGATTTAAAAACAGCTGTTTTCTGTCTATCAGAGTCACACAGCTGGGAAGTATCTGAGGTCCGATTTGAACCCAGGACCTTCTGCCTCTAGGGCTGGCTCTCAATCCGCTGAGCTACCCAGCTGTCCCTTAAGATTAAAGGGAAGAAAAAGAAAAAACTGCTGATTCCAATTTAACTTAAGGAGAAAAGAGAAAAAGTTTTTTATACTCACGTGTTCTAGCAGCTGTGTCTTTAAGCCAAGTTTTTTTTTTTTTTTTTAAAAAAGGACTAAGTGGTGAAACAGTATAGTAAAAAGGCAAGGAAAAAGTTTTATTGAGAGGATTCTTTAGACTCCCGTGTGGTCAGCCACAATGTTACAAGGGAATCACTTTAAAAGACTGATATATATTAATTTAAGGTCGCCAAGGAATCAGCTATGTAATTCCTAAATGAAAAACTCAAGTCAGCTGTCAGCCTTTTTTGGAGTTTAATTACAATAGGAGCAAGAAAGGAATTAGAGATATATAGAGAGAGAGAAAGGGGAGAGAAGGGAATAGGGCTTAAATACCCCTTCTGTTTAGGCTGGGCCAAAAGGCCCAAGCCCTTAGATAGCTGGGGCAAAGAAAGGAGATCAGTCCCTATTACTCACGTGTCCAAAATGGAGAAACAGTCTCAGAGGCCCCCACCTTCAGCTTCCTTCAGAGCCCAGGAACCACACCGCTCCAAAAACTCAACCCCCCTCTCGAGTCTCCAGACCCTCCTATCTTTAAGGACACCATCCAAGTTGCCTCCCCTCAGTCCTCACATCTACCAATCACTCTTCATCAATTTCCCTGTCAATGGAGGCTCTCGCTTAACCCAGGACCGCCCAGAGGTTTCTGGCTTTTGCACATGTCTGTTGAAGGTCATATTTTCAAATGATTAAATCTATACTCCTTTGTTACAGCCCTTTCTAAATCCTGTTAACTTGAGTATGGTAGAGATTGGAATAATTAAATTTTGATCTAGGCTGCAGCCCTTACTCAATCCTATTAGGACTGAATAGGGTGGAGTATCTCCATTGTATCAATTCTAAAATCAATCAAGACTCAAAGAAATTCCTGTTCTATGCTTAAGCATAGGTCAAAGTCCTTTCCATTGTTCAGCAAAAGGTTTTCTGTCCTAAAGTAATCTTAAGAAGGGAAGAGAAGGAACCTCCCATGCCAATGGAGTTCCCATTCCAATACACTATCAGTAAGAAATTTTCCAAGTATGAAATATCCCAATGGTGAAATTTTCAACAATTATAAGTCTAAGGAAATTTGAGGTTTACAGTATCCTATTTAAGATATTTTCGTCTATATTCATTAGGGAGATTGGTCTATAGTTTTCTTTCTCTGTTTTTGACCAGACTGGCTTTAGGATCAGTACCATGTTTGTGTCGTAGAATGAATTTGGTAGAATTCCTTCTTGGTCAATTCTATCAAATAGTTTGTTTAATATTGGGATTAGTTGTTCTTTGAATGTTTGATAGAATTCATTTGTGAATCCTTCTAGACCTGGGGATTTTTTCTTAGGGAGTTCTCTGATGGCTTCTTCAATTTCTTTTTCTGAAATGTGGTTGTTAAAGTAATGTATTTCTTCCACTTTTAGTCTAGACAATTTATATTTTTGTAGGTATTCATCCATATCACCTAGATTGCTACATTTGTTGCCATATAATTAGGCATAGTAGTTTTTAACGATTGCCTTAATTTTCTCTTCATTAGAGGTGAGGTCTCCTTTTTCATCTTGGATACTATCAATTTGGTTTGTTTCTTTCCTTTTTTTAATTAGACTGACTAGTACTTTGTCTATTTTATTTGTTTTTTTTTTCAAAGTACCAGCTTCTAGTCTTATTTATTAAATCAATAGTTCTTTGACTTTCAATTTTATTAATTTCTCCTTTGAGTTTTAGGATCTCTAATTTAGTCTTCATCTGAGGATTTTTAATTTGTTCACTTTCTAATTTTTTAATTTGCATGCCCAATTCATTGACCTCTGCCCTTCCTAATTTGTTTATATATGAACTCAAGGATATAAATTTCCCCCTGAGTACTGCTTTGGCTGCATCCCAAAGGTTTTGAAAGGATGTCTCACCATTGTCATTTTCTTCAATGAAGTTACTAATTGTTTCTATGATTTGTTCTTTAACTAACTGGTTTTGGAGATTCATATTGTTTAATTTCCAATTAATTTTTGATTTACCTCTCCATGTTCCCTTACTAATTATTATTTTCATTGCATTGTGATGTGAGAAAGTTGCATTTATTATTTCTGCTCTTTTGCACTTGTTTGCAATGTTTTTATGCCCTAATACATAGTCAATTTTTGTGAATGTACCATGTGCTGCAGAAAAGAAGGTATATGCCTTTTTGTCCCTATTTATTTTTCTCCACATGTCTACTAACTCTAATTTTTCTAAGATTTCATTCATTTCTCCTACCTCTTTCTTATTTATTTTTTGGTTTGATTTATCTAGTTCAGATAGGGGAAGGTTCAGATCTCCCACTAGTATAGTTTTTCTATCTATTTCATCCTTGAGCTCCCCTAGTTTCTCCTTTTAAAAATTTGGATGCTCTGCCATTAGGTGCATACATATTGAGTATGGATATTTCCTCATTGTCTATACTGCCTTTTATCAGGATGCAATTACCTTCCCTATCTCTTTTAACTAGGTTTATTTTTACTTTGGCTTTCTTGGATATCATGATTGCGACTCCTGCCTTCTTTTTGTCAGTTAATGCCCAATAGATTTGGCTCCACCCTCTTACTTTCACTCTATGTGTGTCTACCTTTCTCATATGTGTTTCTTGTAGACAGCATATGGTAGGGTTTTGGACTCTAATCCACTCGGTTATTCGCTTGCTTTTTATTGGTGAGTTCATTCCATTCACATTCAGAGTTGACTCCTTCTGTCTCTCCTTGAACGATTTTCTAAATCCTCTGTTTTGTGAATGAGGTGCTTCATATTTTGCTCAATTTTTTCATTCTTTTGGTTTTGTTTTATAGAGTCCTGTTGCCTTGTGAAGTAGCTCGATTCTAATTGTTGTATTCTAGTTCTTAAAGACTGGATTTCATCCTTAGTTTTTTGTTCGTCCTTTTCCTTTTGGTCGGATTTTCTTTGGTGGTCATCTTTCATCTCCTTTGCCTCATTTTCAGCTGGTTGATTTTGGCTTTCAAGACACTATTTTCTGTTTCCAGATGACTTATCTTAGTTTTTAAGTTCTTTTCCCAATTGTCTTCAGCCTCTCTTAATTGTGTTTTGAATTGCATTTTGAGTTCTTCCAAAGCCTGTATCCAATTCGCTGGGATTTCTGATTTTTCCTTTGCTGGGTCCTCCCCCTCTGTTTCATTTGCTCTTTTCTTGTTACCTGTGCAGAAGCTGTCTATTGTAATTTCCTTCTTCTTTTTCTGTTGTTTGCTCGAGTTTACCTCTTCTTTGCTCCCCGTATTCGGCTGTGCTCTTGCTCCTCTCATTTTGTTTTGGTTTTGGGGCTGTCAGTCTCCCCTCTTGGAGCTTTGTCAGATCTCTTGGTACAGTCTCTACGGGAGGAATGTTAGCTTCCCTGTCCTCTGGAGGCTTTTGATTGGATTGAGTTCCGGTGGGATGGAGGGACCCAGCCACGGCCCCCTCCCTCCCTGGCTTCCTCCCGGCTGTCCAAGCTGGATTCTCCGAGCCAGGCTCCCTGCTGCTCCCAAGGTAGACCCTCCAAACCAGCACCTTTGCCCACTCAAAGGTTCCCACTGCTACCGCTGTGGGCTCAGCACTCTGGGTTGTGGGGGAGGTGTCCTGGAACCTACCCTCTGCCTTTCCCTTAGCCCTGAGTATTCTTGGATTCCTGCTTTTGGGGGGCGTACCTTTTGATTTGAGTCCAGAAAGAGGGTTCCCCACTTCTGTCCTGTTGTTCAGCTTGGGTTTCGGCGCCCTAGGAGCATTCAGTCTGTATCAGTAAGGAAGGGTCTTCCATGCGGTCTGAACTTTTGCTGCTTGCTAAGCCTCCATCTTGACTCCACCCCCTGACATACTTTTCACTGTTCAATAAGGAGAAAGAGCATCACTGGTTTAATTCCCTGCATTCTAGGTAGAGATTCCAAAATGAACAGACTTTGGAAGTAGAAAAGAATCCCTTTAATCCACATTGAGAATAACACAAAAAATAAGAAAGCATACACAGGAGAATGTGTACTAGACAATACAGAATGAAGGTAATTCAGATCATCCAAGAGAGTTCTTAGATCTCACCCTGTAGTCTTTAGTCTAGCAAGTTGGATATATGGACATAATAGACTGTTAACTCCTTTCAGGCTGGCTTCTCCCCATAAACTTGTTCTCCTTTCAGTTGCTTGAAGTAGAGTTGGCATTACCATCTCCTTTCTGGAACTGGGCAGTCAGAAGTATCCATGATTACTGCTAAAGCCAAAGCCCCATATGTGCCTCTGACACTTACTAGCTATGTAGCCTTGGGCAAGGCATTCATTCATCTTTAGTATTTCATTTTCAAAGTAGGGATGTTAACTCATTCACATGAAATGAATTCTTAACATGAAATGGAATTTGTAAATGACTCTACACATACTAGTTTTTATTCTTAGCATAAGTACTATTTTCACTTAATAAGTATCGGAGTATTTATTATAGGCAAAGCATTATGGTAGAATACATGAATGATAGAAAAGAGAAAAAATCCATCTTACTTAGAAACCTGAATTGCAGCCCCTGTCACAAATGACATGAATTTCTGGCCTTTTCAAGTCACACAGGTCCTTGCCTCATGAAATTTTAGGAAACACGTAATCAACATAGATTCCTGTTTGTAAACAAAAGAAATACAACACTGGGAGTTTCTCAAAATAACAAATCCATTCTCAAGAGGCATAAGTGCAATTTATGATCCTCATAACTTGTGATATTAAGAAAATCACAGAAGAGGGAAGGAATAATGGAAATTACATTATCAAGCAAATGTTCTACTTCTTTATTACTAAGAAGTAGAGAACAAGGTGCAGAGCTGCAGGGAAAGGTAGGATTCCGAAGTCAATCATTCTCTGAATGATATCCTTATATCTTACTGGAACTTAAGAAATGGAAGCTGGTCTCCTGCCCATCCACATTGACAAGAGACACTAAGGATGAACTTTTAAGTTCTATAAAACTTAAAAAACATCTTAATTTTCCCAGTCTTGTCTATGTCCTAGACCATTGGTGTTTAACCTTTTAGAGACTGAGTGCCCAAACTGCAAACCTCATGCTACATGTGAGTCCCCCATGTAAAGATTAAAATTTAAGGAATATGGGGAGACTGAGGCAGGTAGAAATTAGTTCTCTCTGCAAAGAGTATTATATTTTATAGGTTTATTGAAGATTAAGGATTAAAGAAAATACAGGATAAGAAACACGTGTCTAGGCCATCGGGAGACCTAGACACACAACCTCACCTACATTATGGAAAGAGCCATGTCTGCCCCAAAACAGAAGTTCAAGCGACAAGAAGAGCCTTTAAGGAATAATAAAGTGGAGGAGTTCCATGGAGACTGGAATGACCTCCAGGAAGTGATGCAGAGCGAGAGGAGCAGAACTAGGAGAACATTATACACAGAAACTAATACACTGTGGTATAATCGAATGTAATGGACTTTTCCATTAATGGCGGTGTAATGTCCCTGAACAATTTGCAGGGATCTAGGAGAAAAACACTATCCATAAGCAGAGGAAAAACTGTGGGAGTAGAAACACCGAGGAAAAGCAACTGCCTGAATACAGCAGTTGAGGGGACATGACAGAGGAGAGACTCTAAATGAACACTCTAATGCAAATATTATCAACATAGCAATGGGTTCAAATCAAGAAAACATGTAATGACCAGTGGATTTACACATCGGCTATGGGGGGTGGGGGGAAGAAAAGAAAATGATCGAGGTCTTTAATGAATAATGCTTGGAAATGATCAAATAAAAAATAAAAAAGAAGAAAAAAAGAAGAGCCTTTACATCCCCTTAAGTACCTTCTCGATCTCAGCCCACCTGAGAATTCCCGTGAGATTACAAAGCATTTTGGGGAAGTGGAGCAAAGGCTTGTGGGGACTGTAGTCCCATATTCGAGTCTATTTTTTACACCCACTTTACCCCAAATTGGAGAAGGAGAGGAGGAAACATTCCCATGAGGCTGCTTTTCAGTGGGAGGTGTGATGTGAGAAATGTCCTCAAGCATGCAGGGAGAGAGTGAGAGGAGCATCCTCCTCCAGCACATGTGCCATAGGTTTGCCAACTTGGTCCAGGATAAAGGCCCACATAATGTTTTTCTAAACAAATTAGATTAGAAAGGAACAGGCTAGAATTGATATATGTCAGCACAAAGAGAAACTTTCATTATAGAAGAAATTTCTTATAGAAAAGTGGGGCAAGATACTATGAATCCTCTCAAGCCCTATCCACTGGCTCTGCTTTCTAAGATACTAGATGCTCATTGCTAGTAGGGTCCAGAATACATTTTTGTTCTCTCAGGACTTTCTGTTGTTTTTGTTCATTTCAGTCAAGAATGTATTTCTGATCCCAAAGGTACTAGAGTAGTTTTTCATTTCCTTTCACATGTAGGATTTTCTACCATTCCATTTAGAAGATAGCTTATTGCAGGGAGAAGAAGTAGAGGAGAAATTCTTTGTTCCAAAGTCTATTTAAAGTCTCTTTCTTACTCTATGTGTGACCACACGTAGCCCATCCTTCAGGATTCTCCATCCTCCCACCCTGCGTATTGGCATATGAAAAACGAGATAAATAGGGCTGGCAATTCAGGAGGGGGACGTGAGGAAATTCCCTCTACATAATACAAGGCAGGTAAGCAGGTGCCAAGCAATGTTTAATGACATGCTACATGGATCAATGATTGTGCATTTGTGCAGCTACAAGGAGCAAGGCTGAACTTGGGTTTTGTCAAAATTTAATCATGGGAAACTTCTGTTATGGGAAGAAGTAAAAAAGAAAATGTGGTATAAAAGAGTTTTTAACCACATTATTGTATATGTTCATATGTATGCATTCATCTGTATTACACAGTTATAACAGAAACATATACATTCATGTGTACATCTAAATCTCAGATCAACTTTCAAACTCCAATCCTTTCTCAAGCCAGCTTCTCTACTTCTTACAGCTAAATGAATATAACAAGAACATTTCTAACATCCTGCCTATATATTCTTGTTTTCTTCACTTTCAAAATAGGGAGAAAAATGCTACTTCCTTTGCAAGATTATCTTAAGAACCAAATGAGATGGCATCTGTAAATGGATATACATATATATATATATATATAATATTAATAATGTATGTTTATATAAATGCTAGATTTTATTATTAGTCCTTTCCTTTTATTCAATGAATATTTATTAAATGTTTACCATAGATGAAACACTGTAGTAGTGTATGCAAGGGATATGAAGGTCTAAAATCCATCTGATTTTGGAGCCTAAAGTACCAGTCCCAATCCCAGAGGATCATAATTTGTGACCTCGCCATATCACATTGACCCAGGCCTGATGTTATTCATGGAAATCTATAATGACTGCAGCAGACTATGTGTTGATAGAAAGAGTAGTATTAACTCGCAAGGGATGTCATTGGGTCTTGCAATTTTCTCATAATTTATGAGATTAGCCAAATCCCAGATGATTGAAAGCATATTTGGACCTATTTCCAAGTAAATTTTCTATTTCTTTATCATTAAGAATAAGAGACCCAGGTGCAGAGCTCCAGGGCAAGACAAGTTCCCATAGTAATTCATTCTCTGAGTGAGGTCACTGTATCTGGCTTGAGTCTAAGAGATAGGAAAACTGCCCTCCTACCCATCCTCAATGAACGTGTCACTAAGAATAAAATTTCAAGTTCTAAAAAGTCTTAAAGGATACCTTGATTTTTCCAATCATATATATATATCCTAAAGACCAATCTGAAGTTGTTATATGCAAATCAAATTAGAAAGGGACAGACCAGAGCTGACATAGCTCATCAAGTAACAGAAACTCTCAGACAAAAATTTGCCTCTAGAAAAGAAGGTCAAGGGGGAAGCTGGGTGGCTCAGTGGATTGAAAGCCAGGCCTAGAAATGGCAGGTCCAACATTCAAATCTAGCCTCAGACACTTCCTAGTTGTGTGACCCTGTGTAAGTCACTTAACCCCCATTGCCTAACCCTTACCATTCTTCTGCCATGAAACCAATACACACTATTGATTCCAAGATGGAAGATCAGGGTTTAAAAAAGAAAAGAAAAGGTCAAGACACCAATACTATTGTGCCCTATCCAGTAGTTATGCTTTTTTAAGCCTATGGATTTGTGGAGCTCCCAGAAGCAAGGCTCAAGTCATATTCTCGCAGGCCCTTCTGTTCTGTGGTCATGTCAGTGGAATGTGGTGCTTTTTGACCCCACTCAGCATTTTTTTTGACAAAGACATGGAAATGGTTTGCAATTTTCTTTCCAATAAGCCCCTGTACAATGCATTTATTCAAGAGACACATCTGATTTCAGAAGGGGGGCAGAAAGATGTCTGTGTTACCAAATATTTTTTAGAGTTTGCCAAGATCAGATCACTATCAAAAACTCTTAGTGTTTTCCTAGCTAAAAAGATGGTCAATTTATTATTGAATGTTCTACTTAAGGAGAAGTGCCCCCAATGAAATTATATCACAATTATTTACCCCTAAATGAAATTGGTCAAGTTCCATTTTTGTCAGTGATTTGTACAAAAGCATAGATGGCCTATTCATTGAAATTACAAATCTCTGGGAGAGATAACAAACACTTGTGATGACTCAAATAACTTCAACAATTTAAATGTTTGGGCAGAGGAAGTTATGGTGAAATTCAAGATAGATAAATGTAAAGAAGAATAACATTTAGTTTTAAAAAAGGACATCTAAGCCTGTACATGATAGGAAAGTCGTGGTTATAAAGATATACATAAGATAAAAAAATCAAAGTATTCAGTTGACCATAAGCTCAATGTGAGTGAGCAATGTGATGTATCACTGAAAAATACTAACCTGGTACTGAAGTAAGGGAAGAGAAATGTCTTGTAAGAATAAGAATGTTGGTTCTACTCTAAATTACCCTCTTATGAAGAACTCTGTAGTACAATATTATTTCTCATTCTACAAAGGACTGTTACATCTCCCCCTTTTTGTTTAACATAAAAAATGTGTAATATTAAAAATGTAACAAAAATTATAACTTCAACAAATATAAATATAATGGTACATAATCAAACCATAATTCAAAAGTGAAAACCAAATTGGATTGCAAAAACTTAAATGTAAAAATGAAGTGTGATTGTCAGTAAAAGACTGAATTAGTATTAATTCTGTAAAGTAAAACTGATATGCTATCTACTTATCAAAGTCAAAGGTAAAAGTTTCAGTAATGATAAAAATAATAAGAAAATAATTTTCACTCTAATGATCCTGGTTTTCTTTTAAATAATATTTTATTTGATTGTTTCCAAGCATTATTCATTAGAGACAAACATCATTTTCTTTTCCTCCCCCACCCCCCACCGTAGCCGACACATGATTCCACTGGGTATCACATGTGTTCTTGATTCGAACCCATTGCCATGTTAGTATTTGCATTAGAGTATTCGTTTACAGTCTCTCCTCTGTCATGTCCCCTCAACCTCTGTATTCAGGCAGTAGCTTTTCCTCGGTGTTTCTACTCCCACAGTTTGTCCTCTGCTTATGGATAGTGTTTTTCTCCTAGATCCCTGCAGATTGTTCAGGGACATTATACCGCCACTAATGGAGAAGTCCATTACGTTCGATTATACCACAGTGTATTAGTCTCTGTATACAATGTTCTCCTGGTTCTGCTCCTCTCGCTCTGCATCACTTCCTGGAGGTTGTTCCAGTCTCCATGGAACTTCTCCACTTTATTATTCCTTTTAGCACAATAGTATTCCATCACCAACATATACCACAATTTGATCAGCCATTCCCCAATTGATGGGCATCCCCTCATTTTCCAGTTTTTGGCCACCACAAAGAGCGCAGCTATGAATATTTTTGTACAAGTCTTTTTGTCCATTATCTCTTTGGGGTACAGACCCAGCAGTGCTATGGCTGGATCAAAGGGCAGACAGTCTTTTATCTCCCTTTGGGCATAGTTCCAAATTGCCCTCCAAAATGGTTGGATCAGTTCACAACTCCACCAGCAATGAATTAATGTCCCTACTTTGCCACATCCCCTCCAGCATTCACTGCTTTCCTCTGCTGTCATGTTAGCCAATATGCCAGGTGTGAAGTGATACCTCAGAGTTGTTTTGATTTGCATCCATTTGATTATAAGAGATTGAGAACACTTCTACATGTGCTTATTAATAGTTTTGATTTCTTTATCTGAGAACTGCCTATCCATGTCCCTTGCCCATTTATCAATTGGAGAATGGCTTGATTTTTTGTACAATTGATATAGCTCTTTGTAAATTTGAGTAATTAAACCTTTGTCAGAGGTTTTTATGAAGATTGCTTCCCAATTTGTTACTTTCCTTCTGATTTTAGTTACATTGGTTTTGTTTGTACAAAAGCTTTTTAATTTGATGTAGTCGAAATTATTTATTTTACATTTTGTGATTCTTTCTATGTCTTGCTTGGTTTTAAAGTCTTTTCCCTCCCAAAGTTCTGACATATATACTATTCTGTGTTTACCCAATTTACTTATGGTTTCCTTCTTTATGTTTAAATCATTCACCCATGTTGAATTTATCTTGGTGTAGGGTGAGGTGTTGATCAATTCCTAATCTCTCCCACACTGTCATCCAATTTTTCTAGCAGTTTTTATGAAATAGTGGATTTTTGTCCCAAAAGCTGGGATCTTTGGGTTTATTGTATACTGTCTTGCTGAGGTCACTTTCCCCCAGTCTATTCCACTGATCCTCCTTTCTGTCTCTTAGCCAGTACCAAATTGTTTTGATGACTGCTGCTTTGTAATACAGTTTGAGGCCTGGACTGCAAGGCCCCCATCATTTGTGTTTTTTTTTCATTATTTCCCTGGATATCTTTGATCCTTTGTTATTCCAAATGAAATTTGTTATGTTTTTTTCTAAATCAGTAAAGACATTTTTTGGGAGTTCACTGGGTATGATACTAAATAGATAAATAAGTTTGGGTAGGGTGTTCATTTTTATTATATTGGCTTGTCCTATCCATGAGCAGTTAATGTTGGTATTTGCATTAGGGTGCTTATTTAGCGTCTCTCCTCGATAATGTCCCCTCAACCTCTGTTGTCAAGCAGTTGTTTTCCTCCGTGTTTTTAATCCCTCAGTTTGTTCTCTGCTTGAGGATAGTTTTTTTTTTTTTCTCATAGATCACTGCAGGTTGTTCAAGGATGTTGTAAAGCCATTACTGGAGAAGTCCATTATGTTCTATTGTACCACAATGTGTCTGTCTCTGTGTACAATGTTCTCCTGATTCTGCTCCTCTCACTCTGCATCACTTCCTGGAGGTTGTTCAAGTGTCCATGGAATTGCCTCCACTTTATTATTCCTTTTAGCACAATAGTATTCCATCACCAACATAGACCACAATTTGTTCAGCCATTCTCCAATTGAAGGGCATCCCCTGTAAACCTCAAAATTTCTTAGACTTATAAATGTTGGAAATTTCACCATTGGAAAATTTCATACTTGAAAAATTTCCTATTGATAGTGGGTCTTGACTATTGGAATGTGAATCCCATTGGCATGGGAGGTTCCTTCTCTTTCCTTTTTAAGATTACTTTAGGACAGAAACCTTTTGCTGAACAATGGAAAGGACTGACCTATGCTTAAGCATAGAACAGGAATTTCTTTGAGTCATGATTGATTTTAGAATTGATACAATGGAGATACTTAGAATCAATCTCCACCCTATTCAGTCCTAACAGGATTGAGTAAGGGCTACAGCCTAGATCAAAATTTAATTATTCCAATCTCTACCCTACTCAGGTTAACAGGATTTAGAAAGGGCTGTAGCAAAGGAGCAAAGATTTAATTATTTGAAAATATGACCTTCAACAGACATGTGCAAAGCCTCTGGGCGGTCCTGGGTTAAGCTAGAGCTTCCATTGGCACAGGGAAATTGATGGACAGTGATTGGTAGATGTGAGAACTGAGGGGAGGCAACTTGGATGGTTTTCCTTAAAGATCAGGGGGGTCTGAAGACTCGGGGGGTTGAGGAGTTGGCCGGAGTGGTTGTGGTGTGCTCTGAGAAGCTTGCTCTGAAGGAAGCTGAAGGTGGGGGCCTCTGAGACTGTTTCTCCATTTTGGTCACGTGAGTAATAGGGACTGATCTCTTTTCTTTGCCCCAGCTATCTAAGGGCTTGGGCCTTTTGGCCCAGCCTAAACAGAAGGGGTATTTAAGCCCTATTCCCTTCTCTCCCTTTTTCTCTCTCTCTATCTCTAATTCCTTTCTTACTCCTATTGTAATTAAACTCCATAAGAGATTTACTGCTGACTTGAGTTTTCATTTAGGAATTACATAGCTGAATATCTTGGCGACCTTAAATTAATATATATCAGTCTTTTAATGTGATTCCCTTTTCACACCCCTCATTTTCCAATTTTTGGCTATCACAAAGAGCGCAGCTATGAATATTCTTGTACAAGTCTTTTTCCTTAATATCTCTTTGGGGTAGAAACCCAGCAGTGCTATGGCTGGATCAAAGGGCAGAAGTCTTTTATCGCCCTTTGGGCATAGTTCCAAATTGCCCTCCAAAATGGTTGGATCAATTCACAACTCCACCAGCAATGCATTAATGTCCCTACTTTGCCACATCCCCTCCAACATTCATTACCATTCATTACTTTCCTTTGCTGTCATGTTGAACAATCTGCTAGGTGTGAGGAAACACCTCAGAGTTGTTTTGATTTGCATCTCTCTGATCATAAGAGATCTAGAACACTTTTTCATGTGCTTATTAATAGTCTTGATTTCTTTAACTGAAAATTGCCTATTCATGTCCCTTGCCCATTTTTCAATTGGAGAATGACTTGATTTTTGTACAACTGGTTTAGCTCTTTATAGATTTGAGTAATTAGACCTTTGTCAGAGGTTTTTGTTATGAAGATTGTTTCCCAATTTGTTGCTTTCCTTCTAATTTTTAGTTACATTGGTTTTGTTTGTACAAAAACTTTTTAATTTGATGTAGTCAAAATTATTTATTTTACATTTTGTGACTCTTTCTATGTCTTGCCCAAAGTTCTGACATGTATACTATTCTCTTTCTGTTTCCCTGCTATCTGGGTGCCCCTGCGACTGTGTCAGGTTGTTTTCAGGATGAGGCCTTCAGAATAGCCAGCCCTGGGGTCCCTTTTCCTGGCTCTTAGTTTCCCGCTGCTGCCTCTGACTCAGAGGTCTGGGTTGGGGAGGATGGGTCCTGGGACCTTCCTTCTGCCTACCCCTTAGATCTGAGTGATCTCAGGTTCTGGCTTTTGGGGGCCATACCTTTTGATCCAATTCCAGGAGGAGGGTTCCTGGGATCTATCCTGTTGTTTGTTTTGAATTTCAACGTCCTAGGAGCATACAGTTTGAGATAGGTAAGGAAGGGGTTTCCGGAGATCAGAACTTTAGCTCTCTCTAAGCTGCCATCTTGACCGAAAGTCCCTAATGATCCTGGTTTAATGTGGTATTAGTCCCATAGCCCATAGGACAGGTGCATTAGTCAATCATACTACCCATGAAGAGTCAGGACTATAAGAAGTTGTCAGATCTTGCAATAATAAAAGAAAAATGACTATATCCAGAGATGAAGGATAATTTCTTCCTTTTTCTTGTACTGATCATGCATCTTAGGGATATATATATATATATATATATATATATATATATATATATATATATATATATATATATATATATGCCCATATGCCTGTCACATAGAAATATATTTGAAAATTTAGTACCAGGGTGACCTATGAATGAAGGTGTCAAAGCACCACATCCCTGCATCTCCAACCTTAGATATCCATCTCATATGGAATACGCATCTGTGTGTGGCTTTGGCTGTCTGGTTAAGTATGAGGTATCCATTGTGATCCCTTTTTAATGCAATCAGACATAATCTCCCAGAATAGTCATCTGAAATTTAACAAATGCTGTCATGTTCTTGTAGTTTCAGATTTTTGGGTATCTGCAAAAATAAAAATTCTACACCTTCATAACTCAGGATTAGAGCATTAAAAGTATTTGCAATTTACTACAAATATTAGCAAAAGTTGTGAAAAAGAAAAACAAAATTAAATAATCAAAAGTAAATCAAAAAGTGCTCAATTAAAATGAGAATACTGATATCCTTAAACTTCTTCTCCCTTCTTTTTTTTTTTTGATTGGGAGAGATCCTGTTTAAAAAAATGCATCCTCTCTGAGTAATCTTGGAGGATTAATAAGCATGTATAAAATATACAAAATATATCAGCATCTTTTACATCTTAAAAAACATCAGGGAAAAAGTATCATTCTCCTGAACATCACACCCTGATTGCTTGCACTTCAATATAGTCATGTAATAAGTTCTGAGAATGACGAAATAGCGGCAATCTGGCTGCATATTTTGGATATAAGCCCTATTTTTCCAACTTTTTCTGCAAAGTATTTTCAAACCAATAACCAAAATTATGAAGAGTATGATAGTGCCAATACTGGTTAAGTTAGTTTTACCAAACCAATTTCTAGGATCCATGGAAGCTAAAGTTGCTTCCCATTTGGATGCTATCTTTACAGCTTCCTGTTCATACAAAATTTGGTCTACCTTATTAATTTCGTGTTGTAGCCATATGATGTCCAATGTGCTGTTATGATTTCCCCAAGCACCTTTAATATGCTCTACCACAGTTTGCCATTCATATGAGACATTATCATATAGCAAAGGTGTAATACAATAACCAGTTTGATTAAAATGACATGGACAAGTAATTCTTGTGTTTAAAGCTTCAACCTCTTTTCCTAACCAAAATGCAGCATCTTTCAAAGTTTCCAGTTCATCTCTAAAAGCTAAGTCTATGCTTTGCTGAGTGTGCCGTCATTCAGATGAATTAGATACCATTTCTTGTATGAACTCTTGGTTCTGAATAGAAGTAGTTAATGGCATTGATGCTGTGGTCAATGCCATAATCATGTAATCAAAGCAACAATGGACACTACTGCTCCTATGACTGCTAATACCATTCGTTTGCTGCGATGCATAATGATATTAAATGCTTTTTTGAACAATATGTAGAGTAGGCGTATTTGCCCACATCTCTGTAAGATACACAGGTAACCACACCAATGGTGGTTGGTACATAATAGCTATATATGAATCTTTATTAGAATTTATGCATTGATGTAGGTGACATTTAATGCATTTGAATCTCATATAGTCTTTGTTTGTTCCTAGAAATGCTAAGATTATTACCCACTAACATTACATATGGAGCAAATACACATGCAGTGACATTGATGTGAGTGGCATCTTCAAAATAAATTCCTGAATTCATTACATTGACCTTAAATTTATGTATTGGATGTGTGGCAGCCACTATCTTCCATTGAGTATTCTGAATGGGACCTGCTTCCTTAGCAAGTCTAGGACCAGCTACATCAACTTCTAGCAAGTCTTCAATCTATGTAGTGTATGGCATGGCATGTGCCACATCTCATATTTGCTATTTCTGTCTAAACGTGTCAATTGATCAGAATGACCACATCGCATTCTGGGTCCCCAATTGTAAATCTTAAAGGTTACTGTTGCTGCCATCTTAACCTTTCTAGAGGTTGGACAGAACAATCTACCCATGGTAAATCCCTGGACAATGTTCCTATCTGGTTTGGACATAAGTTCGTATTCTTGGGATGGTTAGGTTTAAATGATGGATGTGGTGTATCATCTCCTTGTCCTATCATACCCATACCAATTGCTATGTAAGTGTTGTCACTAGCCTTTTTTACTATCCAAGCTTGATTTCTGTGAGGTACACCAAAAGAATTCCCTTTGATATGATGTCAAGGGTTTACAGAAGAGCCTGAATAGTTGTAATTTGCCCCTTCAGATTCCAGAGGAAGATTTCTGGCTAGAACGGGGTCCGGTATCCATTTAGTATCATTAACATATACAAGTGGGGGTTTGTCCATCCAAGTTAACATTCTTAATATAGGAGGTTTAGGTATGAAGGACCAATAGACTTCAGCATGACAAATGTCCATCAGTGTGATAATAGTAAATGTCATTAAAAGTAATGTAATGTCAGTCTTTGGTGTGTGTGCATTCACCAATGATAGTTTCGTCCCTGGTGCCTTGAGTGTGTCCGGCATGCAGTTAGCTGGTGCCAGCAGTGATATTTGTCTGCTTCTCCTCCTGGTCTCGGGTTGCCAGAGGAGTGGTGCTCTGCTCCAGCTGCCTCTCTGCTCCCTGAGCATTTGGATCTGGTCCTTTCCATGGTTTGAGATGCTTACTGGGAGTCCAGACGTCTCCATTATCTATGGAAACACAAGCATATCCTAGACCCATTGTTATTAGTCTGTTTGGACCCTTGTAATCTTTTTCTCCTGGCAATCTCCAAAAGATCCAGGGCTGCTGAGTTGTGTCCATTTTGTCATGACACTTAAAATGTGTTTGCATAGGAGTAGCAGTCAGCCCTTCTGGGATGGAGAAGTGATTGATGGTTAGCAGTACCATTTTTAACAATTTGTTAGGAATGATAGGCTTAGGTTTCAGAATATCACCTTCATAAATGGTTCGGTACTCTCCTTTTTGTTTTTGTATTTTGTTTTTTAGAGTCCTGTTAGCCCTCTCCACAATTGCTTGTCCTGTGGAGTTGCCAAGAATTCCAGTTTTATGGGCTACAATCTCCAGTTTGCAAAATTCTGCAAATCTTTTACTGGTATATGCAGTTCCATGATCAGTCTTTATTTGGGTAGGAATGCCCAAGTGTGCAAATGCTTCCAGCAAATGTGCAATAACATGAGATACTTTCTCTCCAGTTTGTGCTGTGGCCCACATGATATGGGAGTATGTATCAACAACCACATGTACATGTTTCCATCTTCCAAAAGGAGCATATTGAGTTACATCCATTTGCCAAAGCTGGTTAGCTTTCAGACCTCGTGGATTAACTCCTGCTGGGAGAGAATTTGAAGAGAAAGGTGCACAGGAACTGCACTGCTGGATGATTTCCTTTGCCTGTCTTTGGTTATATCAAATTGGCACTTAAGAGATTTGGCATTTTGGTGCAATAAGGAATGTGAATTAACTGCTTCTTGAAAGGCAGAGGCAACTAATGCATCCACCTCTGAATTTCCCTCAGACAGAGGTCTGGGGAGGTTAGTGTGGGAACATGAATATGTGTTATAAACAATGTGTTTTGCCTTTGTAGTATCACCGTGTGGGTGGTAAGAAATAAAAGAAATAAGTCTTCATCAGAGACAGGTTTAATCTTAGCTGTTTCCAGCGAGTTAACTAAATTTACTACATATAATGAATCACATATGATGTTGCAAGCTTGTGTTATATCCTTAAGTACACTCCTGACTGCTGCTAATTCAGCCTTTTGTGGGGAACCGTACTTGGTGTGTAGCAACATCACATTCTCATCTACCACTGCTCCTGCCTTGCCACTCTTTGATGCATCCGTAAAGACATTCACAGCATTAGCAATAGGATGCATAGATGTTATTTTTGGAAAAATGATAGCAGTTAATTTCACAAGTTGTAATATTTTATTACCAGGAATGTGATTATCAGTCTTTCTTGTAAAATCCACAAAAGCAATTTGCCACGGTAGTGACTGCAAATAAATTCTGAACCTGTTCTCGTGTGATAGGAACATGGATGGTGTCTGGGTCAGCACCTACTAATTGCTGGGATGTTTTCTTATCTGAGTGATTGTTAAGAACATGAGTTCTAAGAAACTAGTGAGAGATTTGGTTTGCTGATTAGCTATATGTATCCACTCAATTATATGCTCCCCTTGATGTAATGCACCCTTGGGTGTGTATCCAGTACTTAAGAATGATGCTACTTAGGGTAGGGAAGGGTCAATCCTGTATAACCTATCTGCTGATAATGCTGCTTCCAAAATTTTTAATTCTTCTTCAGCTTTGGGTGACAGCATTCTGGGGGAAGACAGGGCAGGGTCTCCCTTCAAGGTGGCATATACATTTTCTAATTGTCCTGTAGTAATTTTTAGAAAAGGTCTAAGCCAGTTAATATCACCTAGTAATTTCTGAAAATCATTTAAAGTATTTAGAGAATCCCTACAAATCACTATTTTCTGTGGTCACAATTTAAGCAACAACTCGTTTATCTACCACAGTTTATGTCTTCCACTATTTTAATTATTACAGCCCATGTAGCCAAGGACACAGTAGAAGGTCACAAGGGAGCCCTCATTGCACTGAATGACAATGAAGGAAGCCTCAGAGTGTGTATCCTTCCCGAGGATGGGGCCATATGTGCCCAGCAGATGCCACAGAGGCAGGGGATGGCGGAGCAGCTATCAGACGCAAAGCAGTCCCATGGCCATAATGATGACGATGTCTTCAGTTTGGTATTTTCTTGACTGATCATTTGCCACCTGTACATTGACCATGACATTTCTGGTGATGGAACAGGACCTTTCCCGACTAGGTAATTCTTCTTCAGCAAAGCCCCATCAATTTAGAATGGATCAGGTTCTACCTCTGGAAGAAGTTCCAGATCCCCATGTGGATGGAGTAGGTTTTGGGGGGGAGTAACCCAGGGCTCCCAATGTAGGAGGAGAGGTTCAGAACAGGAGAACTTAGAGTTAGAAAAGGTCCTCCACGGGACACGGTGAATTGAAAGAAAGAAAGCTGTTCACTGAAATCATGAAACAGTTTTCAGAAAAGGGGAATAAAAGAGAGATAAAGTAAGCAAGTCACGGCTGAAGAAAGTCTTAGAGTTTATTCATAATGCAGTCTGTGGGGTTCCCCAATGTGCGGAAGGTACATGTAGACCCAGAAGAAATAGTTAGCTCCGACTTAAAATCTTATAACATTCCAGTTCTGGCTAGACAACCGCCGACAAGCCCCCACCTGAAGGAAGGAGGAGTGAATGGTCAGGAATGAGGGGTCCCCCTCTTCCTCCACCTCCATGAACCCCAGATCCTCGACTCTAGCAGAGAAAAGCCCATTTTCCAATCCCTTGTCACCTTTTCAAATGTTTACACTTAAGGCTCCTGGAGTCAAAAATCTTTTTGCACTGCTAACAATTTTAAAGGGACAATAACTTGGAAACAGCAAGATAAGATTTTTCATTTCTTCTTTCTTTTTCTTTCTTCCTCAAGACCTTGAGAAAGCATCTTAAATCTTAGAAGCATACTTTCCTTAGTGTGTGTTTCATGTTTGATTTTTGTGATTCAATGTGTGTCTATGTCATAAGTTTTGTATCCCTGTTTCCTAATTGGTCATTTTCAAAAAATACTTCTAACTCCTCTGCCAAAAAGAGGTAATTTATGTTCCATAAATCTCTCCTTTTGCTTTGGAAAGGGGCCCTTTCAGAAAAAAAGAAATCTGAAAGAACAGTTTGAGTTGGTAGAGCTATAAAGTACAGTTTGGATCTACTGAATTCTTTTCCTGGGAGTTTTTATTTTCATTGGAGATTTCCTACTTTATTTCCCTCTCCTCAAGAATATGCCACAAGCTAGGCTGCTTATGATACAAAACCACCTGAAATATTTTGACAAAGTTCTAAAAATCCTTACTACTCTCAATAGGCGGAGATGAGATTCTGCCTTGTGCTTCTATGAGAAAATTCAGACCTCTGATGAATGAAATCTAAATGGATCATAAATGTGGGGGGAGGGGAGGAAACTTTAAAAGAAAACTAGAAACTTATTGCTAATATTTTGAGTTTATTCTCCTCCTATAATATAGAATAAATCTATTGGGATTGGTAAAAAAGGATTTTGACCGCACTGCCTGCACCTTCTCATTTGTTTATATTATTATATTTACTGATTGCTTTAAGGTTTAAATTTCTTTAAGTTCATCTATATTAATGTAGTCAATAACTTTCTGTAATACTGAATTATTTTAAGCTACTATGTTTTACCTATATGGATCTTTAATTTGTACTTTTACATCTGCTGAAGAATAAATATCAATGTATAAGCCCATGAACATTTTGCCTAAAATTCTTGTCACTAGATCCATTGAAGATCACATGTTGCCTTTGTGAATTTTCACATAGATGAAGATGGATGGATTTCAACACAACTGGTTAAATTGTGTGCCAAATTTGGAGGACTTAATGAGCTAAGAATTTAAATGGTCATTTTAAGAGGTCTTCAGAAATAATTTTAGTAACTAGTAGTTTCTGTATGGTGGATGATGATGATATATATATATATATATATATATATATATATATATATATATATATATATATATATATATATATAAGAATTTTGTATTAAAAGAAGAGAAAAGAAATGTCCTTACCAAACTTTTTCTATGAATCAGGGAAAACAAGACCTCCTGCCAAACTCTTCATTTTAATTTACTTTCAGCAGAACTAACTAGATTTCTTGATGATGTTCTAGACACAAATTAATTTTACTTTGTTTAAAAATATTTTTGTTAAGGTTGAAAGATTTGCTACATTTGTAAAAATTGTGACAGATATCCATTCTTTCATAGGGATTTTTAATGTCATACAGCAATTTATGTGAAATATTATAGTGCACTTATTTGCTATTTTAATTAACTGGGCTATTGTGAATTTGGGGGACTTTGGTACTTCTTTGAATGTGAATTATCTAATGTGTTACTTTTTTATTCTGAAAATAATTTGTACTCACACATTACTGACAGTGTCACTGATTTTAACCTATAGATTTTTGATTTTTAAAACTTATTTTTATGATTTTTCCTTGAATATGAAATATAATATCTGAGTTTTATTTTTCTTTCCTTTTTGTATTTGAAGCACATGGAAAAAGTATTGGGATGATTTTTCTTTAATTATTTTTATTTTTCAGTAATATAAGTTTTAAATAAATTTTTCTAATACTAATGCATGTCCAAAAAGCTTTAGATTATAAAAAAAAATACCAATGATTGTTTAAAAGAATTATGGAACTTTGCTTCATGATTTTATCTCATTCCAGAATAAGGGAATATACCAAAGAGCCTCTGTACAGTGGTAAAGAAACACAGAGCACTTGCATAGTGCCTATGAGCACAAGGTAAAGGAGATCAGATCCCAGTGGGATTGAAGCAATTTTGAGTCAAGACAAGAGGACTTGATCTTGTTTGGGGTTTGAGGTTGTGGCTCTTTAACATGTGTTATAGACAGGTCTTCCTTGTCCCACATTCTACCAAGTATCTCAAATTTGACTCCTACCTGGATCCTATGATGTAGTTCCATTTATGTCTTTCATGGTATGGCAAACTTTCTATAGTACTAGCTATTGATTGGTTAAGTGCATAATTTCTTAAATCATTTAATTTGGACCCTGATTCAAGGACCTGATTCAAGGATTATTAAATTAAAAATACACATAAAGATTTTTCAATGAAGAGGATCAGGTGATTAATGGACAATTGCTTGTAAGAATTTGGAGTGTAATATTACATATTCATATTGCAATGCATTCAGCAGTACATATTACTACGATAGACTTTGGAGAAGAAGAGATTTCATCAGAGAAGATGAGAAGATGGAGGATCTGAAGTTGTGGTAGGTATGTTGCATACAACAGAAACATAACACAACACAACCTAAACCTATAGATATAAACATAAACATAAACATGGTTAGTATACATGGATTCAAGTAGTGAATACATGAAAAACTACTTGTTATAGGATTTATTTATACTGTTTAGATTTTAGATAGGTTGGAATAGTAGTAGCATAGGTAGATAGGTGTTTTTTACTAGAACACATTAAGAGAGGATGTCGAAGGTCAGATATTCTATTTTGATGATATTAGGTACTATATAGCGATGTAGTTAGATTAGATCACATAAATATGCAAATAGATATATAAATAAAGTAAATAGTGTGAATCTTAGGGTTGAAAATTGTATTATAATGTATGTATATGAATATAAAAATATTTATGTGTATAACATGTATGCAAATATTATATTTATTGTCTACTGGGATTGGGGAGATGATTACATTCCAAACTTTCTCCTTAGACCTGGAATATTACTTACAAAGTTTGCACCTTTGCCTAAGTTCCTAAGCCCCAAACTTGGGTTGTCTCTCTCAAGTTTATAAAGATAGTACTATTTGACTTCATTGTTTTATATGAAGTTTGTGTTTGTATTTCTATTTCAATATTTTCTTTTCTTGTTTTGCTTTTGCATAGGCTTATTTTGCATTTTGAGCTTTGGAACAGTGCATTATATAATTTTTTTTTTACCTTTCCATTGTTTGAATCCCTAGAATAAGGTAGTGTTAGATAGGATGAGACAAGTCAGTGTGGGCTGTTTATTATTTTGGGTAAGAATTTTAGTCTGGGTGTAATTTAAGTTTATTGGTGTCCAAATGCCAAAATATTGTTTTCAACACTATTTTGGCTTTGTGCAAAGTGGGCCACTGTTATAAGGAAAAGGTAAGTCTAATAGGAAAGTGTATCAGTTTGCAAAGGAGAGCGGCATGAGACCAGCAAGAAGAGATTCTGCAATTTTGAAGGAAGGCTTAGACTGGAACTGAGGGGGTTGCTGTCTCTCTGGAGGTACCTGGAGGGTGTGGTTGCTTTTCCTCAGGGGCTCATCCTATCCTTATTCCTGTTCTGCTTGTGGTCTTGTGTGCTTAATTTCATCACAGAAAAAACTGGGAATCCTGAGCAACTATCTGCAGTGATTGTGAGACCAGCTCTGGGTCCTGTTATGATCCCGGACCTTCCTAGGGCCCTACCAGGCTTACACAGACCAGTTCCTTCATATCATTTAAGAGGGGGTTTAGTTGTAGCTTATCAAGGACTGGGACTGGAATTGATCTAGGCAGAGAAGAGAGGGATTAGTGTAGACAAAAACCTCTGAGCAGAATCTCCATGAGGAGACATTAGATCCTGGAACTTCTAGTTAGAGGGATTTGGCATTAGAGTTATTCCAATCCCTTTTAGCCTTTCCCTGTTTCATTAAGCTACTGTCCAATTTTATTGAGTTTTTTTGTGTGTGATCTCAGACCAGGTTCTGCCCTGGTCAGAGTGTCTATTAGCCTTCAACCCACAGTCAACCTACTGACACCAGCCCAATTCAATACTTCAGATTCCAGCCCCCAAATACCACACAGTGTATCAATGATTATATGCTACATTTTTTAATTTTTAAAACTTTTTTATTATTATATTTTTCTTGCAAGTGCAACATGCTATTTCAGCTTTTATTTTTTCTCGCCTTTTTATATTTTAAGCACATGCCATCAGTATTAAGATTTTCTTTAACTTTTTTGATTTAGCAGTAATATAAGATTGAAATATATTTGCTATAATATCAATGCATGGCCCAAGAGTTTGAGACTATAAAAATAATGCCACTAATTGTTTAATAAAATTATGGGACTTTGCTTAATGATTCTGTCTGATTCTAGGACAAGATAATACTAAAAGAGCCATTGCATAGGGCTAAAGAAGCACAAAGCTAAAGATGAATTGTGCCAAAAGAGCACATAGGTAAAATAAAAAAAAAGAGGAAACCAATCCAGGTAGCATTGATGCACTTCTAAGCCATTACAAAGCACTTGAACCTAGCGTGAGACTTGAGGTTGCGACACTTGACATACGTTAAAACATAGGCATTCCTTTTATCCACACTCTTAATGAAAAAACTTACAGTCAAGTATCTCAATATTTGGCTCGTACCTGATAATCATTATATAGGCTATCTTTAAAAAATATATATATTGAGAAGTTATCATCCAATCTAGTGGTCGCCAGAACTGTAACAGTTAAATTAGTTTCTCTACTAAAATAATTATATTTTTAGAGTTTTATTAAAGATTATTAGAAATCAAGAATAAAGAAATACAAAAATAGAAAAAAAAACCTAGGGCAGGCAAGCCCATTCAATTTCACTTACTACATCTTCAGAGACATGTGTGCTTAGAAACAGAAGTGGAGAGACACAAGTAGGCGTTGCAGTCAGTTTCAATACAAATGCTGATCTCAACATATCTACATATTAAGGTTCTGCTCTTTAGAGGCCATTTTGTATACATAGTAATTTACTTCTAACTCTCTTCAGAAATCAAGCAATACAACTTTCTTCAATATAATTTTTGAATTTTGAACAAAAGAAAGACATGATGATAACAGAAAATAAATGGTATAAAAGCTAGAGTATTTTAAATCATTTATTAAGAAGCAAGAGCTATATCTTTAAGATTTGTGAGGAAGAGCTTGAGAACACATTGCTCCTCAAGGACTAGCTTTGTTTCTCAATATCTCCAGGGTATTTCTGTCAGGCCTCAGAAGGATCACATAGCATTTGGGAGCAAAGATACAGATGAGAATCCCAGCACTGGAGACCAAGATGGAAAAGATCTCCATGGCCACCATGGCTTTCCCTTTGGTGCTCTGATATGTGGGCAAGAAGGCAATCCAAACACTGCAAAACACCAGCATGCTGAAGGTCAGGTACTTGGCTTCATTGAAAGTGTCTGGCAGATTCCTTGCCAGGAAAGCCAATGTAAAGCTGACCAAGGCCAGGAAGCCCATGTAGCCAAGGACACAGTAGAAGGTCACAAGGGAGCCCTCATTGCACTGAATGACAATGAAGGAAGCCTCAGAGTGTGTATCCTTCTCAAGGAATGGGGGATATGTTCCCAGCCAGATGCCACAGATGCACATCTGGATAAGTGTACAAAGGAAAATGAGGGAATGAGATACTGCTGGTCTCAGCCACCTCCTGAGCTGGCTCCCTGGTTTAGTGGCCCTAAAGGCCAGAACCACAGTGATGGTTTTGGCCAAGATGGAAGCAATGGCCACCGTGAACACAATGGCAAATGTGGTTTGTCTTAAGATGCAGGTGACTGGTGTAGGACGTCCAAGAAAGAGTAAGGAAGAAAGGAAGCAAAGAGTGAGAGAGATGAGCAGAATATAGCTGAGACTGCGATTATTGGCTTTTACTATGGGGGTGTCTCTGTGCATAACAAATACTCCAAGGACAAAGGTGGTGAGAATGGAGAAGCAGAAAGCTGAAGAGGCCAGAAATTTTCCCAGAGTTTCTTCATAAGCCAGATAAGTTACTGTCTTTGGCAGGCATCTATCTTTCTCCTTGCTTGGGTAGTGATCTTCAGGGCATTTCATGCACTCTTCTGCATCTGGAAATACAATAAAAATTAATCTCACTCTGTTTTATATGCTTTATATTTTTCTTTCTCCAGCAATTTCAACATTAGACATTCCTCATGAAGCTCAACTGTTTTTTTAGACTCCTCTTTCTTCAGAAGAATAATAATTCTAGAGAGTCAATAAAATTTAAAAAACATATTTGAGTTTCTCTTTATCTCTACTTGTGGAAAAAAAAACTTGTTAGTTATTCATTCTGTCACATATTTCTTAAATGAAAACTAAACTATGACACTTTCCAAAATTTAACTCTCCACAGAAAAACCTTAAGGCCTAAGTGATGACTACATATATGTCTACATATATATGTGTATATATACATACATATAAACATATATATAGTATTTGTGTATATTTTTATACTTGTATATAGTATTCTCAGAAGAGTAATGAAGGAGAGAATAATTTATATTGTAATCATTGTTTATTATAACAATTCTTTTCTGAAAATGCACAATTGCAAGTCCTCCGTGTTCTTTAGGTCCAGGATTCTTTTGATAGTAATCAAACATTTCCGATTGAATGTTTTTAAAGATAGTTTTCATAAATATTGTGATTTTTTAAATTAGAAACTGTCATTTATATATAGCAATGGCTGCAAACTTTCTTCAGGTTATCAAGTGTCGATTTCAAATCTTTCTTCTTCATAATTTCCACTCATCAGGATGATATTTTATTGCATACATTAGCATTATTTCGTCATCAGTGACTATTACTCTCACCAAGTGTGTTTCTTATAAATGTACATAAGTACTAATTCTTTGCTCTTTTTTTACCTGAACTATTAGTAAAGTATATACTTATTAACTAGAATTTTTATTTGTGCTCATGAGATTTGGGTGGAGAGTGAAATTTAGATATATACAAGAGAAATATTATAGGAAAAGGAATTTGATTAAATCACATTTATTGAAACACTGGTGGATTAGATATCATTCATTATTCAGTTAGAGGGTGGATGTCAATTTAGTCATGATATGGGAATATTGGATATAAACATTTCATACCAGTGAGCCTTGGGTAAAAATAAAAAGAAACAAACACAATAAAAGATGATTCTACTTCTTATATACGCTATTCTGCCTATCCATTGCAAATGGCAGATTTAGCAGAAAGTGAAATAAACTGTTGTGAAGCAAATTGTATATTCATTAGTTTCAAATGCTCAATAATTCTTTCATCTCTTTCTTGTTTAAATGCAAAATACTTATCAGGGAATAAGGAATTGTTTTTGTTCCTGTTATTTGTACTTAGTTTTAAATATATCATTGTATACATTAATACTCTATTTCTAATTTATCATGTGCTTTTGATATATAAGAAATCTTTGTTTCAGAATTACAGTTAAAATATATTTTAAACAGGGGATGCTATTAGATTATAGATTGGCTTTTTTAAACTATGTTAATGCCAACAGTTATCTGAACACAATTGAATATTTAATGGAATATTTTTAAAGAAAATATTAAGTTCACAATAATAAACAGAATCTTAATTTGAAAATCATTTTGCTATAATTAAAAAACCTTTTAAATATATAGAATACTTTAAAGGTATAATGACAATACATAAATATCAATCTGCTACAATGTATTCTCTACATTCTGAAACCTCTAAATGAAATTAGATTTAATTCATAAGTAAAAAATGAATAGAACATAATTGAGTAGAAAATATAGGAATATAATTTTCAAGGTCTAAGCTATGGTAAATGGAATTTTGCTAATTGAAGTAAATATTGTTAGGACACAATATGACATAGAAATATTCCATATGACTCTGGTAAGAGTCAAATTTCTCAGGTTCAGCCATGAAAATAAAATTAAATAAAAAGAAAGAAATTGAATGTTTATAATTTGGAAGAATTATTTCTCTTTATGCACCTACCTGTTATGTTGGAAATCTTCCCATCAGGGCATAAGGTACAGTCAAAGCAGCAGATGGGCTGGCCTTCACGTAATTGCTTCCTGAAGCCAGGGCCACAGGCTACACTGCAGGTAGAACTAGGAATCTGAGTTTCCATAAAAGGAAGAGAAATAAATATCAGTGCAAGATGAGGAAATGATGATTTAAGACTTCTTCTATAGCAAACATTTAGAATAAAATATTTGAGTTTTGGAAATATAAGGATGATATATTTCTGAACAGAGATTTTCTCCCATTTCTCCCTCTTCTACTTAGTCTCATCTCTTCCTAAAAACATGAATATAAATACAATTGACTCTAGACACATTATAGCTGCTCCAATTTATAAAATACAAATGTGTTGATAGCATATTTTCCACCAAATATGTGACAGCACATCTCTACAGTGAACTTAATTTGGTACAAGGAATGTTGCAGTAACATATTTCTTACAGAAGAGGAAATATTTCTTTATATTTTTGTTCACTAAAAAAGTCCTGTTCTTGGTATTTGAGTAAAGTAACCTGAATTTCTCAGGGAGTCATAACTTTAGACCGTTTATAATAAAATTTTAATTTACAAAATTTAAAGCAATAATTAACTAATATTTAAGTTGGATTGAATCTGCTGGATTAATAAGAATCAAGTTATTTGAATGGTTGATCTTGTTTCTTAGTCTGGCATCTGGAGGTACCTCTGATGATTCAGAGAAACTGGGATTTATGACTTCCCATAGACAAATAGAATTGAATGTATATATATTCTATATCGGAAGAGGAAATACCAACAACATTCGATTTGTTGTTTGGTTATTTTGCATTTGTGCTATTTTTCAGGAATTTACTTAGCATTTTCTTATCAAAGATACCAGACTGGTTAACCATTTCCTTCCTCATCAGATTTTACCAAAAATAAAAATGGAAGGAAAAAGGATTCAGTGACCACCCGGACTGATAGAGCTAGTAAGTATTTGAAGCCAGATTTGAACTGGAGAAAAGGAGCCTCCTTGACTCCTGACACTCTTCCCATTATTCAGGCACATTTTAATTAAGAGCCTCTAAAAGCAGACATGGGAATTTTTGGGAAGACAAACTCATGATCAAATGTTAATATAAGCTATACTTTGGTGTTACCGCTCTCTTTTGAGGGTAAAACTTTTCCACTCTCCCTCCTTCTGTTGCTATTCAAACTTTTCCACTTGATCTGAGGTATTTCCAGATTTTCATCATGTGATTAATTCAGATCATTACATAACTTAATCAGAAAGACTTTTAAGGGACTATTGAGAAAAGGAAATAAGGAATCAAACTTCTGTCTTACTAAGAGCAAAAGAGGAAAGAAGATGTTTCAGTTCTGTCCTCGTCATTCACAATGTCTTCATAGAAGTTTTAAGGTCTAATGAATAGACAACAGTGACCAGGCTTCTAACAGCCTCATCTATGTAGCTCTCATTCACTTGACTCTTACCTGAGGGAAATCTTCTGGCCAATCTATGTCCTCTTCATTAATACTTAATACTTTTTCATGAGGAATCACTTCTCCAACTTTCACCTCTGACCAAATCTTACCAGGGAATGATCTAAAATTCAGGATATCGTATGTCTCAGCAGTCATGGAGGGTCCATCCCCACATAACTCAGGTTTGAATCCAGTGACAGCATTAACGCACTTCAGGAAGTGGAGGAGCTGAAGGCAAGGGCAGAAGTTTGTTACTCATTTAGGAAAGAAGGGTTCATTCACTCTTCTAAGTCTTTAAAATCAACACAAAATGGCTATGTGTTTGAAGCTTACAAAAGCTATCATTCTTTTTTTTCATAAATGTTTCTTACTGAGTTTTACCCAGCATTCCACACTCAATTTCACTTTTTTTTCCTAGCAAGTCATAGATGCCATAAGAGTAATCTTCTAGATGATGAACCAATCTCTGATATAATTTTAACTTCCCTCCAACATATCATGAATTTCTTTGAAATACTTCTGATATCTGGCATTTCAAGTTCTTTTGTAAAAATCTGTATTCACAGACAATGGATGGCTTTCAACAAGAAGTCTTTTTCCTAAGAAAAAAATAGTCTATCCAAGATCTATAGAATATTTGATTAGGTAAATTTAGGATTAAAGAACTCTTTCAATTCATACTGCTGAAATTCAAGGTAAAGGAGAAAAGGAAAATACAAATACTTAAAAGAGTAAACAATTTGAAAAAGTTCATTGAAACAAAATAAAGGAAAATAATTCCAGTAAAAGAGAAAAGGAAAGATGTTGTTGCATTATGATAGATTGTAAGAAAATGAAATAATAACAAAATTGAGGAAGATTTAAGAGAGAACAATTTTAAAAATACCAAAATAAATATTTTGTTGGAAGTAAAAGGACAAATAGAGAAATTAATTTACATAAAAAGGCACCCAAGAAAGAACTGTTGCAGTGGAAATAAAAGAAAAATGAGCAAGCAATGGTTGAACCACTGAGAAGTACTAGGGAAGGGAATAAAAGAATGTAAAATACAAAAAAAAGAAGGGAAAACAGAATTTTAAGGAAAAGACAGGACACAAAAAGAATACAAAAGAAAAACAGAAAATATATATAATGGAGAGAAATAGACAGTAGTGTAATCATGAATAAGAGTGTAAATCATATAGATTCACTCATAGATAGCATCAAAGCACAATGCATAAGGAATCAATATCAGACAATATATTGTGTGCCATAAAAATACAGGAACCAAAAAGTTCTTAGAATTAAAATAAGGGCTTTAGCAGAATGTACAGAAATTTGCTTAGGTCAAAAATCAAAAGGTACCAATCAAGATCTCTGACAGAACAAAAGCTAAAATAGACCTAATTAAAAGAGACAATTAGGTAAATCATGTTATGCCAAAGGGCAACAAGTAATATAAAAATTTTTAACATCATGATTTTCTTGTAAAGATTTCATTTCTGAAATATACATTTAGTCTACAACTGAAATAATATTATAACATTTAAAATATTCACTTGATAGATGGTCAGAAAATTCAAAAAGACTTTTTTAAGAATAAAAAATCTAAGTTAAACACAATCATATGGGAAAATGCTCTATCTCAGTATAAATTAAAAAAGTAGATCTTGAATCATCTGGGGTATGCCAATTTAAGATTATTGAAAAAACAAACATATTCTGAATATTATGAGGGAAATAATTTAGTAACTTATTAGTGGAGCAATGAACATCTCCCTTTACACTGCAGAACAATTTGTATTCATGCCCAAATTTATATAAATTACTAATACCCATTCACCCATCTATAAAAATACTACATCTTTGGGTGAAAATATCAAAGAAAATGAAAAAGGATCTATGTTTATAAAAATGTATATAGCTGCTCATTTCCAGGTGACAAAGAATTACCAATTGAGGGAATGTTCATCAATTGGAAAAAAAAACTGAATAAATTATAGAAAATCGTTGTGATGGGGTTCTATTGTACTAAGGGAAATACCAATGGGGTTGATTTTAGAGAAACATGGAAAATCTTTTATGAACTGTTGGAAAGTGAAACAAGAAGGACCAGGATATTATGCACAGTATAACACTGTAGCTGTGTTGATTAATTGTGAAAGAATTGACTTCTCTGATCAATAACATGAAAACATACTACATACTACTAGAGAGATTAATGATGAACTCCTACTGTAAAATGATGTTTAATTCCTCACTCATTTTCTTCTTCCTGCTTTTTCTTCAGAGACAAGGCTAATACAGACCAGTTTTGCATGATTTCACATGTATATTTAATTATTTATCTTTCCTCTTAGTGAATGGAAGTAGGGGTGGAAGGTAGGAAGGTGGAGAGAGTTCAGAAGTGTAAACCTTAAAATTTCTTAGACTTATAAATGTTGGAAATTTCACCATTGGGAAATTTCATACTTGAAAAATTTCCTATTGATAGTGGGAACTCTATTGGAATGTGAACCCCATTGGCATGGGAGGTTCCTTCTCCTCCCTTCTTAAGATTACTTTAGGACAGAAACCTTTTGCTGAACAATGGAAAGGGCTTTGACCTATGCTTAAGCATAGAACAGGAATTTCTTTGAATCATGATTGATTTTAGAATTGATAAAACAGAGATACTTGGAATGACAGAACCAGGTCTTGGAAACTACAATTTCCACCCCACTCAGTCCTAACAGGATTTAGGAAGGGCTGCAGCAAAGGATCAAGATTTAATTATTTGAGAATATGACCTTCAACAGACATGTGCAAAGCCACAGATGTCTGGGCAGTCCTGGGTTAAGCTAGATCCACCATTGGCACAGGGAAGCCATGTACAGTGATTGGTAGATGTGAGAACTGAGGGGAGGGAACTTGGATGGTTTCCTTAAAGATAGAGGGGTTTGAGGACTGGTGGTGGTTGGTTGGAGAGGTTTTGGCTCTGAGAGGTGGTGCTTTGAGAGTGGGCTCTGAAGGAAGCTGAAGGTGGAGGCCCCTGAGACTGTTTCTCCATTTTGGTCACTTGAGTGATAGGGATTGATCTCTTTTCTTTGCCTCAGCTATCTAAGGGCTTGGGCCTTTTGGCCCAGCCTAAACAGAAGGGGTATTTAAGCCCTATTCCCTTCTCTCCCCTTTCTCCTCTCTCTCTCTCTCTCTCTCTCTCTCTCTCTCTCTCTCTCTCTCTCTCTCTCTCTCTCTCTCTATTTCTAATACCTTTCTTCTTCCTGTTTTTAATTAAACTCCATAAAAGGTTGACTGCTGACTTGAGTTTTCATTTAGGAATTACATGGCTGAATTCCTTGTCGACCTTAAATTAATATATATCAGTCTTTTAAAGTGATTTCCTTGTCACAGAAGTCAAACTATAAAATAAAAAGAATGTTGCAATTAAATAAACAATATATTTTAAGTATTAAAATATTATGGGTAAAAACCCTGGAGATATCTGTTAATAATATACTTAAAAACAACCAACTCTCTCTCTCTCTCTCTCTCTCTCTCTCTCTCCATAATCTCTTCCATTGACACATTTCTAAATTTAAAGTGTTATATATTGATATTTTTAAATGTCAACAATAAGTCAAGAGTTCAAATAAAAGCAAAAAGATAATCTATTCTAGAAGTTTACAAGGATTCAAGGACAAATTTGCTTGCCTAGAAGTAGTAGATATAATAGTAGTCACAGTAGTAGCAGTAATATAGTAGTAGTAGCAATAATATCATATTTATAGTGTTAGTCAAGGTAGAAGTAGTGATCATAGTGGATGTGGTCATCATCATTGTCATCATCATCGTCATAGTGTGGGGGTAATATTTCTATTATGCTATTTTATAATTACACAGTATACTACATATTTTACATTTTTTATATTTCAGAATCACATTTTATATTTAGTAATCATGATATACATGTTGATGTATAGGCTCAGAAGATGTAGAGGCTCAGAAGGTAGAAGCAAAACTATGGGAATGAGCTGCAGTTGGGCAGCTAGAGAAGGTTTGAAAACTCCCAGTTGAAAAGCAGCTTTGTTAGCAGTCTTAAAACTGCTGGGATGCTGGGCTCTAACCAGGCTGAAGGCTTTAAAGACCCAGGCTGATAGCTTTCCTTTTAAGGAAAAATAAAAATCAAAAAACAACAAGGTCTAAAATCTGTAAAAATGGAGACTTGAATACAGGAATTCAATCCCCAGAAGTCTTTGCTCCACTTCCCCAGAATGCTTTGTAATCTCACTGAATTCTCACCTGGGCCAAGAACAAAGGATTATTTAATAGGTCTCTGCTGTAAGTGGGGTCTCTTCTCTTTCTTGTTGCTGCTTCCAAGCAGATGCATCTCTTTTCATAATGTAGGTGAGGTTTTCTATGCCTCTCTGGGCCTAGGCATGTGCTTTCTTACTTGTATTTACTTAAATTCTCAGCCTTTAATTAAACTCTAAAAATATAATCCTCCTTTCAGAGAGAAACTTATTTCTACCAGCATCAGTTTCCCTATTTTTAATCTTTACAGTTTTGGCTTACGAAGTCAGGAAAACAAAATAATCTCAATCTTCTGATTCTTTTCTTTACTGATCTTTAGTTCAGCCTTTAATAGCTACTGACAAGAAAATTTTTAAGCCACATTTTTCCAAGATGCCTTTTTAGAAAACCATCTTTATCAGCTGCAGCCATCCGCTCCAGAATGGTTTGCTGTTAGGTCCAGATTGCAGCTCACCTGCCCACCCCGGTGCTCTCTCTCTCCCTCACCTGTTCCCTTTTCAACCCAGATCCTTGGAACAGTTTGCTCAGGACTCATTTATACCAGTTGGTGACAAGCAGGGGTATTGGCCATGTGGGCAGAGTGGAGTGACTAAAGGTGGAGAAGAAACAGTCTTTTCCAAACAGGAACTTAAAAGCAATGGACTATTTAAAAGGATACCTTTTGACTGTTCTGGTAATTTCGTTGATTTAACCTGTGTGCCAGAAAAAAGATTCAACTCCTTATAACTTTAACTTTGAAGGGGCAACTAGGTGGCTCAGAGAACTGAGAGACAGGAGGTCCTGGGTTGAAGTCTGGCCTCAGATACTTCCCAGCTGTGGGGCCCTGGATGGGTCCCTTAACCCCCATTGCTTAGCCCTTACCACTCTGCCTTCCGACAATAGACATCTAAATGGCTGAAACACCCAAAGTTCTTTGAAGAGACTAGAGGCTATATTTTAAGGCATTTCAGACTCCAATGGTTTATATAAATCTCTGTATTTCTATTGCATTTTACTGTTTGCTTTATTTAAGGTTTAACTTTGTAATTTTAAATTCATATATTACTGCATTCAATATTACTCTGTTACACTGAATCATTTTAACGTACTGAGTTTTGACTACTGTTAAATTCTGTTGCTTTTCCGCTATAACCATATTGAACAAATATCATTGTAATTAATCCCATATATGAAAAAACAGTTTTTCTATTTTGCCTTTGTAAATTGTCACATAGAGGATGGATGGACTTCAGAACTGGTTACAATTGCTATAACAACCTTTGGAAAATTTAATGTGCTAAATATCTCAACTGATTTTAAGGGTTTTTTAAACATGAATTTTAAAAATTTTTTTTACAATCTCTGGTAATTTTTGCCTGCCCCTACCATGAGGTAAGGCCCATTCTAGTAGCTGAAGTGAAATACATTTTATAAACCCCAACCTTCCTGCATTTCTAAATATGTGAATGGAAGTTGGGGCAGTTAATCTCAGGGAATTTGTATCCCTAAAAAGCCTCCAAGAAGGAGCATCTTTCATTTTTACTCTTCAGCTCACTACTTAACTTAGAATGATATCTAGATTTCTTTTTGATGTTCTAAACCCAAAATGACTTTTATTTTGTTTAAAAATATGTTTATTACGAAGGTTGAAAGATTTGCTACGTTTGTAAAAAATTGTGACAAATATCTATCAATTCATAGGCTCTATAATGTCATATAGCAACTATTGTGAAATATGATAGTGTGTTTGTTTGCTATTGTAATTAATTAGGCTATTGAGAATTTTGGGGATATTGATAACTACATATTTGTACTACTGTTCTTTAAAAATGAAAATGTTACCTTATTCAATCTATTTGCTCATAGTTACAGTGGATCATGGCCAGATAGGAAGAGGAAATGGATTTCATTTTTGGTGAGAAAGCCTTGTAATCTTTATTTTCATAGCTGACACAGTGCGTCAATGATTATAAGCTATATTTTTGAATTTTTAAAGCTCTTTTATTATATTTTCTTGCATGTGCAATATACTATTTCAGTAATTTTTTAATTTTTTCTCTCCTTTTTATATTTGAAGCACATGTCACCAGCATTAAGATTTTCTTTAACTTTTTGATTTTGCAGTACTATAAGTTTAAGATTAATTTGCTAATGCATGCCCCAAAAGCTTGGGACTATAAAAATGATGGCACTAATTAATAAAGAAAAATTATGGGACTTTACTTAATAATTCTGTCTGATTCTAGGACATGATACACACAAAAGAGCCATTGCACAGTGCCAAAGAAGCACAAAGCTAAAATGCATAGCGCCAATTGAGCACAACATGAAAGAGACCAACCAATCCTGGTGGGATTGATGTAATTTTGAGCCTAGACAAAGAGGACTTGAATGTGTTGGGGTTCGAGGTTGCGGCTGTTTAACATGTGTTAAAGGCAGTTCTTCCTTATTCCACATTCTACCAAGTATCTCAAATTTGGCTCCTACAATAGAGTCCCTTTTTTCTGTCTTTCATAGTATGGTAACTTTTTGTAGTCCTGGCTACTGTCTGGGTAAATACATCATTGCTTAGATCATTTTAATTGGGCCCTGATTCAAGGACCTGTTATAGATTTCTTTTTCTTTTACTTAGAATTTTTACACATAAGACTTTGATAGTCTATATTTTCATCCAGAAATTTTTTTAGTTGGATTTTTCTGATGTCTTTTTGATTTCTCTTACCAATTGATTCATATAGCTCATAACTCATCCATGCATCCCTAAGTAATCCTGTGTTGTTTATTTTTTTTCAATCACCCTCTTAACGGAGGGAAAGTAAAAAAAATATATATCATTATTTAAATTGCAAAGTTTAAGTTCCTTTTGAGAAGAATTTTAGGTAAATAAAGAGGCTACCTCTCTAAATCCAGAAACTGAAATGTTGGAGAAGTCACCATGAAGATGCCTCCAGATCATAAGCTTCACAAAAAAGAAATCCAAATTGAACTTTGGGTGTAGTTGATTGAACATTTATTTGTATGTATACTTTCATGACAAAGGGGACTACCCCCTAACTGGCTTTCTGTCAATGCATCCAGCAATTATTGGTTTTGTTCTTTTTTTTCTCTTATCCTCAAATTAATGTAATCTTTAAATTGATTATGTTTTTATGATCCTTTGGGGAAGTCCTTCTTCCCAGAGGATCAAATGTGGGGATATAAAAATGGAGACTTGAATCCAGGACTTCAATCCCCAGAAGTCCTTGCTCTTGTAAACCTTAAAATTTCTTAAACTTATAAATGTTGGAAATTTCACCATTTGGAAATTTCATTCTTGGAAAATTTCTTACTGATAGTGTATTGGAATATGAACCCCATTGGCATGGGAGGTTCCTTCTCCTCCCTTCTTAAGATTACTTTAGGACAGAAACCTTTTGCTGAACAATGGAAAGGGCTTTGACCTATGCTTAAGCACAGAACAGGAATTTCTTTGAGTCATGATTGATTTTAGAATTGATTCAATAGAGATACTTGGAATGACAGAATCAGGTCTTGGAAAATACAATTTCCACCCCACTCAGTCCTAACAGGATTTAGGAAGGGCTGCAGCATAGATCAAAATTTAATTATTTGAGAATATGACCTCCAACAGACATGTGCAAAGCCCAGACCTCTGGGTGGTCCTGGGTTAAGCTAGAGCCTCCATTGGCACAGGGAAATTGATGGACAGTGATTGGTAGATGTGAGAACTGAGGGGAGGGAACTTGGATGGTTCCTTAAAGATAGAGGGGTCTGAAGACTCAGGTGGGTTGGTTGAGGAGTTTTTCTGAGTAGTTGGAGTGTGCTCTGAGAAGCTTGCTCTGAAGGAAGCTGAAGGTGGGGGCCTTTGAGACTGTTTCTCCATTTTGGTCACGTGAGTAATAGGGACTGATCTCTTTTCTTTGCCCCAGCTATCTAAGGGCTTGGGCCTTTTGGCCCAGCCTAAACAGAGGGGGTATTTAAGCCCTATTCCCTTCTCTCCCCTTTCTCTCCCCCCCCCTCTCTCTCTAATTCCTTTCTTCCTCCTGTTTGTAATTAAACTCTATAAAAGGCTGACGGCTGACTTGAGTTTTCATTTAGGAATTACATAGCTGAATTCCTTGTCGACCTTAAATTAATATATATCAGTCTTTTAAAGTGATTTCCTTGTCACATTGTGGCTGACCACACGGGAGTCTAAAGAATCCTCTCAATAAAATTCTGAAATTCCTTGCCTTTTTTCTCTACCGTCTCACCACTTAGTCCCTTTTACTTCCCAGCTGTGTGACTCTGATAGACAGAAAACAGCTCTTTTAAATCTCAGCAACAGGACTCTAAAGTCCTGGCTTGAAGAGCTGTTTCTAAATATCCTTTCCCTTAAGGAACAACTTCCTGGATTAAAAAAAAAAAACCTTGTGGAAAGTTTGTGGCTTTGCCCTGCTCCCCACGTGTTTTGTGAAATTACAAAATATATATATATATAAATGAGTACTACATTCTTTGACAATTATATGGCAGCTGAAGAAGTAGGGTCATCGAGGAATGCAGGATACCTCCAAATTTTTATATTAATAGGTACTGTCATCTTTGTACTCCTCAATACTATATTTAGAGATGCTAAAATTAAAAAAAATTGAGGATAAAATAAAAAAATGAGGATAAAATTTTAAAAAATGAGGATAAAATAGAAAATATTGAGGATAAAATAGAAAATATTGAGGATAAAATAAAAAAAATTGAGGATAAAATAGAAAAAATTGAGGATAAAATAGGAAATATTGAGTATAAAATGGGAAATATTGAGGATAAAATGGGAAATATGGAGGATTAAAAAGGAAAAATTGAGGATAAAATGCAAGCCCAATTAGAAGATCTAAATAGTTTCTTACAGGATCAATTGGCAAACAACCACTCTACCAGAAACAGACCTGTTTCTGAACCTTTGAATGAGGAAATTTCCTTCCCTGAAATAGAGATGGAAAACATCTTTCCTATAGCCCAGTTAACAGACTGCTTCTCTCATGCAGTGCAAATCTTGACTGAATTTAATCTCCAAAACCCTTCCCCTGCAATCCCAGTTTCTCATGTTCCCTCTCCTACAGAAAACCAAATTCCAAAGCAAAGGAGATCTTGTCCTCCTAGAGAAACCTGTCCTTGTCAAACTGACCCACAGGTACAAAATTCAACTAGAGGCCTGTTTCCTCTAAGAGAAGTACCTGAAATAGGACGGAATGGGGATGTGGTGACTTTAAGACATAGGATACCGTTTACTCCCCAAGATATAAATGAATTTACACGAAATATCCCCACATATGAACAAGATCCTTTTCTAGTAACAAAAAAGATGGGAGACATATTTTTTTCAGTATAATACATCTTACAAGGACGTTGAGAACTGACTACAGGCTTTTTTAAGTGATTGTGAAAAAAATAAAATAATTGCTCATGTCAACAAAACCCGGGGGCATAATGCAGCACATTGGCCATCTCAGGATCCCAAATGGGACTATAACAATCCTGAGGATTATCTACAACTATACCGTTGTAGAGAGGCCATCCTCATGGCCATGAAGGAATGTGCAGACAGTACAGATAAGTGGATGGAACAGGAAAAAATTAAGCAAAAGGAAGAAGAAACACCCTCAGATTTATGGATAGAATTATCGAGTTTGGGGACAGATACTTAGATTGGGACCTAACTAAAGAGAATAGCTTAAGATAAGTTAGAAGGATCTTTGTCAATAAATCTTGCAAAGCGATTAAGAATTATTTTAGAACACAATGCCCAAGATGGTCAGATATGAACCTTGAAGAATAGCGAAAAAGAGCTATATATGTTTTAAAGGGAAACAAAGAAAAGGAGGAAGAAAATAATGATGACATGGAGGAAATGAAGAAAAAAATGAGATATTTAATAGATAGGATGACTAAATTAGAAATGGGCAAGATAATAAACCAACAACAATTGCCCCTCTCCAGAAATCTAATTATCAATCCATTACTTGCCACTTCTGTGAGAAGAAGGGCCACAAAATGATGAAATGTAGAACCTTTCTTAAGATGTTTGGAAGGAATACACAGTTTAATAATAGTTTTAGAAATAATAACTAAAGAAATGATGATAATGGTTATAGAAACCAGAATTCTAGAAATTATAACAATGACTATGGAAATAACTATAATGAATATAGAAATAAGAACTTTAGAAACCAGAATTATAGAAATAGGAATTGGGAAATTAATGACAATGCTCAAATTGAAGAAAATTATAATGATAATGAACAACAACAATATATGAGAAATGGCACTCGTCCAAAAAATACTCGAGGTACTAATGACCCTCAGAAAGGTGCCCTTCAGGGGTTGCCCAAGGAATATCCCAAACACAATGATGGTGTCCGGGGGGGGGGGGGCTGGGGCACAGGAATCAGAGGATACAACCTTTGATTTCCCAGACCCTGATATCCTACTACCCGTTGTCCCTATCCACTGCCCTCCCCATACTAATGAACCCCATGTTACCTTAAAGGTGGGTAACACCTATTATGATTGTCTATTAGACACTGGAGCTTCCTGGTCTGTATTAAAGAGAACACCTGATTTACAATGTTATTCTATTGGCTCAGAGAATGTAATGGGAGTATCATGAATAACCCAAAGAGTTAAAAGACTTCCTCCTAGAATGGTGTCTGTAGGACCCCTAGAGGTACAACACTCCTTCCTTTTGATGCCTGACTCCCCTTTAAATTTGCTGGGGAGGGACCTTCTATGCAAACTCAGAGCCACAATAACCTGCTCCTCAGATGGCTCATTATCATTAGAAGTACCAGAGGAATCTTTAAATTTACTCCATGTACTTCTCTCGGAAAACCAGGAGGCAAAAGAGCCTTCCATTTTTGAAATACCTAAAGATATACAAGAGTCTCTTTGGGCCACATCTTCTTCTGATGTAGGCTTACTTAAATCTGCTGTTCCTGTGCAGATAAAAACTAAATCTATCCCACCTCCTTCTATCCCTCAGTATCCCCTCTCAAAGGAGGCAATTGAGGGTATTACACCAGTTATTAACTCATTAATAGAACAGGGAATAATAATCCCTTGCAAATCTGAATACAACATGCCCATCCTGCCAATTAAAAAAACAAAAAAAGGGCCCTATGGCAAGCACATCTATAGATTCGTACAGGATCTAAGGGCAGGGAATAATCACGTTATAAAGAGACACTCAGTAGTTTCTAACATACATACTATTATTTCATCTATTTCTAGCACAGCTACATACTTTACAGTAGTAGACTTGTGTTCAGCTTTCTTTTCCATACCAATACATGAGAACTCCAGGCATATTTTTGCTTTCACCTGGAAGGGCTCACAATATACCTGGTGTCGGCTGCCACAGGGTTATGTCGAAAGTCCGAGCTTATTTGAGCAAATTTTGAGCCAAGACACAGACAATATAACATTTAAAAAGAGCAAATTAATCAAATATGTAGATGATCTACTCTTGGCTTCAACAGATGCAGAAACATGTCAAGAAGATAGCAAACACCTTCTTTTGGAATTGCACAAAAGAGGACATAAAATCTCTAAGGATAAAGTTCAATGGAGTCTCCAAAAAGTAGAATATTTTGGATTCATCTTGACTGCAGGTGCTCGTTATATTTCTCCAAAACGAATTGAGAACATTCAAAAATTGAGTGCTCCTACCACTAAGAAACAGCTGAGAGCAATTTTAGGAGCAACAGGATTTTGTAGACAATGGATTCCTTGCTATGGGGAAATCACTAAACCCCTTTTAGCATTAACAAAGGATTCGGTTCCTGAACCCCTCAAATTAGAGCCTGAACACTTGTCAGCTCCATCAGATCTAAAAAAGGCTATCTTGTCTGCCCCTGCTCTAGGCATCCCAGATTACAACAAGCCATTTACTCTATATGTGCATGAGCGAAGAGGAGTAGCCTCTGGTGTGTTAACTCAGACATTGGGACCATCTCAGCGCCCATTTGCTTATTATTCTGCCCAGCTAGACCCAGTAGCAGCAGGAGCAACACCATGCCTTAGAGGAGTAGTTACTACAGCCTTACTAGTAACAAAAACCGTTGATTTAGTATTGGGATGTCCATTAACAATAATGTGCCCACATGAGATTGAAGCATTATTGATAAAACATAGAACACAGGCATTCTCAGATCAGAGAATTTCAAGGTATGAAATAACCTTATTAAATAGTGAAAATATTACCTTGAAATGCTGTTCAACTCTTAACCCTGCCACCTTGCTTCCAGATTTACCTACTTCAGGAAAACCATTACATAACTGTGAAACATTAGTGTCCATGGCAGAAAAGCCTCAAGATAATCTCTTGGACACTCCCTTAGACAATGCAGATCTGATTTTATTTACCGATGGTTCCTCTTTTATGAGGTATGGCATATGTTACACTGGAGCTGCCATAGTCTCAGAATTTGCCACTGAATGGTCAGCTTCACTACCTTCTAACATTAGCGCTCAAGGAGCAGAACTCATAGCTCTAAAACAAGCTTGTATAATTGCCAAGGATAAAAAGGCAACAATTTATATGGATTCTAGATATGCTTTTGGCATTTGTCACTCATTCAGGATGCTATGGCTCCAGAGAGGATTTTTAACCTCAGCTGGAAAATCCATAGCTAATGCTGAAATTATTAATGAAGTTCTTTCTGCTCTCAAACTGACTAAAGCCCTAGCTGTAGTTCATTGATCTGCCCATACAGGTGGCTCTGACCCTGTCTCTAGAGGAAATGACCGAGCAGAGGCCGCTGCAAATCTAGCAGCCATAGAAGGACCTGGATTAATTTTAACATTAACAACCACTGATAATTTAAATGTATCACTTTCCTATAATGAAAAGGAAGTGGAAAAATGGAAACAAAATTTTAAAGCAAAACAAATTAATGGATTATGGGTGTCATCTGAAGGAAAACCCCTGCTCCATAGAAGTTTCTATAACCAAATTTGCCAATCTATTCATAAAAATGGTCATTTTGGCACCCAGGGCATCATGGACTCTGTCAAGAGTGTATGGATAGCCCCTGGTATAACTACTAAAGCCTCTAAAGTATGTTCAGCCTGCCCTATCTGCCAGGCATAGAACCAACATGCATATTGTGGAAAAGCCTTTGGGGGATGTCCTCTGGCTTACACACCTTTTGAACATCTACAGATAGATTTCCTAACGATGCCAAAGGCTGGACGTTATAAATTTTGTCTGGCAATTTTAGATCAACTAACCAGATGGCCGGAAGCATTTCCTACGACCCGAGCCACAGCAGATTTTGTTGCAAAGATACTTTTAAAAGAAATCATTCCTCGTTTTGGCCTGCCAGCACGTATTGACTCTGATAGAGGGAGTCATTTTACCGATTCTGTCTTAAACCAAATATATTCTTGCTTGGGGATAACTTCGAAATTCCATGTTCCATATCACCCCCAGAGCTCAGGCCAAGTGGAGAGGATGAATAAAGAACTTAAGACTATGATTGGCAAATTATGCACTGAGACCCATTTAAAATGGCCTGAAATTCTCCCTCTGGCCCTATTTTATCTTAGAAGCAGGCCTAGAGGAGACTTACATATTTCACCATTTGAGATGCTTTTTGGACATCCACCTATACAGGCTAAGCCTTTCTCCCCGGCTTATACATCGCTATTAGGGGGAGATATTACTATTGCTTCCTATATACAGGAGTTACAGTACAAACTACGTGAACTTCATGAATCCGGAGCTGCAGTACAAGCTGGACCATTAGACTTTTCTCTGCATGACCTGAACCCAGGAGATAAAGTTTATATCAAGAATTTCAAGAGAACTGGAGCAACTCATCCTTCATGGGAAGGACCATTCCAAATATTATTAACTACTCCAACATCTATAAAGATTGGAGAAAGAGACTCTTGCATTCACTGCTCACATGTGAAGAAAGCATCTTCTGCTGAGACTGATTGACTCTATCCTATCATATGAATTGTGACTCTATCTTATCGTATGAATTGGAGATAATAATCCATAGACAAATGGATGCTGTTTTTTTTTCAAGAATATATTGAATTACTGATTTTTTCTTATTTTTTCTTATTTCTTTTCTTTTATTTTTGATCAGAATATTTGATTTTTTTCTCATTTTTTGTACTGAAGGCACACATAATTAATATTAATATTATTTTTCCCTGCAGTAATAGAAGTTAATATATATACTCTTGCTATAATATCAATATATGCCTAAAAGCTTTAAACTATGGGAACCTGCCATTTATTGATAAAATATTATAGGACTGTGATTAATGTTTGTGTCTGATCCCAGGAAAAGGAATAAAAACAAGGAGCACAGACTAAACCTGAATAGTGCCAATAGAGCACACAAGAAATATTAAAGTGAGACTCGAGGTTGCGACGCTTAACTTATATTTAAGTCATAGGACTTCCTTGTATCTACACTCTTTTCGAAGTACTCAAACAAGTACAAAAGCTTGACTATCATGCTGGCTCCCTATATCCCTGAGGAAAAAATAAGACAAGGGAATGACATTTCCCCATCAAAATAGAATTCTAATTATTTTCTTCTTATATTATGGCAACTTCCTGTAGTCTTGGCTACAAATGGCTAAGTGAAATACTACTGAATTCTGTCCTACATACTTGTGGGATAGAAATTACTTTAAACTGGACCTATACAAGGTCTATTTTGAATTTTTCTTATGTTTTTGATTATTTTTCTATTCTTTTGATAATTGACACATACACCCCCATAACTGAACATTGCATTCTGAGCTAAACTTGATTTTTTTTTTAAATACTTACTTCAGGGGGGATTGTATTTTAATTTAAAATCTAAGAATTTTTTTTGTTTGAGATTTTATTTTTATAAAAATCCAAGAATTTTGTTTAAGATTTTACTTTTATAAAAAAAAATTTCAAAGATTTTGATTCTGTTTGAGAAAAGATCTTCAAGAAAGAAGCTTGAAACTTTTATATCCAGAGAATGAACTGTTGCAGAAAGATGCTGAAAACCTACACTTCATCAAGAAGACCAAGAATGAACTTTGGATGTGATTGATTGGACTGAACTTTTGATTGAACATTTATTGTAACTGTACACATTTATGCCAAAAGGGACTGCCCCTAATTTGGCTTTCTGTCAATGCGCCTAGCAAACATTGGTTTTGTTTCTTTTCTTTTCTATTTCCTCTCTCACTATTCTAATTTCTCTTAGAAAATTGAATATTGTGTATATCTTTAGTTAGAAGTGAATTTAGAACTACAAAATGATTATGTTAAATGATCAATGGGGAGACTAGTCTCCCAATGATCATCAGGGGGGATTGTAAACCTTAAAATTTCTTAGACTTATAAATGTTGGAAATTTCACCATTGGGAAATTTCATACTTGGAAAATTTCTTACTGATAGTGTATTGGAATGTGAACCCCATTGGCATGGGAGGTTCCTTCTCCTCCCTTCTTAAGATTACTTTAGGACAGAAACCTTTTGCTGAACAATGGAAAGGGCTTTGACCTATGCTTAAGCACAGAACAGGAATTTCTTTGAGTCATGATTGATTTTAGAATTGATACAATAGAGATACTTGGAATGACAGAATCAGGTCTTGGAAAATACAATTTCCACCCCACTCAGTCCTAACAGGATTTAGGAAGGGCTGCAGCATAGATCAAAATTTAATTATTTGAGAATATGACCTCCAACAGACATGTGCAAAGCCCAGACCTCTGGGCGGTCCTGGGTTAAGCTAGAGCCTCCATTGGCACAGGGAAATTGATGGACAGTGATTGGTAGATGTGAGGACTGAGGGGAGGGAACATGGATGGTTCCTTAAAGATAGAGGGGTCTGAAGACTCAGGGGGGTTGGTTGAGGAGTTTGTCTGAGTGGTTGGAGTGTGCTCTGAGAAGCTTGCTCTGAAGGAAGCTGAAGGTGGGGGCCTTTGAGACTGTTTCTCCATTTTGGTCACGTGAGTAATAGGGACTGATCTCTTTTCTTTGCCCCAGCTATCTAAGGGCTTGGGCCTTTTGGCCCAGCCTAAACAGAGGGGGTATTTAAGCCCTATTCCCTTCTCTCCCCTTTCTCTCTCTCTCTCTCTCTTTCTCTCTCTCTCTCTCTCTCTCTCTCTCTCTCTCTCTCTCTCTCATTCCTTTCTTCCTCCTGTTTGTAATTAAACTCTATAAAAGGCTGATGGCTGACTTGAGTTTTCATTTAAGAATTACATAGCTGAATTCCTTGGCGAACTTAAATTAATATATATCAGTCTTTTAAAGTGATTTCCTTGTCGCACTCTACTTCCCCAGAATGCATTGTAATCTCAATGAATTCTAATCTGGGCCAAGAGCAAATGATTATTTAAAGGGTCTCCGCCTTAGGCAGGGTCTCTTCTCTTTCCTGTTGCTGCTTCCAAGCAGATGAGTTTCTTTTCATAATGTAGGAGAGGTTGTCTATGCCTCTCTGTGCCTAGTCATGTGCTTTCTTACTTGTATTTTCTTAAATTCTCAGCCTTTAATAAAACTCTAAAAATACAGTACTCTTTGCAGAGAGAAACTAATTTCTACCTGAATTCGTTTCCCTATTTTTAATCTTTAAAAATCTCTTCATCATCTGCCAAAAAATATAAAGATTAAAATTAATATCCAGTAATCCAGGCATTCTATTTCATAATATTTATTAAATATTGATCTTGAAGTATAAGGAATTAAGGCTAACAAAAACCAAGAACTGCTCCTACCTCCTCCACCATGGATCCAAGAGACTGGTGGGTAGAAACAGGAACTCAAAACTCCCTCCATGTAAGGAGACACACAAACAGAAAAAAGAAAAGGGTATTGAGGGAAATGTAGTCTCTAAGGTCCAAGATTCTAAATCAATACACTGGTCACTTAAGAGATGGGAGGTAGTGAAGTCAGTACACAAAGGAAAGGATATTCATCATTTTTTTTTGTTTTTGTTTTTCTGGATCATCTGTTACCTGGGTAAACTTCTTTCTCTTAATTTTGTAACAAACATCTCCTATGGTACATAAGTTTCTCTGCCTCATCATTAGTGTATATAAGAATGACATATGTTTCTTCCTTAAATTTTGCTTAATCACCAATGAATAAAATTCTTTGATCTTCCAGTCAGTTCTGTGGTGACTGATCCCACAGAATTTTAGTTCATAGTAAATATTCTGTATAATTGTATTTTAAATATGCTGATGCAAAGTCTAGGCTTTCTGTACCCAGATACGTGAACTTATTTTATGAATTCTACCAGGCTAAGATGATTCCATACACCTCCAGATTCCCAACATGTCCACCAAAGCAACCAGTTACTCTAGCCTGTAGGAATAAGACATAGAATACAATTTTCACTAATGGGTTCTCTACCTGTTAAGAAATAAATGTATCCTTCTTGCAACTGTGTGTATAATTATTCATGTGTAAATATAACATATTTTGGTCAGCATGCATTTGTTGTTAGAAGTTAAAACAAAATTGATCAATGAGATACTGTATATAAGCATCATAGTATTGGTAGTGTATAATTGAAAATGTATTACCCTAAAAAATAGCTATATTTCGCAGGAGTCCATCGACTTCCTGTAATTATGTACTTCCTGTAGATATGGGATAATAGGCAGGGACAGGGAAGGTCCCAGCTCTTTACTTCCTGTCCTGATTTTGGTGGGGAAAGGGCTGATCAGCCATGGGCACATGGTCTTCATTTTATATCTTCTTTATTCCTTGATTTCTAATGGTCATTAATAAATCTCTTAAAATATAACATTTCTATTATTAGTGATTATAATTGAATTTTTGGAGTTGGCAAACAAAAGGGACAATAAAGTCTCTCATTTTTTTAAACCCTTACCTTCTGTCTTGAAGCCAATACATATTATTGGCAGAAGGCAGAAGAGTGGTAAGGGCTAGGCAATGGGGGTCAAGTGACTTGCCCAGGATCACACAGCTGGGAAGTGTCTGAGGCCAGATTTGAACATAGAACCTCCCATCTCTAGGCCTGACTCTCAATCCACTGAGTTGCCCCTCTTTCATTTTTTTAAAGATAACCTAGATAATTTTTTTTAAAATTCACATTACTCCTGCAAAGGCTTTTTACCCTCCCTAACCACCCCCACAAACTCCAAATCTCTTTGGAACTGTTGCTAAATTTTTTCCTACTTTTTGCCTGGTTGCTTGCTGGCTCTACTGGTCTGGCTATTTTTAGTCAGGGGCTCTTGGTGAAGAAGAGTTAGAACACTACTCTTGCCCATCTGCCTGAGTCCTTCATTCCTTGTTCCTCCTTCATTCCTTGTTCCTTGCTGATGATCCTGGCTTTGCTGATACTACTTCCTCCAGTCCCTGACCACAATCACTTATCTGACCCCCATTCCCAGTCCCTCCGTGGCTCTGCTCATAAAATTGGCCTTCTGAACAGACCCTGACCCCTACTGCTGTTACTGATTGTTGCCACCAAGAACCTAGGAGTCAGGGCAGATGGTAAAAAACTGGGGTGTTCTTTCCTTAGGCAACAATTAGCCTCCCCCTGGCAGGGTACTTGGGGAGGTTGGGGGGATGAGGAGAAGGATGAGACTCATCCGAACAGGAATGTGATTATAAGCATGGCATCTTCTATGAAAGAGCAGTGTTTTGCCTATTTCAATCAGCTTCTACCATTCATGAGTGCAGTGATCCTTTTACTTATATTACCTGGGATTCAGGGGAGAAGTTTATCTCCCTGCAACTTTTTGCCATTTGGGACTGCCCAGTTTGAGATTTCTAAAACCCATGTTCTCCCTGTACTGATAAAAGGAATCTCAAGGGATAAAAAAGGAACTTTAAAGAGACTGGAGGTGAAATTTTTAAGGCCTTTTCAGACTCCAATGTTTTATAAAATCCTCTTTATTTTACTGTATTTTTATGACTGTTTTCTTTAATATTTAATTTTGTTTTAAGTTCCTATATTAATGTATTCTATACTATTTTGTTAAACTGCATCATTTTTACTACTGTGTCTTAACTATTAGATATATTCTGTTACCTTTCATCTAGGGCTACTGAAGAAAATATTGTAAAAGCCCATAAACAGTTTTTCCCCCATTTTTCATTTCTTAATTGTCACATTGATATTGGATACACTCAACCTGGCTAACAACCTTTAGAGAATTTAATAAGCTAAGAATTTAATGGTGATTTTAAGGGGTCTTCAGAAATAATTTTAATTAACTAGTGGTTTCTGAATGGATTAACTTTTTCATACTTATATTTTAAAGAATACTGTATTGAAGTTAGAGAAAGAAAGAAATGTTCCTATCAAAGTGTTTATATGAATAAGGAAACCAAAAAGAGAGATCCTGAAAAATCTCTTCAAGTTAGTTTACTTCACCAGAAAAATGTAGATTTCTTGGTGATGTTCTAGACACAAATAAGTTTTACTTTGTTTAAAAATATATTTGCCAAGGTTGAAAGATTTGCTTTATCTGTAAAAATTATAACAAATATCCATCAGTTCATAGGTTTTTTTTGTTATACAGCAATTTATTTGAAATATGATAGTGGGGTTTATTTGCTATTGTCATTAAATGGGCTAATGTGTATTTGGGGTTTTCTGGCACTTCTTTGAATGCACATTATCTACTGTATTACTGTTTTATTCTGAAATTCATTTGTACTCACACAGTGGTTAAGTTAAAAAGGAAATGCATCTCATGTTTTGGGTGCAAAATCTTTGTACTCTACATTTCCTTAGCTGACACAGTGTATTAATGATTGTAAGCTACATATTTTTGAATTTTAAAACACTTTTATTATTGTTTTTCTTGCATGTGCAATACATTATTTCAGTTTTATTTTTTCTCTCCTTTTACTATTTGAAGCACATGCCAACAGTATATAGAAGATTTTTCTTTTACTTTTTTTTAATTAGGAGTAATATAAGTTTTAAATATATTTTCTATAATATGAATGTTTACCCAAAACCTTTAGTGTATAGAAACCTGCCATTTATTAAAAATAATTATGGGACTTTGCTTAATGATCCTGTCTGATTCCAGGACAAGAGAATACAAAGACTCCTTGCACAGTGCCATAGAAACACAAAGCTAAACTGCATATGCCAATTGAGCATAAAGTCAAAGAGACCAACCAATCCAAAAGGGATTGATGTAATTTTGAGGCAAGACAAGAGGACTTGAGCTTGTTTGGGGTGTGAGGTTGAGGCTGTTTGACATATATCAGAGGCAGGTGTTCCTTTTCCTACATTCTACCAAGTATCTCAAATTTGGCTCCTACCTGGTTTTTATAATCTAGTCTCTATTCTGTCTTTCATAGTGTGGTAACTTCCTATAGACTTGGCTGCAAATTTGCAAGTAAATTAGTACTGTGGTTTGTCCTACAGATTTGTGGGATAGAAATTACTTTGATTGGATCCTAATATAAGGATGTATTATCAATTTATTCTTGTTTATTCAAATTGGTATATACATAAATTTTTGCTATTTCATTCTGATTTTGAACTTTTTCTTTCTCCCAAAAATTTTTAATTTTTCTTCCATTTGTTTTTCTTTTATGTTCATCTTTTTTTCTTTTAATAAGTGATTCATATACCTCATAACTCAGTCATGTATCCCTAAGTGATCCCTGTTTTTCAACATCTTCTTCAGGGGGGAATGTATTATTTTAAATTGCAAAGTTTAAATTATTTTTTGAGAGAAATTTTAGGTTAAGAAACATGATACCTCTCCAAATCCAGAAAGTGAACTGTTTAGAAAAGGCACCATGAAAATGCCTGCACAGACCACACATTTCACCAGAAGATCCAGAGTGAACTTTGGGATATGGTGATTTGAATTGTGTGGGATTGAATCTATTTGTTTTGTATGTATCCTCTTATGCAAAAGGACATTGCCTCCTAACTGCGTTTCTGTAAATGCACTTAGCAATAATTGATTTTGTTCTCTTTTCCTTTTTTCCCCAAATTATGGTGATTTCAAAGTTGCTTATGTTTACAAGATCTATTGGAGATATCAGTCTTCCTTTGTTCCTTGGGGGGGATATGTAATTGAAAATCTGTTACCCTAAAAAATCCCCTACATTTCCTAGGAGCCCACTGACTTCCTGTCATTATGTTCTACCTTTGGATAAAGGACATTAGGTGGGGATGTGGAAGGTCCCAGCTCTTTACTTATTGTCCTAAGCTTGATCATGATAAGGGGGGTTGTTTGAACTGGCTGATCAGCCATGGACACATGGTCTATATTTTGTATATTCTTTATTCTTTGATTTCTAATTATTATTAATAAATCTCTTAAAATATAGTATTTCTATTATTAGAAATTATAATTAATTTTTTACAATAGTATTGTGATACAGCACAGAATAAACACCCTAAATTTGAGTTTAGTTAGTGGAACTCTCCTACAACAAAGAGTTATATGCTAAAAAATGTGTATAAAGAAGAACATCAATATTTCCCCCAAGATCATTATATTAGAATTGGAGTAAATTTGATTATTTAAGAGAATGCCATGGTTTTTACACAGAATGTCATATAATCAAATAAAATAGACAAAAATAGGGAGCAAGTTGTCATATTGAAGTCTCAGATCATTGCAATGTCACACAAAGATAGATTATTTATCATAGAATAATATATTTTGTATTTTAGTATATGGTTTGGATTTGGGGTTTTATAAGATTATTCCCTTCCAAATATGTATACTATGGAAATATATTTTGAGGAATAATATATGTATGACCCAGATTGAATTGTTTCTCAACTCTAGGAGTAAGAAGGGGAAAAGAGAGGGAGAGGTCATGAATAATATAATTTGGAAAACAAATGAAAATTTGTTAGTAAAATAAAATAAGGATAATACAAAAACAAGTGTTGAGAGTAGCCTGTGCCAAATTCTAGGTTGCAAGAGGATGGTTACCTTCCAAGAAAGAAGCGGGTATGCTAGAAGTTCTGATAGATCTTTTGCCTCAGTCTGAAGCATTTGGTGGAGAGTATGAGCCAATAAATAAACTCCATTGTAGATATTAGAACTCAGTTCCATTGTGGTTTTGTCAAAAAAAATAGGAGGTACATCTGCAAAGGTCAAACTTTCATCGCATTGTCGATAAGTCATATTTAAATTCTTTCTTTCTGAAAGTAAACAATTAAGGGCCAACTCCCAGTAAGACTTTAGGAAAATGTCCTCAGGGTTGGCACGGGGATGCACACTTTTTAGGAAATCTGTGAAACCAGGAATCTCCCTCTTGTATTGTGAAAATATTAATGTACCATGAAAATTGCTCATCATTTCATCAGTAGAATATGCAGAATAATCCCAGGAAGCACTGATGATGAACATCTTCCCATAAAATGCAAAGATCATCAATAATTCAGAAAAAATTTTAAGGGAGTCTGTATTTCCATAGATGAAAATCACATTGGATGAGGACACAAGGATCCTAGACAAGAATTTAATATCTTCATCTTGTTGTTTAAATTTTTCAGAAACTTGTTCTATAAAAGCCAGACATAAACCATTCCAGGCCATTTCCTCTTTTAGATGCCTGAAGAATTGTTCCCCTGTCAGGTCATCTGAAATTATCAGCCCCACCCAAGTCCAACCAAAATGTAGCATCAGTTGAACTGCTGCCAGGTGCAGAGTGGATTCCCTGCTGCCCAGCTGATAGACATATGGATACAGGACCTCATCAGAGAGGAGAAGATCAAATGAGCCATAGCTGAGCTACATGAATATAAAGAAGAAATAAATGAAGTGCTGATATAGAAGCAATATCTGAATTCTTTAAATTTCATCTCAAGCAAATATCAAAGCCTCATACATCGAAGGTATTGATAAATTATCTTTAATATAATTGGATAGATCTTGGCTAGAATAGATTTAACAGAAGGCAATTCTCTAGGTGGATTCAAGATTTGGATCACAAAATGACAGAATTAAGAAGTGAGACATTTTGAAAGAAACTCCTAATCTCTACTGTATAAAAGATCATTTTACTTGTATCTCCTCAAACAATTATCTCTGTTTGAAACTTTGTAATGAGGTAATATCATCTTCCACTAAAAACACTATTCTACTTTTATACAACTCTTCCTATTAGTCCCTTTTTTCTTACATTCATCATTTTCAAAATCAGTTTCTTTGGAACATCTGCTCATTGCTCCAAATTCTTTTATCGTGATGCAAACAGAACAGACTCTAAGTATATTGAATGAACTCATGAGTTTAATAGCATAGATATATGTCCTCTTAATTGATCTCATCACTTTTTAACCTTATACAACAACCATCCTTTATCCAGCCTTTCTGCGTCAAGCATTTTATTCATGTCAAGGTAAGAAGGAAAATTTGATGGATGAAGAGTTTTTAATCACTGGACCACAAAAGTTCCAAATCAAGTGTATATAAGATGTATATAAGAATAATTTGGGCAACCCTGAATAAGACAGCCTTGACAGGAGTTGCTAATCCTCCCCCTGAAAACCCAATACCTTTTTGATGTCTATCAACACTCATTTGTAGCTACTAGGAGCTCTAACATGCAACGTGACCACATACTAGTAAAACTTTATTGGCAGACAGTCTAAACCTGGTGTAGGGTATGTGTCCAGCCTCAAAGCATAGACTCAGTTAGGAATGAAAATCTACTGCATCAAAATTGGATGATGAGAACAATTGGTTCCAAAGGCCATGAAGGCAGCTAATGCAGTAGCTATTGTTCAAAGGTGGTACAAAAGTAATTTATGGGTATAACATGATTAGTGTACCCTTTTATGACCCAACAGAATAATAAAAACTACATAAAATAATGAGGATACTTTTATGTTTTAGTAATTATATTTTCCATATTAGTGATTTTTGGTATTATGGATATCACATGACACTGTATACTCAATTTGGTTTGAATGCAATTGTACAGAATCCTAATTGAGAAATTAGTCATTTATTTGACTGACACTAACTTCAAAGGAATGTTGATATTCACAATTGCTATTCAAAGGAACTTGCTAAAAAAATTGGATGATGGATCACCATCATCATGATCTTTGAAGAATGAAAACTGTGAAACTACCAAAGGGCAATGTAAAGAAAGAATGACATTATGAGTAAGTTGTGACAGGGAAACATCAGGGAATTTGCTGAAATATGTAATTTCTTACTTTCCTAATGCAAATACCCATCTTCCTTGCCTATGGAGGGATGCATTTGGACAACCAAGTAAATGGAGACCAGCCTTTGCACTTAATCAGCTCTTGATTCTGCTTCATTGTCATGATGATGACTCTATATCCAGAACACCCAGGGTTTTTTTTTTCTTCTTCATCATAATGTTCTCTGAGCATCCAATTAGAAAATGCATATGAGGCACTTGCTATTTAGTCCCCAGAAATAAATTAACTTGAAGAGATAAAAAATTTGTGTCTAAAGAATACATCAGATATTTAACAAATCAGGCCCAGATTAAAGAAGAGACCAAACTCTCAGCTGAAATTTTAAAATCACTGTAAAAACAGAATTAGATAATAATTATTAAAACAGAGCATAAGTGATGGACAAATGCTTCATATATGTAGGATAAATGTACAAATTAATTTCACAATATATAGAAGCATAGTCTTTACCCTGGCAAATTTCTGTTTTGAAACTGGAAAAGAAATGAACTCTCCAAATTCTTCAGAATTTGTCTCCCAAATAAAAAGGTGAACTGAGACGATAGGACTACTTTTTGGGAAAATTTGATTCAAAATCATCGCTCGAAATGATGTATCACCTCAATTAAAGAACAGAATTAGTACATTCATGGAAGGGACATTTTTTTCTACTTTTTCTATTTCTTATTTCAAATCTGTGCCTAGGGCTTCTTGATGAATGTGAATTGACTCCCTGGTGCCAGTACAGATTATATAAAGAATTGTGTATTATAAACTCATAGAGCATATGGGTTGAAATTGGGCAATAGTATTACCTCACTTACCTGTGGGACTTTATATAGTCCTAACAAAGTGGCCATGGCCATGGACAGTGTAGATGACATCCCTCCAATGACAACCATTGATTTGTGCTGCCCGTCACAGCTATAGTTAGGGATCGTTGGCCCCTTCCCTGACAACCACATCAATGAGTTCTCCACAGCCAATCGACTTTCATGGAAGTTATTGAGCAGCTGGTATCCCAGAGATATGTTGGGCAGCAAATGGGGGTCCTTGTTGATCTCATCCACAGCAAATTGGACAGTGAGAAAATGTTGGTAATGTTTGAGCATGTAACTAATGTGACAAGGAAAAAGTAAGAATTAGGCACAACTTGGCAGGCACAGGAATGGCAAAGCATCACGATGGATAAAATATGCGTCATTAGCTGAATGTTTCAAAGACTATATAGAAACCATGACTGATCCTTATAGGGCTGTCATTGAGTGAAGGAAAAAATATGTAAGTGGAAAATTTACAATATATTGGTTGAAATTATGAGTGTGCAAGTAAGTGTATACACCTCTTCATGAGACACTGAAATCAATGAATAAATGAGAGACAGCTGTGAGAATAGTGTATTTGGAATGGAGTGGGGGGATTAGGAAATAAACCTTAAGGCTTTTGTTTTCAGCATGTAGTAAAGCAATGATCACAACTGAAGTTTAGGACAATAATGAGATATTGGAAGTTTGTAAAGCCTAGAATAAGATTTAGAATAGCTATTGTGGAAAAAAGAAAAAGAAATCACCCATAGCATTATACAGCAGTACATTTGTAATTTTGTAGTGAAATCAGTCTGCAACTATTTGTGATATTCTCATTTTTATTTAAAGAAGCTGAGTAGGAGGAAAAGCAATAATTGCTAATAATAATCTGGGGTAGGTGTTTGACAATACTTAAATGAGTGATTGTTGTTATTTGAGATGCCATGCTGTCATAAATTCCACAGTGGAAAGGAATAACCACTTGTCCTCTTCTCTGATTTTTTTCGTCATATATTATTGACATATTTATTTGTAATATACCTTTCCTGTGCCAAACACCATTTTTGGAGCCAGAATTTTAAATATAAACTTTAAATTCTTATTCATATTTCTCTATATATTTGATTTATAGGAAATAATTTATATACTTATACCACACACACACACACTCACACACACATATACATGCAATAAATGTACAAATTAAATAAACAAAAAAGTTAACAAAGAAATTTCAGGAATTTAGTTAAAAGAACTTGAAGACTCAAAATAAAATCCTCATTGTAAGTAGTACACATGATCAGCTTTAATGGAAGAAAAAGTATTTTGATAGAAAGAGTAATCATGAGAGCATCATTTAGACATAGGTAACAGACTGTGTTGAAATAGCATGAAAGAGCTGTGATTTCATGGGTGAAGGAAAGCAAGAAAATCAATTTTGACTCATTGTCTAAAACTTGAAAAGGAGTGTTCTGCAATAAATCATTAAAGGAAAAGTTGTTTTGAGTCATAGCCTGAAAAGCTCTAAAACTGCAATAGATGAGCTCTAATTTGGTACTGTTGGCCATAATTAGCCATTGATGTTCCTTTCTACCTGGAGCCAAGGAATAGTAGTCGTCTCTCGGTAACCGAGGATGACAATTGTCTTTGTATATTTTTGTGCACAAAGACACTTATGTGTGAAGATTTAAGTGGAAAAGTTGATGCACAGAGACAGCCCCACTCTCTCGTTGTTGGAAGCCTGGGTCCAGTGGTACGATAAGTCATTACACCTGGAGACTTCCTCAGCTGCATTGGATGGCCATGTTGTCTTTTGTGCTCCAACACGCCCTAAGCACTCCACAGTGCTTTGCTGCGTCGCCATCTCAACCGTTGAACCTTCTTGTTCGTTTCTTCCGCCTGTTCGGCCAAAACAGTCTTCACATGCAGGGTGAGCAAAGCCCTAGTTCACCAGGGGTCCACGATGACCTGATGGCTACCCTCACAAGGTTTATCCGGCCTGTCAAAGCCGTTGCCCGGAGTGTGGCCGCTGCCACAAGCTAACAGCTTCTGGGAGCCACAAGTGAGAGCTAGGCATCAGTTGAGGATCAGAGGCTGGAGAGCTGCCCTTGGAGGGCACGACAAGGCCTCCATACCAAAGATACTACTCCTCCCTGAGCACCCCATACACCCCAGCCAAGGAATAATATTGGCACAAACACTCCTGTCATCAAACATTATTCCAGGAGCTTTGTGAAGACCCAACCATTCCTACCAAAAACTAATCTTTCCAAGATACATCAGGTCTTGTGCTTTCTTTCAATGTTCAAGACACCAGTATATCTAAAAGGAATTCCTTCAATATTTACATCACTTAAACCATTAGGAGGTCATTCTTTCTAAAAACCCTAATTTCTCTGTTGGCAAATTTAAACCAGCTCTCATATTTATTGACTTGATTCAAGAAAATTTAAAAAATGAAGTGAGTTGTCCAAATCACCCATCATTGGTACATGATAACAGTTACACATTTCCCCTAGGTTTCCACATCCTCTTCAACCTTCTGTTGAATTTTGTATGATGCTGAATATAACATAATCCACTAATAGTGGTCGGAGTAGAATTTTATACTAAGAGACCCTCACATTCTTTGTACTATAAGAAAATTCTTCTCTTCCAATTGTTTCATTTTTACTAAATTTATCCAATACATTTTCTCATTGTTACCACGTCAGTTGTTTTATTTTGGTGTTGTTGATTTTAGTGGCAAAGTAAAGACTGTATATAACACAGCCAAGTATCTCCTTACTTGATTCCTTTGCCATCACACTTCTTCCAAGACTGTTTTTTGACCTAAGTTTACATTCATTCTTTTATTAAAATTTTCTAGCTCTGTTTCTTTGGAAAATAGGATGGATTGCACTCTTGTAATTCACCAAGCCCTTAGAAAAGGTGGAACATAAATTACTGCATTTGGGGGATATATTGATTGAAAAAACTGGGGCCCTCCCCATTATATTCAGAATTGTCAGTAACTAACATTGAAGATGTTTAAAAAGAGAATCTTGACAGTTATTAGTTGGGAGAAATACTTTAGTCATAACAAAACCTAATTAGATTGCTAAAATACTTTATCCTCAGAGCTGTAAGTTCATAATAAAGACAAGATGAAGGAATTCTGGCAAAAAAGAAGACAATTATCAACTCATAGGAGGATTAAAAGGAGTACAACTTTGAAGGAAGACTATGAGGAGCCATAATATCTTGTCATCTGTAAAGGAAAAGAATTACATAAGAGTAAGGAAAATAGTTATGAGTGATTTTCCATGCCCATGGCTTAGCAAAACTCCACCTGCTGACTAGATATTACATGTGAGAGGAATAAGAAATAGTATGTATTTCACACAACTCAGGTTGGATATATCCTAGAAAAGAACATAATGCAATTTTCTTGGAGGACATTGTACTAACCATTTATTGGTGATTCTAAAATCAGATTAAATCACTATCTTCAGAAGGTTGAAAAAGTGTCAAAAAGAAAAATAGAGAAATCAGAGTAAAAAGATTGGGGTTAATAAAAAGAAGTAAGGGGGTTTTACATACTTAATCTCTAAAGGTTCCAAAAGGGCAATCTTATTCAAAAGGGGAATTATTGACACACAGAATAATCTCAAATATAGCTAATTTTGCCATGTTCTTAATTGAAAAATTATCCAGGCATCTAAATACATGGCCCTTTTGGACATTTAAAACTTAATATTGTTTGGTATTTTATTCATATTGCGCTATTATATTATAATGATAAAACCCCAATAAGAAATTACTTTCACCAAGTTGTCTTAAACCCCATTAAAGCTTATAGGGAAAGAAAAACATTTTGTAAATTTCTACTGCTAAATCTCTTTCAGACAGGTAAGACATGAAGCTTTTGGTTGGATAAAACTTTAGAGTGATTGTAGATTTCTGAGTTAATTCTCTTTCCTGGTGACTTAGTAAGTCAATTGTAGTTTCTTCTTCCAATTTGTTACATCATATTCAGAGACTGCCCCTGGCAAACTTATCCAATCAGAGGATAAGAAATTGATTCCAAAAACTTCCTCACCAATATGTGTCTGATAAGAAGTCTGTCTCTCCATGTTTGAGACTCGTAGCCTTTTCTCAAATAAGGGTATTCTTGGGGAACCTAATTGTGCCACTTCAATCCCAATATTCAGTGTTTTCCTTCCCTGATTTGTCTACCGAATCATTTCCTTTGATGAGTATCTTCCAACCTTGGTGATAAATTCCTCATGATCTGTGTTGCCACATAGTATGTATATATACTTTCAGTCTGTTTGCTCCACAATATACATTGTAAAAGCCTATGATTTTACCAACTTCCTGACTACCATTTTCCTCCTAACATTCAAAGCCAAATCTTTTCTTTACCGAAAGCTGTGAGGCCAGGTGAAACACAATTCTGCCCACAAGACCAGTCAGTCAGGAATGAGAATGAAGACATTTCAGCAATGAGAAAAATAACACAGAAATATCAACTTACGGTATTTCTACAGCAAACGATACTGGAGGGTATATGAAAGACTTCTTATCAATCTGTAATTCAGGGTTCGAAGATAAGGACAGGAAGGTCCCTATAAGGATGTCTCCTTCCTTTGTATACATAGAGCTGAAATCTCTTTTTAAGTGACAAAGACACTCCCTCATTTGATATTTAGAAAAAGAAAACTGAAAAATCAGGATCACAAATAATCTAGAGAAAAATAGCCCCCATTTCCTAAAACCCATGGCCAAACTGCAAAATCTATTTAGTATTATAGAAAAGAGAAATATAATAGGATTGGGCATCTTTTGTCAAGAATCTACAGACACATTCTCTGTTTCTAAAGATTTTGATTTTCTAATAATCTTTTAAACTGTTCTTTTTTGAACAGTTCCTCATATTTGGGAAATCCTAATAGGAGACATGACACAGGCTTCTGTTGAAGATAAAGGAAATAGATACCCGAATTGGCTATATTTATGAGACATTTTTTGCCTTCTGGATATTTTTCACCGTGTTCCCCATGGATAGGGAATGAAAATGGCCTCATCTTTATGCCTCTGGAGTGTTAGTCAAAAAACATGTTGACCAGAGTCTGAAAGTGAGAGCATCTGGGGACCGTCCTGGCCTGCAGCTCCCCACCTGCATCCTACTTCCAGAGGTAAAAACTCAAGTGACAAAATAAGTTTGGCCACCTGCTTCCCTGTTTCAATCTCTGCTGTATTAGCAGCTTCCCTGGGGTTTGAGAGGTCAAAAGTGCTGTTGGCTGAAGGACTTCTGGAGTGATACTTCCACTCACCAAACTAATTCACTGCAATGACACGATATTTCCAGATATTACATCAGGCAGATTCCAGCTTTATATGAAGTGCCAGAAAGTGTCAGTGATAGTTTCCATGACAAGGCCCGACAGCTCCTAGATGGTGTTGAATCTAGCTGTGATAACACACACTTAGTGAATCCTGAATGAATGTATACATAATAGTAACAAAAAGAATTTCAACAGTGGATGATACTCTTACCATGAATTTTCCTTCCATAGATTTTGATCAAAACCCAGGTATGTCCATTCTGGAAGACTCTTTTCTTAATCTTCCCATCAGTTTCCCTTTGTGGGACCACAACTTATTCTACACGTATACCTAATTTCTCAATACAGGCAAATGTCACCAAAGAATATGTTATCACTTTATTTATTTGATACAGATGTCATGTGATTCAGTCTACTTATGTTTTTCATCCGCAAATAAGGAATGATGATGTCTACACTAGTTTCCTTTATATAACCTTTATTATGGGGTGTATGGGGTGTTCAGGGAGGGGTAGTATCTCTGGTATGGAGGGCTTGTCGTGCCCTCCTAGGGCAGCTCTCCAGCCTCTGACCCCCACCTGGCACCCAGCTCTCACTTGTGGCTGCCAGTAGCTGCTAGCATGCGGCAGCGGCCACACTCCGGGCAACGGCTTCGACAGGCCAGCTAAATCTTGTAAGGGTAGCCATCGGGTCATCGACCCCTGGTGAACCAGGGCTTTGCTCACCCAGCTTGTGAAGACTGCTTCGGTGGAACAGGTGGAAGAAACCAACAAGAAGGTTCAACGGCTGAGATGGCGATGCAGCAAAGCACTGTGGAGTGCTCAGGGAGTGTTGGAGCACAAAGAACAACACAGCCATCCAATGCAGCTGAGTAAGTCTCCAGATGTAACGACCTTTCCTGCCACTGGACCCAGGCTTCCAATGCCAAGAGAGTGGGACTGTCTCTGTGCATCGACTTTTCCACTTAAATTTCCTTCACGCACAAGTGTCTTTGTGCACACTCATCTATACACCATAGATGAAAATGCACAAAGACAATCATCATCCTCGGTTACCGAGAGACTACTACTTCTATAGCAAATAACAGTTTGATAATACCTATTAAAATTATTTATTTTTAAAATATTTCTCTTTTCATTAAATAATTATAGTTTTCTTTGTAATGTTCTATCAATTCATTGCTGTGACCCCTCTTGAATTAATTACTTAAGAACAACTTCATTCTCAGCACATGATTACCTACAGCTACACTGGACCATGGCCAACCATTTTATTCACAATGTCTAGAACAGTGCTTTACATGTAATAGGTGATGAATAAATGCTGGCTGACTTCTTGCTATCAAAACCATGTTTAGAAGAAAACAAAATACCTTGACTGTAATCTGTAGTAGAGTATGGCTAAAGATAAGTTCTTGAGTTCAGGTATGGACATATTAACAAAATTAGGTCTTCTATGAGATTTTTAGAGGATTTGGGTTACTTTCTTTTACATTTTAAAGCAAAGAAGATATTCTTTTCAAGAGTTAAAGCTGAGAAGCTGTGAAAGGAAATTTGTTGTCCTTTTTGATCTCTTTGAGTTCACTCTTATGCAAAGGAATTCTTTATTTTCATGGTCTAGTTGGAGTTAAACTTTTGGTTAACAATAACTGAAGTATCCCTTCTTAGTACCTTACAAGATTGTGTGGACAGGCTTAACTCTCCTCTGTCTACCATTTGATTGAATCAAATAAGCTTGAATTAGATGGGAAGCCAGTAAGATACTGGAGAGCTCCACTTTTTTCACTATCTCAAATGGTCAGAATCTTTTGAGTTCATACATGAGAGTTTACACACTCAGAAATGTGTGAATTCTAGGAGAAGAGTTAACACCTATAGAGGTGTTAGGTCAATCCCACAGACATTGCCTCTGAGCAGTGCTAGACATTTTGAAAACATTTATTGGCCCCTGTGAAGAGGAGACAGGAGACCACAATAAAATCCACAAAATACTTTGGCTGAGGCAGTCTGGGCAAGTTGAGTCTTATGGAGAGTTCCTCTTGGAGATAGTCTTAAGGGGAACTTTACTGGAGCCAGCATTGTAAATTGTGGTTTCAACATAGATTCTGACTCCTGGACTACTTCATTGGGTAAATAAACAGAGCTGACTCTTTTCCTAGTTTCCTAAAGACTAACTTCCATTTTGGAGAAGAAGATATGGAGTACTACACCCCATATCAGAAAAATAAATTGAACAAGCCATCAATGAACCACCTAAGAAAAAATCTCCAGGGCAAGAATGATTCACATGTGAATTCTATCAGACAATTAAAGAACAAGTATTCCCAACACTACATAAACTTTGTGACAAGATCAACAAAGAAGGAGTTCTACCAAATCCTTTAATGGCACAGATATTGTACTGAATTCAAAGCCAGGCCATTCAAAAACAGAGAAAGAAAACTTCACATCAATCTCCTAATGAAGATAGATACAGAATTCTTAAATAGATTACTAGCAAAAAGACTCCAGCAAGTGATTACAAGGATTATTCATTATGATCAGTTGGGATTTATGCCAGGAATGCATGGATGGTGCAATATTAGGAAAACCATCCACATTATTGACCATATTAAGAAGCAAACAAACAAAATCACATGATTATCTCAATAGAAGCAGAAAAACCTAACTTAAGAAATAGAGAAATTTGTATTTGAAGGGATGTCTTATATTAGGGCTCCTATTTGCTGTCTTCACACCCTCACCCTTTTACTCACATCCCTGCTATTCCTTTAAAGTTAAACTGACATTTAAAATGTATTTGTTAAGCACTTGCTAAATGTCAACCAATATACTGGCATTACTGACATTGGCAAATGCATATATCAGTAATGTCAATTTGACTTTAAAGGAACAACACAGGTGTGAGAAAATAGTGTTGGGTGGGGAAATAGCGCAAGTGGCCCCTAATCCACAAAGAGAAAAAATGGGATATGGAAATTTCCTAACACTCAAAACTCTTTTAATTACTTCTTTCTTAGTTTATTCATGCATTCTCAGATCAAAGTCACATTTTATTGGAGAGGGCACTTCCCAACAAGAATGTAGACCTCGGCTCCTCAAGTAGCCAAAAGACCTCGAATTGGGAGTATGATACACTTTTACAAGCATACAAATGGCAGAACAAATTCACATCATTACTTATGAGATTAATAACATAATGGATTTAGGTTATTATGATTTGTTACATTAGTGAATGAACTTGCTCTCTTTAAGGAATGCTTTTGTTAATTTGTTGCTTTCATGCTGAAGCTGGATATCTTAGTCACCAGATTTTTCATTTCAGACTTAAAGATGTCCTGAAATGAGATAAGGCCACCTGAAATTTATAAGGATGTGGGCATAGGATGGGCCTAAGGTCACCTTGGTCTAATATTCAGAATGGCATGTCAATATCATTTAGGTTCCCAGAGATTTCTTGTTTATATCACTTTCTTTCTACTCACACTAGCAAAAATAGTTCATCACCTCCATGTAGTCTATTGCAATCAAATGATGTTTTTCCCTCTTTTAGTTTCCATCTAGTCAAAATAATCAAATTGATTACCTAAAGGCAAATTTACTAAGATCATCCAACTCAATGAACAATGAATGGCTCCCTATTACTTCCAGGATAAAAAAGGACCTCTTTTGGGGACTAGATACTTGTCAACATGGAATTTAGGAATCCCAAACTTGTGGCCTAGTGGGATCTGATGAACCCCAATTTTAGATTTAGCTTGTAGATTGGAGACCCCAAAGCTTATACTTGTTCCGTGTTCCCATGGGAATCTACCCTGAAGGGAAATGATAATCCTGTTTGGGTGAAATAAGCATATGCTAAGGGCCCTCCTAAGTATATAGCAATAGAGATTTCTCTAGGTCTGTTTATACCACCTAAAATTTTCACATTTATGTAAAAAATTCAAGAGATCAAAAAAGCATACTAAGTAAAATATATAATCTTCATCTTTGTTATATTACCTTTAATTTCTACTTTCTATATTTGGGGTGTATGGGGTGATCAGGGAGGAGTAGTATCTCTGGAGTGGAGGGCTTGTTGTGCCCTCCTGGGGCAGCTCTCCAACCTCTGACCCTCACCTTACACCCAGCTCTCACTTGTGGCTCCTAGTAGCTGTTAGCATGTGGCAGCGGCCACACCCCAGGCAACGGCTTTGACAGGCTGGCTAAACCTTATGAGGGTAGCCATCGGGTCGTCGTGGACCCCTGGTGAACTAGGGCTTTGCTCACCCAGCGTATGAAGTCTGCTTCAGCTGAACAGATGGAAGAAACCAATAAGAAGTTTCAACGACTGAGATGGCGACGCAGCAAAGCACTGTGGAGTGCTTAGGGGGTGTTGGAGCACAAAAGACAACAAGGCCATCCAATGCAGCTGAGGAAGTCTCCAGGTGTAACAACTTTTCGTGCCACTGGACGCAGGCTTCCAACACCAAGAGAGTGGGACTATCTCTGTGCACCAACTTTTCCACTTAAATCTCCTTCATCCTGTAATATTTATTGGGAAAAGAAATAGGATTGGAAAAATGGGGAATAAATGGGAGGTTTGTGTAGGGGTAAGGAGGAGTTAAGGGGAGAGAGGGAACACTGTTTGGTGAAACAAAGGTGGGAGATGCCCCCTGCTGAGAGGAAATAGCAGGGGTCAGATAAGGTCTATTTGCCTTGATGACTGAACTGAAGTTCAGCTCCCTCTATGACCAGAAATGATAGTGCACTTATCTGACTGCGAATTCAAATAATATAAAGTTTAAATGACCAGTTGGGATTGGAGTTTTTTCCCTGCTTCAGACCTGAGGCCAGGCCCCAGAGGCTGGCGGAGGGTTTGTCCCACTCCGTCTACTGTATATCAGACCTCTTTTGTTTTTTAGAACCTTAGAAGTAGACAGAAAGCAAACAAGAACAATTCTAACTTTCAGAAGTAAGTGGGCCTGAATCTTCGGGCTGAACCAAGAAGAGGCAGCACACCACACCAGGCTGGGCTAAAACAAGCTCCTCTCTCCTCCAACACCAGGAAGCAAATCTCTCCCCGCAGGCAAGAAGTGCTAGTCACAAGACCCAACTGCCACTCCCAGTTGCCCCTTCCCCCACACAAACTGTTAGTCTAGTTTCCTTTCCACAATCTTCCCCTTTTTTGTTGTGACCTTCCCAGGGTCACATATTTATATTATAGTTACCAATTTACTAAATCTATTCTAAGGATTCTTTACAGAAAGTAAGGGTAAGGGTAATTTTGAGGTTTTACAATAAATTCAGTACAATAAATGTTGAACAAAACTATTACAAGAAATTTGAATCTTAGTGCTAATACTACTTATTCTAAGTTAACTAAAACTAATACATTATTTACAGAAATTATTTACATATAATACTACAATATACATTGTTCCACATCCTGATGTCAAATAGAAATATCTATTGATCTTTCTATTGCCTAAGACCTATGGAACTAACTATATACATATTTACATGTTTCATAAATACAATTTCAGACACTTGTTTATATAAACAAGGTCTCTCAATATGTTAGTATGTGATTTTTTGTTTTGTGTCTAATAGTGTTGTGCTGAATTAATACTTACCAAGTTTCTTCAGATTTCCACTTCTCATGTTGACTGATGGATCTCTTCTTTCTTCCATGTTATGTAGTGATGCATGCTATTTTCCTAATATGTGAAATTACTTTTGTTTTATTATTTCAACACAGTCTTACATATAAGTTCCTTTTTTTCAGGCTGTCCTCTTCTTATATAAATAAATTTACAAAGTTCAAGTCTTAGCTGTGCATTTCAGCTTTTCCTCTTTCTTGTCTCTAGCATCTTTTCTTGATGCTTTTCCTCTGGGCTGGATTAAAATCTTTTCCTCTGGGATGCTTTTCTGCTGGGATGCTTTTCCTCTGGGTTGCTTTTATGTTAATCAGTTTTTGTTTTCATTTCTCAGCACTATCTGTTGTCTAATTATCTTCGATGTCTGTTACAGTGGTGTTGAACTTTTTCTGGTTTCACGTGGGAACAGTGAAACCATGAGTCTTTCCCTGCAACTTTTATAGCTGTTGGAGTAGTAAGCAATACTTCATGTGGTCCAGTCCATCTTATGTCTGTAGCCAATTTTCTATTGAAATTTTTAAGTATACTATGTCTCCTGGTTTGATGTTGTGCAAATTGTAATCCAGGGGTACTGTTTGTTGTATCAAACCCATTTCATGCAATTCTGCTATTCTTGTCTGTAAAGCTTGTATGTATTTTGTTAATTGACAGTCTCCACCTATCATTGCAATGTAAGCTGTTTTACAAGTCCTTCCTTGCCAAACTGCGTGTCCATATCGCATCTCAAATGGAGAGATATACAAATCTCCACTGGGTCGTGTTCTAAGATGGAACAGAAATAATGGCAGAATGTTTGTCCATTTTTGGTGTGTTTCTGCACAAAATTTTCCTATCAATGTTTTAATGTCTTTATTTAATCTCTCCACTTGCCCTGAACTTTGGGGATGATATGGTGTGTGGTATGTCGCTTGTATTCCTAGATTTTTATAAATTTCCTTTACTATTGACTGAGTAAAGTGACTTCCACAGTCTGAGTCCAATTTTGAGGGAATCCCAAATCTAGGTATGATTTCTTTTTTTTTTCTTTTTTTTTTTAAATATATTGTATTTGATCATTTCCAAGCATTATTCGTTAAAGACATAGATCATTTTCTTTTCCTCCCCCCCACCCCCCATAGCCGACGCGTAAGTCCACTGGGCATTAGATGTTTTCTTGATTTGAACCCATTGCTTTGTTGATAGTATTTGCATTAGAGTGTTCATTTAAAGTCTATCCTCTGTCATGTCCCCTCAACCTCTGTATTCAGGCAGTTGCTTTTTCTCGGTGTTTCCACTCCCATAGTTTATCCTTTGCTTATGAATGGTGTTTTTTTTCTCCTGGATCCCTGAAAGTTGTTCAGGGACATTACACCGCCCCTAATGGAGAAGTCCATTACGTTCGATTATACCACAGTGTATTAGTCTCTGTGTACAATGTTCTCCTGGTTCTGCTCCTCTCGCTCTGCATCACTTCCTGGAGGTTGTTCCTGTCTCCATGGAACTTCTCCATATGATTTCTTTTAATAGGATTTTAACCACAAATGCTGCGTTGTTCTTTTTGGAAGGAAAAACTTCTGGCCATCTAGTCAGTCTGTCTATGATGACAAGGCAATACTTAAACCCTTTGTCGTTTGGCATATTGATAAAATCTATCTGTATGTATTCAAATTGGGTATATGCTAAGGGACGACCTCCTAAGCCTTTGGTCTTATAAACTCCCTGATTGAACTAAATACAAATGTTACATTTTTGACAAATCCTTATGGTATATGAGGATATTCCTGGTGCAGTCCAAAATCGTCTCACTGAATCAATCACAGCTTGGGTTCCACAGTGCCCTTGTGCATGTATTGCATTGCACACATGATAAAATAAATTTTTAGGCAGAATGGGCTTGCCTAGTTGCGAAAACCATATTCCTCTTATTTTTTTTGCTCCTAAGTTCTTTATCCATGATTGAATTTCCTGCTCATTATAGGCATCAGTTCGATTGTCCTATTCAACTATTGAGAAATTCAATACATAAAAAGGTCCTTCTCTAGCTCCAAATTTTGCTGTAATGTCAGCTCTATGGTTTCCTAAAGACACATGATCATTAGCTCCTGTGTGTGATCTACAGTGGATTATTGCCACTTCCTTGGGAAGTTGTATAGCCTCAAGAAGTTGCATTATTACTTTGGCATATGCGATCTCTTTACCTGCACTTGTCAAAAATCCTCTATGTTTCCAAATTTCTGCAGTGGCATGAATTACTGAAAATGCATACTGGGAATCTGTGTAAATATTGACCTGTTTATCTTTACCAATTTGCAAAGCATTTAATAAAGCATCTAGCTCTTCCCCTTGAGCGCTCATGTGCTTTGGTAAGGATGCATACCATAATGTCTCTGTTAGTGTTACTACTGCTACTGCAGTATACCTTTCTCCATTAACTATCCTGCTCAAACCATCAGTATACATTTCAATGTCCAGTTGTTCCAGGGGAGTGTCTTTTGAATCATTTCTTGATTTTTCTACTGTTGATATTGTTTCTTGGCAATTATGTATGTGTTCCCCCTTCCAACAGCAAATCTGGAATCAAGGATGCTGGATTCAATGGTTGGCAAAGTCTTAAAGAGATGTTTTCATTGCTTAGTAACACAATTTCGTATTGAGAAAGTCTTTGCTATGTGAAAGCTTGTAAATGGCATTTCTTCAATATGGATTCTAGTTGGTGTGCAGAGTAGACATTAAGTTTTGGTCCTAATACCAAATCAGATGACTTTTGGATCATGGTTGCCGTGGCTGCGATTGCTCTCAAACTGGAAATCATTCCTTTCTCAATTATATCTAGCTGTGTACTATAATATGCCACTGGCCTAAGATTAGGTCCTAAAGTTTGGACTAACACTCCAGAAGCAATGCCTCTTGCTTCATGTACAAAGAGATGGAATTCTTTGTTGTAGTCTGGAATACCTAAGGCTGGTGCTGTTATGATTGCTTCTTTGAGCTGTGCCAAGGGTTGGAGGTGCTCTTTCATTAATTTCAAAGGTTCAGTGACTGTGTTTTTGGTTAAGTCCTTAAGGCATTTTGTTATTTGGCTATAGCCTGGGATCCATTGTCTACAGAAACCTGTCACTCCTAAAAAGGCTCTCAGTTGTTTCTTAGTCTTTGGCACACTGAGCTTCAGTATGTCCTCTACTCTTTTCTTGGAAATCTTTCTCATCCCCTTTTCCAAGACAAATCCTAGGTATTCTACTTTAGGCATGGCCCATTGTAGTTTTGATTTGCAAACTTTGTGAATTTTCTCATATAGCTCGAGGGGGAGTTTTTTACTGTCCTGATAACAAACTTTAGCAGATGGGAATGCAAGAAGAATGTCATCCAAATAGTGCACAATTTTGCTTTCCTTGAGTCAGATGTTCTATAAATCTTGTTGCAAGATTTGGCAAAATGCTGTTGGGCTATCACAGAATCCCATCGGTAATCTTCCCCATGTCATCTGAGTCCCATTCCAATTGAAAGCAAAGATTTTTTGGCTTTCCTTTGCAATTGGAATGCTAAAATAAGCACTATACAGATCAACAACAGTATAATATCTAGAGTTACTTGGGATTTCTGAAATTATTTTAGATGGGCTTGGAATGACTGCATGGGACTTTTTCACAAAGTTATTTACTGCCCTTAAATCTTGGACCAGTCTCTATTGAACTTTTTCTTCAGAGTCACATTTAGTTTTCTTTATGGCTATTATTGGCCTATTATATTCTGAAATTGTTGGTATTAGAATTTTCTGATCCAACAAGCTTTGGATAATTGGGTTGATTCCATCTATGGCTTCTTTACTTAATTTGTATTATGGTATCCTTAGTGGTGTCCCTTATTTAACTCCCACTTTTATTGATGTTGCTGACTTTAGAATCCCTACATCTGAAGAATGTGTAGCCCAAAGTCCTTCGGGTATATCACTTGGTATTTCAAATGTTGTACCTTCATTCTGAACTTGTTCATCATCTACTTGCCCCATGAAGAGAAATGGATAATGTTTTAAAGAGTCTTTGGGTAGATGTAGAAAAAAAATTTCCCTGATTCATCACATTGAATAGTTGCTCCAATTTTACACAAAAAGTCTCTCCCAAGAAGGTTAATTGGGCATTCTGGGATTAACAAAAATGTGTGTTCTGTTGTTAGGTGTCCTAGTTTTACCATTTTTTATTTTAGTTTTGGTACTCTCTGTTTTTTTCCCTGTAGCCCCCATTATTTGTATGTAACTTGTGTTTTTTCTGTCTTCAGGAGATGTTTTTAAAACAGATTTAGTTGCTCCTGTATCAATAAGAGCTGGGTATATCCCATTAGCCACTTTTATCATGACCCTTGGTTCTGTGCTCTCATTTTGTTGGCACACTTGGACCATAGGGGCCTCTATTTCTATTTTGTTCAAATCCCAGTTTTGTTCTTCATTGACAGACTTTTCTTGTTGCTTTGAACATTCATTTTGCAATTCATCATCAGTTTGCAATGGAATTGCATTATTATGGAGACTTACAAATGTAATAATGTTTGTGTTTGCTTTTTCTTATGCGGTTACTATTGGTTTGTGCACACTCATTTACATCACAGATGAAAGCGCACAAAGACAATCGTCATCCTCAGTTACAGAGACACTTGTTGTTGGTTGTCTCTCAAACCGAGGATGATGATTGTCTTTGTGCTTTTTTGTGCACAATGACACCTGTGCATGAAGATTTAAGTGGAAAAGTCAATGCACAGAGACAGTCCCACTATCTCGTCATTGGAAGCCTGGGTCCATTGGCACGAAAAGTCATTACACCTGGAGACTTCCTCAGCTGCATTGGATGGCCGTGTTGTCTTTTGTGCTCCAACACGCCCTAAGCACTCCACAGTGCTTTGCTGCATCGCCATCTCAGCCATTGAAACTTCTTGTTGGTTTCTTCTGCCTGTTCCACCAAAGCAGTCTTCACATGCTGGGTGAGCAAAGCCCTAGTTCACCAGGGGACGATGTTAACCCGATGGCTACACTCACAAGGTTTATCTGCCCTGTCGAAGCCTTTGCCCGGGGTGTGGCCGCTGCCACATGCTAGCAGCTAATAAGAGCCACAAGTGAGAGCTGGGTGTCAGATGAGGGTGAGTGGCTGGAGAGCTGCCCTAGAAGGGCACAACAAGCCCTCCATACCAGAGATATTACCCCTCCCTGAGCACCCCAAACATCCCTAATACATTACTATATTGGTAAATTATAACATAAAATTTTAATGAGTTCTCATTAACTAATCATCAATATTTTACTCTTAGGAATATATGAATGTGAAAGCATTGAAACTCATTAGCCTTGGTAAGTAGAAAGCTTGCCTTTCCCTCAGACTGAACATGATTTCCTGATTTTTCTCTCAATGGTGAGAGATTGATTGCAGCAATTTATAAGGATCTCAAGTTTGGGTAATTTTTCTTCATAAAGCAATTTGTGAAAATATGTCTATGAAAAGCTTCCTACTTAATGAAAAGTAATCTCTGGAACCCCCCTCTGAGAATAGTCTAGAATATATGGTTTTGGGGTTCAAACTGACATGCTTTTCACTGTTGAATAAGGGAAAAGAACACCTCTAGCTTAATTCCTTGCATTCTAGGTTGAGATTTCACAATGAATAGAGTTTGGATGTAGAAAAGAATCGCATTAATCCACATTAAGAATAACACAAAAAATCAGAAAGCATACACAGGAGAATGTGTACTAGACAATACAGAATGAAGGTAATTTAGATCAGCCGAGAGAGTTCTTAGATCTCAATCTGCAGGTTTTAGGGTAGCAAGTTGGATATATGGATGTGATAGACTGTGAACTCCTTTCAGGCTGGCTTCTTCCCATAAACTTGTTCTCCTTTCAGTTGCTTGAAGTAGAGTTGGCATTAGCCATTTCCTTTCTGAAACTGGGCAGTCAGAAGTATCCAAGATGACTCCTAAAGCCAAAAAGCCTACAGGCTAGAACTCTCCTGTCTCCTAAGGTCCCCCAACACTGGCCCTCCCCACAGAAATGCACAGGGTACTCATCTGTAGAAATGAGGATGAGGGAGGCCCACACCAATGAACATTGTAACAGTTACATTTACACTCACACACACAGATTATATGTCATTCTGTGTGTGTTTAGAAAATTTCCAACCTATTTTTTTACATTGCATCTCACATTTCTTTGGTCCTTGAGGAGCCTATTTATCTTGAGCATGGTGGGAAAAGCCTCTGACCAACTCCAATTATACTTATTGTTTAATTTGGGAGGAAAGTAGGATGAGCTCTATATTTCAGAAGTCTCTTAATTTTTGTTGGAAGTTAAGTACAATAAAGAGCAGTTGCTTTAAATTTCATTCTTATAGTTAATATCTTGATACGATTTACTTTTTATCTATAAAAAGAAGCCCCTGGTAGTGTTTCCATAATCATATGCCTCCAAATGAAATGACTTATGTAAATTCTTGGTCAATGGCTAGGATGTAGAAAAAGATGGTAGACTTTTCAAATTTGTGGATGATAAAAAACTGAGAGAGAGAGATAACACATAGATTGAGTTATGATGCAAAAGGTTTTTGGCAGGCTAAAGAATTAGGCTGAATAAGTAAGAGGGAATTTCATAGTAATTAAAGCTTCCCAAGGTGAGAGAAGCTGTAAGGTAGGAAAATAGAAGAAGGATAGAATTTTTGGATACCGCGAGGGGGATGGCGGAGTCAAATTAAAGAAATGCGGTGGCAGGAATGAGTCAGAAATCCAGGCCTTATTAATTATCAATGAGCCACAGCAAAACTCTGATCAGTGGACTATTCAGAAGGCTTATTCCCGTCCAGTGATCCAAACTTCATACCACACAGGTCGGAGAGATGATAGAGAAAAGAAAGTGCCTGACCGAAGGCCAGGTCCCAGGTGAGAGAGATAGAGAAGGATTAAAGATGGAGGTTGGCCAGAGGCCAAGCTCCAGCAAGGACAGACATCAGTGGGAGCTGAGATCCAAGAGGAAGAGAAGAAGAGAGGAGGGGCAGAGATTGCTGTGGCTGTATTTAATCTATTTGATATGCAAATATACACAACACATAGGGATGATTATCATTGGTTAATGACAAGGTATAGGTGTGGTTTCTCTTAGCCAGGTGAGCACAAAGAAACTTGTTTTCCCACCTAACCTGGGGGAAGCTGGGGTCAAGGGTCAGTGGCTTTCCCAGCCATGTGCAAGTCTGAGCATGCTCAAGACTGAGGATACTCTCTTCTAAGACAATCTGTACATACTGTTTCCCTTGCCCCTAGACAGGTGTGGACTGCTACATCAATAAATGTAATTTTTCATTGGACAACAAAATACCACAAATGCTTCATGTTTTGGTGAAATTTGCTTTAAAAAGTTATGAGGATTTAAGTGTTCAAAAAGGTTCAAGATTTTGATAAAGCAACCAAAATTGAAGAATTACTGCCAGTTTTAAAGAATCTTATTTTCACAGTAGAGAGATCAATGTACTCAAAGTCAGGAAGATGTAAATTCAGATCTGATATCAGACAATAATTAACTGTTTGATCCTTTGCAAGACCCCTAATCTCTGATGGTCTCAGTTTTCTAATCTATAGCATTGAAATAATAATAGTACACATATTCCAAGGTTGTGATGGGGATCAAATGGGGATTATGTATAAATGCTGTGCAAACTATAATGAACTAGCTGAATTGTTACTACTACCACTACCACCACTTCTACTGCTACTACTACTACTACTACTACTACTACTACAACTACTACTACTATGACTCTACTTTTACTATTAGTACTACTACTACTACTATTATCCTGATTATTATTTCTTCTTAGTAAGAGAAATAATCTCATAACAATTGGAATATTTTATTACATTCTGGATATTAAATATAAATAAGTACTCTGAAGAGTGGGAGCATTAGAAGAACAAAATAGAAATGATTTTATATCTGGCATATCAGGATGAGGATTGTGAAATTGTGAGAGTTCATTAGGAAGAAGGGAAATCTCCCTAGGCACAGAGAAGTTATGGGAAATTGCAGTGCATTGACTTAAAAGATTTATTGACCTATTCTTGAATGTAAAGAAAATACAGAAAAATCATTGGGAGTCATGAACAAATTAAGGTTTATGAAGAAGAAATCTTTCTCCCAATTGTAGATATCTATCATTGGAGTGAGTGAATTTGAGAGATATTGGTATCTCTTTTGGAAAACTTCACATACAGGCTAGATGACACCTTGCAGGGATTCTGTAGAGACTACCTTTTGGGGAATGAGGTTTGGATTTTCACACTGTTCTCACATCAGTAAAATATATTGCTTTTGACCATGATATCTTTCTATTTAGAAAATCTAGTATCTATCTATTGCCTTTAGGATGAAATAAATGACTCCACTGTCTTCCAAAGTTCCCCAACATTCAGCTAGGTGGTGCAAAGTAGACTAATTTGGACTGGAAGTCAAGAACACCAGAGTTCTAATCTTACCATATACAGTTACTGTATGTTATTCAGTGTCACCACTTCAGTTTGCCCAGTTATCTCAGCTATAAAATGGGGAACATAATAACATCTACCTTCCATGGTTATTTCGATTATTGAATGAGATAATAATTATAAAGTACTTATCAGAGTGCCTGGCATACAGTAAGTACTACATAATTAATAGTTATGATTAAGAAAATTAATATTTGCAATTTATTATACATTACTATCCTTTAAGTATTTTATATTCTTTATAAACCAATTAATGGTACACCACATTATACTACCCATTACCAAGTCTTTGCTGAGGTTGTTCCTCAGTTCTAGAACCCAATTTCCCAGGCACTTCTCTTTCTTTCCATTAGATATTTTATTTTTCAAATATATGTCATAATGACATACCACAAAGATTTTCTGAAGTTTTACAATCCTAAGTTTCTCCCTCCTTCCCTTCTCTATCCCCTGCTAAGAGAAGTAAAGCAATTCAATTAGAGATACATTTATTATCATGCAAAATATATTTCCATATTGTTTATTATTTTAAGAGATTAGTCATGAAAAACCCAAACCTTAAAATTAAAATACAAATAACAAGAAATATGCTTTGATCAGCATTCCAACTCCTTTAGTTCTTTCTCTGGAGATAGATGGCATTCTTTAGCACAAGTATTAAGTACTTTAGTACTGTTCTAGATGATTGTATTGCTGGGATTAGCCAGGCCTTCCACAGTTGACAATATTGTTGCTACTGTGTACAATGATCTGGGTCTGTATATTTTACTCTCTCTGCATCAGTTCAGGAAGGTCCTTCCAGCTTTTTTTGGAAATCATCCTATTTCTCATTTCTTACAACACAATAGAATTCTATTACCATTATATGCCACAATTTGTCCAGCCATTCTCCAATTGATGAACATCCCATCAATTTCCAATTCTTTGCCAACAGGTACCTCTTTTTCAGCTTGAGTTATTAGAATCCATAATTATTTTCAAATCTCAAATCCAATGCCACTTGCTAAAAAAAAAAGACCTAAATTTCTCTTTCTAGTTGTTAATGTTTTCCCATGATATTTCATATTGTAAAGCATAAAATAGGGGTTTGTCAAAATAAGAGAGCAGCTTTTAATAATTTAAGTTTTAGTGAGAATATAGTAGAGTCATAAAATAATATTATTCCTTAAAGCAGAGAAAAGTTCTCTCAGCATTTAACAATTAACAATTTTGTTTATTAAAATAGAGATAAGAGAATACAATAAAATGAATATAATAAAGGAGAGAAATATAGGAAAAATGTAGAGAAAGACAATTCCCCAATTTCCATACAAGTTATCCTATTTAACTACCTATTAATTACTACCTAAAACTGCCTATAACTATCACTAATAACAACCACCACACAAAGTTCCAATCCAATCCAGTCCAATCAAAACCAACTCAATCAATGCTTAATCCAACTCCAATTAAGTCTGTCAACAAAGAACAGCCACCTTCCAAAAAGTTCAAGGAAGGAAAAAAAAATGAAACTAACAGCCAAACCAAAAGCCCCCAAACCAAAAGCCAAAACGCTCTCTAAAAGCTAAAGTCAAAAGTCCTCTTGGTAAGCTCTGGAGCACCTTTATATTCCCACAACTAAATGCCAACCACCAATCCAAAATACTCCCAGCAGCCAATTTTCCCACAACTCCCAACCGTAACTGTCACAACTGACCCACCAAACTGTTAGCCCCAACTGTCAGCAATGGACAGCCCCAACCAACTGACATTGGCCCAGTAGAGGGGTCCCCAGTTCCTACTTCCTGTCACTGTGGACTGGTTAATCGCTACACATCTCAGGTAAGAGGACCTCCAGGTCCCCTGTTAAATTAAAAAGGAATAAAGAATCCCTTTTAAAAATATGTACGTATTGAATATATAGTATTTCAAATTTATTTATATGAATATTCTTCATAATAAAATGTAGCTCATTAAATTCTCCACAGCTTGTATATAGGTTATAACCAGTTTGATGGAGTCCATCTATTATCATCTTTGTTACAATTAACAAAAACTTAAAGGAACAAAAGCCTATTAAGACACCTGTGAACTCAATGGATCTGGTAACAACCCCAGCATTCATAAGGTTCTATGGTTTTGCCATTGGAAAGGCTTTGTACAAGTTATTTATGGACTTTTACAATGGTATTTTCTCCAGTCCAATAGAAGGGGAAGTACAAATGAAGACAATGTAACAGGACATATACCTAATAGCCAAAACACAGTAACTGAAAATGATTTGATGTAACAGAATAGTAGAGATCAGATTAATATGTAAACTTAAAAAAACCAAACTGTAAAGATTAAAATTTAGGGGAGACTGAGGCAGGTAGAAATTAGTTTCTCTCTGCAAGGAGTATTATAATTTTTGATGTTTATTAAAGTTTAAGGATTAAAGAAAATAGAGAATTAGAAATCACATGCCTAGTCCAGAGAGGCCTAGAGAAGACCTCACCTACATTATGAAAAGGGCCACATCTGCCCAAAATGGAAGTCCAAAAGAGCGCGAGCCTATTCACAACCAGGTTTAAATACCTTCTTGATCTTGGCCCATGTGAGAATGCAGTGAGATTACGGGGCATTCTTGGAATTGAAGTCCTGGATTCGTGTCTATTTTTTACAAAACAAACATAAAATTAAATCTTGAAACAACTAGCAAATTCAATATATGTGACAGGATACAAGCATTGAAATAGAGTCCTTTTCTTTAATTCCAATACAGAGACTTCTTCAGTATTTTTGGAGGGGATACCAACTCAAATAGTTAACATCAATAAAGCAATGTTGTTTGAAAAGACTTAAAATTTACCTCCAGATTCTTTAAGATTCCTTTCCCTCCCTAGTATCATCATCCATCTAGATTCATTTGGTCACATTTCTGGGGTTCCCTGCAAACCAAAACTGGGCATAGTGTGGATGAATCCCATATTGGATGTGTTGCAGAGACTGGGCAGGGCAAAATGTCAAGGGAATATAGGGAGATGCATCTCACCCCTAAATCAAAGGATTACATAAGCTAACCACAAGGACAAGTGCACTCAGGAATGGGAGTAAGAAAAGACACTCCAATAGTGCAAGCTGTGTGAGCTTGGTAGGGCTCTCCTGAAACAGGAGCTATTTGAAATAGGCAGAAAACTGGGCCAGGCTTGCAATATCTACTTCCTGTCTATAGTTTAGAAGCCCAAACTTCCTTCTCCTCCCCCTAAGTATAAAACCTGTGGCACCATCATACCTCAGTCTACATCCAACAGCAAAAAAGCTCTCCTGGATGAGCCAGGCTGCGGTTGGATAGGTAGTGTGGACTTGCTGCTCGATGCTGTGTGTCCCCTGTTGAAAAGTGGCTAGCACAGGCTTGAGGCCCACATTGGGGGGGATGGGTGTAGGATTTAATTTAGTTAAGGGGGGATTAACTGTTATAATTAAAATAGTTTTGGCGACCTAATGGGAAAAAAAACCCTCAATCTTCTGATTTCTTTTCTGATCTTTAGTTCAACTTTTAATATCTAGTACCTAGAAAAATTTTTTTTGAGCCATATCTCTCTGGCCAAGGTTTTCTACCCTCGCAAAGCTGCTACAGGCTCCAGACCTGTTGCGTTTGCCATCTGGCTCTGCCCCGTCGCTTCCTGCCTGCAGCCCCGATCATCCTCACCTGGTACCTGGTCCAGGCCTTGCCCACCCCCGCAGTGGCTTCTTCTTTTCTGCTCTCCAGCTCCAGGCCCTACCCACCCCTGCGGTCTGTCTCTCACCCATCTGGCCTCCAACCCAGATGGCTCATCACCCCAGCCCCAGACCCACGAATGTGACCCAGAAGGCTCATCACCCAGATCCTTGGGGCAGATAGCTCAGGACTCATTTATATCAGTTGGTAACAGTATTGGCCACATGGGCTGAGGGGAGAGACGAGAGGGAAAGAAGAACTGGGCAATTTTCCCTTAAGCTAAGCCTCCAAGCAAAAGGGGGTGTATTGGCTCCACTTGGTCCACCACGTGGACTGGAGCAGGAGGAGGTATCAGAGCAGGGAGAGAGAGAAAGAGAGACTAGAGAGAAGAAACATACTAAAAAGCAATGAGCAACTTTTTGACTCTTCTGGTAATTTTATTGACTTCACCTGCTTGTCAGGGAGCAGACTCAGCCCAAGGATTCAACTTTGGAGGGGCAGCTGGGTGGCTCAACAGATTGAGAGCCAGACATAAAGACATGCGGTCCTGGGTTAAAATCTGGCCTCAGATTCTCCCCAGCTGTGGGGCTCTGAGCAGATCGATAGCCCTTACCACTCTGCCTTCGGACAATAGACATTTAAATGGATAATTAAAAACAAACAAACAAAAAAAACACACCTAAGGAACTTTAAAGACTAAAGGCTATATTCTAAGGCATTTCAGACTCCAATGGTTTATAAAAATCTCTGTATTCTATTGCATTTTTTGTTATGGTTTAACTTTGTGGTTTTAAGTTCATATATTACTGGATTCAATATTATTCTGCTTGAACTGAAGGTTGATTAAATTTATTTTGAATGTACTGAGTTTTTGAAATTCTGTTGTTTTTACCCTATAACTGTGCTGAAAAAATATTATTGATTAAGCCCATATGAAAAAAAAACCAGCTTTTTTCTATTTTGACTTTGTAAATTATCACATGGATGGACTTCAGGACTGGTTATAATTGTATTAACAACCTTTGGAAATTTTAATGTGCTAAATACCTCAAATGATTTAAAGGGTTTTTTAAATATGATTTTTGGAATTTTGTTTTAACAGTCTGGTTATTTTTGCTTTCTGCCCTACCATGAGGTAAGGCCAATAGTAGCTGAAGTGAAATGTATTTTATAACCCCCAACCTTCCCACATGTGAATGGAAGTTGGGCAGTTAATCTCAGGGCATTTGTATCCCTATAAGCCTCCAAGAAAATGGAGCACCCCTTTATTTATGCTCTTCAGCTCACTACTTTACTTGCACCAGAATGATATATAGATTTCTTGATGATGTTCTTAACCCAAGATGAGTTTTACTTTGTTTTAAAAAAATATATATGTTTATACACCAAGGTTGAAAAATTGCTATGTTTGTAAAAAATGGGACAAATGTCCATCAATTCATAGGTTTTAAAAATGTCATACAGCAACTTATGTGAAATATGAAAGTGTGTTTGTTTGCTATTGTAATTAATTGGGCTATTGAGAATTTTGGGAATTTTGATAACTACATATTTGTACTACTGTATTTTAAAAAATGAAAAATTGTTAACCTTGTTCAATTCATTTGCCTTCTACTAACAGTGAGCATGGCCAGACATTAAGAGGAAATGGATCTCATTTTTGGTGAGAAAGCCTTGTAATCTTTATTTTCTTGGCTGACACAAGAGTGTCAATGATTATAAGCAATATTTTGAATTTTTTAAAGCTCTTTTATTATAATATTTTTCTTGCATGTGCAATATACTTTTTCAGTTTTTTCCCCTTTTTCTCTCTTTTTTATACTTGAAGCACATGTCACCAGCATTAAGGTTTTGATTTTTCAGTACTACAAATTTAAGATACATTTGCTAATGCATACCCAAAAGCTTGTGACTATAAAAACGATGCCACTAATTATTTAAAGAAATTATGGGACTTTGCTTAATGATTCTGTCTGATTCCAGGACAAGATATATACACAAGAGCCACTGCATATTGCCAATCAAGCACAAAGTCAAAGAGACCAACCAATCCTGGTGAAATTGATGTCACTTTGAGCCTAGACAAAGAGAACTTAAATGTGTTTGGGGTTCGAGTTTGGGGCTATTTAACATGTGTTAAAAAGCAGGTCTTCCTTGTTCCACATTCTATCAAGTATCTCAAACTTGGCTCCTATAATCTGGTCTCCTTTTCTGCCTCTCATAGTGTGGTACCTTTCTGTAGTCCTGGCTACTGACTGGGTAAATGCATCATTGCTTAGATCATTTTGATTGGGCCCTGATAGAAGGACTTGTTATAGATTTATTTTTCTTTTACTTGGAATTTTTACACATAAGACTTTGATAGTCTATATTTTCATACAGAAATTTTTTCTCTTCTTTTGGATTTTTCTGATGTCTTTTTAATATCTCTTGCCAAGTGATTCATATACCTCATACCTCAGCCATGCATCCCTAAGTGATTCTGTATTTGTCAATCACCCTCTTAATGGGGGGAATGTAAAAAAAATATCATTACTTAAATTGCAAAGTTTAAATTCCTTTTGAGAAGAATTTTAGGTAAAGAATATGCTACCTCTCTGAATCCAGAACTGAACTGTTGGAGAAGCCACTATGAAGAAGCCTCCAGACCACAAGCTGCACAAAAATGAACTTTGGGTGTGGTTTATTGAACATTATTTATTTGTATGTATACTTTCATGCCAAAGGGAACTGCCCCCTAACTGGCTTTTTGTCAATGCATTCAGCAATTATTGTTTTTTTTCTTATCCTCAAATTATTGTAATCTTTAAATTGATTATGTTTTGATGATCCTTTGGGGAAGGACTTCTTCCCAGAGGATCAAACGGGGGTATGTAAAATTGAGATTTGAACTCTAGACTACAGTCCCCACAAGCCTTTGCTCCACTTCCCCTTATGAGCTGGGTGAGCAAGTCATTTAACCTCTATCTGCCTTAGCGTCCTCATGTGTAAAGTATGAATAACAATGACACCAATGTCGCAGGCTTGTTATGAACATTAAAGGAGACAACAATGTGAAATTCTTTTTCTTTTAATTTGCTAAATTTCAAACATTTTTCCTTGGTTTCAAAAATCATATTCTATTCCTGCCTCCCTTTCCCCCACCCTTCCCTTTGCTGACACGCAATTCCACTGGATATTACATGCATCTTTGATCAGATCCTCTTTCCATGCTGTTGATGTTTGTACTAAGATGTTCATTTAGAGTCTGTATCTCTAATCGTATCCCCTCGACTGATTTAATCAAGCAGTTATTTTTCTTCAGTGTTTCTACTCCCACAGCTTTCCTCTGAATGTGGATAGTGTTCTTTCTCATAGATAGCGCCGGGTTCTTCATGATCATTGCATTGCCACTAATGGAGAAGTCCATTACGTTTGATTGGACCACAGTGTCTCAGTCTCTTTGTACATTGTTCTCCTGGTTCTGCTCTGTGATATGGAAATCACTTTAAAAGACTGATATATATTAATTTAATGTCACCAAGGAATTCAGCTATGTAATTCCTAAATGAAAACTCAAGTCAGCTGTCAACCTTTTTATGGTGTTTTAATTACAAACAGGAGGAAGAAAAAGTATTAGAAGGAAAGAGAGAGAGGGGGAAGAGGGAGAGAAGGAAATAGGGCTTAAATACCCACTCTGCTTAAGTTGAGCCAAAGGCCCAAGGCCCTAGATAGCCGAGGCAAAGAAAAGAAATCAGTCCCTATCACTCAAGTGACCAAAATGGAGAACAGTCTGTGGGCTCCCCCACACCAAGCACCAGACTACAATCACCTTTCTCCCTCCACACAGGAAGTCCCCAGCACTCCTGAGCTGTCCTCTACCTCATTTCCTGTCTCTCACCTGTGCCAATGGTGGCTCTAGCTTAACCTAGGACCACCCAGAGGTCTGTCCTTTTTGCACATGTCTGTTGAAGGCCATATTCTCAAATAATTAAATCTTGAGCTTTGTTGTAGCCCTTTCTAAATTCTGTTACCTTGAGTAGGGTGGAAATTGTAGTTTCCAAGTCCTGATTCTGTCATTCCAAGTATCTCTATTGTTATTGATCAGGAAATAGCCAAATCCCATCCTCTAAAGAATGGTTTGAACAGGGTTGAGTAGTTTTGAAAATCACAATTCCTCCTGAGGCCCAAGGAAGACTAATCTCTCCAATGGGTCTTGTAAACATACCAGTTATGAAATTACAATAGTTAGAGATAAGGGAAAAATAGGAGAGATAGAGAGAGACAGCAAAACCATTGTTTTGCTGGGCACATTGACAAAAGCCAATTAGGGGCAGTCCCCTTTGGCAGAAGAGTGTACATTCAAAATAAATTCAATCAACCTGCAGTTCAAGCAACCACACCCCAAGGTTCATTCTTGATCTTGATGTAATGTAGGTTTTCTGGTAACTTTCTGCAACAGTTCTTTCTCTGGATTTAGGAGTTAGCAAGCTTCTTCCTTGAAGATGTTTCTCAAAAAAAAAAAAACTTTTCAAAATCTTGGATTTTTATTAAAATACAATCCCCCCTGAAGTGGGTGTTAAAAAAATCCAATTCAGCTCACGGTGCATTGTTGAGTTATGGGGTGTATGAGTCAGTTATTAAAAGGATTCAAAAACAATAAAAACAAAACAAACAAAAAACAAAAATATATAAAAGGATAAAATATGGAAGAAAGTTAAACTTTTGGGAGAAAGGAAAGAAAAAAATTTCAAAATCAGAATCAAAATACCAAAATCTATGGATAAAATGTTGAGTAAACAAGAATAACTTCATAATGGGCCCTTATAAAGGTCCAATTTAAAGTAATTTCTATCCCACAAGTCTGTAGGACAGAATGCAGTAATATTTCACTCACCCATTTGCAGCCAAAACTACAGGAAGTTGTCATATTACAAGAAGGAAAGGAACTAGAATTCTATTTTGATAGGGAAGAGTCAGTTCCTGGTCTGACTTTTTTTATTCTCAAGGATATAGGGAGCCAGCATGATAGTCAAATTTTTGTACTTGTATAAAGAGTGTAGATACAAGGAAGTTCAAACGACTTAACATATGTCAAGCATCGCAACCTCGAGTCCACATTAGTATTTGCTGTGTGCTCTTTTGGCACTATTCAGATAAAGTCTGTGCTCCTTATTTTTATCCCATTTCCTAGAATCAGACACAAACATTAATCATAGTCCCATAACATAGTCCCATAACATAGTCCCATAATCATAGTCCCATAAAAATCAAATATTTAAAAGAAAAGCAATAATAGAAAAATAAGGGAAAGAGAAGAAAAAATCAGGAATTCAATGTGTTTTTGAAAAAAACAGCATCCATTTGTCAATGGATTATTATCTTCAATGCATGTGATAGGATACAGTCAATCAGTCTCAGCAGAAAATGCTCTCTTTACATGTGAGCAATGAATCCAAGAGTACTTTTCTCCAACCTTTATAGATGTTGGAGTAGTTAACAATATTTGGAATGGTCCTTCCCACGAAGGCTGAGTTGCTCCAGTATGCTGGAAATTCTTAATATACACCTTGTCTCCTTGGTTCAGGTCATGTAGAGAAAAGTCTAGTGGTCCAGCTTGTACTGCAGCTCCAGATTCATGAAGTTCATGCAGTTTATGCTGTAATTCCTGTATATAGGAAGCAATAGTAGTATCTCCCCCTAATAGTGATGTATATGCCGGGGAGAAAATCTTAGCCTGTATAGGTGGATGTCCAAAAAGCATCTCAAATGGTGAAATATGTAAGTCTCCTCTAGGCCTGCTTCTAAGATAAAATAGAGCCAGAAGGAGAATTTCAGGCCATTTTAAATGGGTCTCAGTGCATAATTTGCCAATCATAGTTTTAAGTTCTTCATTCATCCTTTCCTACTATTTGGAGTGGAGGAAAAAAAAACTGAAAAAGGTTAATTAACATCAAAAAATCAATAGAGTCTAAGAAGAACCACCTTCATTATATTTGGGAAGTTCCTTGGGCACCACCCTGAAAAGCACACCCCTGAAGGGCACCCCCCTGAGGGGCATTAGCACCTTGAGTATTTTTTGGATGAGCACCATTTTTTATATTTTGTTGTGGAGTTATTTCATTTGAGTTATCATTTTCCCAATATCCATTCCTATAGTCATCATTACTAAAGTTGTGGTGTTCATTGTCATAATTATATTTATTTCTATAAATATCACTTCTATAGTTGTTATTAAACTGAATATTCCTTCCTATAATCTTGAGAAAAGCTCTACACTGTACTGTATTGTGGCCCTTCTTCCCAGAGAAGTGGCAGGTAATGGATTGATAATTAGATTTCTGGAGAGGGGCAAGTGTCGCTGGTTCATTATCATGCCAACTTTCTAATTTAGCTATCCTATCTATTACACATCTCATTTTTTTTCATTTCCTCCATGTCATCACTATTTTCTTCCTCCTTTTCTTTGTTTCCCTTTAAAACATATATAGCTGTTTTTCATAATTCTTCAAGGTCCATCTCTGAACATCTTGGACATTGTGTTCTAAAATAATCCTTAATCGCTTGGCAAGATTTATTGACAAAGATCCTTCTAACTTATCTTAAGCTATTCTCTTTAGTTAGGTCCCAATCCAGGTATCTGTTCCCAAACTCAATTATTCTATCCATGAATCTGGAGGGTGTTTCTTCCTCCTTTTGCTTAATTTTTTCAAGTTCCATCCACTTATCTGTACTGTCTGCACATTCCTTCATTGCCATAAGGATGGCCTCTCTACAACAGTATAGTTGTAGATAATCCTCAGGATTGTTATAGTCCCATTCGGGATCCTGAGATGGCCAATGAGCTGCATTCCACCACCGGGTTTTGTTGACATGAGCAATTATTTTATTTTTCTCACGTTCAGTTAAAAAAGCCTGTAGCAAGTTCTCAACATCTTTGTAAGATGGATAATATTGAAAAAATATGTCTCCCATGTTTTTGTTACTAGAAAGGGATCTTGTTCATATGTGGGGATATTTCATGTAAATTCATTTATTTCTTGGGGTGTGAATGGTATCCTATATCTTAAAGTCACCACATCCCCATTCCGTCCTATTTCAGGTACTTCTCTTAGAGGAAACAGGCCTCTAGTTGAATTTTGTACCTGTGGGTCAGTTTGACAAGGACAGGTTTCTCTAGGAGGATGAGATCTCCTTTGCATTGTAATTTGGTTTTCTGTATGAGAGGGAACATGAGAAACTGGGATGGCAGGGGAAGGGTTTTGGAGATTAAATTCAGTCAAAATTTGCACTACATGAGAGAAGCAGTCTGTTAACTGAGCTATAGGGAAGGTTTTTTCCATCTCTATTTCAGGGAAGGAAATTTACTCATTCAAAGGTTCAGAAACAGGTCTGTTTCTGGTAGAGTGGGTGTTTGCCCATTGATCCTGTAAGAAACATTTTAGATCTTCTAATTGGGCTTGCATTTTATCCTCATTTTTTTTTTCATTTTAGCATCTCTAAATACAGTATTGAGGAGTACAAAAATGACATTACATATTAATATAAAAAATTGGATGTATCCTGCATTCCTTAATGCCCCTAATTCTTCAACTGCCATATAAATGTCAAAGAATATAGTATTCATTATATATATATATATGTATGCATATATATATATATATATTATATTATATTTCTAACAATCTTCACAAAACATGTGGGGAGCAGGACAAAGCAAAAAACTTTCCACAGGTTTTTGTTTTTTTTTTTACTCCTAATCTAGGCAGTTGTTCCTTAAGGGAAACGATATTTAGAAACAGCTCTCCCAGCCAGGACTTTAGGGTCCTGTTGCTAAGATTTAAAACAGCTGTTTTCTATCTAACTATCAGAGTCACACAGCTGGGAAGTATCTGAGGTCCAATTTGAATCTAGGACCTTCTGTCTCTAGGCCACCCCCCATAGCCAAGGCACGGTTCCACTGGATTTCACGTGTGTTCTTGATTCGAATCCATTTCCATTTTGTTGGTATTTGCCTTTGAGTGTTAATTTAGGGTCTCTCCTCAGACATGTCCCCATAATCCCTGTAGTCACACAGTTGCTTTTCCTTGGAGTTTTTACTCCCACAGTTTGTCCTCTGCTTGTGGATAGTGTTTTTTCTCCTAGATCCCTGCAGATTGTTCAGGGACATTGCATTGACACTAATGGAGAAGTCTATTACTTTCGATTGTACCACAGTATATCAGTCTCTGTGTACAATGTTTTCCTGGTTCTGCTCCTTTTGCTCTGCATCACTTCCTGGAGGTTGTTCCAGTCTCAGTATTCCATCACCAACATATACAACAATTTGTTCGGCCATTCCCCAATTGAAGGGCATCCCCTCATTTTCCAATTTTTTTCCCACCACAAAGAGCACAGCTATGAATATTTTTGTACATGCATTTTCCCTTATTATCTCTTTGTGGTACAAACCCAGCAGTACTATGGCTGGATCAAAAGGCTGACAATCTTTTAGTGCCCTTTGGGCATTGTTTGAATTCGCCCTGCACAATGGTTGGATCAATTCACAACTCCACCAGCAATGAATTAGTGTCCCTACTTTTCCACATCCCCTCCAGCATTCATTACTTTCCTTTGCTGTCATGTTAGCCTATATACTAGGTGTGAGGTGGTACCTCAGAGTTGTTTTGATTTGCAACTCTCTGATTATCAGATATTTACAACACTTTTTCATGTGCTTATAAATAGTTTTGATTTCATTAACTGAAAATTGCCTATTCATGTCCCTTGCCCATTTATCAATTGGAGAATTGCTTGATTTTTTTGTACAATTGATTTAGCTCTTTGCAAATTTGAGTAATTAGACCTTTGTCAGAGGCTGTTGTTATAAAGATTATTTCCCAATTTGTCATTTCCCTCCTAAATTTGGTTATATTGGTTTTGTTAGTACAAAACTTTTTAATTTGATGTAATCAAAATTATTTATTTTACATTTTGTGACTTTGTCTAAGTCTTGTTTGGTTTTAAAATCTTTTCTTTCCCAAACATCTGACATATATACTATTATGTGTTCATTTAATTTACTTATAGTTTTATTCTTTATGTTCAAGTCATTCATGCATTCTGAGTTTGTGTTGGTGTAGAGTGTGAGGTGTTGATCTATTCCTAGTCTCTCCCACACTGTCTTCCAATTTCCCAGAAGCTTTTATCAAATACTAGGTTTTTGTCCCAAAAGCTGGGATCTTTGGGTTTCTCATAGACTGTCTTGCTGAGGTCACTTACCCCAAGTCTATTCCATTGATTCACCTTTCTGTTCCTTAGATGGTACCAAATTGTTTTGATGACTACTGCATTATAGTATAGTTTGAGATCTGGGACTACAAGGCCACCTTTCTTTGCATTTTTTCCATTAATTCCCTGGATATCCTTGATCTTTTGTTCTTCCAAATGAACTTAGTTATGTTTTTTTCCAATTCAGTAAAAAAAGTTTTTTGTACATTCTATGGGTATGACAGTAAATAAATGAATAATTTTGGGTAGGATGGTCATTTTTATTATGTTAGCTCATCCCACCCATGAGCAGTTAATATTTTTCCAATTGCTCAAGTCTAGTTTTAATTGTGTGGAGAGTATTTTGTAGTTGTGTTCATATAGTTACTGTGTTTCTCTGGGCAGATAGATTCTAAGAATTTTATATTGTCTAGGGTGATTTTAAATGGAATTACTCTTTCTAATTCTTGTTGCTGAGATGGGTTGAAGATGTATAGAAATGCTGATGACTTATGCCTGTTTCTTTTGTATCCTGCAACTTTGCTAATGTTGTTGATTATTTTGACTAGCTTTTTGGTTGATTCTCTAGGATTCATTAAGTAGACCATCATATCATCCACAAAGAGTGATAGCTTGGTCTCCTCATTGCCTACTTTAATACCTTCAATTTATTTTTCTTCTCTAATTGCTACTGCTAGTGTTTCTAGTACAATATTAAATAATAGAGGTGATAATGGTTCACAGGCTATCATACCACTCTAGAAGAACTGAAACATTCAGAAACCCATAGCTAAAAGTGAAGGTAGCACCAAGAAAAAATTGATGTTTAAGAAAGTGCCCTCTCTACCTACCTTTAACAGAAAATAAAAGTCAAGAAAAAAGGCTAGGAAAATGAAGAAATATTTAAAAAATCCCTAGCCATAGAAAATAATTTTGGAGAGAAAGGAGAGTAAATGGAATAGACTTTTGGTTAATTTGATTTTTTAAAAATAAAGGAGGAAATTAAATCATTAGCATCAAATCAGCCTACAGACTCCTAAGAGTCCTTCCCTTAACAATTTGGAAAAGGAAACAAACCTTGTCCTAATCAATAAATCAAGAGTAAAAGTCAGGGAGTAAAACATGCCAACCGAGTTCAGCATAGAGATAGAAAAAGTAGATAGAAAAAATATTTTACTACTAGAACCCAAGGCTCCAATCTGGGCTAAGACATTTTGTATTTTGTTACAGAATATTGTTAAAGGAAGAAGTTTTTCTGTATCTATAAATTAGAATAACTTCCCTAATGTGTTTGACAAAAGGCAGGTCAGGCACTTAGTCCTAACATACTGAATATACACACATATCTGAAGAATAACTCTCCTTATCCTCATGAAGAAGTAATAGAGGTAGAGTGGAGATATATAAGTCTCACTCATTAAAGGAAAAACCCACAAAGTACCTTGTTTTGTCATATTTATCAGACTGGTTAATATAAAAAAGAAAGAAAATGATAAATGTTCAAGGGGATAAGGAAAAGTAGGGACACTAATATACTCTAGAGATGAGAACTGGTAAAATCATTCTAGAGAACAATTTGCAATTATGATCAAGGGTCATAAAACTGCCCATGCATTTGACACAGTTATACTACTATTAGATCTGTATTATAAAACATTTCCATAGAGCAAAAGGACATGCATATACATAAATATTTACTGTAGCTCTTTTTGTGTTGGAAAATAACAAATATTGTTCAACAGCTTTGGAATAACTGAAACATTTTTACTATATGATTATTATAGAATACTATTGTGCAATTTTCTGAAACAAAAAATACTGGAAAGACTAATTGGAAATGATATACAATGAACTGAGCAGAACTAGAGAAATAATTCAGACAGTAACAGCAAAAATGTTGAATGATCAGCTGTGAATGAATTGACTATTATCAGCCATGCAAGGATCCAGGACAACCTGAAGGAACTCATGATATCAAAGCCTTTTGACTGCCCTAGAATGTGTTTGAAAATGTTTGAATGCAGATTGAAACATATCATTTTTCAATTTGTTACTCTAATTAATTATGACAAGTTTTTTTCACAATTATTCATTTTAAATTTTGTAATGTTTTCTATCTCTTGCTTGGTCTCTTCCTTTCTCATAGATCTGACAGGTATACTCATCAATGTTTATGTAATTTGTTTATAATTTCCCTCTTTCTATTTGTCATTTACCCATTTTGAATTTATCTTGTATAGGGTATGAGATATGGATATAAACGTAAATTCTCCCATACTGTTTTCCAATTCTCCCAGCAGTTTTTGTCAGATACTAGGTTCTTGGGTTTATTGAACACTATCTTGCTGCTATCATTCACTCTGAGTCTATTCCTTTGATCCTATCTTCTATCTCTTAGCCACTACCATATTGTTTCACTGCTTTATAGTACAGTTTGAGATCTGATACTGCTAGGCTTCTATCCTTCCCATTTTTTTAATTTCTTCTCTGGATATGCTTGATCTCTTCTTCTTCCAGATTACATATGTAAAATTGTTTCTAATTCTATTTAAAAAGTTTTTTGATAGTTTGATAGATATAGTACTTAATAAGTAAATTCACTTTTTTACATATCTATTAACTAATTTTTATGAAATTTTATAAAAATTCGTTCACCTCTCTGCTTTCTTATATTTTTTGTTTCATTTATCTTGATCAGACAAAGGAAGAATGAGGTCTCTTGCTATTATAATTTTACTCTCTATTTCCTCCTTAAATTCCAATAGTTTCTACTTTAAAAATTTAAATGTTCTAATATTTAGTGCATATATTTCTTCATTGTCTGTTCTGCCTTTCATCAGGATATAATTATCTTCCTTCTCTCTTCTAATCAAATCTATTTTTTTTTTGTGGGACTCTGTCCCAAACCACGTTTATTCTCCAAGGCATGTAGGAAGTTCCATGGAGAATGGGGAATGGCAACAAACACCCACTTTTTTTTAAAAATAATATTTTATCAGAACATTTCCAACATTATTCATTAGAGACAAAGATAATTTTCTTTTCCTCCCCCCCTCAACAACTCAACAGTTTGAGTTGGTAGAGCTGTAAAGTACAGTTTGGATCTACTGAATTCTTTTCCTGGGAGTTTTTATTTTCATTGGAGATTTCCCACTTTATTTCCTTCTCCTCAAGAATATGCCACAAGCTCGGCTGCTCATGCTACAAAACAATCTGAAATACTTTGACAAAGTTCTAAAAATCCTAACTGCTCTCAATAGGCAGAGATGAGATTCTGCCCTGTGCTTCTATGAAAAAATTCAGACCTCTGATGAATGAAATCTAAATGGATCATAAATGTGGGGGGAGGGGAAGGAAACTTTAAAAGAAATCTGGAAGCTTATTGCTAACTATTTTGAGTTTATTCTCCTCCTATAATATAGAATAAATCTATTGGGATTGGTAAAAAACGATTTTGACTGCACTGCCTGCACCTTCTCATTTGTTTATATTATTGTGTTTACTGATTGCTTTAAGGTTTAAATTTTTTTAAGTTGACCTATATTAATCTAGTCAATAACTTTCTGTAACACTGAATCATTTTAAGCTACTATGTTTTGCCTATATTGATCTTTAATTTGTACTTTTACATCTGCTGAAGAATAAAATATCACTGTATAAGTCCATGAATATCTTGCCTAAAATTCTTGTCACTAGATCTATTGAAGATCACATGTTGCCTTTGGGAATTTTCACATAGATGATGATGGATGGATTTCAACACAACTGGTTAAATTGTGTGCCAACTTTGGAGGACTTAATGAGCTAAGAATTTAAATGGTCATTTTAAGAGGTCTTCAGAAATAATTTTAGTAACTAGTAGTTTCTGAATGGTGGATGATTATTTATATATATATAAGAATTTTGTATTAAAAGTTGAGAAACAAAGAAATGGCCCTACCAAAGTTTTTCTATGAATCAGGAAAAAAAAAGACCTCCTGTCAAACTCTTCATTTTAATTTACTTCCAGCAGAACAATCTAGATTTATTGATGTTGTTCTAGATGCAAATTAATTTTACTTTGTTTAAAAATGTTTGTTAAGGTTGAAAGATTTGCTACATCTGTAAAAATTGTGACTGATACCCATCCGTTCATAGGGATTTTTAATGTCATACAGCAACTTATGTGAAATATTATAGTGGGTTTGTTTGCTATTTTAAATAACTGGGCAATTGTGAATTTTGGGGACTTTGGTACTTCTTTGAATGTGCATTATTTTATGTGTTACTTTTTTATTCTGAAAACCATTTGTACTCACACATTACTGACAGTGTCACTGATTTTAACCTATAGATTTTTGATTTTTAAAACTTATTTTTATGATTTTTCCTTGCATGTGAAATATAGTATCTGAGTTTTATTTTTCTTTCCTTTTTGTATTTGAAGCACATGGAAAAAGTATTGGGATGATTTTTCTTTAATTATTTTTATTTTTCAGTAATATAAGTTGTAAATACATTTGTTCTGATATTAATGCATGTCCAAAAAACTTTAGATTATAAAAATCATGCCATTGATTGTTTAAAAGAATTATGGTACTTTGCTTCATGATTCTATCTGATTCCAGATGAAGGGAATATACAAAAGAGCCTCTGTACAGTGGTAAAGAAACACAGAGCACCTACATAGTGCCCAAGAGCCCAAGGACAAAGAGATCAGATACCAGTGGGATTGAAGCAATTTTGAGTCAAGACAAGAGGACTTGAACTTGTTTGGGTTTTGAGATTGAGGCTCTTTAACATATGTCACAAGCAGGTCTTCCTTGCCCCACATTCTACCAAGTATCTCAAATTTGACTCATACCTGGTTCCTATAATCTAGTCCCTTTTACGTCTTTCATGGTGTGGCAAACTTCCTGTAATCCTGGCTACTGACTGGGTAAATGCTTAATTGCTCATATCATTTTAATCAGACCCTGATTCAAGGACCTGTTATAGATTTGTTTTTCCTTTACTTAGATTTTTTTAGACAGAAGATTTTTACATTTTGTATTTCATCCACAAGTTATTTTTCTATTTTATTTGGATTTTTCATGTTTTTAATTTTCTTTTGCAAATTGATTCATATACCTCATAACTCAGCCATGCATCCCTGAGTGATCCCTATGTTTATTATTCTTCACCTGGGGGGGGCAAGTTATTGTTGTGAACTTTGATTTAAATTTAAGCAAGTTTAGGATAAGAAACTTGCTACCTCCCAGAATCCAGAATGCACCATGAAGATAGATGCCTACAGAGACCACATGCTTCACCCGAAGATCCAGAGTGAAATTTTGGATGTTAATTGAACTATGAAGGGTTTGAAATACCTCTGTTTTGAATGTATCCTCTTATACCAAATGGTACTTCTACCAAATTGGCTTTTTGTCTACCTAGTAATCATTGTTTTTGTTCTCTTTTCGTTTTATCCAACAATTATTGCAATTTTTAAGTTGATTAGGTTTCCATGATCCTTTTTGGGAAACCAGTTTCCCAATAGGATCACAAGGGGTTTATGTGTAAATGGCAACTTTCAGCCTTTGGCTTCATCCCCCAGGAGTCCCAAAATATTTCCCAAAATTCCCTTTTCCTGCATTTCCACATTTTGCGTGACTGTATTTAAGTGGCTGTAATTCCTCCCTCGTATCTCTCTTGAACCTGTGACCTACAACTGGGCTGAAGTCAGGAAGTTCTTTTGTTTTAATTATTATTAATAAAACTTTATAAAATATAATATTTAATGATTGATTATTAATTTTAAAACACACATAAAGAAGATTTTTCAATGAAGAGGATCAGGTGATTAATGGACAATTGCTTGTAAGAATTTGGAATGTAATATTACATATCCATATTGCAATGCATTCAGCAGTACATATTACTAAGATAGACTTTGGAGAAGAAGAGATTTCATCAGAAAGGATGAGAAGATGGAGGATCTGAAGTTGTGGTAGGTATGTTACATACAACAGAAACATAACACAACACAACCTAAACCTATAGATATAAACATAAACATAAACATGGTTAGTATACATGGATTCAAGTAGTGAATACATGAAAAACTACTTGTTATAGGATTTATTTATATATAAATGTCATGTAGATAAATGGATTCTGTTTAGATTTTAGATAGGTTGGAAGAGTAGTAGCATAGGTAGGTAGGTGGTTTTTTACTAGATCACATTAAGATAGGATGTCGTAGGTCAACGTTCTATTTTGATGATGTTAGGTAGTAGATAGCGATGTAGTTAGATTAGAGTTTAGGGATGATAGGTTAAGGTAGGGTAGAAAATTATTTTGAAACAACATTTCATTTTACACAATACATTATATATAGTATATAGTATGTATTATGTATCAAATAAATATGAAAAAGATATATAAAGTAAATAGTGTGTATCTTAGGGTTCAAAAATTGTATTATAATGTATTTATATGCATATACAAATATATGTATGTGTATAACATGTACGCAAATATTATATGTATTGTCTACTGGGATTGGGGAGATGATGACATTCCAACCTTTGTCCTTAGACCTGGAATATTACGTACAAAGTTTGCACCTTTGCCTCAGTTCCTAAGCCCCAAACTTGGGTTGTCTCTCTCAAGTTTATAAAGATAGTACTTTCGGACTTCATTGTTTTACATGAAGTTTTGTGTTTCTATTTCTATTTCAATATTTTCTTTGCTTGTTTTGCTTTTGCATAGGCTTATATTACATTTTGAGCTTTGGGACAGCACATTATAAAATTATTCTTTTTTCCTTTTCACTGTTTGAATCCCTAGAGTAAGGTAGTGTTAGATAGGATGAGACAAGTCAGTGTGGGCTGTTTATTATTTTGGGTAAGAATTTTAGTCTGGGTGTAATTTTAGTTTATTGGTGCACAAATGCCAAAACATTGTTTTCAACACTATTTTGGCTTTGTGCAAAGTGGGGAACTGTTATAAGGAAAAGGTAAGTCAAGAAGGAATGTGTATCAGTTTGCAAAGGAGAGTGGCATGAGACCAGCAAGAAGAGATTCTGGAATTTTGAAGGAAGGGTTAGTCTGAGGGGGCTGCTGTCTCTCTGGAGGAAGCAGTTGCTTTTCCTCAGGGGCTCATCCTATCCTTATTCCTGTCCTGCTGGTGGTCTTGTGTGCTTAATTTCATCCCAGAAGAACCTGGGAATCTGACCAACAAGCTGCAGTGATTGTGAGACCAGGTCTGGGTCCTTTTTTGATCCAGGACCTTCCTAGGGCCCTACCAGGCTTACACAGACCAGTTCCTTAATATCATCTAAGAGGGGATTTAGTTGTAGTTTATCAAGAACTAGGGCTGGGATTGATCTAGGCAGAGAGGAGAGGGATTAGTGTAGACATAAACCTCTGAGAAGAATCTCCATGAGGAGACATTAGATCCTGGGACTTCTAGTTAGAGGGGTTTGGCATTAGAGTTATCCCAATCCCTTTTAACCCTTCCCTGTTTCATTAAGCTACTGTCCAATTTTATTGAGTGGTCTGTGTGTGATCTCAGAGCAGGCTCTGCCCTGGTCAGAGTGTCTATTAGCCTTCAACCACAGTCAACCTACTGACACCGACCCAATTGCATCCTTCCAATCCCAACCCCAAATACCACCCTTTTGCACTTTATAATTTAAAGAGAATATTCTATGTTTAATGACATTACAGCCTCCCCAACAATCATGGTACCTTGAACTCAGTAATTGAATAAAGCCCTGAGAGTGGATACCAGGCCCAGGAAAGGTTCTAGTCTCCTAGAAAACTCACAGCCTTAGCAAGTGAGAAGGAAAACACAGCAACTGACAGCCCCGCTGCTAACTACCCTAATTTGTATCCCAAGTTCTCCAATCACTGTGCACAAAGTAAGGGAATTGAGTGCTTCCTAGAATTCCTTTTGGACTTAAGAAAAATTTAATTTTTCTTTGAGGCTTTGGATATAGCAATATTGATTTTCTTTTCTTCTTCTGGGTTTGCGATCTGGTCTCTACTGTCACCAAAATAAAACACTGTATTGTATTTCATTTTTGTTTTTATCCATTTTATAGCCTTTCTCATGGTTTTATCTTTAATTTAAAAAATGTTAAAGTTAATCTCTGTTCCTGAGTTGAAAAGCTTGAGTTTATTTGAGCAAGTGCTTTCAGAGCTAGGTCTGGAGATTCATAAGTTTTCAGCTCTTCCAGGTGGGTATGATCTAAGGACAGGATTGTTTCAAATCTTTCTAAACTTTTTCAGGGCTGTGAGAGCCTACAAGCACAATTTTCCACCCTGTTACGATGACCTCAGATCTATATACTCCTCTCACTACAAGCACTGGTGTGGTAGTACTCAGCTTCCCAGTGGGAATATAGCCTGGATCTGTTTGGAGTAAAGCAATAGAGTCCGGTACTGAGAGCCAGAAAAAAGGACTCTCATAATTCCTGTTGGATACATTGGGTGATCAACTTACCATTTGGGGCCAGAAAGCTCCAGGAACTCTTGCCACTAATTTAGCTTTCCCCAGACCTGTTGTGACTTGACTGTGTGAATTCTGCTTTGTTGTACTAGGCTGTGTTCAACTGCAATACAAGGGTGACAGATCTTTCCTGATCACTTTCAAAGTGGTCTTGTATAGAATATTGGTCCATGCTGCCTTTTTTTGAGGGGGCTTTATACTGCTTAGCCATTAATTTAAAGGTGACTCATCAAAGTTTTTGTATGGTAATTTAGGAGAGATAAGGAGAGTTCATATTTCTTCTCCATCATCATAACATGGACATCTACAATTGTATTTTCTACAGCTCTTTTTCAGGTAACACTAAAATGGAAACATGGTCTGACATTAATTCTGGAATGACCCAACATGTTTAGCATTCTGTTTTGATAGATTATTAATGTTTTATAATGTAAAAGTTAAATTTAGTTTCTAGCAATAAAAGTATTATATTTTAAGAGGTTTATTAAAGATTATTAGAAATCAGAGATAGGAAATAATCAAACATGTGCCTAGGGCTCATTAGCCCATTCACATCTTACTCACTAAATCTTGCTATGTCCGAATAGAGGAAGAGGGAGGCCGAAGTAGGAGTTACAGCCAGTTTAAAAACAAAATGAGATCTGTAAACCTCAAAATTCCTTAGACTAAGTATCTGTCCCCAAAACCCTTCCCCTGCAATCCCAGCTTCTCATGTTCCTTCTCCTACAGAAAACCAAATTCCAATGCAAGGGAGATCTTGTCCTCCTAGAGAAACCTGTCCTTGTCAAACTGACCCACAGGTGCAAAATTCAACTAGAGGCCTGTTTCCTCTAAGAGAAGTACCTGAAATAGGACGAAATGGGGATGTGGTGACTTTAAGACATAGGATACCGTTTACTCCCCAAGAAATAAATGAATTTACACGAAATATCCCCACATATGAACAAGATCCTTTTCTAGTAACAAAAAAGATGGGAGACATATTTTTTCAGTATAATCCGTCTTACAAGGACGTTGAGAGCTTACTACAGGCTTTTTTAAGTGAACGTGAAAAAAATAAAATAATTGCTCATGTCAACAAAACCCGGGGGCGTAATGCAGCACATTGGCCATCTCAGTATCCCGAATGGGACTATAATAATCCTGAGGACTATCTACAACTATACCGTTGTAGAGAGGCCATCCTCACGGCCATGAAGGAATGTGCGGACAGTACAGATAAGTGGATGGAACTGGAAAAAATTAAGCAAAAGGAAAACGAAACACCCTCCAGATTTATGGACAGAATTATCGAGTTTGGGGACAGATACTTAGATTGGGACTTAAATAAAGAGAATAGTTTAAGACAAGTTAGAAGAATCTTTGTAAACAATTCTTGCAAAGTAATTAAAAATTATTTTAAAACACAATGCCCAAGATGGTCAGATATGGACCTTGAAGAATTGCGAAAAACAGCTATATATGTTTTTAAGGGAAACGAAGAAAAGGAGAAAGAGAATAATGATGACATGGAGGAAATGAAGAAAAAAATGAGATGTGTAATAGATAGGATAACTAAATTAGAAAGTGGGCATGATAATGAACCAACGACAATTGCCCCTCTCCAGAAATTCAATTATCAATCCATTACTTGCCACTTCTGTGAGAAGAAGGGCCACAAAATGATGGAATGTAGAACCTTTCTTAAGATGTTTGGAAGGATTACACAGTTTAATAATAGTTTTAGAAATAATAACTATAGAAATTATGATAATGGTTATAGAAATCAGAATTCTAGAAATTATAATAATGACTATGGAAATAACTATAATGAATATAGAAATAAGAACTTTAGAAACCAGAATTATAGAAATAGGAATTGGGAATTTAATGACAATGCTCAAATTGAAGAAAATTTTAATGATAATACTCAACAATATATGAGAAATGGCGCTCGTCCAAAAATTACTCGAGGTACTAATGACCCTCAGAGAGGTGCCCTTCAGGGGGGTGCCCAAGGAATATCCCAAACACAATGATGGTGCCCGGGGGGGGCTGGGGCACAGGAATCAGAGGATACAACCTTTGATTTCCCAGACCCTGATGTCCTACTACCCGTTGTCCCTATCCACTGCCCTCCCCATACTAATGAACCCCATGTTACCTTAAAAGTGGGTAACACCTATTATGATTGTCTATTAGACACCGGAGCTTCCTGGTCTGTATTAAAGAGAACACCTGATTTACAATGTTATTCTATTGGCTCAGAGAATGTAATGGGAGTATCAGGAATAACCCAAAGAGTTAAAAGACTTCCTCCTAGAATGGTGTCTGTAGGACCCCTAGAGGTACAACACTCCTTCCTTTTGATGCCTGACTCCCCTTTAAATTTGCTGGGGAGGGACCTTCTATGCAAACTCAGAGCCACAATAACCTGCTCCCCAGATGGCTCATTATCATTAGAAGTACCAGAGGAATCTTTAAATTTACTCCCTGTACTTCTCTCGGAAAACCAGGAGGCAAAAGAACCTTCCATTTTTGAAATACCTAAAGATATACCGGAGTCTCTTTGGGCCACATCTTCTTCTGATGTAGGCTTACTTAAATCTGCTGTTCCTGTGCAGATAAAAACTAAATCTAGCCCACCTCCTTCTATCCCTCAGTATCCCCTCTCAAAGGAGGCAATTGAGGGTATTACACCAGTTATTAACTCATTAATAGAACAGGGAATAATAATCCCTTGCAAATCTGAATACAACACGCCCATCCTGCCAATTAAAAAACAAAAAAAAGGACCCGATGGCAAACACATCTATAGATTCGTACAGGATCTAAGGGCAGTGAATAATCACGTTATAAAGAGACACTCCGTAGTTTCTAACATACATACTATTATTTCATCTATTCCTAGCACAGCTACATACTTTACAGTAGTAGACTTGTGTTCAGCTTTCTTTTCCATACCAATACATGAAAACTCCAGGCATATTTTTGCTTTCACCTGGAAGGGCTCACATATACCTGGTGTCGGCTGCCACAGGGTTATGTCGAAAGTCCGAGCTTATTTGAGCAAATTTTGAGCCAAGACACAGACAATATAACATTTAAAAATAGCAAATTAATCAAATATGTAGATGATCTACTCTTGGCTTCAACAGATGCAGAAACATGTCAAGAAGATAGCAAACACCTTCTTTTGGAATTGCATAAAAGAGGACATAAAATCTCTAAGGATAAAGTTCAATGGTGTCTCCAAAAAGTAGAATATTTGGGATTCATCTTGACTGCGGGTGCTCGTTATATTTCTCCAAAACGAATTGAGAACATTCAAAAATTGAGTGCTCCTACCACTAAGAAACAGCTGAGAGCAATTTTAGGAGCAACAGGGTTTTGTAGACAGTGGATTCCTTGCTATGGGGAAATCACTAAACCCCTTATAGCATTAACAAAGGATTCAGTTCCTGAACCCCTCAAATTAGAGCCTGAACACTTGTCAGCTCTAAAGATCTGAAAAAGGCTATCATGTCTGCCCCTGCTCTAGGCATCCCAGATTACAACAAGCCATTTACTTTATATGTGCATGAGCGAAGAGGAGTAGCCTCTGGTGTGTTAACTCAGACTTTGGGACCTTCTCAGCGCCCAATTGCTTATTATTCTGCCCAACTAGACCCAGTAGCAGCAGGAGCACCACCATGCCTTAGAGGAGTAGCTGCTACAGCCTTACTAGTAACAAAAACCGTTGATTTAGTATTGGGATGTCCATTAACAATAATGTGCCCACATGAGATTGAAGCATTATTGGTAAAACATAGAACACAGGCATTCTCGGATCAGAGAATTACAAGGTATGAAATAACCTTATTAAATAGTGAAAATATTACCTTGAAACGCTGTTCAACTCTTAACCCTGCCACCTTGCTTCCAGATTTACCTACTTCAGGAGAACCACTACATAACTGTGAAACATTAGTGTCCATGGCAGAAAAGCCTCGAGATAATCTCTTGGACACTCCCTTAGACAATGCAGATCTGATTTTATTTACCGATGGTTCCTCTTTTATGAGGGATGGCATACGTTACACTGGAGCTGCCGTAGTCTCAGAATTTGCCACTGAATGGTCAGCTTCACTACCTTCTAACATTAGCGCTCAAGGAGCAGAACTCATAGCTCTAAAACAAGCTTGTATAATTGCCAAGGATAAAAAGGCAACAATTTATACGGATTCTAGATATGCTTTCGGCATTTGTCACTCAGTCGGAATGCTATGGCTCCAAAGAGGATTTTTAACCTCAGCTGGAAAATCCATAGCTAATGCAGAAATTATTAATGAAGTTGTTTCTGCTCTCAAACTGCCTAAAGCCCTAGCTGTAGTTCATTGCTCTGCCCATACAGGTGGCTCTGACCCTGTCTCTAGAGGAAATGACCGAGCAGATGCCGCTGCAAAACTAGCAGCCATAGAAGGACCTGGATTAATTTTAACATTAACAACCACTGATAATTTAAATTTATCACTCTCCTATAATGAAAAGGAAGTGGAAAAATGGAAACAAAAATTTAAAGCAAAACAAATTAATGGAGTATGGGTGTCACCTGAAGGAAAACCCCTGCTCCCTAGAAGTTTCTATAACCAAATTTGCCAATCTATTCATAAAAATGGTCATTTTGGCACCCAGGGCATCGTGGACTCTGTCAAGAGAGTATGGATAGCCCCTGGTATAACTACTGTAGCCTCTAAAGTATGTTCAGCCTGCCCTATTTGCCAGGCATATAACCAACATGCATATCGTGGAAAAGCCTTTGGGGGACATCCTCTGGCTTACACACCTTTTGAACATCTACAGATAGATTTCATTACAATGCCAAAGGCTGGACATTATAAATTTTGTCTAGTAATTGTAGATCAACTAACCAGATGGCTGGAAGCATTTCCTACGACCCGAGCCACAGCAGATTTTGTTGCAAAGATACTTTTAAAAGAAATTATTCCTCGTTTTGGCCTACCAGCACGTATTGACTCCGATAGAGGGAGTCATTTTACCGATTCTGTCTTAAATCAAATATATTCTTGCTTGGGGATAACTCCAAAATTCCATGTTCCATATAACCCCCAGAGCTCAGGCCAAGTGGAGAGGATGAATAAAGAACTTAAGACTATGATTGGCAAATTATGCACTGAGACCCATTTAAAATGGCCTGAAATTCTCCCTCTGGCCCTATTTTATCTTAGAAGCAGGCCTAGAGGAGACTTACATATTTCACCATTTGAGATGCTTTTTGGACATCCACCTATACAGGCTAAGCCTTTCTCCCCGGCTTATACATCGCTATTAGGGGGAGATATTACTATTGCTTCCTATATACAGGAGTTACAGCACAAACTACGTGAACTTCATGAATCCGGAGCTGCAGTACAAGCTGGACCATTAGACTTTTCTCTGCATGACCTGAACCCAGGAGATAAAGTTTATATCAAGAATTTCAAGCGAACTGGAGCAACTGAACCTTCATGGGAAGGACCATTCCAAATATTATTAACTACTCCAACATCTATAAAGATTGGAGAAAGAGACTCTTGGATTCACTGCTCACATGTGAAGAAAGCATCTTCTGCTGAGACTGATTGACTCTATCCTATCATATGAATTGTGACTCTATCTTATCATAAGAATTGGAGATAATAATCCATAGACAAATGGATGCTGGTTTTTTTTCTCTCAAGAATATATTGAATTACTGATTTTTTTTCTTATTTTTTCTTATTTCTTTTCTTTTATTTTTTTTATCAGAATATTTGATTTTTTTCTCATTTTTTGTACTGAAGGTACACATAATTAATACTAATATTATTTTTCCCTGCAGTAATACAAGTTAATATATATACTCTTGCTATAATATCAATATATGCCTAAAAGCTTTAAACTATGGGAATCTGCCATTTATTGATAAAATATTATAGGACTGTGATTAATGTTTGTGTCTGATTCCAGGAAAAGGGATAAAAACAAGGAGCACAGACAAAACCTGAATAGTGCCAATAGAGCACACATGAAATATTAAAGTGAGACTCAAGGTTGCGACGCTTAACTTATGTTTAAGTCGTAGGACTTCCTTGTATCTACACTCCTTTTGAAGTACTCAAACAAGTACAAAGCTTGACTATCATGCTGGCTCCCTATATCTCTGAAGGAAAAAAATCAGACAAGGGAATGACATTTCCCCATCAAAATAGAATTCTAATTCTTTTCGTCTTATATTATGGCAACTTCCTGTAGTCTTGGCTACAAATGGCTAAGTGAAATATTACTGCATTCTGTCCTACATACTTGTGGGATAGAAATTACTTTAAACTGGACCTATACAAGGTCTATTTTGAAATTTTCTTATGTTTTTGATTATTTTTCTATTCTTTTGATAATTGACACATACACCCCCATAACTGAACATTGCATTCTGAGCTAAACTTGATATATTTTTTTTAAATACTTACTTCAGGGGGGATTGTATTTTAATTTAAAATCTAAGAATTTTTGAATTTTTTTGTTTGAGATTTTATTTTTATAAAAATCCAAGACTTTTGTTTAAGATTTTACTGTTATAAAAAATTTTCAAAGATTTTGATTTTGTTCGAGAAAAGATCTTCAAGAAAGAAGCTTGAAACTTTTATATCCAGAGAATGAACTGTTGCAGAAAGATGCCAAAAACCTACACTTCATCAAGAAGATCAAGAATGAACTTTGGATGTGATTGATTGGACTGAACTTTTGATTGAACATTTATTGTAACATTTATGCCAAAAGGGACTGCCCCTAATTTGGCTTTCTGTCAATGCGCCTAGCAAACACTGGTTTTGCTTTCTTTTCTTTTCTATTTCCTCTCTCACTATTCTAATTTCTCTTAGAAAATTGAATATTGTGTATATCTTTAGTTAGAAGTGAATTTAGAACTACAAAATGATTATGTTAAATGATCAATGGGGAGACTAGTCTCCCAATGATCATCAGGGGGGATGTAAACCTCAAAATTCCTTAGACTTATAAATGTTGGAAATTTCACCATTGGGATATTTCATACTTGGAAAATTTCTTACTGATAGTCTATTGGAATGGGAACTCCATTGGCATGGGAGGTTCCTTCTCTTCCCTTCTTAAGATTACTTTAGGACAAAAACCTTTTGCTGAACAATGGAAAGGACTTTGACCTATGCTTAAGCATAGAACAGGAATTTCTTTGAGTCTTGATTGATTTTAGAATTGATACAATGGAGATACTCCACCCTATTCAGTCCTAATAAGATTGAGTAAGGGCTGCAGCCTAGATCAAAATTTAATTATTCCAATCTCTACCATACTCAAGTTAACAGGATTTAGAAAGGGCTGGAACAAAGGAGTAAAGATTTAATCATTTGAAAAATATGACCTTCAACAGACATGTGCAAAAGCCAGAAACCTCTGGGCGGTCCTGGGTTAAGCGAGAGCCTCCATTGACAGGGAAATTGATGAAGAGTGATTGGTAGATGTGAGGACTGAGGGGAGGCAACTTGGATGGTGTCCTTAAAGATAGGAGGGTCTGGAGACTCGGGAGAGAGGATTGAGTTTTTGGTCGGTTGTGGTTCCTGGGCTCTGAGGAAGCTTGCTCTGAAGGAAGCTGAAGGTGGGGGCCTCTGAGACTGTTTCTCCATTTTGGACACGTGAGTGAAAGGGACTGATCTCTTTTCTTTGCCCCAGCTATCTAAGGGCTTGGGCCTTTTGGCCCAGCCTAAACAGAAGGGGTATTTAAGCCCTATTCCCTTCTCTCCCCTTTCTCTCTCTATATATATCTCTAATTCCTTTCTTGCTCCTATTGTAATTAAACTCCAAAAAAGGCTGACGGCTGACTTGAGTTTTTCATTTAGGAATTACATAGCTGATTCCTTGGCGACCTTAAATTAATATATATCAGTCTTTTAAAGTGATTCCCTTGTAACAGATCTCGCTCAGGTGGGGACTCAGGTGAGATTTTAGGGAATTATGGGAAGTACCAAGGAATTATGGGGATTGAAGTCTGGGGTTTAAATCTCCATTTTACATTACCCCCCTGAGGACCAAAGAAGACTAATCTCTCAGCTGGGGCTTGTAAACAAACAAAGTTTGCAATTACAATAATTTGAGTATAAGAGGGAAGAGAACAAACCTAATTATTGCTAGGCACATAGACAAAAATCCAGTTAGGGGGCAGTCCCCTTTGGTGTTAAAATATAAATACAAATTAAATGTTCAATCAACCACACCCAAAGTTCATTCTTGATCTTTCTCATGCAGCTTGTGGTCTGTGGAGGCATCTTCATGGTATCTTCTCCAAACAGTTGAGTTTCTGGATTCGGATAGGTAGCTTGTTTCTTAACCTAAATTATTCTCCAAAGGAATTTAAACTTTGCAATATAGAATAATAATAATTTTTCATTACCCCCCTGAAGAGGGTGATTGAAAAATACAGGGATCATTTAGGGAGGCATGGATGAGTTATGAGATATATGAATCATTTGGCAAGAGAAATAACTAAAACCATCAGAAAAATCCAAATAAAAAAGAAGATAATTTCTGGATGAAATATAGACTATAAAAGTCCTATGTGCAAAAATTCTAAGTAAAGGAAAAATAAATCTATAACAGGTCCTTGAATCAGGGCCCAATTAAAATGATATTGTTGGGGAAAAAAATTCTAACGAACCCTTAAAATCAATTTGAGATATTTAGCTCATTATATTTTCCAAAGGTTGTTATATAATTGTAGCAATGTTCTGATGGAGTCCATCTATCCTCTATGTGACAAGTTACAAAGTCAAAAAAAGAAAGGCTGTTTGTATATGGGTTTACTCAATATTTTTTGTTCAGTATAGTTTTAGGGGAAACACAACAGAATTAAACGGTAGTTAAAACCATACAATAAATTATTCAGCATAACAGAATGGTATTGATTATATTCCTATATGAACTTAAAATCACAAAGTTAAATCATAAACAAAGCAATCAGCAAAATGCAATAAAATGTTTTTTAAAACATTGGAGTATGAAAAGCCTTAAAATATAACCTCCAGTCTCTTTAAATTTCCTTGTTTTTTTTTTATCCATTTAGATGCCTAATGTAAGAAGGCAGAAGAGTGATAAGGGGTAGGCAATGGGGTTAAATGTCCTGCCCAGTGCCACACTCCCTGGAAGTGTCTGAGGCCAGATTTCAACCCAGGACCTCCCATCTCTAGGCCTGGCTCTCAATTCACTGAGCCACTGAGCTGCCTCCCCATAGTGAGGGTGGGTTTTTGGAATCTCAAATTGGGCCAAAGGATGGCAGGGAGCTGAATTTTTCTCCTGAATCTCTGAGCGAATTACAGGGAGTAAATTTAAAGATTCATCAGGTATTTCCAAAGATAAGGAAGCATCTGGGGAGATGAATAAAAGGACCAGTGTACTTAAAAGATATCCGTTTAAAGCCATGGTTGTAAGTTCCTATTTGGAAAAGTCTTTTCCTTCTCTTCATTCTCCCCACCTGTGATCCCCTGGCCTTTGCCACATGGAGGCTAATTGTACTCAAAGGAAAAATCACCCCTGTTTTTTACCAGTTGCTGGAAGTGAGTCCTGGCTCTGGGGCAATGAGTGATCCGCTTGGAGGCCAGAGTTGCTGGGGCTGGGCGCTTTGGGACCGGGAGAGCGGATCTGGGTCATACAGGTCCTGATTATAGGAGCCTAGAAGTGGGCCTGGGTGGACAGGACTGGGACCAGGTGAGCAATCTGAATAAATAAACTCCAAAGTGGATGGCTGCAGGTAGGAGTGCAGGCAAGCAGGCTGAAGCTGATCAAGATGCTTTTCTAAAAAGCATTGGAGAAATGTGGCTTAGAAATCATTATCTAGTCTATCTTCAAAAAAAATGAGGGGCAGCTAGCTGGGTAGCTCAGTGAATTGAGAGCCAGGCCTAGAGACAGGAGGTCCTAGTTCAAATCTGGCCTCAGACACTTCCCAGCTGTGTGACCCTGGGCAAGTCACTTAACCCCCATTGCCTAGCCCTTACCACTCTTCTGCCTTGGAGCCAATACACAGTATTGACTCCAAGATGGAAGGTAAGGGTTTTAAAAAAAAATGAGAAATTTCATCCCATCTAGTGGTTGCCAGAACTGTAACAGTTAAATTAGTTTCTCTACTAAAAGTATTATATTTTAGAGGTTTATTAATGATTATTAGAAATCAAGAATAAAGAAAAAGAAAAATAGAAAAAAAAAACAACCTAGGGCTGTTAAGCCCATTCAATTTCACTTACTACATCTTGAGAGATGTGTGTGCTTAGAAGGAGAATCAGAGAGACGCAAGTAGGCATTGCTGTCAGTTTAAATACAAATGTTGATCTTGTACTCAGGTGAGATTATAGGGCATCCTGGGAAGTGCCAAGAACTTCTGGGGACTGACGTCTGGGGATTGAAGTCTGAGGTTCAAATCTCCATTTTTACAGATAGAAAAGTGAAAAATACTAAACCAAGAATCCAAAATCAGGCGCACACACAGTCATGCACACAAACACACAAATATGTAATTTATTTTTAGAATATTGTTTTCATTTCATCAACATATTAAGGTTCTGTTCTTTAGAGGTCATTTTATATACAGAGTAAGTAATTTTAACTCTTAAGAAATCAAGCAATATGACTTTCTTCAATATAATTTTGGAATTTAGGACAAAAGAAAGACATGATGATAACAGAAAATAAATGGTATAAAAGCTAGAGTATTTTAAATCATTCATTAAGAAGGAAGAGCTATATCTTTAAGATTTGAGAGGAAGAGCTTCAGAACACATTGCTCCTCAAGGACTAGCTTTGTTTTTCAATATCTCCAGGGTATTTCTGTCTGGCCTCAGAAGGATCACATAGCATTTGGGAGCAAAGATACAGATGAGAATCCCAGCACTGGAGACCAAGATGGAAAAGATCTCCATGGCCACCATGGCCTTCCCTTTGGTGCTCTGATATGCGGGCAAAAAGGAAATCCAGACACTGCAAAACACCAGCATGCTGAATGTCAGGTACTTGGCTTCATTGAAAGTATCTGGCAGATTCCTTGCCAGGAAAGCCAAAGTAAAGCTGACCAAGGCCAGGAAGCCCATGTAGCCAAGGACACAGTAGAAGGTCACAAGGGAGCCCTCATTGCACTGAATAACAATGAAGGAAGCCTCAGAGTGTGTATCCATCTCAAAGAATGGGGGATATGTCCCCAGCCAGATGCTGCAGAGGAACATCTGTATAAGGGTACAAAGGAAAATGAGGGAATGAGATACTGCTGGTCTCAGCCACCTCCTGAGCTTGCTCCCTGGCTTAGTGGCCCTAAAGGCCAGAACCACAGTGATGGTTTTGGCCAAGATGGAAGCAATGGCCACCGTGAACACAATGGCAAATGTGGTTTGTCTTAAGATGCAGATGGCTGGTGTAGGACGACCAAGGAAGAGCAAGGAAGAAAGGAAGCAAAGGGTGAGAGAGGTGAGCAGAATGTAGCTGAGACTGCGATTATTGGCTTTTACTATGGGGGTATCTCTGTGTATAACAAACACTCTAAGGACAAATATTGTGAGAATGGAGAAGCAGAAAGCTGCAGAGGTCAGAATCATTCCCAGAGTCTCTTCATAAGCCAGATAAGTTACTGTCCTGGGCAGGCATCTATCTTTCTCCTGGCTTGGGTACTGATCTTCAGGGCATTGTATGCACTCTTCTGCATCTGGAAATACAATAAAAATTAATCTCACTCTGTTTTATATGCAGTATATTTTTCTTTCTCCAATAAGGTCAAAATTAGACATTCCACTTAAACCTCAACTTTTTGGGGGACTCCTCTTCAATCAGAAGAATAAGAATTCTAGACAGTCAATGAAATTAAAAAAAACATATTTGGGTTTCTCTTTATCTCTACTTGTGGGAAAAAAAATTGTTAATTATTCATTCTGTCACATATTTCTTAATGAAATCTAAACTATGACCCATTCCAAAATTTAACTCTTCACAGAAAGACCTTAAGGCCTATGTGAGGACTATATATATATATATATATATATATACATATATATATATATAGTGTATGTGTATATTTTTATATTTGTATACAATATTATCACAATAGTAATGAAATAGAGAAGAATTTATTCTGTGATCTTTATCTATTATAAAAATTCTTTAAAGAAAATGCACAATTGCAAGTCCTCTGGGTTCTTTAGGTCCAGGATTCTGTTTATGGTAATCAAACATGTCCCATTGAATGTTGTTAAAGATAGTTTTCATAATTATTTTGATTTTTAAAAATATAATCTATAGCAATGGCTCCAAACTTTCTTCAGGTTATTAAATGTCGATTTCAAATCTTTCTTTTTCATGATTTTCACTCATCAGGATGATACTTTTATTGCATGCATTAGCATTATTTTGTCATCAGGGACTATTACTCTCACCAAGTGTGTTTCTTATAAATGTACATAAGTACTAATTCTTTGCTCTATTTTACCTGAACTATTAATAAAGAATATACTTATTAAGTAGAAATTTTTTGGGCTCATGAGATTTGGGTAGAGAGTGAAATTTAGAGCTCTACAAGAGAAATATTATAGGAAAAAGGAATTAGATTAAATAGCATTTATTCAAACAATGTGGTGGATTAGAAATCATTCATTATTCAGTTAGAGGGTGGATGTCAATTTCATCATAATCTGCAAGTATTGGATATAAACTCTTTTTTACCATTGAGCATTGGGAAAAAATTAAAAAAAAGAAAAACAAATCAATAATAGGTAGAAGGAAGAGTGACCAGTCACCCTTTGTGATTTATACATGGCATTTTTATACTCAGTTTTTTCATTTCATTTGAATATTAGCACTATGATATTAATAATCTTTTAATCCTTTTTCCCAGGGAAGAAATGGAGAAAGTAATGGATTCTTAGTATGTTAGACCCTCATTATTTTATTCAATCTTAGCAAACAAGGAAGAAAAATAAAGGAAACAAACACCATAAAAGATGGTTCTAAGTCTTATATACACTATTCTGCCCATGCATTGCAAATGGAAGAATTAGGGGAAAGGGAAATAAAATGATGTGAACCAAATATTATATTCATTAGTTTCAAATGCTCAATAATTCTGTCATCTCTTTCTAGTTTAAATGAAAGATACTTATCAGGGAATAAGGAATTGTTTTTGTTACTGTTCTTTGTACTTCGTTTTAAATATATCATATTGTACATTAATACCCTATTTCTAATTTATCTTGTGTTTTTGAAATTTAAGAAATCTTTGTTTCAGAATTACAGTTAAAATATATTTTAAACAGGGGATGCTATTAGAGTATAGATTGATCTTTTTTTACCAATAAGATAATGCCAACAGTTATCTCAACACAATTGAATATTTAATGGAATATTTTTAAAGAAAATATGAAGTTCACTATAATAAACAGAACCTTAATTTGAAAATAATTTTGCTATAATTAAAAAACCTTTTAAATGTATAGAATACATTAAAGATATAATGACAATACATAAATATAAATCTGCTGCAATATATTCTCTATATTCTAAAGCCTCAAAATGAAGTTAGTTTTAATTGATAAGTAAAAAATGAATGGAAAATAATTGAATGGAAAATATGGGAATATAATTTTCAAGGTCTAAGCTATGGTAAATGGAATTTTGCTAATTGAAGTAAATACTCTTAGGACACCAAATGACATAGAAATATTCCATATTACTGTGGTAAGAGAAAAATTTCTGAGGTTCAGCCATGAAACTAAAATTAAATAAAAAGAAAAAAAAATCTAATGCCTATAATTTGGGAGAACTCTTTCTCTTTAGGCACCCACCTGTTTTATTGGAAAACTTCCCATCAGGGCACAAGGTACAGTCAAAGCAGCAGATGGGCTGGCCTTCACGAAATTGCTTCCTGAAGCCAGGGCCACAGGCCACACTGCAGGTAGAACTAGGAATCTGAGTTTCCATAAAAGGAAGAGAAAAAATATCAGTGCAAGATGAGGAAATGGTGATTTAAGACTTCTTCTGCAGGAGACTTTTAGAATAAAATATTTGAAGTAGGGAAAAACAAGGATGATATATTTCTGAAGGGAGATTGTCTCCCAATTATCCCTCTTGTACTCTATCTCATCTTTTCCTAAAGACATGAATATAAACACAGTTGACCCAAGACACATTACAACTGCTCCAATTTTTAAAATACAAACATGTTAATAGTACATTTTCCACCAAATATGTGACAGCACATCTCTACAGTGAACTTCTTTTTGTACTAGGAATGTTGATGTAACATATTGCTCATAGAAGAGGAAATATTTCTTTATATTTTTGTTCTCTAAAAAAGTCCTGTTCTTGGTATTTGAGTAAGGTATCGTGTTTTTTTCAGGGAGTCTTAACTTTACAGATTTTTTAATAAAATATAATTTTAAAAAATTTAAAGCAATAAATAATTAATATTTGTTTGAATGAATCTGCTTGATTAATAAGAATCAAGTTATTTGAATGGTTGATCTTGTTTCTTAGTGTGGCATCTGGAGGTACCTCTGATGATTCAGAGAAACTGGGATTTATGACTTCACATAGACAAATAGAATTGAATCTATATAGAAGTTCTATATCTGAAGAAGAAATACCCACAACATTCGATTTGTCATTTGGTCATTTTGCATTTGTGCCACTTTTCACAAACTTACTTGGGATTTTCTTGCCAAGGATGCCAGAGTGGTTAACCATTTCCTTCTCCAACAGATTTTACCAAAATTAAAACTGAAGGAAAAAGGATTCAGAGACTGACCCAGACTCATAGAGCTAGTAAGTATTTGAAGGCAGATTTGAATTGGAGAAAAGGAGCCTCCCTGACTCCTGACACTCTTCCCGTTATGCAGGAACATTGTAATTAAGAGCCTCTAAAAGCAGTCATGGGACTTTTGGGAAGACAAATTCATGATCAAATGCTTATATAAGCTATACTTTGGTGTTACAGGTCTCTTTTGAGGGTAAACAAATAAAGGAATATTGAGAAAAAGAAATGAGAGGAATCAAGCTTCTGTCTTACTGATAGCAAAAAAGGAAAGTAGATGTTTCTGTCCTGTCCTAGTCATTCACAATGTCTTCTTGGAAGTTTTAAGGTCTAATGAGAAGACAGCAGTGTCCAGGCTTCTAACAGCCTCATCTATGTAGCTCTCATTCACCTGACTCTTACCTGGGGGAAATCTTCTGGCCAATCTATGTCCTCTTCACTAATGCTTAACACTTTTTCATGAGGAATCACTTCTCCAACTTTCACCTCTGACCAAATCTTATCAGGGAATGATCTAAAATTCAGGATATCATATGTCTCAGCAGTCATGGAGGGTCCATCTACACATAAGTCATCTTTGATGCCATTGACAGGATTAACGCACTTTAGAAAGTGGAGGAGCTGAAGGCAAGGGCAGAAGTTTGTTACTCCTTAGGGAAAGAAGGGTTCATTCACACTTCTAAGTCTTGATAATCAACATAAAATGGCTATGTGTTGGAAGCTTACAAAAACTATTATTCTTTTTTTTCATAAATTCTTCTTACTGAGTTTTACCCAGCATTCCACACTCAATTTCACTTTTTTCCTAGCAAGTCATAGGTGCCATAAGAGTAATGTTCTAGATAATGAACCAACCTCAGATGTAATTTTAACTTCCCTTCAACAAATCATGAATTTCTTTGAAATACCTCTGATATCTGGCATTCCAAGTTCTTTTGTAAAAATCTGTATTCACAGACAATATATGGCTTTCAAGAAGAAGTCTTTTTCCTTAGAAAAAATGTCCATCCAAAATCTATAGAATATTTGATTAGGTAAATTTAGGATTAAAGAACTCTTTCAATTCATACTGCTGAAATTCAAGGTAAAGAAGAAAAGGAAAATATAGATACTTAAATGAGTAAACAATTCCAAAAAGTTCATTGAATCAAAATAAAGGAAAATAATTCCAGTAAAAGAGAAAAGGAAAGATGTTGTTGCATTACGATAGATTATAAGAAAATGAAATAATAACAAAATTGAGGAAGATTTGAGAGAGAATCATTTTAAAAATACCAAAATAATTATTTTATTGGAAGTGAGAGTACAAATAGAGAGATTAATTTATATAAAAGGGTACTCAAGAAAGAACTTTTGCAGTGGAAATAAAAGAAAAATGAGCAAGCAATAGTTGAAACTCTGACAAGTACTAGTGAAGGGAATAAAAGAATGTAAAATACAAAGCAAATGAAAGAAAACAGAGTTTTAAGGAAAAGACAGGACACAAAAAGAATACAAAAGAAAAACAAAAAATGTATATAATGGAGAGAAATAGGCAGTAGTGAGTGAAACATGAATAAGAGTGTAAATGAGATGGATTCACTCGTAAATAGCATCAAAGCACAATGCATTAGAAATCAAAGTCAGACAATATATTGTGTGCCATAAAAAATACCGGAACCATAAAGTTCTTAGAATTAAAATAACGGCTTTAGCAGAAAGTACACAAATTTGCTGAGGTCAAAAATCAAAAGGTACCAATCAAGATCTCTGACAAAACAAAAGCTGAAACAGACCTAATTAAAAGAGAAAATTAGGGAAATTTTGTTATGCCAAAGGGCAACAAATAATATAAAAAATTTTAACATCATGATCTTCTGGTAAAGATTTCATTTCTGAAATATATATTTCATCTACAACTGAGTTAAAATTATAACATTTAAAATATTCACTTGATAGATGGTCAGAAAATACAAAAAGACTTTTTTAAGAATAAGAAATCAAAGTTAAATACAATCATATGAAAAATGCTCTATCTAAGTACAAATGAAAAAAGTAGATTTTGAATCAACTGAGATGCGCCAATTTAAGATTATAGAAAAAAACATTCTGAAGATTATGAGGGAAATAATTTGGTAACTATTAGTGGAGCAATAAATATCTCCCTTTACACTGCAGAACAATTTGGATTCATGCCCTAAGATATATAAATTACTAATACTCATTCACCCAGCTATAAGAATACTAGATCTATAGGTGAAAAGTATCAAAGAAAATGTAAAAGGATCTATGTTTATTAAAATGCATATAGCTGCTCATTTCCAGGTGACAAAGAATTACCAATTGAGGGAATGTTCTTCAATTGGAAAAAAAAACTGAATAAATTATGGTAAATAATTGTGATGGGGTTCTATTGTACTAAGGGAAATACCAATGGGGTTGGTTTCAGAGAAACATGGAAAAGCTTTTATGAACTTTTGGAAAGTGAAAGAAGAAGGACCAGGATATTATGCACAGTAATAACATTCTAGCTGTGATGATTAATTGTGAAAGACTTGACTTCTCTGATCAATAACATGAAAACATACTATATACTACTAAAGAGATTAATGATGAACTCCTACTGTAAAATGGATTTTAATTTCTCACTTTTTTATTCGTCCTGCTTTTTCTTCAGAGAAAAAGCTAATACGGAACAGTTTTGCATGATTTCACATGTATATTTCATCATTTATCTTGCCTCTTAGTGAATGGAAGTAAGGGTGGAAGGTGGAAAGGTGGAGTGAGTTCAGAAGTGAAACTATAAAATGAAAAGAATATTGTAATTTAAGTGTATTTAAGTATTAAAATGTTATGGGAAAAAACACAGGAGATATCTGTTAATGATATACTTAAAAACAACCTACTCTCTCTCTCTCCATAATCTCTTCCCTTGACGCATTTGCAAATTTAAACTGCTTTATTTTCACTTTCTTAGTGAATAAACATATGGAGAAAAATAAATTGGGACAAAAAGGAATACACCTTCTTCTCAGCACCACATGGCACATTCACAAAAATAGATCATACACTAGGTCACAGAAACATGGCACTCAAATGCAGAAAAGCAGAAATAATAAATGCACCTTTTTCAGATCATAAAGCAATAGAAATATTGTTCAGTACAGGTACAGAGAGAGTCAAATCAAATATTAATTGGAAATTAAATAATATGATACTGCAAAATCAGTTACTTAGAGAACAAATCATAGAAACGATAATTTCAATGAGGAAAATGACAATGGTGAGACATCCTTTCAAACCTTATGGGATGCAGCCAAGGCAGTACTTAGATGAAAATTCATATCCCTGAGTGCATTTATTAACAAATTAGGAAGGGCAGAGATCAATGAATTGGAAAGGCAAATCTAAAAATTTGAAAAGGAAAAAATTAAAATCCCCCAGAAGAAAACCAAACTAGAGATCCTAAAAATTAAGGGAATAATTAGTAAAATCTAAAATGATTGAACAATTGCAGTAATAAACAAGAATAGAAGCTGGTACTTTGAAAAAAGAAACAAAACAGACAAAATACTGGTCAATCTAATTAAAAAAAGGAAAGAAGAAAGGCAAATTAACAGCATCAAGAATGAAAAGGGGCATCTCACCTCCAATGAAGAGGAAATTAAGGCAATCATTAAAAACTACTTTGCCTAAGTATATGGCAATAAATATACCAACCTTGGTGATATGGATGAATATTTAAAAAATATAAATTGCCTAGACTAACAGAAGAAGAAATAGATTCCTTAAATAATCCTATATAAGAAAAAGAAATCCAACACACCATCAAAGAACTGCCTAAGAAAAAATCCCCAGGGCCTGATGGATTCACCAGTGAATTCTATCAAACATTCAGAGAACAGTTAATCCCAATACTATACAAACTATTTGACATAATAAGCAACGAAGGAGTTCTACCAAATTCATTCTACAACACAAACATGGTACTAATCCCAAAGCCAGACAGGTCAAAAACAGAGAAAGAAAATTATAGACCAATCTCCCTAATGAATATAGATGCAAAAATCTTAAATAGGATACTAGTAAAAAGACTCCAGCAAGTGATCAGAAGAGTCATTCACCATGATCAAGTAGGATTCATACCAGGGATGCAGGGCTGGTTCAATAGTAGGAAAACCATCCACATAATTGACCACATCAACAAACAAACCAACAAGAATCACATGATTATCTCAATAGACGCAGAAAAAGCCTTTGATAAAATACAACACCCATTCCTATTAAAAACACTAGAAAGCATAGGAATACAAGGGGCTTTCCTAAAAATAATAAATAGTATATATTTAAAACCATCAGCTAATATCATCTGCAATGGGGATAAACTAGATGCATTCCCAATAAGATCAGGAGTGAAACAAGGATGCCCATTATTTGATATTGTACTAGAAACACTAGCAGTAGCAATTAGAGAAGAAAAAAAAATTGAAGGCATCAAAATAGGCAAGGAGGAGACCAAGTTATCACTCTTTGCGGATGACATGATGGTCTACTTAAAGAATCCTAGAGATCCAACCAAAAAGCTAATTGAAATAATCAACAACTTTAGCAAAGTTGCAGGATACAAAATAAACCCACATAAGTCATCAGCATTTCTATATATCTCCAACACAGCTCAGCAGCAAGAACTAGAAAGAGAAATCCCATTCAAAATCACCTTAGACAAAATAAAATACTTAGGAATCTACCTCCCAAAACAAACACAGGAACTATATGAACACAACTACCAAACACTCTCCACACAGCTAAAACTAGACTTGAGCAAGTGGAAGAACATTAACTGCTCAGGGGTAGGACAAGGTAACAAAGGATCAAGGATATTCAGGGAAATAATGAAAAAAATACAAAGGAAGGGGGCCTTGAAGTCCCAGATCTCAGTCTATATTATAAAGCAGCTGTCATCAAAACAATTTGGTACTGGCTAAGAGACAGAAAGGAGCATGAGTGGAATAGACTTGGGGCAAGTGACCTCAGAAGGACAGTATACGACAAACCCAGAGAACCCAGCTTTTGGGATAAAAATACACTATTTCTTAAGAACTGCTGGGAAAATTGGAGGACAGTGTGGAAGAGATTAGGTTTATATCAACAGCTCACACCCTACACCAAGATACATTCAAAATGGGTGATTGACTTGAACATAAAGAAGGAAACTATAAGAAAATTAGGCGAACACAGAATATTATACATGTCAGACCTTTGGGAAGTGAGAAGCTTTAAAACCAAGCAAGACTTAGAAAGAGTCACAAAATGAAAATAAATAATTTGGAATACATCAAATTAAAAAGTTTTTGTACAAACAAAACCAATGTAACTAAAATCAGAAGGAAAGTAACAAATTGGGAAGCAATCTTCATAAAAACCTCTGACAAAGGTTTAATTACTCAAATTTACAAAGAGTTATATCAATTGTACAAAAAATCAAGCCATTCTCCAATTGATAAATGGGCAAGGGATATGAACAGGCAGTTCTCAGCCAAAGAAATCAAAACTATTAATAAGCACATGAAAAAGTGTTCTACATCTCTTATAATCAGAGAGATGCAAATCAAAACAACTCTGAGGTATCACCTCATACCTAGCAGATTGGCTAACATGACAGCTATGGAAAGTAATGAATGCTGGAGGGGATACAACAATGTAGGGACACTAATTCATTGCTAGTGAAGTTTTGAATTGATCCAACCATTCTGGAGGGCAATTTGGAACTATGCCCAAAGGGCGATAAAAGACTGTCTGCCCTTTGATCCAGCCATAGCACTGCTGGGTTTCTACCCCAAAGAGATAATAAGGAAAAAAGACTTGTACAAGAATATTCATAGCCGCACACTTTGTGGTGGCCAAAAATTTGAAAATGAGGGAATGCCCTTCAATTGGGGAATGGCTGAACAAATTGTGGTATATGTTGGTGATGGAATACTATTGTGCTAAAAGGAATAATAAAGTGGAGAAGTTCCATGGAGACTGGAACAACCTCCAGGAAGTGATGCAGAGCGAAAGGAGCAGAACCAGGAAAATATTAGACACAGAGACTGATACACTGTGGTACAATTGAAGGTAATGGACTTCTCCATTAGGGACAATGCAATGTCCCTGAACAATCTGCAGGGATCTAGAAGAAAAAACCCTATCCACAAGCAGAGGATAAACTGTGAGAGTAAAAACACCAAAGAAAAGCAACTGCTTGACTACAGGGGTGGAGGGGATATGACTGAGGAGAGACTCTAAATGAACTCTCGAGAGCAAATACCAACAACACGGAAATGGTTTCGAGTCAAGAACACATGTGATACCCAGTGGAAACATGTGCCGGCTATGGGAGAGGTGGGGGATAGGGGGAAGAAAAGAAAATGATTTTTGTTTCCAATGAATAATGTTTGGAAATGACCAAATAAAATAATGTTTTAAAAAAAAGAATTTATAAGCAGAAAAAAAATGAAAATGTTACCTTGTTCAATTCGTTTGCTCATACTTACAGTGGGGTGTATGGGGTATTCAGGGAGGGGTAATATCTCTGGTATAGAGGGCTTGTCTTGCCCTTCTAGGGCATCTCTCCAGCCTCAGATCCCCACCTGACACCCAGACCTCACTTGTGGCTCCCATTAGCTGCTAGCATGTGGCAGCGGCCACACCCCGGGCAACAGCTTCAACCGGCCAGCTAAACATTGTGAGGGTAGCCATCAGGTCGTAGACCACTGGGGAACCAAGATTTTGCTCACCCAGCATGTGAAGCCTGCTTCAGCTGAGCAGACAGAAGAAACCAATAAGAAGGTTCAACGGCTGAGATGGCGACGCAGCAAAGCACTCTGGAGTGCTTAGGGCATGTTGGAGCACAAAAGACAACACGGCCATCCAATGCAGCTGAGGAAGTCTCTAGGTGTAAGGACCTTTCATGCCACTGGACCCAGGCTTCCAACGCCAAGAGAGTGGGACTGTCTCTGTGCAACGACTTTTCCATTTAAATCTCCTTCAAGCACAAGTGTCTTACCATAGATGAAAACGCACAAAGACAATTATCATCCTCAGTTACCGAGAGACTAGTAATTACAGTGGATCACAGCCAGATATGAAGAGGAAATGGATCTCATTTTTGGTGAGAAAGCCTTGTAATCTTTATTTTCTTAGTTGACACAGGGTGTCAATGATTATAAGCTATATTTTTTTTAATTTTTTAAAGACTTTTATTATATTTTTCTTGCATGTGCAATATACATTTTCAGTTTTTCTCTCTCATTTTTATATTTCTAGCACATGTCACCAGCATTAAGATTTTCTTTAACTTTTTGATTTTTCAGTAATACAAGTTTAAGATACATTGCTAATGCATGCCCCAAGACCTTGTGACTATAAAAATGATGCCACTAATTATTTTTTAAAAATTTGGGACTTTGCTTAATGATTCTGTCTGATTCCAGGACAAAATATACACAAAAGAGCCATTGCACAGTGCCAAAGAAGCACAAAGCTAAACTGCATAGTGCCAATCGAGCACAAGGTCAAAGAGATCAACCAATCCTGGTGAGACTGATATAATTTTGAGCCTAGACAAAGAGGAATTGAACGTATTTGGGGTTCGAGGTTGCAGCTGTTTAACATGTGTTCCTTGTTCCACATTCTACCAAATATACCCAAAACCTTGGCTCCTATAATTTGGTCCCCTTCTCTGCCTTTCATAGTGTGGTACCTTTCTGTAGACCTGGCTACTGACTGGGTAAATGCATCATTGCAAAATGATCTAAGCATCATTTTAATTGGGCCCTGATTCAAGGACCTGTTATAGATTTATTTTTCTTTTACTTAGAATTTTTACACATCAGACTTTGATAGTCTACGTTTTCATCCAGAAATATTTCTTTTTTATTTGGGTTTTTCTTATGTCTTTTTGATTTCTCTTACCAACTGATTCATATACCTCATAACTCAGCCATTAATCCCTAAATAATCCTGTGTTGTTTTTTGTTTTTGTTTTTCCCAATCACCCTCTTAAAGAGGGTAATGTAAAAAAAATATCATTATTTAAATTGCAAAGTTTAAATTCCTTTTGAGAAGAATTTTAGGTAAAGAAAGAGGCCACCTCTCTGAATCCAGAAACTGAACTGTTGGAGAAGACACCATGAAGAAGCCTCCAGACCACAAGCTGCACAAAAAAGAAATCCAAATTGGACTTTGGGTGTAGTTGATTGAACATTTATTTGTATGTATACTTTCATGCCAAAAGGGACTGCCCCCTAACTAGCTTTTTGTCAATGTATCCAGCAATTATTGGTTTTGTTCTTTATTTTCTCTTACTCTCAAATTATTGTAATCATTAAATTGATTATGTTTTTATGATCCTTTGGCGAAGTCCTTCTTCCCAGAGGATCAAACAAGGGGATATAAAAATGGAGACTTGAATCCAGGATTTCAGTCCAAGAAATCCTTGCTCCGCTTCCCCAGAATGCTTTGTAATCTCACTGAATTCTCACCTGGGCTGAGAACAAATGATTATTTAAAGGGTCTCTGCCATAGGCGGGGTGTCTTCTCTTTAGTGTTGCAGCTTGCAACTAGATGCATCTCTTTTCATAATATAGGTGAGGTTGTCTAGTCCTCTCTGTGCCTAGGCACATGCTTTCTTACGTATATTTTCTTAAATTCTCAGCCTTTAATAAAACTCTAAAAATATAATACTCTTTGCAGAGAGAAACTAATTTCTACCTGCATCAGTTTCCCTATTTTTAATCTTTACAAATCTCTTCATCATCTGCCAAAAAATATAAAGATTAAAATTAATATCCAGTACTCCAGGCATTCTATTTCATAGTATTTATTAAATATTTATCTTGAAGCATAAGGAGTTAAGGCTAGCAAAAACCAAGAGCTGCTCCTCCCTCCACCATGTATCCCAGAGACTGGTGGGTAGAAACTGGAACTTAAAATTCTCCCTATGTAAGGAGACACACAAACAGGAAAATGAAAAGGGTATTGTGGGAAATGTAGTCTCTAAGGTTCAAGATTCTAAATCAATACACTGGTTACTTAAGAGATGGGAGGTAGTGAAGTCAGGACACAAAGGACAGAAACTTCATCATTTTTTGTATTTGTTTTTCTGGATCATCTGTTACCTGGCTAAACTTCTTTCTCGTGATCTTGTAACAAGCATCTCCTATGGTACGTAATTTTCTCTGCCTCATCATTAGTGTATATAAGAAAGTCATATGTTTCTTCCTTAAATTTCTCTTAATGGCCAATGAATAAAATTCTTTGAACTTCTAGTCAGTTCTGTGGTGACTGATCCCATAGAATTTTAGTTCATAGCAAATATTCTGTGTAATTGTATTTGAAATATGCTCATGCAAAGTCTAGGCTCTCTGTACCCAGATACGTGAACTTATTTTATGAATTCTACCAGGCTAAGAAGATTCCTTAAAAATGTCCACCAAAGCAACCAGTTACTCTAGCATGTAGGAATAAGACATAGAATACAATTTTCACTAAAGGGTTCTCTACCTGTTAAGAAATAAATGTATCCTTCTTGCAACTGTGTGTATAATTATTCATGTGTAAATATAACATATTTTGGTCAGCATTCATTTGTTGTTAGAAGTTAAAACAAAATTGATCAATGAGATACTGTATATAAGCATCATAGTATTGGTAGTGTATAATTGAAAATGTGTTACCCTAAAAAAGAACTATATTTCGCAGGAGTCCATTGACTTCCTGTAATTATGTACTTCCTGTAGATATGGGATAATAGGCGGGGACAGGGAAGGTCCCAGCTCTTTACTTCCTGTCCTGATTTTGGTGGGGAAAGGGCTGATCAGCCATGGGCACATAGTCTTCATAATGTAGCTTCTTTATTCCTTGATTTCTAATGATCATTAACAAATCCATTAAAATATAACATTTCTATTATTAGTGATTATAATTCCCTTACCTTTGGTCTTGGAGCCAATGCACAGTATTGGCAGAAGGCAGATAGAAGAGTGGTAAGGGCTAGGCAATAGTGGTCAAGTGACTTGCCCAGGATCACACAGCTGGGAAGTGTCTGAGGCCAGATTTGAACATAGAACCTCCCATCCCTAGGCCTGATTCTCAATCTGCTTAGCTACCGAGGTGCCCCCTCTTCCATTTTTTTTAAAGATAGCCTAGATAATTTTTTTTTAAAGTCACTCCTGCCAAGGCTTTTTGCCCTCCCCACCCAGCCCCACAAACTCCAAATCTGTTTATAGTTGCTGCAAAATTTTTTCCTACTTTTTGCCCGGTTGCTTGCTGGCTCTACTGGTCTGGCTTTTTTTAGACTGGGGACTCTTGTTGAAGAAGAGTTAAAACGCTACTCTTGCCCCTCTGCCTGAGTCCTTCATTCTTTGTTCCTCCTTCATTCCTTGTTCCTTGCTGCTGATTATGGCATTGTTGACATTGCTTCCCCCAGCCCCTGACCACAATCACTTATTTGGCCCACAGTCCCAGGTCCCCTGTGGCTATGCTCATAAAATTGGCCTTCTGAACAGACCCTGATGGACCCCTACTGCTGTTGCTGATTGTTGCCAGCAAGAACCTAGGAGTCAGGGCAGATGGTAAAAACCTGGGGTGTTCTTTCCTTAGGCAACAATTAACCTGCCATGGCAGGGTAGCTGGGGAGGGTGGGGGGATGCGGAGAAGGAAGAGACTCTTCCAAACTGGAATGTGATTATAAACATGGCATATTCTATGAAAGAGCAGTGCATTGCATATTTCAAATAGCTTCTACCATTCATGAATGCAGTGATGCTTTCACTTATCTTACCTGCGATTCAAAGGAGACATTCATCTCCCTGCAACTCTTTGCCATTTGGGATGGCCCAGTTTGAGATTCCTAAAACCCATGTTCTCCCAGTACTGACAAAAGGAATCTCAAGGGAAATAAAAAGGAACTTTAAAGAGACTAGAGGTGAAATTTTAAGGCCTTTTCAGACTCCAAAGTTTTATAAAGTCCTCTGTGTTTTATTGTATTTTTCTGACTATTTTGTTTAAGATTTCATTTTGTCTTCAGTTCATATATTAATGTATTCAATACTATTTTGTTAACCTGAATCATTTTAATCTACTGTGTGTTTTAACTGTTAGATATATTCTGTTGCCTTTCTCATAGGGCTACTGAAGAAAATGTAAAAGTCCAAAAACAGTTTTTCCCCCATTTTTTATTTGTTAATTGTCACATTGATATTGTATGGACTCAACCTAGCTAACAACCTTTAGAGAATTTAATAAGGTAAGAATTTAATGGTGATTTTAAGGGGTTTTCAGAAATAATTTTAATTAACTAGTGGTTTCTGAATGGATTAATTTTTTCATACTTATATTTTAAGAACACTGTATTGGAGTTAGAGAAAGTAAGAAATATTCCTACCAAAGTGTTTATGTGAATGAGGAAGTCAAAAAGGGAGCTCCTGAAAAACCTCTTCAACTTAGTTGACTTCACCAGAAAAATGTAGATTTCTTGGTGATGTTCTAGACACAAATAAGTTTTACTTTGTTTAAAAATATATATGCCAAGGTTGAAAGATTTGCTGCATCTGTAAATATTGTAACAAATATCCATCAGTTTAGATAGGTTTTTTTTGTTATTCAGCAATTTATATGAAATATGATATTGGGTTTATTTGCTATTAACTGGGCTAATGTGAATTTGGGGGATTTTGGCACTCCTTTGAATGTGCATTATCTACTGTATTACTGTTTTATTCTGAAAATCATTTGTACTCACACAGTGATTATGTTAAAAAGGAAATGGGGACTTCTGGTCAAGATGGCGGTGTAGAAGCAGCGAAAGTTCAGACCTCCGAAACCCTTCCCTACCGATCACAAACAAAGTGCTCCTAGGCCACCGAAATTCAAGCTGAACAACAGGATAGACCTGGGGAAACCTCCTCCTGGACCTGGATCAAAAGGTACCGTACCCCAAAAGCCAGAACCCTAGATCACTCAGATCTAAGGGGTAGACAGAAAGAAGGTCCCAGGACCCATCCCCCCCAACCCAGAGTGCTGAGCCCAAGGCAGCAGCGGGAACCTCAGGGCTCTGAGGACTCACCTTGAAAGCAACCCGAGCCAGTCTCCGGAGCGCCCAACACAGACGGCAGGGAAGCATAGAGAGAAGGGGGAAGCCTGTGGCCCCCTGGCTGGGTTCTTCCCTCTGGGTCTCGGGGGAGGACCCAGCTTCTGGGCACCAGCTGAGCCCAATCCCATCGGGAGCCCTCAGAGCTACTGAAAGGACAGAGGGCTCAGGGCTGGCAAAGGGGTGGCTCCGAAGAGCCTACCTTGAAAGTAACCCGGGCCAGTTTCTGGGCACTCAACACAGACTGAGGAAGAGGAGGTTGCTGCTTTTCTCTTTCTTTTTTTTGGCTCCATGATCATTCAGCCCACACTACCTGAACCTAATCCCATCAGGAGCCATCAGAGTCCAGGCAAGCCACTACCCCTCCCCCCTTAGAGAGCAGGGTCTTCTGAAAGAACCAGTTGAACCTAATCCCATCAGGAGCCCTTAGAGCTGCTGAGAGGACGGAGAACTCAGGGCTGGCAAGGGGGGTGCTCCGGGGAGCTTGCCTTGAAAGTAACCCGGGCCAGTTTCTGGGCATTCAACACAGACTGTGGAAGAGGAGGTTGCTGCTTTTCTCTTTCTTCTTTTTTTTTGGCTCCGGGATCATTTGGCCCACACTACCTGAACCTAATCCCATCAGGAGCCATTAGAGTCCAGGCAAGCCACGACCCCTCCCCCCTTAGAGAGCAGGGTCTTCTGAAAGAACCAGCTGAACCTAATCCCATCAGGAGCCCTCAGAGCTACTGAAAGGACAGAAAACTCAGGGCTGGCAAAGGGGTTGCTCCAAAGAGCTTTCCTTGAAAGTAACTCGGCCAGTCTCTGGGCACTCAACACAGACTGTGGAAGAGGAGGTGGCTGCTTTGTTTTTTTTTCCCTTCCCTTTTTTGGCTCTGGGATCTTTCGGCCCACACCACCTGAACCTAATCTCATCAGGAGCCCTCAGAGTCCAGGCAAGCCACAACCCCTCCCCCCTTAGAGAGCTGGGTCTTCTGAAAAAACAGAAACCTAGAGGCGAAGTCAAGATGGCAGCCTAGAAGGAGCATAGACCTGGCAGCCTGGCCAGAGCTTTAGAGATCCTCCATATCTGCTCCAGCCGTCCAGGAAGTTTAAAACTCAGAATAAACCCATCCCAAATAAGCTGAACTCAATCCCATCAAAAGTCTCCAGAACATAGGGAAGCCCAGGCTCCCCATCCATCCTCACTGACTGCTGAACTTTAAGCCAATCAAAAGCCTCCAGAGGACAGGAAAGCTCAAACCCCCAACAACCCTCCCTCAGAGATTACACCAAGAGATCCTCTGTTAAAGCTCCAAGAGGGGAGACTGATAGAAGTCCCTAAAAAACAAAAAAAAATGAGAGGAACAAGAGCACAGACAAATACAGGGAGGAAAGAAGGGGTGAATTTGAACAAACAACAGAAACAGAAGAAAGAAACTACAATAGACAGCTACTACTCACCAAATGGAACAGAGGGGGAGAGATCAGCAAACGATAAACCAGAAATCCCAGCGAATTGGATACAGGCTGTGGAAGAACTCAAAACACAGCTAAGAGAGGCTGAAGACAATTGGGAAAAGAACTTAAAAATTAAGATAAGTCATCTGGAAACAGAGGCACTTGAACTAAAACAAGAAAATAGTGTCCTGAAAGCCAAAATCATCCAGCTGGAAAATGAGGCAAAGGAGATGAAAGATGAAGCAAAGGAGATGAAAGACGAGATAAAGAGGATGAAAGACAGTCTTCAAAGAAACTCAGACCAGAAGGAAAAAGACGACCAAAAAGCAAAAGATGAAATCCAATCTTTAAGAACCCGAGTAAAACAACTAGAATCAAGTGACCTCACAAGGCAGCAGGACACTATAAGACAAAACAAAAAGAATGAAAAAATTGAGGAAAATGTGAAGCATCTCATTCACAAAACAGACAATTTAGAAAATCGTTCAAGAAGAGACAATTTAAGAATAATTGGAATACCAGAAGACCACGACAAAAGAAAAAGCCTGGACATAATACTAGAGGAAATTATCCAGGAAAACTGTCCTGAAATCCTAGAACAAGAGGGGAAAGTGGAGATTGAAAGAATCCACAGATCACCCCCTGTTTTTAATCCCCAACTGACAACACCAAGAAATGTTATAGCCAAATTCAAAAACAATCAGATAAAAGAACAGGTATTACAAGCTGCCAAAAAGAAACCATTCAGATACCATGGAAACACGGTGAGGATAACACAGGATCTGTCTGCATCGACACTGAAGGACCGAAAGGCATGGAATATGATATTCCGGAAAGCAAGGGAACTAGGCCTACAGCCAAGAATAAAATACCCATCAAAACTGACTATATTCTTACAGGGGAAAGTATGGTCATTTAACACAACAGAGGAATTCCATGCATTCATAAATAAAAGACCAGACCTGAACAGAAAATTCGAAGTCCAACCACAGAATTCAAGAGAATCATCAAAAGGTAATTAAAAGAGAGGGGAAAAACAACAACAACAACAAAGGTTTTTTTTAAGAGACTCAATAAGTTAAAATGATATGTATCCCTATAAGAAAAGAGGTCATCGGCAACTCTTAAAAACTGTTGCTATCACCTAATTAGCTAGAAGAACTACACTCAGAGGGAACAGTGACAAACTGTATAGGATGAAAGGACAAGACATAAATAGGTATATAGAGATATGCATGCATAAATACTTATACATGTGTATGTATATATATATAAATATATATATACATGACTAAAGCTAAAAAAGAAAAGAGGTTATGACTAAAAGAAATGGGTAAAGAAACAAATGGGGGTAAATTTATATGTCACAAAGAAGCTCATGGCGGGAGGGGGGAGAACATCGATACACTGGAAGGGTAAAGAGGTCGGAGATAGGAAATATTCAACTCTTACGTACTTTGAAACTGACCCAAAGAGGGAAGAACAATCCAATCCATTGGGGAAGAGAATAGATTTGCGCCCTATAGAGGAGTAGAAGGGTAAAAAACAGACTGGTGGGGAGGGAAGCAGTACAAGGGAGGGAGAGGGTAGGGGGGGAATTTTTAAAAAGACTACAGGGGAAAATAAGGGAGGGAATTAGAAGGGAGGGGGGTAGAAAGGGAAATACAAGGGGGACTGATTTAAAGTAAATCACTGGACTAAAAGGTAGAGCTGAAGAAGAAAGGTTAGAATTAGGGAAGGATATCAAAATGCCAGGGAGTCCACAAGTGACAGTCATAACATTGAACGTGAATGGGACGAACTCACCCATAAAACGTAAACTAATAGAAGAATGGATTAGAATCCAAAACCCTACCATATGTTGTCTCCAAGAAACACACATGAGGCGGGTAGACACCCACAAGGTCAGAATTAAAGGATGGAGTAAGACCTTCTGGGCCTCAAGTGACAGAAAGAAGGCAGGAGTGGCAATCATGATATCTGATAAAGCCAAAGCAAAAATAGACCTGATCAAAAGGGATAGGGAAGGTAATTATATTTTGTTAAAAGGGACTTTAGATAATGAGGAAATATCACTAATCAACATATATGCACCAAATAATATAGCACCCAAATTTCTAATGGAGAAACTAGGAGAATTGAAGGAAGAAATAGACAGTAAAACCATATTAGTGGGAGACTTGAACCAACCATTATCAAATTTAGATAAATCAAATCAAAAAATAAATAAGAAAGAGGTAAAAGAAGTGAACGAAATCTTAGAAAAATTAGAATTAATAGATATATGGAGAAAAATAAATAGGGATAAAAAGGAATACACCTTCTTCTCAGCACCACATGGCACATTCACAAAGATTGACCATACATTAGGTCACAGAAACATGGCACACAAATGCAGAAAAGCAGAAATAATAAATGCAGCCTTTTCAGACCACAAGGCAATAAAAATAACGATCAGTAATGGTACATGGAAAACCAAATCAAAAACTAATTGGAAACTAAACAATATGATACTCCAAAACCGTTTAGTTAGAGAAGAAATCATAGAAACAATTAATAATTTCATCGAGGAAAATGACAATGGCGAGACATCCTTTCAAACCTTTTGGGATGCAGCCAAAGCAGTAATCAGAGGTAAATTCATATCCCTGAGTGCATATATTAACAAACTAGGGAGAGCAGAGATCAATCAATTGGAAATGCAAATAAAAAAAACTCGAAAGTGACCAAATTAAAAACCCCCAGCAGAAAACCAAACTAGAAATCCTTAAAATTAAGGGAGAAATTAATAAAATTGAAAGTGATAGAACTATTGATTTAATAAATAAGACAAGAAGCTGGTACTTTGAAAAAACAAACAAAATAGACAAAGTACTGGTCAATCTAATTAAAAAAAGGAAGGAAGAAAAGCAAATTAACAGCATCAAAGATGAAAAGGGGGACATCACCTCTGAGGAAGAGGAAATTAAGGCAATCATTAGAAATTACTTTGCCCAATTATATGGCAATAAATATACCAATTTAAGTGATATGGATGAATATATACAAAAATACAAACTGCCTAGACTAACAGAAGAGGAAATAGAATTCTTAAATAATCCCATATCAGAAAATGAAATCCAACAAGCCATCAAAGAACTTCCTAAGAAAAAATCCCCAGGGCCTGATGGATTCACCAGTGAATTCTATCAAACATTCAGAGAACAGTTAATCCCAATACTATACAAACTATTTGACATAATAAGCAAAGAGGGAGTTCTACCAAACTCCTTTTATGACACAAACATGGTACTGATTCCAAAACCAGGCAGGACAAAAAAAGAGAAAGAAAACTATAGACCAATCTCCCTAATGAATATAGATGCAAAAATCTTAAATAGGATACTAGCAAAAAGACTTCAGCAAGTGATCAGAAGGGTCATCCACCATGATCAAGTAGGATTTATACCAGGGATGCAGGGCTGGTTCAATATTAGGAAAACCATCCACATAATTGACCACATTAACAAGCAAACCAACAAGAACCACATGATTATCTCAATAGATGCAGAAAAAGCCTTTGATAAAATACAACACCCATTCCTATTAAAAACACTAGAAAGCATAGGAATAGAAGGGTCATTCCTAAAAATAATAAACAGTATATATCTAAAACCATCAGCTAATATCATTTGCAATGGGGATAAACTAGATGCATTCCCAATAAGATCAGGAGTGAAACAAGGATGCCCATTATCACCTCTACTATTTGACATCCTACTAGAAACACTAGCAGTAGCAATTAGAGAAGAAAAAGAAATTGAAGGCATCAAAATAGGCAAGGAGGAGACCAAGTTATCACTTTTTGCAGATGACATGATGGTCTACTTAAAGAATCCTAGAGATTCAACCAAAAAGCTAATTGAAATAATCAACAACTTTAGCAAAGTTGCAGGATACAAAATAAACCCACATAAGTCATCAGCTTTTCTATATATCTCCAACACAGCTCAGCAGCAAAAACTAGAAAGAGAAATCCCATTCAAAATCACCTTAGACAAAATAAAATACCTAGGAATCTACCTCCCAAGACAAACACAGGAACTATATGAACACAACTACAAAACACTCGCCACACAACTAAAACTAGACTTGAGCAATTGGAAAAACATTAACTGCTCATGGGTAGGACGAGCCAACATAATAAAAATGACTATCCTGCCCAAACTTATTTATCTATTTAGTGCCATACCCATGGAACTCCCAAAAAATTTCTTTACTGATTTGGAAAAAAGCATAACAAAGTTCATTTGGAATAACAAAAGATCAAGGATATCCAGGGAAATAATGAAAAAAAACACTAATGAGGGGGGCCTAGCAGTCCCAGACCTCAAACTATATTACAAAGCAGCAGTCATCAAAACAATTTGGTACTGGCTAAGAGACAGAAAGGAGGATCAGTGGAATAGACTGGGGGAAAGCGACCTCAGCCAGATAGTATACGATAAACCCAAAGATCCCAGGTCTTGGGACAAAAATGCACTATTTGATAAGAACTGCTGGGAAAATTGGAAGACAGTGTGGGAGAGACTAGGAATTGATCAACACCTCACACCCTACACCAAGATAAATTCAAAATGGGTGAAAGACTTAAACATAAAGAAGGAAACCATAAGTAAATTGGGTAAACACAGAATAGTATACATGTCAGACCTTTGGGAAGGGAAAGACTTTAAAACCAAGCAAGACATAGAGAGAATCACAAAATGTAAAATAAATAATTTCGACTACATCAAATTAAAAGGCTTTTGTACAAACAAAAGCAATGTAACTAAAATCAGAAGGAAAACAACAAGTTGGGAAAAAATCTTCATAAAAACCTCTGACAAAGGTTTAATTACTCAAATTTATAAAGAGCTAAATCAATTGTACAAAAAATCAAGCCATTCCCCAATTGATAAATGGGCAAGGGACATGGATAGACAGTTTTCAGATAAAGAAATCAAAACTATTAATAAGCACATGAAGAAGTGCTCCACATCTCTTATAATCAGAGAGATGCAAATCAAAACAACTCTGAGGTATCACCTCACACCTAGCAGATTGGCTAACATGACAGTTATGGAAAGTAATGAATGCTGGATGGGATGTGGCAAAGTAGGGACATTAATTCATTGCTGGTGGAGTTGTGAACTGATCCAGCCATTCTGGAGGGCAATTTGGAACTATGCACAAAGGGCGATAAAAGAATGTCTACCCTTTGATCCAGCCATAGCACTGCTGGGTTTGTACCCCAAAGAGATAATGGACAAAAAGACTTGTACAAAAATATTCATAGCTGTGCTCTTTGTGGTGGCCAAAAATTGGAAAATGAGGGGATGCCCATCAATTGGGGAATGGCTGAACAAATTGTGGTATATGTTGGTGATGGAATACTATTGTGCTCAAAGGAATAATAAAGTGGAGGATTTCCATGTGAACTGGAACAACCTCCAGGAAGTGATGCAGAGTGAGAGGAGCAGAACCAGGAGAACATTGTACACAGAGACAAACACACTGTGGTATAATCGAATATAATGGACTTCTCCATTAGTGGTGGTGTAATGTCCCTGAACAATCTGCAGGGATCAAGGAGAAAAAAACACTATCCAAAAGCAGAGGACAAACTGAGGGAATAGAAACACCGAGGAAAAGCAACTGCCTGACTACAATGGCTGAGGGGACATGACAGAGGAAAGACTCGGAGTGAACACTCTGATGCAAATACTAACAACATGGCAATGGGTTCAAGTCAAGAACACATATGATACCAGTGGAATCACACGTCGGCCACGGGGGGGTCGGAGGGAGGAAAAGAAAATGATCTTTGTCTTTAATGAAAAATGCATGGAAATGACCAAATAAAATACTATAAAATTTAAAAAAAAATAAAAAAAAGAAAATGAAAAAAAAAGAAAAAAAGGAAATGGATCTCATATTTTGGGTGAGAAATCTTTATACTCTACATTTCCTTAGCTGACACAGTCTGTCAATGATTATAAGCTACATATTAAAAAAAAAAACTTTTATTATTGTTTTCACTTGCATGTGCAATACATTATTTCAGTTTTATTTTTCTCTCCTTTTACTATTTGAAGCACATGTCAACAGTATTGAGAAGATTTTTCTTTAACTTTCTTTGAATTTGTAGTAATATAAGTTTAAATATATATTTGCTATAATGTGAATGTATACCCAAAAGCTTTAGTGTATAGAAACCTGCCATTTATTAAAAATAATTACGGGACATTGCTTAATGATCCTGTCTGATTCCAGGACAAGAGAATACAAAATGAACTTGCACAGTGCCATAGAAACACAAAGCTAAACTGCATAGTGCCAACTGAGCACAAGGTCAAAGAGTACAACCAATTCCAATGGGATTGATATAATTTTGAGGCAAGACAAGAGGACTTTAACTTGTTTGGGGTGTGAGGTTGAGGCTGTTTTGACATATATCAGAGGCAGGTTTTCCTTGTCCCACATTCTACCAAGTATCTCAAATTTGCCTCCTACCTGGCTCATATTCTAGTCTCTATTCTGTCTTTCATAGTGTGGCAACTTCCTGTAGACTTGACTGCAAATGGGTAAGTAAATTAATACTGAGGTTTGTCCTAGATACTTGTGGGATAGAAATTATTTTAATTGAATCCTAATATAAGGGCCTGTTTTCAATTTATTCTTGTTTACTCAAAAGTATATGTACATAAACTTTTGCTATTTTGATTCTGATTTTGAATTTTTTCTTTCTCCCATAAAAGCTTACTTTTTCTTCCATTTCTTTTTCTTTTATGTTTATCTTTTTTTCTTTTGATAACTGATTCATATACCTCATAACTCAGTCATGCATCCCTAAGTTATCCCTGTGTTATTCAACATCTTCTTCAGGGGGACATGTATTATTTTAAATTGCAAAGTTTAAATTCTTTTTGAGAGTAATTTTAGGTTAAGAAACTTGCTACCTCTCCAAATCCAGAAAGTTAACTGTTTAGAGAAGGCACCATGAAGATGCCTGCACAGACCACACATTTCACCAGAAGATCCAGAGTGAACTTTGGGATATGGTGATTTGACCTGTGTGGGATTGAATGCATTGTTTTGTATGTATCCTCTAATGCAAAAGGGCACTGCCTCCTAACTGCCTTTCTGTAAATGCACTTAGCAATAATTGATTTTGTTCACTTTTCCTTTTTCCCCCAAATTATTGTAATTTCAAAGTTGGTTATGTTTACAAGATCCATCAGAGAAATCATTCTTCCTTGGTTCTTGAGGTGGGGTATATAATTGAAAATCTGTTACCCAAAAATACCCTACATTTCCCAGGAGCCCACTGACTTTCTGTCATTAAGTACTACCTATGGATAAAGGATATTAGGTGGGGTTGTGGAAGGTCCCAGCTGTTTACTTAATGTCCTAAGCTTGGTCGTGATAATGGGGATTGTTTGAACTGGCTGATCAGCCATGGATACATGATCTATATTTTGAATCTTCCTTATTCCTTGATTTCTAATTATCATTAAAAATCTTTTACAATATATAATTTCTATTATTAGAAATTATAATTAAATTTTTACAGTAGTATTGTGAACCAGCACTGAATAAATATGCTAAATTTGAGTTGAGTTCATGGAACTCTCCTACCACATAGAATTATATGCTGAAAAATGTGTATAAAGAAGAATATCAATATTTTCCCCAAGATTATTATATTAGAATTGGAGTAAATGGTGATGATCTAAGGGAATACCATGGTTTTTACATAGAATGTCATATAATCAAATAAAATAGAGAAAAATAGGGAGCAAGATCTCAAATTGAAGTCTCAGATCATTGCAATGTCATACAAAGATAGATTATTCATCATAGAATAATGTATTTTTTATTTTAGTATATGGTTTGGGTTTGGGGTTTTATAAGATTATTCACTTCCAAATATGTATACTATGGAAATATATTTTGAGGAATAATATATGTATGATCCAGATGGAATTGTATCTCAACTCCAGGAGTGGGGAGAGAAAAAGAGAGGGAGAGAGCATGAATAATATAATTTTGGAAAACAAATGCAAATTTGTTCTTAAAATAAAATAATGATAAAACAAAAACAAGTGTTGGGAGTAGTCTGTGCCAAATTCTAGGTTGTGAGAGGATGGTTACCTTCCAAGAAAGAAGCGGGTATGCTAGAAGTTCTGATAGATCTTTTGCCTCAGTCTGAAGCATTTGGTGGAGAGTATGAGCCAATAAATAAACTCCATTGTAGATATTAGAACTCTCTTCCTTTGTGGTCTTGTCAAAAAAAATAGGAGGTACATCTGCAAAGGTCAAACTTTCATCACACTGTTGAGAAGTCATATTTAAATTCTTTCTTTCTGAAAGTAAACAATGAAAGACTATCTCCCAGTAAGACTTTAGGAAAATGTCCTCAGGGTTGGCACGGGGATGCACACTTTTTAGGAAATCTATGAAACCAGGAATCTCTCTCTTGAATTGAGAAAATATTAATGTACCATGAAAATTGCTCATCATTTCATCATCAGAATATGCAGAAAAATCCCAGGAAGCACTGATGACAAACATCTTCCCATAAAATGCGAAAATCATCAATAATTCAGAAAAAAATTTAAGGGAAGCTGTATTTCCATAGATGAAAATCACATTGGATGAGGACCCAAGGATCCTAGCCAAGAATTTAATATCATCATCTCCTTGTTTAAATTTTTCAGAAACTTGTTCTGTAAAAGCCAGACATAAACCATTCCAGGTCATCTCGTCTTTTAGATGCTTGGAGAATTGCTCCCCTGTCAGGTCACCTGAAAAAATCAGCCCCACCCAAGTCCAACCAAAATGTAGCATCAGTTGAACTGCTGCCAGGTGTAGAGTGGATTCCCTGCTGCCCAGCTGATAGACATATGGATACAGGACCTCATCAGACAGGAGAAGATCAAACGAGCCATAGCTGAGCTACATGAATAGAAAGAAGAAATAACTGGAGTGCTTATATAGAGGCAATTTCTGAGTTCTTTCAATTTCATCTCAAGCAAATATCAAAGTCTCATACATTGAAGGTATTGAAAAATTATCTTTAATATAATTGGATAGATCTTGGCTACAATAGTTTTAATAGAGTTCAATTGTCTAGGAAGACTTAAGATTCAGATCACAACATGACAGAATTAAGAACTGAGACATTTTGAAAGGAACTCCTAATCTCTACTGTATAAAATATCCTTTTACTCATATGGCCTCAAACAATTATCTCTGTTTGAAACTTTGAAATGAAGTAATATCATTTTCCTTTAAAAACACTACACCTATTCTTTTAGTGCCTTTTTTCTTACATTCTTTTTTTTTTCAAAATCAGCTTCTATGGAACATCTCCTCATTGCTCCAAATTCTTTTATTGTGATGCAAACAGAACAGATTTTAAGTATCTTGAAGGAACTTACGAGTTCAATATTGGAGCACAGTTATATGTCTTAATATATTATCTTAATTGATCTCATCATTTTTTTAACTTTATACAACAACCCTTCCTTTATCCAGCCTTTCTGCATCGAGGATTTTATTCATGTCAAGGTAAGAAGGAGAATTTGAAGGACGAAGAGTTTTTAATCACTGGACCACAAAAGTTCCCAATCAAGTGTATATAAGATGTATATAAGAATAATTTGATCAACCCTGAATAAGACTCAGCCTTAATAGGAGTTGCTAATCCTCCCCTGAAAACCCAATACCTTTTTAATGTCTATCAACACTCATTTGTAGCTACTAGGAGCTCTAGCATGCAATGTTACCACCTACTAGTAAAACTATTGGCAGACAGTCTAAACCTGGTGGAGGGTAAGTGTCCAGCCCCATCCACAGACTCAGTTAGGAATGAAATGCTACTGCATCAAAATGGGACGATGAGAACAATTTGTTCCGAAGGCTATGAAGGCAGCTAATGCAGTAGCTATTGAGCAAAGGTAGTACAAATGTAATTTATGAGGATAACATAATTAGTGCACCCCTTTCTGACCCAACAGAATAATAAAAACTACATAAAATTATGAGGATACTTTCATTTTTTACTAATTGTATTCTCCTTATTAGTGACTTTTTTGTATTATGAATATCACATGACACTGTATTCTCAATGTGGTTTGAATGGAATTGTACTGAATCCTAGTTGGGAAATTAGTCATTTATTTGAGTGATCCAAACTTCAAAGGAATGTTGATATTCACAATTGCTACTCATAGGAAGTTGCTAAAAAAAGGGGGATGATGCATCACCATCACCAAGATCTTTGAAGAATAAAACTGTGTAACTACCAAAGGGCAATGTAAAGAAACAATGACATTATAAGTGAGTTGTGGCAGGGAAACATCAGGGAATTTACTGAAATATGTAATTTCTTACTTTCCTAATGCAAATACCCATCTTCCTTGCCTATGGAGGGATGAATTTGGACAAGCAAGTAAATGGAGACCAGACTTTGCACTTATTCAACTCTTGATTCCGCTTCATTGTCATGATGATGACTCTATATCCAGAACACCCAGGGTTTTTTCTTCTTCTTCATCATAATATTCTCTGAAGATCCAATTAGAAAATGCATATCAAGCACTTGATATTATTCCCCAGAAATGAATTTACTTGAAAATATAAATAATTTGTGTTTAAATAATACATCACATATTTAACAAACCAAGCCCAGATTAAAGAAGGGAACAAACTCTGAGCTGAAATTTTAAAATCACTGTAAAAACAGAATTAGAAAATAATTATTAAAACAGAGCATAAGGGATAGACAAATGCTTCATATATGCAGGATAAATGTACAAATTAATTTCACAATATATAGAAGCATAGTCCTTACCCTGGCAAATTTCTGTTCTGAAACTGAAAAAAAATAACCTCTCCAAACTCTTCAGAATTTTTCTCCCATATGAAAAAGTGAACTGAGAGGATAGGACTACTTCTTATCAAGATATTTATTTGATTCAAAAACATCACTCAAAATGAATAATTCAATATAGCATCACCTAAATTATAGGACAGAGTTAGTTCATTCATGGAAGGGACATCTTTTATCTACTTTTTCTATTTCTTTTTTCAAATCTGTGCCTAGGGCTTCTTGATGAATGTGAATTGACTCCCTGGTGCCAGTACAGATTATATAAAGAGTTGTGTATTATAAACTCATAGAGTGTATGGGGTGAAAATGGGCAATAGTATTGCCTCACTTACCTGTGGGACTTTATATAGTCCTAACAAAGTGGCCATGGCCATGGACAGTGTAGATGACATCCCTCCAATGACAACGATTGATTTGTGCTGCCTGTCACAGCTATAGTTAGGGATCGTTGGCCCCTTCCCTGACAACCACATCAATGAGTTCTCCACAGCCAATCCACTTTCATGGAAGTTATTGAGCAGCTGGTATCCCAGAGATATGTTGGGCAGCAAATGGGGGTCATTGTTGATCTCATCCACAGTGAATTGGACAGTGAGAAAATTTTGATAATGTTTGAGCATGTATCTAATGTGATGAGGAAAAAGTAAGAATTAGGCACAACTTGGCAGGCAGTGGAAAGGACTAACCACTTGTCCTATTATCTGATTTTTGTATGTCATATATTATTTACATATTTATTTGTAAAATGCCTTTCCATTGCCAAACACCATTCCTGGAGCTAGAAATTTAAATATAAAATTTAAATTCTAATTCATATTTTTCTATAAATTTGATTCATAGGAAATAACTTGTATACCTATACACACACACACATATATATATATATTTATACATTTATTAAAATTACAAAATATATACAAAAATGTTAACAAAGAAATTTCAGGAATTTAGTTAAAATAACTTGAAGACTCAAAGTAAAATCCTCATTGTATGTAGTACAAATGGCCAGCTTTAAAGGAAGAAAAAGTATTTTGATAGAGTAATCATGAGAGCATCTTTCAGACATACGTAACAGACTGTGTTGAAATAGCATGAAAGAGCTGTGATTTCATGGCTGAAAGAAAGCAAGAAAATCAGTTTAGACTCAAAGTCAATAACTTGAAAAGGATTGTCGGGCAATAAATCTTTAAAGGAAAATTTCTTTTGTGTCAGGGACTGAAAAGCTCTAATATTGCAATAGATGTGTTCTAATTTGGTACTGTTGGGCATAATTAGCCATTGATGTTCCTTTGTTCCTGGAGCCAAGGAATAATATTGGCACAAACACTCATGTCATCAAATATTATTCCAGTAGCTTTGTGGAGACCCAACCATTCCTACCCAAAACTAAACTTTCCAAGACACATCAGGTCTTCTGCTTTCTTTTAAGGTTCAAGACACCACTGTATCCAAAAGGAATTCCATCAATATTTACATCACTTAAGCCATTAGGAGATCATTCTTTCTAAAAACTCTAAATTTCTCTTTTGGCAAATTGAAAGCAGCTCTCATGTTTATTGACTTGATTCAAGAGAATAAAAGATGAAGTGAGTTGTCCAAATTTACCACCAATTGTACATGATAACCTTTACACATTTCTCCTAGGTTTCCACATCCTCTTCAACCATCTGTTGAATTTTCTATAATGCTGAATATAACATAATCCTCCAATAGTGGTGTGACTAGAATTTTATACTGAGAGACTCTCACTTTCTTTGTACTATAAGAAAATTCTTCTCTTCCAATCATTTCATTTCTCTCTAAATTTATCCAATATTTTCCCCTCATTTTAATCATGTCAGTCATTTTATTTTGCTGTTGTTAATTTTAGTGGCAAAGTAAAGACTGCATATAACACAGCCAAGTCTCTGCTTACTTGATTCTTTTGCCATCACCCAGCTTCCAGGACTGTTTTTGTTCTAATTTTACATTCATTCTTTTATTAAAACTTTCTAGCTACGTTTCTTCTGAAAACAGGATGGATTGCAGTCTTGTTCTTCACCAAGCCCTTAAAAATGGTGGAAATCAAATTATTGCCTTTGGAGGACATATTGGTGGAAAAGTCTGGGGTCCTCCCATTATATTCAGAAGAATTGTCAGTAACTAACATTGAAGATGTTTAAAAAGAGAATCCTTAACAGTTATTAGTTTGAAGAAATACTTTCTTCATAACAAAACCTAATGAGATTGCTGAAATACTTTCTCCATCCTCAGTGTTGTAGGTTCATAATAAAAACAAGATGAAGAAATTCTGGCAAAACAGAAGATAATTATCAACTCATAGAAGGACTAAAAGGAGTACAACTTTGAAGAAGACTATGAGGATCCATAATATCTTGTCATATGTAAAGGAAAAGAATAATATAAGAGTAAGGGAAATAGTTGTGAGTGATTTTCCATGCCCATGACTTAGCAAAACTCCCCCTGCTGACTAGATAATACATGTGAGAGGAATAAGAAATATCATGCATTTCAAACAATATATTAGATATTGGTTGGATATATTCTAGAAAAGAACACAATGCCATTTACATGGAGCACATTGTGATAACCATTTATTGGTGATTCTAAAATCAGATTAAATCACCATCTTCTCTCCTAAAACTAAAGAAAAAATAAGAAGGTTGAAAAAGAGTCAGAAAGAAAAATAGAGAAATCAGAGTAAAAAGATTGGGATTAATAAAAAAAGTAAGGGGATTTTACATACTTACTCTCTAGAGGTTGCAAAAGAGCAATCTTATTCAAAAGGGGAATTATTGACACAAACAATAATCTCAAATATAGCTAACTTTGCCATGTTCTTAATTGACAAATTATTCAGGCATCTAAATACAGGGCCGTTGTGGACATTTAAAACTTAACATTGCTTGGTATTTTATTCATATTTTCTAATATATTATAATGATAAAACCTCAATAAGCAATTACTTTCATCAACTTGTCCTAAAGTCCATAAAAGCTTTTAGGGAAAGATAAACATTTTGTAAATTTCTACTGTTAAATCTCTTTCAGACAGGTAAGACATGAAGCTTTTGGTTGGATAAAACTTTAGTGATTGTAGATTTCTGAATTAAATCTCTTTCCTGGTGTCTTAGTAAGTCAATTGTAGATTCTTCTTCCAATTTGGTACATCAGATTCAGAGACTGCCCCTGGCAAACTTATCCAATCAGAGGATAAGAAATTGATTGCAAAAACTTCCTCACCAATATGTGTCTGAAAAGAAGTCTGTCTCTCCATGTTTGAGACTCGTAGCCTTTTCTCGAATAAGGGTATTCTTGGGGAACCTAATTGTGCCACTTGAATCCCAATATTCAGTGTTTTCCTTCCCTGATTTGTCTACCTAATCATTTCCCTTCATGACTATCTTCCATCCATGGTGACAAATTCCTCATGATCTGTGTTGCCACATAGTATGTATATATACTTTCAGTCTGCCTGTTTCCTCCACAATATACATTGCAAAAGCCTATGATTTTAACTGCTTCCTGAATATTATTTTCCTCGTAACATTCAAAGCCAAATCTTTTCCTTACCCAAAGCTGTGAGGCCAGGTGAAGGACAATTCTGCCCACAAGACCAGTCAGTCAGGAATGAGAATGATGACATTTCAGCAATGAGAAAAATAACACAGAAATATCAACTTACGGTATTTCTACAGCTAACGGTACTGGAGGGGATTTGAAAGACTTCTTGTCAATCCATAATTCAGGGTTCAAATACAAGGACAGGAAGGCCCCTATAACGATGTCTCCTTCCTTTGTATAAGTGAGGCTATAATCTCTTTTTAAGTGACAAGGAGGATTCCCAATCTGATATTCAGAAAATAAACCCTGAAAAATCAGGATGAAAAATAATCTAAAGAAAAAGAGCCCCAATTTCCTCAAATCCATGTCCAAACTGCACAATATATGAAGTATTAAAAAAAAGAGAAGTCTAATATTGGGCATCTTTTTTCATGAATCTACAGACACATTCTCTGTTTCTAAAGATTTTGATTTTTTAATAATATTTTAAACTGTTCTATTTTGAACAGTTCCTCATATCTGGGAAATCCTAATAGGAGACATGACACAGGCTTCTATTGAAGATAAAGGAAAAAGATAGCTGAGTAGGGTATATTTATGAGACATTTTTGCCTTCTGGATATTTTTCACCTTGTTCCCCATGGATAGGGAGTGGAAATGTCCTCATCTTTATGCCTCTGGAGTGTTAGTCAAAAAATATGTTGACCAGAGTCTGAAAGTGAGAGCATCTGGGGACCGTCCTGGCCTGCAACTCCCCACCTGCATCCTCCTTCCAGAGTTAAAAACTCAAGTGATGAAATAAGTTTGGCCACCTGCTTCCCTGTTTCAATCTCTGCTGTATTAGCAGCTTCCCTGGGGTTTGAGAGGTCAAAAGTGCTGTTGACTGAAGAACTTCTGGAGTGAGACTTCCCCTCTCACCAATCTAATTCACTGCAATGACTTGATATTTCCAGATATTACATCAGGCAGATTCCAGCTTTGTATGAAGAAGCCGAAAGTGTCAGTGATAGTTTCCATGACAAGGCCCGACAGTTCCTAGATGGGGTTGAATCCAGCTGTGATAACACACACTAAGTGAATCCTGAATGAACCTATACATAATAGTAATAAAAAGCATTTCAACAGTTGATGATAATCTTACCATGAATTTTTCTTCCAGAGATTTTGATCACAACCCAGATATACCTGTCCATTCTGGAAGACTCTTTTCTTAATCTTCCCATCAGTTTCCCTTTGTGGGACCACCACTTATTCTACATGTATACCTAATTTATCAACACAGGCAAATGTTACCAAAGGATATGCTATCACTTCATCTATTTGCTACAGCTGTCATGTGATCCAGGCTACTTATGTTTTTCACCTGCTAAGGAGGAATGATGATGTCTACACTAGTTTCCTTTATATGGCCTTTATTATTACAAATCCCACATTGATACTACCTATTAAATTATTTATTCTTAAAATGTTGCTCTTTTCATTAAAGAATTATAGTTTTCTATGTAATGTTCTATCAATTCATTCCTGTGACCCCTCCTGAATTAACTACTTAAGGACAATTTCATTCTCAGCCCATGATTACCTACAGCTACACTGGACCATGGCCAGCCATTCTATTCACAATGTCTTGAACAGTGCTTTACATGTAAAAGGTGATGAAGAAATGCTGCCTGGCTTCTTGCTATCAAAATCCATTTGGGAGAAGGCAAAAACCCTTGACTGTAGTCTGTAGTAGAGGATGGCTAAATAACAGCACTTGAGTTCAAATATGGAAATATGGACAAAATTTGGTCTTCTACATGATTTTTAGGAAATTTGGGCTAACTTCTCTTCCATTTTAAAGAAAAGAAGGTATTCTTTTGAAGAGTTAAAGCTGAGTAACTGTGAAAGGAGATTCAAATTTCTCTTTGATCTCTTTGAGTTCACACTTATGAAAAGGAAGCCTTTATTTTGTCTACTTGGAGTTAAACCTTTGGTTAACAATAAACTGAATTACCCCTACTTAGAACCTTTGAAGATTGTGAGGACAGGATTAACTCTCCTCTTTCTACCTTTTGATTAAATCAACATAAGCTTGATTTAGATGAGAAGCCAGTAAGATACTATAGAACTCTACCTTTTTTCCTCTAACTCAAATGGTCAGAAACTTTTGAGTTCATACATAAGAGTTTTCACACTCAAAAATGTGTGAATCTTAGGAGGAGAGTAAACACCTATAGTGTTAAGTCAGTCCCTCAGACATTGCCTCTGAGCAGTGCTAGACAATTTGGAAACTGTGATTGGCCCCTGTGAAGAGGAGACAGGAAACCATCATAAAAGCCACAAAACACTTTGGCTGAGGCAGTCTGGTCAAGTTGAGTCTCATGGAGTTAGTCTTAGAGGGAAATTTACTGGAGCCTGCATTGTAAATTGAGGCTTCAACTTAGATTCTGACTCCTGGACTGTTTCATTGGGTGAGTAAAAAGAGCTGGTTCTCTTCCTAGTTTCCTAAGAGACTAGCTTCTGTTTGGGAGGAAGACATTTAGTTAATCACTACCAGCTCACCTGGCTAAGGACTAGTATTTTCTCTAACCTCTCTCACGTTTCTCTACCTTGTTGTTTCCCTTATAATTTGGTAAATATCTCTGACTTAAATATAATAATTCTGGGAACCACATTTTTTCCATATAATTTATGTCCAGTCCCTAAATTTAACTATTACAAAGTGGATCCAAGATGATGGAAGAGAGGCAAAGAAAGCTCAAAATTCTCTGACTTTACTCTACAAATAACCTTGAAAGAGGGATTAAAATGATTTCTCGTGGAGTAAAACTAACACAGAAACAGAATGAAACAACAACTATTTATAGAAAACATCTGGGGAGAAAGACAGAGAGGGTGAGTTACACTGAGGTGAGAAGGGTGTATTCCACAACACGTTCACTCTAAGAAGCAGAAGCAAAGCGGGAGGGTGGGGGGGGTTGAAATTAATGGAAGGTAAGATAAAGTGAGGGAGATAGTACTTGTCAACATGAAACCCATAAACCCCTTGGCCTAGTGGGCCCAGGTTTCATGACTAACTTGTAGGTTGGAGACTCCAAAGTTTGTACTTGTGCCCTGTTCCCATGAGAATCTGCCCTGAAAGGGATCCCAGTCTAGCAGGTTCAGATTGAGTGGGGGACCCTCAGATGAATGACAATTGTAGTTATGTAGGACTAAGCATATGCTAAGGACCCTCTTTGTCTTAGGTAGTCTACCCATTGTATCAGAACTTTTCCCAAGAAGATCTATACCTGGGCAGGAACCATCCTTTAGTATCCATTATAAGCATCCCCTTCTCTTACACCCTACCTCTAGCTAGGATTCCTTTCTCAAGCTTGATTGTATCCTGTCAGTGTAGGTTGAACACTCTGATTTCCTTTGTAGCTATTGAAATGTCCGTCATCTCTCCCTGCCCTTGGATTTCCCCCAAATGCTATATAGGTTCCCCAAATTCTTTTGTTCCTTGGAGTCTATTGTGGTGGCACTGCCAAAGATAATATCCCCAGAGTCCAGGATTTATACCAGGGGTCCACAAACTATGGCCTGTGGGCCTCATGAGGCCCCCTGAGGCCCCCTGAGGCCATTTATCCAGCCCCCACCACACTTCTGGAAGGGGCACCTCTTTCATTGGTGGTCAGTGAGAGGAACACTCTATGGGGAGGTGCCACAAAGCATGGCATTGCTCATGTACAATACTACTTCTGGTGGCATAGTCCTTTGCATGGCTCTTTGTTCTGAGAGTAACTGAAGGAGAACGAGGCACTGCACAAAAGATTATGTGGCTGCACAATGGAAGACATCAGCATGGTGAGTGGCAATCTGGGGGAGGGATTTCCACCCTGTGTATACTGCTGCCTGGTGTAGTGGTGGTGTTGATGGGCCTGTGCAAGTTATGACAGGCCCATCACAGCCTGGGCTGCAGCCTCTGCTGTCCTAGACAGCACTATACAGATTTGTTCATAGTTGAGGTTTTTTTTGTTGTTTGTTTGTTTTTTATAGTCAGGCCCTCCAACTGTCTCAGGGACAGTGAAATGGTCTGCTCTGTAAAAAGTTTGGGGACTTCTGATTTATATCCTGTAAAAGTTGTGGCGCCAGACTGAGTAGAGAATTAAAGACTGGACTTCTCTCTATCCTCCTTAAAGACTTGTTTTTTCTGACTATTTGATAGTTCTGTGTTATTTCCAAGTTAGCATGGTTCCAATCCAACAGTACAGATAAAGAAGAGTCAATGGAGAACAGGGCAGGATCAAAATGGGAAAATAAGATGGAAGGGAATTCACATTTACTAATCAAAGCCATGAACGTGAATGGGAAGAACTCATCCTTAAGATGGAAATAGATAACAACGTGAATTAAAAATCAAAATTCTATGATATATTGTCTACAATAATACATTTGAGGCAGGGAGATAGAAAGAGAGCAGATGTCAGTGACTGGAATGAATGTATTATCTGGTGTAAAAAAGGCAAGATTAGCAATCTAGACCTCAGGTATACCTAAAGGAAAAGGAGATCTAATTAAAAGAGATGAAGACAGAAATTATATCTTGGTAAGGAGGAATTAACAATGAAGTAATATCAACATTAATCATCTACTATAGCCTCCGAATTTTAAAAAGGTGAAGTGAAATGAGGTAGAGAAAGAAATAGACAATAAATCAATTCTAGTATGGAACCTCAGCCTAACCAAAAAGAGACAGGAAAGAAGTTAGTTTGGTGAATGGAATTTTAGAAATTTTAGATATTAAAGTTCTCTGGAGCAATTAAATGGAAATAGAAAGATGCATTCCTTCTTTTCAGCAGTACAAGGACCTATTCGCATCATAACAGAAAAAGAAAAATTAGCATCAATAAATTTCCTTCTTCAAGTTCCTGAAGTCTGCATTCATCATTCCCTTGATAAGAGTTATAGATGTTTTGAAAGTTGTCTTCTTCTTCAATATTGTTGAGGTAATAAGATGAATGATTTTGTGATTTTTTTATATGACAAATAATTGAACTGTAAACTTCTCAATATACATCAAGATATCTCAGTGAATATCATATTCATAATTTCATATGGCATAAAATAGGTAAAAAAGAAAATTATGAGGTAAAAATATTGCATCCTATTCATATGCTGCAATTGGTTTCACCAATCCCCAAGAGATAGACTGATATTATGTTTCTACATCATTGTGATACCAAAGAACAAAAATCTTATTTTACTATACTATAAACCCCGAGAAATAAAATTGGATATCAGTGAAAACAAATGAACAACAAAAATGTGGACAAACATTACATTCTTCTCTGACAGTCTTTATTTCAAGAGGCAATGTGACATTACAGAGAGGTGGTTGGACAGGTATCCTGGATTATTGGATTCAAATTGCTATTCTGTTGTTTAATCATTATGTGGTCATGAATGAAAAAGTCATTTTACCTCAGAAATTCAGCTTCCAAATCTGTAAAATGAATATAAAAATAATTTTATTGTATCCTAGTAGTAGTATGAGTGAAGTATTCTATATTATAAAGCAAACCCCCCCCCAAAAAAAGTTACTTATCATATTCCTGAACTTTTATCTATTAGGCAATAAGTAGTTATTAAGCACCTACTGTGTGCCTGGGATTGTACTATGTACTAGGGATGCAAAAGCAGGTCAAAAATAGTTTTTATGCTCAAGGAGTTTGCAATGTAATGGGAAAGACAACAGGAAAAGAAATATGTAAAAGGGACCTATACACACACACACACACACACACACACACACACACACAGATATCCCATACTTACGACAAACTCTAAGAGTTCAGGGGTCATATTTGTGTCATCTTTGTATCTGAGTTCAAAACATCTTTGAATTATTTCCTGGGACTTAATGAAATGAGTGGTCTACATGCGTTTCCCATTTATTCTGCTTTATTGTGGATTGTATTTCACATGCTACAATACTGTTTATTTTTTGTTTGTTTTGTTCATACCATTTTGCTAACTATGAACTCTACTATAGGAAGGCAATGAGAACAACTTCAGATTCATCTCTTAGCAGTCCAGGTTATTATCCTAGTGATCTTGAAGGTAAACGTGTTGAGGGGTAAGTAATATAATTTACATACATACACACATGCATGGATACATATGCGTATATGTAGATATTCAGAAATATCCAAATCTCTATATATGAATATACCTGCATATATGTATACACATTCAAATATATATTTATTTAAGTATAAATGACACATTTCACCCTGAAGCTATATGTATATGAACATATGCATATTATATATATATATATATATATATATATATATAGTAACAGTTAAAATTTAGGGGAGACTGAGGCAGGTAGAAATTAGTTTCTCTCTGCAAGGAGTATTATTATATTTTTAGAGGTTTATTAAAGGTTAAAGATTAAAGAATATACAAGTAAGAAACACGTGCCTAGGCCAGAGGCCTAGACAAAATGACCTCACATCATGGAAGAGATGCCTCTCCTCCAAAATGGAAGTCCAAAAGAGAGAAAAGAGACCCAAAAACCTTTGCCACCAGCTTAAATCCTTCCTCGATCTCAGCCCACCTCAGAATTCCCGTGAGATTACAAAGCATTTTGGGGAAGTGGAGCAAAGTCTTGTGGGGATTGTAGTCCTGTATTCGAGTCTATTTTTTATATTCCACCATTTGATCCTTTGGAAAGAAATCCTTCCCCAAAGGATCATAAAAACATAGTCAATTTAAAGATTACAGTAATTTGAGGATAAGAGAAAAAAAAACAATAATTACTGAATGCATTGACAAAAAGCCGTTAGGGGGCAGTCCCCTTTGGCATGAAAGTATACATACAAATAAATGTTCAATCAACCACACCCAAAGTTCAATTTTGTGCAACTTGTGGTCTGGAGGCATCTTCATTATGTCTTCTCCAACAGTTCAGTTTCTGGGTTCAGAGAGCTAGCATCTTCTTTACCTAAAATTCTTCTCAAAAAGAATTTAAACTTTGCAATTTAAATAATGATATTTTTACATTCCCCCCATTAAGAGGGTGATTGACAAATACAGAATCACTTATGGATGCATGGCTGAGGTATGAGGTATATGAATCAATTGGCAAGAGATATTAAAAGGATATCAGAAAAATCAAAAGGAAAAGAAAATTTTCTGGGTGAAAATATAGACTATCAAAGTCTAATGTGTAAAAATTCCAAGTAAAAAGAAAAATAAATTTATAACAGGTCCTTGAATCAGGGCCCAATTAAAATGATCTAAGCAATGATGCATTTACCCAGTCAATAGCCAGGACTACAGAAAGGTACCACACTATGAGAGGCAGAAAAGAAAGGGACCAGATTATAGTAGCAAAGTAGGAGCCAAGTTTGGGGATACTCGTCTTTGAGTATTTTCAGAGTGTGTATGGAAACAAGGAAAGCCTATGTCTTAACACATGTTAAACAGAGTAACCTCGAGTCTTCACACTAGGTTCAAGACCTTTGTATTGGCCTAGAAGTGCATCAATCCATCCTGGATTGGCTTTTCTTTGGCTCTGTGCAATGGCTCTTGTGTATATATCTTGTCCTGGAATCAGACAGAATCATTAAGCAAAGTCCCATAACTTTTAAATAATCAGTGGCATCATTTTTATAGTCACAAGCCTTTTGGGCATGTTCTGACAAATGTATTTCAAACTTGTAGTACTGAAAAATCAAAATCTTAATGCTGGTGACATGTGCTTTAAATATAAAAAGGAGAGAAAAAAAATAAAAAAAAAACTGAAAAAGTATATTGCACATGCAAGAAAAATATAATAATAAATGAGCTTTAAAAAATTCAAATATGTAGCTTATAATCATTGACATTCTGTGTCAGATAAGAAAATATAAAATACAAGGCTTTCTCACCAAAAATGAGATCCATTTCCTCTTAATATCTGGCCATGCTCCACTGTGAGTAGAAGGCAAATGAATTGAACAAGGTTAACAATTTTTTTCATTTTTAAAAACACAGTAGCACAAATATGTAGTTATCAATATCCCCAAAATTCTCAATAGCCCAATTAACTACAATAGCAAACAAAAACACTTTCATATTTCACATAAGTTGTTGTATGGCAGTTTTAAAACTTATGAATTGATGGACATTTGTCACAAGTTTTTACAAACTTAGCAATCTTTCAACCTTGGTAATAAACATATTTTTTAAAACAAAGTAAAACTCATCTTGGGTTAAGAACATAATCAAGAAATCAATATATCATTCTGGTGCAAGTAAAGTAGTGAGCTGAAGAGTATTAATAAAAGGATGCTCCTTTTTTTGGAGGCTTATAGGAATACAAATTCCCTGAGATTAACTGCCCAACTTCCATTCACATGTGGGAAGGTTGGGGGTTATAAAATGTATTTCACTTCAGCTAATATAATGGGCCTTACCTTGTGGTAGGGGCAGGCAAAAATAACCAGAGATTGTTAAAAAAAATAATTCCAAAATCATATTTAAAAAAACCTTAAAATCATTTGAGATATTTAGCACATTAAATTTTTCCAAAGTTGTTATACAATTATAACAAGTCCTGAAGTCCATCTCTCCTCTATGACAATTTTACAAAGGCAAAATAGAAAGGCTGTTTTTTCATATATAGGCTTAATCACTAATATTTTTTCGGCACAGTTATAGGGAAAAAAAACAACAGAATTTCAAAACTCAGTACATTCAAAATAAATTCTATCAACCTTCAGTGTTACAGAATAATATTCAATCCAGTAATATATGAATTTAACATCACAAAGTTAAACCTTAAAGAAAAATGCAATAGAATAAAGAGAGTTTTATAGACCATTGGAGTCTGAAATGCCTTAAAATATAGCCTCTTGTCTCTTTTAGTTCCTTGGGTTCTTATCCATTTAAATGTCTATTGTCCGAAGGCAGAGTGGTAAGGGATAAACAATAGGGTCTAAGGGGTCTGCTCAGGGCCCCATAGCTGGGAAGTATCTGAGGCCAGATTTTAACCCAGGACCGAATGTCCTCAGGTCTGGTTCCCAGTTCGTTGAGCCACCCATTTGCCCCTTCAAAGTTAAAGATGAATGTTTGGGCTGAATCTGCTCCCTGACAGGCAGGTAAAATCAATGAAATTACCAGAAGAGTCAAAAGGTATCCTTTTAAACATCCCATTGCTTTTTAAGTTTCTGTTTGAAAAAATCTGTTTCTTCTCCTCTCCCTTTTCTCTCTCCTCTGCTCTGATACCTCCTCCTGCCCCAGTCCACGTGGAGCCCAGGCTGCCCACGTGGAGTCAATACCCCCGTCCACTCAGAGGCTTAGCCTAAGGGAAAATTTCCTGTTGTCCTTTCCCTCTCATCTCTCCCCTTCGCCCACGTGGCCAATACTATTACCACCTGGTCGAAATGAATCCTGAGTGATCTGCTCCAAGGATCTGGGTGATGAGCTGTCTGTGTCGGAGGCCAGATGGGTGAGAGACAAACCGCCGGGGTGGGTAGGTCCGGGACCCGGAGTGTAGACAAACAGGGCCAGGAGATCAGGCACCAGGTGAGATGCCAGGAGCAGAAGCAGGAGCCAGAGAGGGCTGCAGGAAGGACTTGATCAAGATGGTTTTCTAAAAGGCATCTTGGAGATACGTGGCTTAAAAAAAATTCTCTAGGCTAAAAAATTTGAGAAGTTCTCATCCAATCTAGTGGTCGCCATCTGTAACAGTTAAAATGTAGGGGAGACTGAGGCAGGTAGAAATTAGTTTCTCTCTGCAAGGAGTATTATATTTTTTAGAGGTTTATGAAGGATTGAGGATTAAAGAATATACAAGTAAGAAACATGTGCCTAGGCCAGAGGCCTAGACAAAATAACCTCACATCATGGAAGAGACGCCTCTGCTCCAAAATGGAAGTCCAAAAGAGAGAAAAGAGACCCAAAAACCTTTGCCACCAGCTTAAATCCTTCCTCGATCGATCTCAGCCCACCTCAGAATTCCCGTGAGATTACAAAGCATTTTGGGGAAGTGAAGCAAAGGCTTGTGGGGATTGTAGTCCTGTGTTCAAGTCTATTTTTTACAATATACATATATATATATATGTATATATATATATTTGTATGAATGAATGCATGAATGAGTGAATGAAAAACTAACTTAGAGTAGAGTCAGAATGGCTGCTTAGATGAAGTGAAAGTCCACACCTCTCTGAAAACCCCGTCTGCTGGGAGCCATCAGACCACAATGCCTTGACAGAGTCATGTGTGGTAGCCGGGGAGAACAAAGAGTGGTCCTTGGCGAGATGTGACTTCCCACTCTATCCCCCTTGCATGTCTTCTTTCATCAATTCCCCTTACCTATGAATTGACATGATTATTATTCCCCTGACTCTCAAAAGAAATAATGCAAGAGCAAAACACATATACCCTAATTCTCCAAAACATCACCAAAAGATCAGAGGCTTAAACCCAATCCCCGAAAAGACTATTGTAGGGTAACTTTTACTTAGGCACATAATTCCCAGTGAAACCACAGTTATAGGCCAAGCCAAAAACTTTCCCACATACAGAAGCCTATTCTCATACAGTCAGCACACAAATCAATCATAGAGGCCCAAGCAATAAGTACAAGTACATCAAGCTTAAGGCTACCTCAGTGACTCAATTACACAAATCAGCAACTCCCTAGAAGTCAGCAGTCTAAATTTGAACTGTGTTCCCAGACCCCTCAGCCTCCATGATATGATTGTTGAATTGTCTTCTAAGAGTTGCTGATTAATTACTACATTTTATTAAAAGCAATACATAATTTTCCTTGATTGTTTGTAAACTCAAACAATCAAGGGGGAATCATTGACGGTGCTAAGATTTACTCCAAGAAATGGGGGGGGGGGACTAAATAGAATAATCTTTCTCACACAAAGATATACATGGGAAGTGGGGGGGAAGAAAACTCCTATAAGAAGGAGAGGAAGAGAATGTTTACTTAAACCTTACTCTCAGTGAAATCAACTCTGAGAAGGAAGAGCATCCAGATCCATTGGGATCTTGAATTCTATCCTACCCAACAGGGATAGGGAGAAGGGAAAACCAAGGGGAGACGGGGGAAGGAAAACAAAAGGGGAGGGAAGGAGAGGGGGGAAGGGGAGGGAACAAAAAGGGAGGGACTAAAAAGGGAAACATATCAAGGGAGGGGACTAGGGGGACTGATTTAAAGTAAATCACTGGCTAAAAAAGTTATAGCTAAAGAAGAAAGGTCAGAACTAAGGGAGGATATCAAAATGCCAGGGAGTACACAAGTGACAATCATAACTTTGAATGTGAATGGGATGAACTCACCCATAAAATGTAGATGAATAGCAGAATGGATTAGAATCCAAAACCCTACCATATGTTGTCTTCCGGAAACACACATGAGGCGGGTAGACAGCCACAAGGTCAGAATTAAAGGATGGAGTAAGACCTTCTGGGCCTTAACTGATAGAAAGAAGGCAGGAGTGGCAATCATGATATCTGACAAAGCCAAAGCAAAAATAGACCTGATTAAAAGGAAGGTAATTATATTTTGTTAAAAGGGACTTCAGATAATGAGGAAATATCACTAATCAACATGTATGCACCAAATAGTATAGGACCTAAAATTCTAATGGAGATACTAGGAGAATTGAAAGAAGAAATAGATAGTAAAACCATATTAGTGGGAGATTTGAACCAACCACTATCAAATTTAGATAAATCAAATCAAAAAATAAATAAGAAAGAGGTAAAAGAAGTGAAAGAAATCTTGGAAAAATTAGAGTTAATAGACATACGGAGGAAAATAAATAGGGACAAAAAGGAATACACCTTCTTCTCAGCACCACATGGCACATTCACAAAGATTGACCATACACTAGGTCACCAAAACATGGCATACAAATGCAGAAAAGCAGAAATAATAAATGCAGCCTTTTCAGATCACAAGGCAATAAAAATAATGATCAGTAAAGGTACGTGGAAAACCAAATCAAAAATTAATTGGAAATTAAATAATATGATACTCCAAAATCGGTTAGTTAGAAAAGAAATCATAGAAACAATTAATAATTTAGAGGAAAATGACAATGTTGAGACAGCCTTTCAAACCTTTTGGGGCTCAATCAAAGCAGTAATCAGAGGTAAATTCATATCACTGAGTGCATATATTAACAAATTAGGGAGGACAGAGATCAAGGAATTGGAAATGCAAATAAAAACACTTGAAGCAAACAAATTAAAAACCTACAGAAGAAAACCAAACTAGAGATCCTAAAAATTAAGGGAGAAATTAATAAAATCGAAAGTGATAGAACTATTGATTTAATAAATAAGACTAGAAGCTGGTACTTTGAAAAAACAAACAAAATAGACAAATTACTGGTCAATCTAATTAAAAAAAAGGAAGTAAGAAAAGCAAATTAATAGCATCAAAGATGAAAAGGGGGACATCACCTCCGATGAAGATGAAAGTAAAGCAATCATTAAAAATTACTTTGCCCAATTATATGGCAATAAATACACCAGTCTAGGTGATATGGACGAATATATACAAAAATACAAACTGCCTAGATGAACAGAAGAAGAAATAGAATTCTTAAATAATCCCATATCAGAAAATGAAATCCAACAAGCCATCAAAGAACTTCCTAAGAAAAAAATCCCCAGGGCCTGATGGATTCACCAGTGAATTCTATCAAACATTCAGAGAACAGTTAATCCCAATACTATGCAAACTATTTGACATAATAAGCAAAGAGGGAGTTCTACCAAACTCCTTTTACGACACAAACATGGTACTAATTCCAAAACCAGGCAGGTCAAAAACAGAGAAAGAAAACTATAGACCAATCTCCCTGATGAATATAGATACAAAAATTTTAAATAGGATACTAGCAAAAAGACTCCAGCAAGTGATCAGAAGGGTCATCCACCATGATCAAGTAGGATTTATACCAGGGATGCAGGGCTGGTTCAATATTAGGAAAACCATCCACATAATTGACCACATCAACAAACAAACCAACAAGAATCACATGATTATCTCAATAGACGCAGAAAAAGCCTTTAATAAAATACAACACCCATTCCTATTAAAAACACTAGAAAGCATAGGAATAGAAGGGTCATTCCTAAAAATAATAAACAGTATATATCTAAAATCATCAGCTAATATCATCTACAATGGGGATAACCTAGATGCATTCCCAATAAGATCAGGAGTGAAACAAGGATGCCCATTATCACCTCTATTATTTAACATTGTAATAGAAACACTAGCAGTAGCAATTAGAGAAGATAAAGGAATTGAAGGCATCAAAATAGGGAAGGAAGAGACCAAGTTATCACTCTTTGTGGATGACATGATGGTCTACTTAAAGAATCCTAGAGATTCAACCAGAAAGCTAAATCGAAATAATCAACAACTTTAGCAAAGTTGCAGTGTACAAAATAAACCCGCAGAAGTCATCAGCATTTCTATATAATTCCAACACAGCTCAGCAGCAAAAACTAAAAAGAGAAATCCCATTCAAAATCACCTTAGACAAAATAAAATACTTAAGAATCTATCTCCCGAGACAAACACAGGAACTACATGAACACAAGTACAAAACAGTCTCCACACAACTAAAACTAGATTTGAGCAATTGGAAAAACAAGCACAAGGTCAAAGAGACAAACCAATCCCAATGGGATTGATGAAATTTTGAGGCAAGACTAGAGGACTTGTTTGGGATTCATGGTTGTGGCTGTTTTGACATATGTCAGAGGCAGATCTTCCTTGTCCCAAGTATCTCAAATTTGGTTCCTACCTGGCTCCTATAATCTACTCCCTATTCTGTCTTTCAATGGTTGGCAACTTTCTTGGCTGCAGTTTTGCCTGCAAATGGGTAGGTAAAATAGTACTGCATTTTGTCCTACAGATTTGTGGGATAGAAATTAATTTGACCAAATGTAAGGGCCTGTTGAGAATTTATTCTTGTTTACTAAAAATTTTATGTACATAAATTTTTGGTATTTTAATTCTGATTTTTTTTCTTTCTCCCCCCAAAATTTACTTTTTCTTCCATTTGTTTTTCTTTTATTTATTTATTTACTTTTTAAATATTTGATTCAGATACCTCATAACTCAGCCATGAATCCCTATGTGATCCCTGTTTTTTTCAACATCGTCTTGGGGGGGGTGTTATTATTTTAAATTGCAAAGTTTAAATTCCTTTTGAGAGCAATTTTAGGATAAGAAACACACTACCTATCCAAATCCAGAAGGTGAACTGTTTGGAGAAGGGACCATGAAGATGTCTGCACAGACCACATGCTTCATCAGAAGATCCAGAGTGAATTTTGGGATGTGTTGAATTTTGTTGAATGTATTTGTACTGTATGTATACTCTTATGCAAAAGAGGATGGCCCCCTAATTGCCTTTTTGTCAATGTGCCTAGCAATCATTGATTTTGTTCTCTTTTCCTTTTATCCCAAATTATTGTAATTTCAAAGTTAATTATGTTACAAGACCAGTTGGAGAAACCATTCTTAACATGGAGCAAAGGGAGGGAATGTATTTAATGAATTAAAAATCTCTTACTCTAAAAAAGAACTATATTTCCCAGGAGCCAACTGACTTCCAGTCATTAAGTGCCTTCTGTAGATAGGTCATATTAAGCAGGGATGTGAAAGTTGCCACCTCATTATTTCCTGTCCCAAGGTTGGTGGTGGTAAGGAGGGAATTCTGATCAGCCATAGGCATGTGGTGTTTATTTTGTGGATTCTTTATTCCTTAATTTTTAATGATCATTAATAAATTTCTTAAAATATTTTATTATTGAGATTTAATTTTAATTTTGACAAGATGAATATTTGCAAAGCTATAAATTTCCTAGATTAACAGAAGAAGATATGGAATACGTAATCCCATATCAGAAAAATAAATTGAACAAGTCATGAATGAATTCCCTAAGAAAACACCTCCAGGGTAAGATCAATTCACAGTGAATTTTATCAAACAATTAAAGAACAAGTAATCCCAACACTACATACACTATTTGACAAAATAAATAAAGGAGTTCTACAAAATTCCTTTAATGACACAAATATGGTACTGATGCCAAAGCCAGGCAGATCAAAAACAGAGAAAGAAAACTACACATCAATCTCCTTAATGAACATAGATGAAAAAAATTAAATAGAATACTAGCATAAAGACTCTAGCAAGTGATCACGAGGGTTATTCCTTATGATCAGTTGAGATTCATGCCAGGAATGCATGAAGTGTATAACATTAGGAAAACCATCCACATAATTGATCATATTAAGAAGCAAACAAAGAAAATCACATGATTATCTCAATGAATGAAAAAAAACACAACTTAAGAAACAGAAATTTGTATTCGAAAGGATGTCTTATATTAGAGCTACTATATACTGTCTTCCTACCATCATTCTTTTACTCACATCCGTGCTACACCTTTAAAGTTAAACTGACCTTTAAAATATATTCGTTAAGCACTTACTAAATATGGGGTGTATGGGGTGCTCAGAGAGGAGTAGAATCTCTGGTATGGAGGACTTGTCGTGCCCTCCTAAGGCAGCTCTCCAACCTCTGACCCTCACCTGACACCCAGCTCTTACTTGCGATTCCCAGTAGCTGCTAGCATGCAGCAGCGGCCTGTGACAAGGAAATCACTTTAAAAGACTGATATATATTAATTTAAGGTCGCCAAGGAATTCAGCTATGTAATTCCTAAATGAAAACTCAAGTCAGCAGTCAACCTTTTATGGAGTTTTTAAGTTTTTAATTATAAACAGGAGGAAGAAAGATGAGAGAGAGAGAGAGAGAGAGAGAGAGAGAGAGAGAGAGAGAGAGAGAGAGAGAGAGAGAGAGAGAGAGAGAGAGAGAGAGAGAGAGAGAGAGAAAGGGGAGAGAAGGGAATAGGGCTTAAATACCCCCTCATTTTAGGCTGGGCCAAAAGGCCCAAGCCTTTAGATAGCTGAGGCAAAGAAAAGAGATCAGTCCCTATCACTCACATGACCAAAATGGAGAAACAGTCTCGGGGGCCTCCACCTCCAGCTTCCTTCAGAGCAAGCTTCTCAGAGCACAACCTCTCAGAGCAAAACCTCTCCAACCCCCTTCAGTCCTCAGACCCTGCTATCTTTAAGGAAACCATCTCAGTTCCCTCCCCTCAGTTCTCACATCTACCAATCACTGTCCATGTCTTCCCTGTGCCAATGGTGGCTCTAGCTTAACCCAGGACCACCCAGAGGTCTGCCCCTTTGCACATGTCTGTTGAAGGTCATATTCTCAAATAATTAAATCTTGATCCTTTTGCTGCAGCCCTTCCTAAATCCTGTTATCCTGAGTAGGGTGGAGATTGGAAGTTCCAAGACCTGGTTCTGTCATTCCAAGTATCTCTATTGTATCAATTCTAAAATCAATCATGACTCAAAGAACTTCCTGTTTTATGCTTAAGCATAGGTCAAAGCCCTTTCCTTTGTTTAGCAAAAGGTTTCTGTCCTAAAGTAGTCTTAGGTAGGGAGGAGAATGTTGGAAATGGGGAAATTTCCAACATTCATAAGTCTAAGAAATTTTAAGGTTTACAGGCCACACCCCGGGCAACAGCTTCTACAGGCCAGCCAAACTTTGCGAGGGTAGTCATCGGGTCGTAGACCCCTGGTGAACCAGGGCTTTGCTCACCCAGCATGTGAAGACTGTTTTGGTGGAACAGGTGGAAGAAACCAACAAGAAGGTTCAACGGCTGAGATGGCAATACAGCAAGGCACTGTGGAGTGCTTAGGGCGGGTTGGAGCACAAAAGACAACACGGCCCTCCAATGCAGCTGAGGAAGTCTCCAGGAGTAACAATTTCTCGTGCCACTGGACCCAGGCTTCCAACGCCGAGAGAGTGGGACTGTCCTTGTGCATCGACTTTTCCACTTAAATCTCCTTCACGCACAAGTGTTTTTGTTCACACTCATCTACACCACAGATGAAAGCACACAAAGACAATCATCATCTTTGGTTACTGAGAGACTACTACTACTAAATATCAACCAATATACTGGCATTACTGACATTGGCAATTACACATATCAATAATATCAATTTGACTTTAAAGGTACAACACAGGTATGAGAAAAAAGAGTTGGGTGGGGAAATAGCCTAAGTGGCCTCTAATCCACAAAGAGAAAATGGGATATGGAAACTTCCTAACACTCAAAACTCTTTTAATTATTTCTTTTTTAGTTTATTCATGCATTCTCTGATCAAAGTCACATTTTACTAGAGAGGACTCTTCCCAAAAAAGAAGGTAGACCTCAATTCCTCAAGTAGCCAAAAGACCTTGAATTGGGAGTGTGACACACTTTTACAAGATATACAAATGGCAGAACAAATTCACATCATTAGTTATGACATTAATGACATAATGGATTTAGGTTATAATGATGTGTATATTAGGGAATGACCTTGCTCTCTTTAAGGAATGCTTTTGTTAATTCGTTGCTTTCCTCCTGAAGCTGGATATCTTAGTCACCAGATAGGAGTTTCAGACTTAAACATGTTCTGACATGAGATTTGGCCACCTGAAATTTATAAGCATGTGGGCATAGGATGGGCCTAATGTCACCTTGGTCTAATATTCAGAATGGCTTGTCAATATCATTTAGGTTCCCAGAGATTTCTTGTTTCTATCACTTTCTGTCTACTCATATAGCCATCATCATAGCAAAATAGTTAATCAACTCCATCTAGTCTACTGCAATCAAATGATAAGTATTTCCCTCTTTTAGTTTTCATCTAGTCAAAATCATCAAAGTGATTACCTAAAGGCAAATTTACTAATATCATCCAAATCAATGAACTGTAGTGTCTCCCTATTACTACCATGATAAAAAAGGGACCTCTTTTGGGGACTAGAAACCCTTCCCAATCTGGCTCTTCTTTTACTTATCATTCTTATACTTTGCTTCCTCCCCAAACATCCATCTATACTGGCATACTTGCTGATATTCATACATTACAGCCCAGTTTTCTGCTCAGTGTCTTTCTTCTCACTCACTTTCCATGTTTGAAATATTCCACATCATCAGTGCTATTTCTCAGTTTTATGGGCTTCCTTTAATCCATCAGTTTGTCAGTTGACAAAGTTATATCCAAAACACCAGGAATTGGACTGTTCATAGGGAGTACAAAGCAAAGCAAAAACATAATCTCTTTCTTCCATGAGCTCAAATTCTAAAGGAAGGAGATCAGCATGCAAACACCTGAGTATATGTGTGTACAAGATATATAAAGAGAACATAATCTCAGGAAGAAGGCACTTCAAGGCTCATTTGGAAGTCTATATTCTCCAGGAGTCCTTTTCCAATCTACCAAGCTGGGAGTGCCTTCCTTTCTAAGACTGATCTACTATCTCTCTATGTAGCATATGAACTCAAAGGAGAGTTTATTAATCATTCCATTTTGTCCAACTCTTCATGATTGCATTTGAGGTTTTCTTAGCAAGGATGTTAGAATGCCTTGATGTTTCCTTCTCCAGATCCTTTTACAGAGAAGGAAATGGAGGTAAAAAGGGTTAAGTGACTTGCTCAGGGCCACATATCTAGTAATTATCTGAGATGGGATTAGAAATTACATTCTCTTGATTTCAGGGCTATTATTCTATTCCAGGTAGTGACTCATCAATAAATGTATAAGAATTGCTAAAGGATGGACTATTCCTGCTTTTTCTTTCATTCACATAAATGTATGAAAAAAAGTAATCTTTTAATCAATATGCTCACCATATGGGAAGGCTTAGGAAAATATTATTTTAATATTAAGAGACAATAGAAAAGATATCCTGGCTGTGTGTTTCTGATATATTCTACTTTCTTACCACTTCCTCAATTTACTGACATTTTTCAGTCAGAGTGTCAGTCAACCAAATTTCATAAAATACATCTTATATGCCACACACTCTGCTAGTTATAGGAAATACAAAACAAAGCAACAACATGACCTCTGTCCTCATAGAGCTCACATTCTTATGGGGATGGTAACAACATGCAAATACCCATTCACATGTATGTACAAAGAATATAGAATAAATGAAAGATAACCTCAGGCCTGGATCTGATTCTTCTCTTATCAGACAATAGATGTAGTCAAGGCATTGGGTGGAACTTGAAATATGACTTTCCTTTTCATTAATTCCTACTCCGAATGATGTTATTCATGTATTTTGATATGGTGGCACATAGAGTATGTTTAATGAGCTGCTGGGTTGATTGATGAATCTAGAATTCTGAAGCTACTGGGATGAAGGTGGGACTCAAGAGCTCTTGGAAATTTCTCTTCTAGCTTTAAATTGAATGCACTTTATGCATGGGAATAGGTAAAAATATCTGTTATGAAGCATTTATTGCCATATTAAATTATATATACACATATGCATAAAAACTTATATGACACATGTGACATATGTGCATGCATACCCATATACATAGATCTTCTATCTTTATGTAGAAACATACATTCCTGCATAGATACAAACTATGGGTAGGAAGAAAATTTGAATGTAGACATTTTCAAAAATAATAGTGTTGGGGATTACCCAAATTCTTCCTTGATTTCCTTCATTTACCCTATGAAACTGGTGCTTTGACGACTCTTTCCTGTGATCTTGGCTTGGTGTGGGAAAATTGGCTTGTTACTTTAGAAGATTTCAGCTCTTCTTCCACTGGGAAGTTTGGTGGCATAGTGGACACACCTCTGGATTTGGAATTAGGAAGAGATGGATTCATGGCCTGACTTGGACATTTACTAACTATGAAGCTGTCATAAGGAAGTTCAGGTCTCTTGTTTCACTTTCTCCTTCTTGAAACATAAATAATAAAGCTACTTCCTTCACATGGGTATCATAAGAATCAAATGAGACAGAATATGTGATAGTGGTGCTGTCCATTTGCTCATAAATATTGGCTAAATATTTAGTATTGGCAAAGCACTGTGGCAGAGTATCTTAGGGATGTAAAGGTCTAAAAGTTACATAATTTGGGATCCTGAGGTGCCAGGCCTTATCACAGATAGTCACACTTTCTGACCTTGTCACCTCTCAGAGTTTCCTGCCTGATGTAGTTTCTGGCAATCCACAATCCCCACAGGAGCCTGTGTGTTGTCAGAAAAGATATAATCCTGGGACTTTCCACTACCTCCAACCTCCTCTCAAGAGGGATTAGGGTATATCATTGTCATCTCATAATTTGTGAAATTAGACAAATCCCTGCAGATAGAACACATATTGGGACATATATTTCCAATGACATTTTCTATTTATTTTTCATTAAGAACATGAGACCCAGGTGCAGATCTCCAGAGCATGGTAGGATCCCAAAGTAATTCATTCTTTGAATGATGTGACTATATGTGGCTTGAGCCCAAGGGGCAGTGAAGCTGGCCTCCTGCTCATCCCTACTCAGAGTGATATGAAAAATAAACTTTTGAGTTCTAAAAAGGCTGAGAAACATACTCTGATTTTTCCAGCCAAATCTATGCCTTAGATGGAGACCAAGATGAGGTTATTATATGCAAATCAGATTAGAAATGTACAGATGAAAGCTGGCATAGCTCATCACAAAACAGAAATTCTCATTTCAACATAATTTGTCCCTAGAAAAGTGGGTCAAGACAGTGAAGCTATTGTGCCCTATCCATTTGCTTTCCTTTTTTAGTCACTGTATTTGTGCAGGTTCTAGGAGCAAGGCTGGAGTCACATTATCTCAGGTCTTTCTGTTATTCAGTCTTTTCAATAGAACCCGACTCTTTCTAAAAGCGGCTGGCATTTTCTTGGCAAAGACCCTGAAGTGGTTTCTGATTTCCTTTTCTACTTGGACCTTTTTTCCACATCTTTATTCCGGAAGTATTTGTAATTTGGAAAGAAGTGCAAGATAAAGTGTTACAAAAGAGTTGTTGGAGTTTGCCAAGATCATAGCACTGCCCAAAATAAAGAGCCCTAACTTAGAAGATGGGCAGTTTATTGGTGACTTCTATATCCAAAGGGAAGAACCCCAAAGGAATCTCACAACTTGTATGTTCCTAAGTGAACTTTTCAGGTGTCATTTTTGTTAATAATTTGGACAAATGTACAGACAAACTATTAATTGAATTTGCAAATCTCCACAAACTAGGAGAAATAGATAACTCATATGATGACACGATCAGGACCCAAATAACTTTCATAATTTAAATGTTTGGACCAAATAAGTCAGGATGAAATGTAAGAGGGATAATTTTCAAGAATCATAATTTAGTTTTAAGGGAAGTTTTATTCCTATATCAATGAAAGACAAGTCATGATTAGATATATATTTAAGATACATATATCAGAAAATAATATGTATATTATTTATATATAAATGATAATATTACAAAAATAATATATATTTCTTTTTAATATATTAAAATCAGAATATTTTATTAGAGCTCAAACTTAATATGAGTCAGCACTGTGATATAGCTATGTGATATGCTAACACAGTACTGGATTAAAGTAGGAGAGGTAAGTCTTTCAAGAATAAGGATATTCCTTATACCTCTTGAGATAAAAATATACTAAAATGGTAATTCTCATTCTAGGAAAGACTGCATGAACATAGCAAATTTCTAGAGAAAGATGTCATGCTTTGAGGGAGGCACAATTGACCAGGCTTGAAAATAAAGACAAGCTGGCTGGCCTTGGGAGTTTGTCAGAAGCATAAAGATGTCAGCTGCAGTGGGTACCTGATAAAGGCCAAGAAGACCCCAATAACATAAGAACCATAAACATGCCAAACCCCAGCTGTAGTGGGTACCAGATAAAGGCCAGGAAGACCCCAATAAATATGCCAAATTCCAGCTGCAGGAAGACCCCAATAGTATAGAATTGTCAAAGTTCCAAGAATAGTAGGAAGCAGGAAGTAGGAAGCCATACATGTAGGCAAAATTCCAAGGATGGTATATAGTAGATAAGGGGCTAGAAAACCATGCTTACAGAAAAGTATTTAAAGCCCAGCCTGTCAGAAGCAACTCGGAACTCTTGAGGATAGAGGTTCCCACTGATGCGCATATCAGTTCAATAAATGGCCTTTCTCTGCCTGTTTGCATTGTTCGTGGACTTCCATGGTGGCGGGTGAAATCCTGGACCTTAACAGCTTGAAAAAGGGTCCCAGACATATATCACATGAGAGCTCATTGAAAGAACTGAGGGTGTCTACAATGGAGAAGAAAAGTCTTCTGGAGGATATTGTGGGCTGGAGAAGGGAGAGTCAATAAATATTTTTCTGGGCTAAATTCTCCAAGTGGTTTATCATCTTTTAGATGATCCCATAATTCAAGAAAAGGGACAATTATTTTTGACTCTGCCCTTCAGGGTAACTATTTACATGGCCAGATAGATTTCCTTCTTTAATTGGGACACAATCACTACTCATTGAATTCAAACAGCCTTTCCACAACCTTCATTATCTCAGCCACTCCAGAAAAAAAGGCCTCAATTTAGGGATGGATTTGAGCTGTCAATTCTCTCATGCTCACGAGAGGAAAGAGATCACTGTTCCCACATTTGCCTGATATGAGCCTATATTCAGTGTGTTGAATTTAGACGCTATGATGTGTTCAGGTCCACCCGCGTGACTCTGTTACGACTTCCTGGACTGATGGCCCTTATCACCTGCTGTTTCTCCTGTCCATCTGCTTAGCCAGCATTCCTCACTGCTCTCCACCCAGCTTGGAGCTTCCTCTTGCTGAAACTAGACTGGACACAAGAGTGCCCATCCCAGCCATTTTTTTTCCCACAGAGGGTGAAGTATAAAAATCTTTCCAGCCCAATCCCTTTCCACACTCAACTTGTGTACTTCTAGCCTGTCATAATCATTTTTCAGTGTGGAAAAAGGAACCCACATCTTCTAATTTTCATGCAGATTTTTTTTTTAAGTTGATCCTTGTCTACTACTTTCGAAAGCTGTTACTAAAAGTTTTTTTTTTCCCCCACAGGGAGGGCAGTTAGTTCCAAATCAGTAGATTTAAAGTCAGTTTGGGGGAATAAGTGTGATTTTTTTTTCCCTTCTTGCTGGACCCAAAACACTAAGGAGAAGTATTTTTTTTCTCTCATATGCAAATACGCTATTGTTTTCCCTCAAAGTTTTGATTCTTTCTGTTTACTCTGTAAAGAAACCCCATTCTTTGCCTCTCAGGAAAAATGCTATTGCAAATGTCAACTAGAAAAAATACAGAACTATTAAATAGTCAAAATCACTCTTTAATCAAGGGAAAAGGGGTTCGTGCTACTAATGGGACAACAGAGCTGCTTTCCATGACTGCACAGATTCAAGACGCCCTGGTCACCAGCCCCTGGGAGTGCCACCCACTCAGGATGGACTCTGGGGAACAAAAGAACTTGGGGAACCTATATACCCTTCTTTGGAAATCCAGGGGCAGGGAAAGATGATTGACATCACTATGGCTACAAGGAAAATGGCAGTGTTCAAACTACACTGACAAGATGCAATCAAGCTAGAAGCTAGGGTGCAAGAGAAGGGGCTGCTTTCAAAGTTACTAAAGGGTGGTTCATGCCCAGGTCTGACCTTCCTGAGAAAGGTTCTAATACAATAGGGGACTCTACCCAAAACAAAGAATGTCCTTAGCATATGCTTATCTCACCCAACCAGGATTATCATTTCCCTTCAGGGTAGATTCTCATGGGAACAGGGAACAAGGACAAGCTTTTTGGGGTCTCCAATCTACAAGCTAAATCTAAAATTGGGGTTCATCAGATCCCACTAAGCCACAAGTTTGGGATTCGTAAATTCCATGTTGACACCCCCCCCCTTTTGGTCAAGACCGAAAGTTGCTGACCAAACAAATGGACAAATGGGTAATGCTATATGGGACTGGACTCCATCCCCTAATGGTGGAAAGCTCAGGGATACAGGTTTGGGGAACTGGCATTTGGGGGCATTCCCCAATGCCTCCAGCGCATTGACAATTGAGCCAGAAAGGCAGGCAGGCAGTCTGCCTTTGGCCAAACACTAACTAACAATCAAAACACTATCCCATTTCCCAAAGTCTTAAGCCTTTCACATCTGGTGGGTCCTGATGATGCCTTCAGCCTCCTCTCTCGCAGACTTCTGTCCTCTGGCAGGTTCCTCCTTTGGTGTCAGCCCGATTCCTTGATGCTGCAAGAGAAAATTAAGGGAAATCCATAAACATTTTCTTTAACAGGACTTGATCAACTCCCTATATGCTTACTCACTACAAAGATTATCCACACTGCTAACCTTAAATCGGCCATCCCATCTCCTTATATTCTAGCAATGTCTTTTCCACACAAATTATAAAATTAGGTAATTTACATGCTTAATCAGAAAGATTGCCTTACTTTACCTAAATAAAAACCCTACAAACTACAGAAGTATAAAAGCAGAAACAACAACCACATCACAGGTTATTCAGGACTTTGTAAATCTGGAAATGGCCCTACCTCCTGTTTGTGGCCAAAAATTAATATTTTGTCTACCACTAAGTAATATTCTAACTAGATATTCTATCACCCGAAAATCCAAAACCATATTAAAATGACTTTCATGGCAATTTCAGCTTCAAAACTATATTTAAAGTCAAATGTAAGTTTCAATATTGAAATGGATTCCAAAAATTCTCACGATTACAAATGCTTCTAATTTTCCTTAATTTTAAAACTTCACACACACCTCACACACCCCCTTTTGGGGAGGTTGAGATGCTAGGGACTTTGAAACTGTTTTCATTCCCCTTTAACTACTTAACAACCATAACCATGCTTAAATAGCTTAGGCTTTTTACTTCTATTAACTATTACCTAGTATGAAAAAAATGTTGCAACTGAGTCAGCTAATGTAAAGTCTGTAGATAAAAATGTGTTAAAATAATTTTCCTGATTTGACTGAGTTGTAGTCTTAAATTAGTTTTGGGTACACATTTCATTTTCCTGAGTATTTATTTATTGGCAATAAGGACTCATTTACCATTGAACTTCTGCCTAAATCTATAGGTGAATGGATTAGCTTTCCTAGTCACAAAGGTTCTCTTCTTATCTCCCTGTTTCCTGCCTTGAGGCTTCAAAATGTATAATCTTTACTGGTACTAGGGAGCCATTCAGTGTTCTATCAGAACCTTGTTTATTAAAACTGCTGCTTAGAATCTACTATCTATGTGCTGGGCCTCCCCCCTTTTGGCACTGATATTTTACCAGGTTTTCCTTATGACCTAAACTCTTCCTTTTGAGAAAAGGGACCTCTTTGAATTTCCTTACTCATTCATAATGGCTAAAAATTTCTATCTGCCTCCATAATTTCCATAGTCTACGCCTTGCCTTCCTGAGACTCCTTTCACCATACAGAAAATTTGCTGTTAACAGAAGAAAAGTGGGAAGTAACTTAAAATGATGGGGAATTGGCCATGATCAGCGTCACCTGTAGAACTTGACATTAACTTAGCCCCTCCATTCATCCTTGTGACTATCAATAACCAATTTCCTCCATAGCTTTTCTTTTCCCAATTATCTTCCCATAAATTCACCCTCAGATGGCAATTCTCTCTAACCATGCTCCAGATTTACAATATTTATCTTGTATTACTAACAATCATTTCTAGGCTCCATCATTTCTTCCTAACTTCTGATACTACTTAGAGACAAACTAGCACTCTGGAATCTTTGCTGCAAATTCTCAAATGAACAGATGTTGCTTTCAAACCTCTTAGCCAGGTAAAATGCTCCTATTTAAACTTTCCCACTTCGACTAACTTTGGGGAATAGCTCTGTCCTTTCTAGGTTCTCTACTTAAAGGGACTTTGCTCAGGGCAAATAGAATTTTCAGGGGAAATAAAATGACCAGTTTTAGGTCTATTACAGAAACATTTCTGGTCAATGAAAATGATGAGAAACAGTATTTATCCGGATCCAATATCTTGGGGCTCCTTCGGATTTCTCGTAGAGGTGTCTTCTTCAGGAATCCTTCAGGTTCTAGGCTGCAGGAAAATCTTGTCCAGGCTTTTGGCTCCTAAGAACGTCTTGAGGTAAAACTAGTTTCCCAGGTGAGAAATTTCTTTTATTAGCAGTCATATGCCAAAGATCATCAGAAATAATGATCAAAAAACCATTAGTTCTCTCCACTTAAAAAGTAAAATTAATTATCAGTATTCACTGGTCTTTTAAAGCAAAAATCCTATCTATTGTAATGGTTGCACTCTGGTAATTTACCTTAAAAATTCAAAAATCAGGTTATAGTCCATGACTCTTTTTCTTTTAAAAAAACCAAAACCCATCGCATTTTTCCTCCAAACATAAAACTTAGGAAAGTTTAAACCTTTAACTCAGAATACTTCTACAATTCCCTTTTTTTTTCTAATTTACTTTTTGCTTCAAGTTTGCCTTTCTCTTATCCTTGCCTCAAACTGTTATGGGTGTGGAAAAGGATACCCTTTGGGGTTCTGGAAAGATGCCTTTTGCACACATGCAATGACTCCAAAACTTAGCTTAAAAACAAAAAGAGATTTATTAATTTAGAAAGTAATGTTGAGAGTGGCCAGGAGGATAGCAAGGTAGAACAGCAAGATGGGAAGCAGTTCCTTGGGAGGAGAGCATGAAAGGAAAGGCTGTTCCCCCAAGAGGACAGCATGGATGGAGAGGCTGATCCCCAGACGACATCGGTTCTGGGGATTTTATACATTCTTCACAACAGTTATCACTCAGGCGTGAGGTGGGGTGATCATACTAGGGTCTGCCTGGGGACATAAAGATTCCTTAGTTTTAGGGGACAAACAGATGTCCCATAGGATTGAGGTGTGGTCTGAAGGTGCATCTTTCTGACCATCTAGAGGTCGATCAAAGGAAGATAGTCATCTCAGGACCCTAGAGAGGTCATTGGGTGTTTTTAGGCTCAGAGTTAGAAAAACAACAAGGGAGTTTCTGCCCTGGTCAGAGTGTCTATTAGCCTTCAACCCACAGTCAACCTAATGACACCGGCCCAATTCCATCCTTCCGATCCCAGCCCCAAATACCACCCTTTTACACTTCATGATTTAAAGATAATTCAGAAGGACATGTCAATATCATTTAGGTTCTCAGGGATTTCTTGTTTCTATCACTTTCTGTCTACTCACACTAGCAAAATAGTTTATCATCTCCATGTAGTCTATTGCAATCAACTGATCAGTATTTCCCTCTTTTAGTTTTCCTCTAGTCCAAATCATCAAAGTGATTACCTAAAGGCAATACCAAGATCATCCAACTCAATGAACTATAGTGGCTCCCTATTACTACCATGATAAAAAAGGGACCTCTTTTGGGAACTAGAAACCCTTCCCAATCTGGCTCTTCTTTTCCTTGTCATTCTGACACTTTGCTTCCCTCCGCAAACATCCATATATACTGGCATACTTGCTGATATTCATACATTACAGCCCAGTTTTCTGCTCAGTGTCTATGCTCTCACTCACTTTCCATGTTTCAAAAGTTCCACATCATCAGTGCTGTTTCTCAGTTTTATGGGCTTCCTTTAATCCAATCAGTTTGTCAGTTGACAAAGTTATATGAAACATGTCCAAAACGCCAGGAATTGGACTATTCATAGGAAGTACAAAGCAAATCAAAAGCGTAATCTCTTCCTACAATGAGCTCAAATTCTAAAGGAAGGAGATCAACATGCAAACACCCGAGTATATGTGTGTACAAGATATATAAAGAGAACATAATCTCAGGAAAAAGGCACTTCAAGCTTCATTTGGAAGTCGATACTATTCAGGAGGCCTTTTCCAATCTACCAAGCTGGTAGTGCCTTCCTTTCTAAGACTGATCTACTATCTCTCTATGTAGCATATGGACACAAAGGTGAGTTTGTTAATCATTCCATTAGAATGTTTATTCATTCAATTGTGTCTAATTCTTCATGATTGCATTTGAGGATTTATTAGCAAGGATGTTAGAATGCCTTGATGTTTGCTTCTCCAGATCCTTTTACAGAGGAAGAAATGGAGGTAAAAATGGTTAAGTGACTTGCTCAGGGCCACACATCTAGTAATTATCTGAAACTGCATTTGAAATTACATCCTCTTGACTCCAGGCCTATTATTCTATTCCAGGTAGTGACTCATGTCAATTAATGAATAAGAATTGCTAGAGGATGTGCTATTCCTGCTTTTTTCTTTCACTCACATAAATGTATGAAAAAAGTAATTTTTTAATAAATATGCTCATCGTGTGGAAAGGCTCAGGAAAATATTGTTTTAATATTAAGAGACAATAGAAAAGATATACTGGCTGTGTGTTTCTGATATATTCTACTTCCTTACCAATTTCTCAATTTTACTGACATCTATCAGTCAGAGTGTCAGTCAATTGCCACACACTCTGTTAGTTATAGGAAATACAAATCAAAGCAAAAACATAACCTCTGCCCTCAAAGAGCTCACGTTCTTATGGGGATGGGAACAACATGCAAACATCCATCTACATGTATGTATGAGATATATAGAATAAATGAAAGATAACCTCAGGCCTGCATCTGATTCTTCTCTGCATCAGACAATAGATGTAGTCAAGGCATTGTGGGTGGAACTTGAAATTCGACTTCCCTTTCCATCAGTTCCTACTCTGAATGATGTTACTCGTATATTTTGATATGGTGGCACATAGGCAATGTTTAATGAGCTGCTGTGTTAATTAATGAACCTAGAATTCTACAGCTACTAGGATTAAGGTGGGATTCAAATGCTCTTATGAATTTCTCTTCTAGCTTTAATTCGAAGGCACTTTGTGCATGGGAAGAGGTAAAAATATCTGTTATGAAGAATTCATTGCCATATTATATTATATATACACATATGCATAAAACTTATATTACACACATAACATATGTGCATGTATACCTATATGCATAGATCTTCTATCTTTATGTAGAAACATACATTCCTGCATATATGCAAACTATAGGTAGGAAGAGACTTTGAATTTAGACATTGTCAAGAATCATAGTGCTGGGGATTACCCAAATTCTTCCTTGATTTCCTTCATTTACCCTACGAAGCTGGTGCTTTGCCTACTCTTTCCTGTGATCTTGGCTTGTTGCAGGAAAATTATCTTGTCATGTTAGAATATTTCAGCTCTCTTTCCACTGGGAAGTTTGGTGGCATAGTGGACACATCTCTGGATTTAGAATTAGGAAGAGACGGGTTTGTAGCCTAACTTGGACATTTACTAAGTATGAAGCTGTGGACAAGGCAGTTCAGGTTCACTTTCTCCTTCTTGAAACATAAATAATAAAATTACCTCCTTCACATGGGTATCATAAGAATCATATGAGACAGCATATGTGATAGTGGTGCTGTCCATTTGCTCATAAATATTGGCTAAATATTTAGTATAGGCAAAGCACTGTGGCAGAGTATCTCAGGGATGTAAAGGTCTAAAAGCTGCATAATTTGGGATCCTGAGGTGCCAGGCCCTGTCACGGATAGTCACACTTTCTGACCTTGTCACCTCTCACAGTTTTCTGCCTGATGTAATTTCTGGCAATCCACAATGAGCACAGGAGAGTCTGTGTTGTCAGAAGAGGTATAATCCTGGGACTCTCCACTACCTCCAACCTCCTCTCAAGAGGGATTGGGGCATATTCTGGTCATCTCATAACTTGTGAAATTAGACAAATCCCTGCAAATAGAACACATATTGGGACATATATTTCCAATGACATTTTCTATTTATTTTTCATTAAGAACATGAGACCCAGGTGCAGATCTCCAGAGCAAGGCAGGCTCCCAAAGTAATTCATTCTTTGAATGATGTGATTATATGTGGCTTGAACCCAAGGTGCAGTGAAGCTGTCCTCTTGCTCATCTCTACTCATATTGATATGAAAAATAAACTTCAGTGTTCTAAAAAGCCTGAGAAATATACATTTATATATACATTAGATATATATATCTAAGCCTTAGATGGAGACCAAGATGAAGTTGTTATATACAAATCAGACAGATGAGAGCTGGCATAGCTCATCACATAACAGAAACTCTCATTTCAAGATAATTTGTCCCTAGAAAAGTGGGTCAAGACAGTGAAGCTATTGTGCCCTATCCATTTGCTTTCCTTTTTTAGTCACTGTATTTGTGCAGGTTCTAAGAGCAAGATCGAAGTCAGATTCTCTCAGGTCTTTCTGTTAAACAGTCATTTCAATAGAACCTGACTCTTTCTAAAAGCAGCTGGCATTTTCTTGGCAAAGACCCTGCAGTGGTTTCCTATTTCCTTTTCTTTTATTTTACACACCTGGATATTCTCTCCCTTTTATTTAGTGAAACTTCTTTTTTCACAGTTCTCTTCCTATTTCTCAAACCACTCCATTTCACCCCATGATTATACATTTTCTGAAAAATTTTGTCTTCTGTCCTCTTCTTTTTATATACTCTCTTTCTTGGTGACTTCATCAGATCCCATGGTTAAATGATCAACTCTAGTCTCTCTCTTCAGTTCCAGACCCATGTTGCCTAAGATTCAGTCCCATGTCATTTCAAAGTAGATATTCTAGATGTCTTAAATACAGAATATTCAAGATTTGATCCATTATCTCCGATTCTCTTCTTCTTCTGAATTTCCCTCTATCTGCTGAGAGCTTCACCATCCTTCAAATTACCTTCTTGAAAACCAGGATTCAAAACCTTGTCATACCCAATTCCTCAACCTTGTATTCCCTACTTATCCTATTACTTGCTGAGCCATCAATTTTACCATCCTCACATCTCCCACTTCTCTCTACTCTCTACTCTCTTCTCTCTCTCTCCTTCTCTCTCATCTCTACTCACATAATCACTCTTAATGCCTCTTGCCCAGACTATTGCAATGACTTCCTAGTTGGTTCTCTTCCCCCTACCTCTCTCGACTCTGTCTTCTACTCAAATACTCAGTAGTTAAATATATGTTTGAATTTACTAATTTTAGAGCTTCATCCAATGATGCAGGTAACAGCTCATCTATGCCTTTCCAACCTGTGTGATTCTTGTCCATGAACTCCCCAAATTTCACCACCTGAGGTCTACCCATTGTGACAAAGACCTTCCTCTCTTTCTTCTGTTGCAAGTGTACCAACTGATCATTCTGGTCATCCTCCTGATGACCCTTCTTGTTGTCACATAATCAGATGGCATCATTTATTCATGTTTTTCTTTGGATTCTCCTATGGGTTTTATGTTATACTCACAAACCACCATGTGCCTCTCCATTGCTTTGTGTACGATACTCTTCTTTACATATTCAGAGAATGTTCAATATTTTAGTAGCAGCACAAATAAAATTTTAGTGTTGAGAAGTTAAATCTTTGCTTTCAAAAGACTCCCTGAACTCATGTTCATCCACTATTCATTATTTTATCTGGTCATTTCCAAGCATTATTTATTGGAGACAAAGATCATCCCCCCCCCCTCAACTATCCCATAGCCGATGCACGATTCCACTGTGTATCACAAGTATTCTTGATTCAAACCCATTTCCATGTTGTTGGTATTTGCATTAGAGTTTGCATGTTGTTGGTATTTGCATTAGAGTGTTCATTTGAAGTCTCTTCTCAGTCATATTCCCCTCAACCCCTGTAGTCAAGCAGTTGTTTTTCTCAGTGTTTTTAGTCCCACAGTTTGTCCTCTGCTTATGGATAGTGTTTTTTCTCCTGAATCCCTGCAGATTGTTCAGGGACATTGCATTGCCACTAATGGAGGAGTCCATTACGTTCGATTGTACCACAGTGTATCAATCTCTATGTACAATGTTTTCCTGGTTCTCCTTTCGCTCTGCATCACTTCCTGGAGGTTGTTCCAGTCTCCATGGAATTCTTCCACTTTATTATTCCTTTTAGCACAATAGTATTCCATCACCAACATATATCACATTTTGTTCAGCCATTCCCCAATTGAAGGGCATCCCCTCGTTTTCCAGTTTTTGGCCACCACAAAGAGCGCAGCTATGAATATTCTTGTACAAGTCTTTTCCCTTATTATCTCTTTGGGGTAGAAACCCAGCAGCAGTGCTATGGCTGGATCAAAGGGCAGACAGTCTTTTATCACCCTTTGGGCATAGTTCCAAATTGCCCTCCAGAATGGTTGGATCAGTTCACAACCCCACCAGCAGTGAATTAGTGTCCTACTTTGCCACATCCCCTCCAGCATTCACTACTTTCCATGGCTTTTATGTTAGCCAATCTGCTAGGTGTGAGGTAATACCTCAGAGCTGTTTAGATTTGATTATCAGGGATTTAGAACACTTTCTCATGTGCCTATTAATAGTTTTGATTTCTTAATCTGAAAACTGCCTATCCATGTCCCTTGCCAATTGAGGAATGGCTTGATTTTTTTGTACAATTGATTTAGCTCTTTGTAAATTTGAGTAATTAAACCTTTTTCTGAGGTTTTTATGAGGATTGTTTCCCAATTTTTGCTTTCCTTCTGATTTTGGTTACATTGGTTTTGTTTGTACAAAAACTTTTTAATTTGATGTAATCCATTTGCTTTCATTTTTTTAGTTACTGTATTTGTGTAGGTTCTAGGAGCAAGGCTGGAGTCACATTCTCTCAGGCCTTTCTGTTATTTAGTCATTTTAATAGAACCTGACTCTTTCTAAAAGCAGCTGGCATTTTCTTGGCAAAGACCCTGCAGTAGTTTCTGATTTCCTTTTCTACTTGGTCCTTTTTTCCACGTCTTTACTCTAGAAGTATTTCTAATTTGGAAAGAAGTACAGGATAAAGTGTTACAAAAGATTTGTTGGAGTTTGCCAAGATCATAGCACTGCCCAAAATAAAGAGTACCTCCCTAACTTAGAAGATGGTCATTTTATTGGTTACTTCTATATCCAAAGGGAAGAACCCCAAAGGAATCTCACACAGGTATGTTCCTAATTGAACCTTTTTAGGTGCCATTTTTGTCAATGATTTGGGCAAAAGTACAGACCAACTATTAATTGAATTTGCAAATCTTAACAAACTAGGAGAAACAGATAATTCACATGATGACACCATCAGGACCCAAATAACATTCATGATTTAAATGTTTGGACCAAATACGTTATGATGAAATGTAAGAGGGATAATTTTCAAGAATCATAATTTAGTTTTAAAGGAAGTTTTATTCCTATATAAATGAAAGAAAAGTCATGATTAGATATATGTTTAAGATATATATTTATATATATATCAGAAAATAATATATATTTTATATATAAATGATAACATTATGAAAATAATATATGTATTTCTTTTAAATATATTGAAATCAGAAAATTGTAATAGAGCACAAATTTAATACAGGTCAGCACTGTGATATAGCTATGTAATATTCTAATACAGTACTGGATTAAAGTAGGAGAGGTAAGTCTTCCAAGAATAAGGATATTCCTTAAACCTCTTAAGATAAACATATACTACAATGGTAATTCTCATTCTAGGAAGGACTGCATGAATAAAGCAAATATCTAGAGAAAATGTCATGCTTGAAAAAAGGTCTCAGGCACATGTCACATGAGAGCCCTTTGAAAGAACTGAGGGTGTCTACAATGGAGAAGAAAAGTCTTCTGGAGGATATTGTGGGCTGGAGAAGAGAGAGTCAATAAATATTTTACTGGGCTAAATTCTCCAAGTGGTTTATCATCTTTTAGATGTTCACATAATTCAAGAAAAGGGACAATTATTTTTGACTCTGCCCTTCAGGGTAGCTACTTACATGACCAGATAGATTTTCTTCTTGAATTGGGACACAATCACTACTCATTGAATTCAAACAGCCTTTCCACAACCTTCATTATCTCACCCACTCCAGAAAAAAAGGCCTCAATTTAGGGATGGATTTGAGCTGTCAATTCTCTCATGCTCACGAGAGGAAAGAGATCACTGTTCTCACATTTGCCTGATATGAGCCCATATTCAGTGTGTTGAATTTAGACAGTATGATGTGTTCAGGTCCACTTCAATATTAATGCTATCTTAATTTGTTTGTACATAAAAATATCCAATTAACTCTCTCCCTCTCCTCCACTTTTCAAGGCATCATTTGACAAAAACATATATTTATACAAAACGATGTCTTATTTATTTATATTCATCATTTATCCCTCTGGAGATGGTTATAGATGGGTGAGATAAACATGAGTATGAATGCCCCACTCACTTAAGTAAACGAAACCTGGAATCTCAAAAAAAAGAGAAAAAGAACCAGCATTTTATTTTTTTTCCTCATGAGGAAAGGTAAAAGCCCCGATGCAAATAAATTCTTGGGTGCAAAAATAGACATTTTATAAATTCCTGATATGTGGCTCTGCCCCTCCTCTGCATGGTCTCCTTGTCTGGGAGCTAAGACTTCCAGTCTAATCACATGAATTCTAGCCAGGTCAGGGTGTGCTGAGGCACACACACACACAAAAAATGTGTCATTTTAACATTCTTCTTTTAAAATTAATTAATTAATTAATTTAGAACATTTTCCCATGGTTACAGGATTCATGTTTCTTCTGTCCCCTCTTCTTTCCCCCCTCCTTGAGCTGACAAGCAATTCCACTGTGTTATACATGCAAGATTGTTGAATCCTATTTCCATATTATTAACATTTGCAATAGAGTGATCTTTTGACATCAAAGCACCAATCACATCTCCATCAAAGCACATAATCGACCATATGTTTTTCTTCTGTGTTTCCTAACAATTATTTCTTAGCAGATGAATTTCTTATACTTGTGTTTTCTTTTGGAATTCAGGGCCTCAAGTGCAAATTTGGATGTTGGAAAAAAAGCAGATGAATTTTCAAGGACTCAGATTCTCAAATGGAGCTGAAGACTTCATGGTTGGAACATTCCATCCAACGTACAGTACTGTGAGTTGTCTTTGATTCATACTTGCAATTCCACACACACATTGGTGAATGAACTAATGAAAATTGAAGCCTCCTAAGTATATAGCAGTAGAGAGTTCTCTAGGTCAGTTTATAGCACCTAAAATTTATGGTATGTAAAATGTATGTAAAAATTCCGTGAGATCAAAAAAGCATACTAAGTAAAATAAATAATATTCATCTTTATTTTATTGACTTTAATTTCCACTTTCTATATTTATAATGTATTACTACAAAATTATAACATAAAATTTTAGTGAGGCTTCATTGACTGATCATCAATATTTTACTCAGGAATATATGAACATGAAAGAATTGAAACTCATTAGCCTTGATAAGTGGAAAGCTTGCCTTTTCCTCAGACTCAACATGATTTCCTGATTTTTCCCTCGATGGTCAGAGATTGATTGCAGCAACTTATAAGGATCTCAAGTTTGGGTAATTTTTCTTCATGAAGCAGTTTGTGAAAATCTGTCTATGAAAACCTTCCTACTTACTGAAAAGTAATCTCTGGAACCCCCCTCTCAGAATAGCCTAGAATATATGGTTTGGGGGTTCAAACTGACATGCTTTTCACTGTTCAATTAGGAGAAAGAGCATCTCTAGCTTGATTCCTTACATTCTAGGTAGAGATTCCACAATGAATAAACTTTGGAAGTAGAAAAGAATTGAATCAATCCATGTTGAGAATAACACAAAAAATCAGAAAGCACACGCAGGAGAATGTGTACTAGACAATAGAGAATGAAGGTAATTTGGATCAACCAGGAGAGTTCTTAGATCTCAGCTTCTAGTTTATAGGGTAGCAAGTTGGATATATGGATGTGATGGACTGTGAGCTCCTTTCAGATTGGCTTCTTCCCATAAACTTGTTCTCCTTTCAGTTGCTTGAAGTAGAGTCGGCATTACCATCTCCTTTCTCAAACTGGGCAGTCAGAAGTGTCCAAGATGACTGCTAAAGCCAAAAAGCCTACAGGCTAGAGCTCTCCCCTCTCCTAAACTCTCCCCAGCACTGGCCCTCCACTCAGAAATGCACAGGGTTCATCTGTAGAAATGAGGATGAGGGAGGCCTACACCAATGAACATTGTAACGGTTACATTTACACTCACACACACATTATATGCCATTCTGTGGGTCTTTAGAAAATTTCGAATCTATTTTTTTACGTTGCATCTCACATTCCTTTGGACCTTGAGGAGCTTATTTTTCTTGAGCCTGGTGGGAAAAGCCTCTGTCCAAACCCATTTATACTCATTGTGATGAACTCTATATGGCAGAAGTCTCTTAATTGATGCTGGGAGTAAAGTACAATGAACAACAGTTGTTTTAAAACTCATTCTTAAAGTTAATATCTTGATACACTTCATTTTTTATCTATAAAAAGTAGCCCCTGATAGAGTTTCTATTATCATATGTCTCCAGATGAAACAACTTATGTAAATTCTTGGTCAATGGCAGGATATAGAAAAAGATGGTAGACTTTTCAAATTTGTAGATGATAAAAACTGAGAGGGAGAGATAACACATAGATTGAGTAATAATGCAAAAGGTTTTTGACAGGCTAAAGAATTAGGCTGAATGAAGTAAGAGGGAATTTAATAGTAATAAATGTAATTTTACATTAGACAGCAAAATACCACAAAGGCTGCATGTTTCAGTGAAATTTGCTTAAAAATTATGAGGATTTAAGTGTTCAAAAAGGTTCAAGATTTTGATAAAGCAACACAAAATGAAGAATTACTGCCAGTTTTAAAAAATCTAGTTTGCACAGTGGAGAGATCGATGTACTCAAAGTCAGGAAGATGTAAATTCAGATCTGATATCAGACAATTATTAACTGTTTGATCCTTTGCAAGACACCTAATCTCTGATGGTCTCAGTTCTCTAATCTATAGCATTGAAATAATAATAGTAACAGCATCCCAAGGTTGTGATGAGGATCAAATGGGGCATTCTTTATCAATACTGTGTAAACTATAAAGAAATATCTGAATTTTTACTATTACCACTACCACTACTACTACCACTACTACCACTACTACTACTACCACTACTACTATTACCCTGGTTATTATTGCTTCTTAGTAAGAGAAGTAATCTCATAATAACTAGAATATTATATTAAGTTCTAGATATTACATATGAATAAGTACTCTAAATAGTGGGAGCATAAGAAGATCGAAATAGGAATGATTTTATATCTGGCATATCAGGATGAGGATTGTGAAACTGTGAGAGTTCCTTAGGAAGAAGGGAAATCTCCGTAGGCACAAAGAAGTTATGTGAAATTGCAGCGCTTTGACTTAAAAGGATTATCAAACTATTCTTCTTTAATGTAAAGAAAATACAGAAAAATCATTGGGAGCCATCAAAAAATTAAGGCTTATGAAGAAAAAATCTGTCTCCCAATTGGAGATATCTGTCATTGAAGTGAGTGAATTTGAAAGATATTGGTATCTCTTTTTTGAAAATTTAATGTAGAAGCTAGATGATACCTTGCAGGGATTCTGTAGAGACTACCTTTTGGGGAATGAGGCTTAGATTTTCACACTGTTCCCACATCAATAAAACATACTACTTCTAGGCTGCAGCTGGTTAGCTCAGTGGATTGAAAGCCAGGCCTAGAGACAGGAGGTCCTAGGTTCAAATCTGTCATCAGACACTTCCCAGCTGTGTGACCCTGGGTAAGTCACTTGACCCCCATTGCCTATGTAAAGATTAAAATTTAAGGGAGACAGGGAGACTGAAGCAAGAGCTGAGGCAGGTAGAAATTAGTTTCTCTCTGCAAGGAGTATTATATTTTTAGAGGTTTATTGAAGATTAAGGATTAAAGAAAATACAGGATAAGAAACACGTGTCCAGGCCATAGAGTGGCCTACACACAACCTGACCTACATTATGAAAAAAAGCCACATCTGCCCCCAACGCGGAAGTCCAACCACCTCAAAAGCTTTTGAATCAGCTTAAATACCTTCTCGATCTCGTCCCAGTTGAGATTACAAGGCATTCTGGGGAAGTGGAGCAAAGGCTCGTGGGGATTGTAGTCCTGTACACCTAGCACTTACCACTCTTCTGCCTTGGAGCTAATACACAGTATTGACTCCAATATGGAAGGTAGGGGTTTAAAAACAAAAAACATACTACTTCTGACCATGACATCTTTCTATTTAGAAAATATAGTATCTATCTATTGCCTTTAGGATAAAATAAATGACTCCATTGGCTTCCAAAGTTCCCCAACATTCAGCTAGTTGGTGCGAAGTAGGCTAATTTGGACTGGAAGTCAAGAACACCAGAGTTTTAATCTTGCCATATACAGTTACTATGTGTTAATTGGTGTCACAATTTCAGTTTGCCCAGTTATAGCAGCTATAAAATGGGAAACATAATAATATCTACCTTCCATGGTTGTTCAGATTATTGAATGAGATAATAATTATAAAGTACTTAGCAGAGTGCTTGGCATAGAGTAAGTACTACATAAATAATAGTTATGATTAAGAGAATTAATATTTCCAATTTATTATACATTCCTATCCTTTAAGTATTTTATATTCTTTATAAAATGATTAATGGTACACCACATTATACAACTTATTACCAAGTCTTTGCTGAGGTAGTTCCTTAGGTCTAGAACCCAAATTCCCAGGCACTTCTCTTTCTTTCCTTTAAGATATTTTATTTTTCAAGTATATGTCATAATGATATACCACAGAGATTTTCTGAAGTTTTTCAATCCTAAATTTCTCCCTCCTTCCATTCTCTTCCCCCTCTCAGAGAAGGAAGGCAATTCAATTAGATATACATTTTTCATGAAAAATATATTTCCATATTGTTTATTATTTTAAGAGATTAGTCATGAAAACCAAAACCCTAAAATTAAAATACAAATAACTAAAGTGAAAAGAAGTATGCTTTGATCAGCATTCCAATTCCTACAGTTCTTTCTCTGGAGATGGATGGCAATCGTTAACACAAGTATTAAGTACTTTAGTACTATTCTGGATGATTGTATTGCTGGGAGTAGCCAGGCCTTTCACTATTGATCATTGTACAATATTGTTGCTACTGTGTACAATGTTCTGGTTCTGAATATTTCACTCTGCGTCAGTTCAGGTAGGTCCCTCCAGCTTTTCTGGAAATCATCCTATTTCTCATTTCTTACAGCACAATAGAATTCCATCACCATCATATGCCACAATTTGTTCAGCCATTCTCCAATTGGTGAACATCCCTTCAATTTCCAATTCTTTGCCAACAGGTACCTCTTTTTCAGTTTGAGTTATTAGAATCCATATTGGAAGAAGAACAGGAGAAAATTTGCATTGCAAAAGATGAATTAGCATATTATACACACATAATATATTTGCCTATATTATACACATGTAACACATGTATGTATACACATGTTCACCTATGTTATATTTGTATATATAGTCATGCATACATGCGTATTGTGGTTAGAAGAGAATTTGAGTTTGCATAGTTTCAAAGATTAGCAGCTTTGAAAATTATCCAAATCCTTCCTTGATTTTTTAAAAATTATCCTTTGAATTTTGGAATATATTCATCAAGACCATAGCTTTCTGTCAGGAAAATAACTTGTCACCATAAAATAATAATTAAAGGAAAACATAAAATATTTTTAAAGAGCAAACATTAAATATTGGAGGTTTTATTCAATTAGCTAACTTAGTAGTAGAGTAGATGGAGCTTTGGATTTGGAGTCAGGAAAAAATGGATTAATATTGTGCCTCTGATACTTACTAGCTATGTAGCCTTGTGCAAGGTATTGATTCATTTCATTTTCAAAGTAGGGATGTTTACTGATTTACAGGGTTTTCTTAACATGAAATGGCATTTGAAAATGGCTCTACACATACTAGCTTTATTATTAATATAAGTACTATTTTACCTTAATACATATTTCAGTATTTATTATAGCCAAAGCATTATGGTAGAATACATGAATGATAGAAAAGAGAAAAAATTCATCTTACTTAGAAACCTCAATTGCAGCCCCTGTCACAAATTACATGATTTTCTGGCCTTTTCAAATCACACAGGTCCCTGCCTCATGAAATTCTTGGAAACACATAATCACCATAGATTCCTGTTTGTAAACAAAAGAAACACAACACTGAGAGTTTCTCTCACTAACAAATTCATTCTCAAGAGGGATACATGGGATTTATGATCCTCTTATAACTTGTGATAATGGGAAAATCCCAGGAGAGGGAAAGAATAATGGACATTATATTGTCAAGAAAATTTTCTACATTTTTATTACTAAGAACTAGAGAACAAGGTGCAGAGCTGCAGGGAAAGGTAGGATTCCAAAGCCAAACATTCTCTGAATGAGATCATTATATCTTACTGAAAATTAAGAATCAGGGAATCTGGTCTCCTGCCCATCCCCATTGTTAAGAGACACTAAGGATGAACTTTTAAGTTCTAAAAGACTTCAAAAAACATCTTGATTTTCCCTGTCTTGTCTAAGTCCTAGACCAGTGATGGTGAACCTTTTAGAGACTGAGTGCCCAAACTACAAACCTCAGGCTATATGTGAGCCCCCTACCTTACCCCAGACAGAGGAGGAAGCACTCCCATAGGGCTGCTGGGTAGTGGGATGGGTGATGTAAGAAATGTCTTCAAGGATGCAGGGATAGAGGGAGAGGAGCATCCCCCTCCAGCACATGTGCCATAAGTTTGCAACATGGTTCTAGACAAAGACCCACATAATGTTTTTCTAAACAGATTAGAAAGTGACAGGCTAGAGCTGATATATGTCAGCATAAAGAGAAACTTTCATTATCAAAGAATGCAATAGAAAAGTGGGGCAAGATGTTATGAATCCCCTCAAGCCTTATCCACTGGCTCTGCTTTGTAAGATACTAGATTCTCATTGATAGTAGGGTCCAGAATGCATTTTTGTTCTCTCAGGACTTTCTGTTGTTCTTTGGCCATTTCAGTCAAGAATGTATTTCTGATTGCAAAGGTACTAGAGTAGTTTGTCATTCCCTTTCATAGCTAGGATTTTCTACCATGCCTTATACAAGATAGATTTCTGCATGGAGAAGAAGTAGAGGAGAAATACTTTGTTCCAAAGTCTCTTACTCTAAGTGTGATCCAATGTAGCCCAACCTGCAGGATTCTCCATCCATCTACCCTGCCTACTGGCATATGAAAAACAGGATAAATGTGGCTGGCAATTCAGGAGGTGGAAGGGATGAGATTCCCTCTACATAATAAAAGGTAGGAAAGCAGGTGCCAAGCAAAGTTTAATGACATGCTACATGGATCAATGATTGTGCATTTGTGCAGCTACAAGAAGCAAGGCTGAACTTGGGATTTGTCAAAATTTAATCGTGGGAAATTTCTGATATGGGAAGAGGTAAAAAAGAAAGTCTGGGTTAAAATATTTTAACCACATTATATTATATGTTCATATGTATGCAATTATCTATATTACACAGTTATAACAGAAACATACATTCATCTGTACACCTGTTAAGTCTCTGTTTACATATATGGACACAAAAACACTTTTTATGGTAGGAAAAGAATTAGTATGTGCAAAATTTTGAAGAACAGAAGTTGTGGGAATTAACCAAACTCATTCTTGATTTATTTAACTCATCAAGTTTCTGGCATGTCCTTTGAAGCCATTGTTTGTTTTGTTTTGTTTTGTTTTGTGAGGAAAGTGACTTGTCCCTGTAAAACATTATCAATTTGACTCTTATTCAGTTTGATATCTTAGTTGCATAATGGATAGAGCTCTGAATTGGGGATTACAAAGACATGGGTTCATATCCTGCCTCCAACAGACACTTACTATTTATAAAGCCTGGATCAAAGAACTTAACATCTTCCATCTGTAAAAATACTAGGTGAAAACTGTAAAAATGATGAGTAATGAATTGATTATGGGTTATAAACTGATGTAGATACTCTGGTTGCTGTGATTTCAAAGTATCTTCAGTTTGTATCAGAGAAGTTAAGGTCATAAGTGAACTCTTCAGGGCTAGACTCAAGGATGCTAAGGAGACTTGTTATATAAAAAGAAACTACTTATTGAGAATATGAGGATAAAAAGGGATTTCTAACTCTAAGGGTTTTAAACTCCCTGTTTCTGCAAGGAACTGCTTTTCTTGTTTCCACAAGTTACACTGCTCCTTCCTGATCTGACTAACCCAAATTTTCACTGTTCTACAAGAAACTAAACAGTATTCTCCTTATAATTCTTAACTTTGTCTCCAAGTTACAAAAATCACAAAGGCTAGCTGGCTGAGCATCAGTAAGAACCAGATTAGGACTCTGAGAGAAGCAACTCCTAACTACCTCCAAGAGAGTAACTGTCAAGTCCCTCAGAGTAACTGCCACACCCAGAGAATAACTGCCACAGAACAACCATGACACTGTCAACATTTAAAACTGACACTGTCTCAGATCTAATTTCAAACTCCAAACCTTTCTCAAGCCAGCTTCTCTACTTCTTATCTCTAAACGAATATAACAAGAACATTTCTAATATCATCCCTATACATTCTTGGTTTCTTCATTTTAAAAATAGGGATAAAAATGCTACTTGCTTTGCAAGATTACCTTAAGAACCAAATGAGATGGCATCTGTAAATGGATATATATATGTATATATATAATATGAATAATGTATGTTTATATAAATGCTAGCTTTTATTATTAGTCCTTTCCTTTTATTCCATGAATATTTATTAAATGTTTGTCATAGATAAAACACTGTGGTAGTGTATATGAGTGATATAAAGGTATAAAATCCATCTGATTTTGGATACTGAAGTGCCAGTCCCAATCCCAGAGGATCATACTTTCTGACCTCGCCATCTAACATTGACCCAGGTCTGATGTAATTCCTGGCAATCTATAATCACTGTAGCAGACTCTTTGTTGATAGAAAGAGTAGAACTTTGGGAGCTTCTCCATCCCTCAATCTAACTCTCAAGAGATGTTAGTGGGTCTTGCAATCTTCTCATAATTTATGAGATTAGCCAAATCCCAGAGGGTTTAAAGCATATTTGGACATATTTCCAAGTAAATTTTCTACTTGTTTACCAGTAAGAAAAAGAGACCCAGGTGCAGAGCTCCAGGGCAAGGCAAGATCCCATAGTAATTCATTCACTGAGTGATGTCACGGTATCTGGCTTGAGTCTAAGAGATAGGAAAACTGCCCTCCTACCCATCCTCAATGAACGTGTCACTAAGAATAAAATTTTAAGTTCTAAAAAGCCTTAAAGTATACCTTGATTTTTTTCAATCATATCTATGTCCTAAAGACCATCTAAAGATGTTATATGCAAATCAAATTGGAAAGGGATAGACCAGAGCTGACATAGCTCATCAAGTAACAAACTCTCAGAAAAATTTGCCTCTAGAAAAGAAGGTCAAGGGGGAAGCTGGGTGGCTCAGTGGATTGAAAGTCAGGCCTACAGATGGCAGGTCCAACATTCAAATCTGGCCTCAGACACTTCCTAGTTGTGTGACCCTGTATAAGTCACTTAAACCCCATTGCTTAACCCTTACCATTCTTCTGCCTTGAAACCAATAAACACTATTGAATCCAAGATAGGATGTAAGGGTTTAAAAAGGTCAAGACACCAATACTATTGTGCCCTATCCAGTAGTTATATTTTTTTAAGCCTATGAATTTGTGGAGCTTCCAGAAGAAAGGCTTAAGACATATTCTCTCAGGCCTTTCTGTTCTTTAGTCATGTCAGTGGAATATGATGCTTTTTGACCCCATTCAGCATTTTCTTGACAAAGACACTGAAATGGTTTGCAATTTCCTTTTCAGTAAGTCCTTCAACCATGTATTTATTCAAGAGACACATCTGATTTCAGAAGAGGTGCAGACATATTTTTTAGAGTTTTCCAAGTTTAGATAACTATCAAAAACTTTTAGTCTTTTCCTATCTAATAAAATGATTAATTTATTATTGAGTGCTCTACTTAAAGAGAAGTGCCCCAATGGAATTTCACAATTATATACCCCTAAATGAAATTGGTCAAGTTCCATTTTTGTCAGTGATTTGTACAAAAGCATAGATGGCCTATTCATTGAAATTACGAATCTCTGGGAGAGATAGCAAACACTTGTGATGACAAAGCCTGGACTCAAATGACTTCAACAATTTAAATGTTTGGACCAAGGAAGTTATGGTTAAATTCAAGATAGATAAATGTAAAGGATAACATTTTAGTTTAAAAAATGACATCTTATCATGTACATGATAGAAAAGTCATGTTTATAAAGATATACATACGAAAAAAATCAAGGTATTAAATGGACCCCAAGCTGAATGTGAGTGAGCAATGTGATGTATCAATGAAAAATACTAATCTTGTACTGAATTAAGGTAAGAGAAATGTCTTTCAAGAATAAGAATGTTGGTTCTACTATAAATCACCCTCTTAAGAAGAACTCTGTAGTACAATATTATTTCTCATTCTACAAAGGACTTTGTCACCCTAGGGTGTTTCTGGAGGAGAAAACTAGAAGGAGAGTCTCAGGCACAAGCCATATGAGAATTTATTAAAAGAATTGAAGATTTTTATCCTGGAAAAGGGAAGACTTCATTAGGGTGTTGAGAGGCTGGTGACGGTAGAGTCAATGAATCAATTAAAAAGTTATTAGGATTCAACTAACGGGTACACAGCCACTCTCTGAACAAAATGACATCTACTTACTTAAAGGATGAAGATGATTTGGTCTTGCAGAGGAGACACTTGACAGGAGGAAGGTTATTGTCAATTCCTTCATGCTCATGAACGAGAAGATATAATTTTTCTCATAATCATCTGCTTATGATTTCAGATTTAGTTGATAAACCTTAGTCAGTATAGAGTGTCGAGGTATACTTTCAGCTTAATGCTGTATTGAAACCTGAGCATCATGAGGTTTAATTGGGTCCTCATATGCTTCTCACTGCAGTATTCTGTGTGACTCCCGGTACTTCCTGAGCCTGCAATATCCTGTGGAAAATATCACCAAAGACCTTTATCTGCTGACCAACATCAACCTGGAACATCAGATCTTCAGTAATCCCCATCTAGCCATGGAGAACTCCTAGAGGTGGTAGTCAGGGACCAACCTGTCAGGCCAACCTGACTGAATTATATATCTGACAGGCAGCACAAGTCAGTTCTCCCATCACTCCACTTTGCATCACTCTTGGCTCTCTAAGATCATCAGGCAATTCCTAAAAGTGCTCACTAGATACAAATTATAATCTTCCTTTTCAGTTAAGTGGTTCAGGGTTAGAAAATGCTGGGCCTGGAGTATGGAAGATCTGAATTCAGATCTGATTGTGTATCCTTATAAATTAGGTTTGCAAGTCATTTAACCTCTATCTGCCTTAGTGTCCTCAAGTGTAAAGTATGAATGAATATAACTCCTATCTCCCAGACTTGTTATAAACATGAAAGGAGATAACATTGTGAAATACTTAACAAAATGTCAAACACACATTTGATGTTTAATGCTTTTGAAATGAGGAGCTAGATAATATGAAATCCTTCTAGGTTAGATTATTATCTAATTAATTCTGCTTTTCCAAATTGGAGGTAGCAAATTCATAGAAAAAAGAGCCTAACTCATAAATAAGGACCCTCCTTGGTCAAGCCAATCCCTGAGTTAACTAAAAAAAATACACAAAAACTTTCATGATTTTCAATTGCATTTTTATTTATTTTCTTAATACTTTCCAATTCAATTTTCTTAGACAACAAGCCAATTACATCATCTCATGCCACATAGGGAAAGAATAGATGAATCAGTTTACTTGGACTCAGGAAGAACTAAATTTAAATCCTTCCTTCTATACTTAACTTGCTTTGTGATCTTGGGCAATTCTCTCAACCTGTTGTTTAAGGGATTTTCTTAAAGTTTCCCTCTGTCTCTTGAAGAGGCAAGAAGAGTTGGACCTTCTAGTTCTCTATGAGAAACAGTTGAAGATTCCATTACCTAATAAATGAGGAAAATATATAAGGAAGGAATCAGTTGACAGTTGAACTTTTGCCTCTGGATACCTAGAGAGTAGGAGGTTGGTCTGTCTGAGTTTTACTACTGACAGTTATAGGATAAAACCTTATTTAAGGAGGTTGTGGGTGGTGGTTGTTTATTTTTTAGAGTAAGTAGGTAGGTAATGAATCTAATTTAGAAAGGGTAGATTAGATTAGGCCTGGTCTGTCCAGACAGAAGAAGCTGTCCTTGAAGACAATTAGAATAGAGTTTTTAGAAATTTTAGTTAAAATTAGGAATTTAGGCATAATCATAAGGTATTAGAGAATAATCTCACTTTCCTTCTTTCTATTTTCTATCTGTACTTCTCAAAGTAAACTGTTTTTATCAAACTGCTCTCCCCATGTTTGTCAAACTCGTACCAACTAACTCTTATACTGTCTCAGCCTCAATTTCTTTAGCTGTTAATGGGGGGTTGTAACAGGATCAATCTTACAAGTCTTCTGTAGGAATCTGCTGAGATAATATATGTAAAATGCTATGTAATTTCCACGTATTATTGTCATTTACTTGAATACTGTGTGTATGTTCAGTCATTATAAGAAACTGCCCTTCCCCAATGGGGCAGTGTATATTTTGGGGAAGATCCCTAGCACCTTCTTAAATTTCCATTTTACCTCAGTTGTTACTGTGAATCTCAAAACTTTTCATTGTATCTTTAAAAAAATCATATTATTCTATGTAGCAAGATCTTAAAGCTTGTGAAGCTAGAGAAGCAGGAATTCCACTAGGATTTATCCCAGAATAAGGACTGGAAAAAATACCAATAATACCTACTCTTATGCAGCCCACTTATATTCAAAGAGGTGTATTACTATCCATTTGAACTTTTGGGTGAAAAATGTATTTGACCCATGTTGTAGACACTTCAGTAATCCATTATTTTAATGACTGTTATCAGTTTCAATTCCTTATCTGTAAAATGGGTTAAGTAATAGTAACATATTTCTCACATTTTTGGTGAGAATAAAATTAGATCATATTTGTAAAACATTTTTCACAAATCGTCAAGTGCAATATCAATACCAGATCTCATTGCACTTCAAGGATGAAGGACTTCCCTGTAATCACAAACCTAGTAAATATGTTAGGTGGGACTTGAACTCTGATCTTCTTGTCTCAGGCCATATCTCTTTCCATTATGCCAAGATGCCTCTAATATATCATTCAAACTCAAGCTATTTCATTGTTCATAGTGTTAATGAAGTCTAAAGCCTCACAAAAATCAGTATTACTAATATTAAATAATAAAATTTATAGATGAGTTGAGGCAGAGAAAGGTGAAGTTACTTGGTTAGTGAGTATCTCTGGAGGCTAGAGGCCCAATAAGGGGAGAAGGAGGGAGGTAGGGAAAGAAAGAGAGAAAGAGAGAGAGAGAGAGAGAGAGAGAGAGAGAGAGAGAGAGAGAGAGAGAGAGAGAGAGAGAGACAGAGACAGAGAGACAGAGAGACAGAGAGAGAGACAGAGAGAGAGAGAGACAGAGAGAGAGAGAGAGACAGAGAGAGAGAGAGAGAGAGAAAGGGAGAGAGAGAGAGAGACAGAGAGAGAGAGAGAGAGAGAGAGAGAGAGAGAGAGAGAGAGAGAGAGAGAGAGAGAGAGGGAGGGAGAGAGAGAGAGAGAGAGAGAGAGAGAGAGAGAGAGAGAGAGAGAGAGAGAGAGAGAGAGAGAGAGAGAGAGAGAGAGAGAGATTTAGCTGGAAGGCATAGTTCAGAACCCCCCCCCCCCCCAGAACATAAGTTCCTTTCCTCTGAGAAGGGGTCTGGGATAGTGGGTGGACCTTAAGGTATAGAAGGTGGGCCTTAAGTCATAGAGGGTGGGCCTTGTGGTATAGATATAGGCCCAGCAGAGTAGAGAGTGGGCATGGGTGAGTCAAAAATCTCCTGCTTATTATTTCCACTGCTTCAAAATGAAGCATTCTTCCTTCAAGATAGTGAGAAGGACCCAGAGGTAGAATCTCTGTTGCCCCAAAAGGAAGCATCCTTCCTGTTGAGGCAGAGGGAATGACCCCAAAGTGGTGAGAATCATGGGTGACTCAGACTAAACATTTAGATTTATGGGGCAAAAGCTATAGGCTCTTTTGAAAAGCAGGGGGGAAATTGAATCACTGATTTGGGCAGCAGGAATCAGACTTATTGGTCCTAGGGAATGAGAGGACGACAGGGATCAAGAGTCAGGGCAAGGGAAGAGAAAGACAGAGAGAGTGCCTGAGATCAGAGGGCTGAAGGGAACAATCACTGAGAGAGCATTGTTTGTCAGTATGACTGACACAGCAGAGAGACAGAGATAAAGAGAGAAAGAGACAGACAGACAGACAGAGAGACAGAAAGACAGAAAGACAAAGGCAGGAGAAGGGAAGGAGAGATTTTCAGAGAACCTTAGGGAATCTGGAAGGAAGGAAAAAGAGAAGGGAGTGGGGGAGGGAGTAGTAGAGTTTCTCAGCGAACCTGAAGCTCAAACCATGTTCAGCAACCAGGGGGGACTTGGCTTGGGTTCAGGCAGATAGTGGATGATTGAGTCACCTTACCAGTGTGTGCTTTTGGAACAATATGTCAGATTTGACAGACAGGGATCTGAATGAGGTAAATGAGACAGAGAGAATGAATAATACAACAAAGCTTTATAGTGGGAAAGGAAGGAGAGGGCATAGAGGCTTTAATGGAGGGAAGAAGAGGGGAGTACTATGGAGGAGGGGAACGAGGTAAAGGAGCAGCAAGGGGGGTTCTGGGCCAAGAGAAGTGGCTACAGAGTCCCCTCTGAGTAGAGGAACCATGAGATCTTATAGGATTAGGGGGCAGAATGTTGTTGGAAACAATTATCCAATGCACTGTTGTTTGTTGACCTGTTGTTAAAGAGAGAAAAGTAAAATTTTAAAAAGAAAAACCTATGTATATGTAAAAATTAAAAATGTAATCTCTAATAATGAAATATTATCTTTAGGAGGTTTATTAAAGATCATTAGAAATTAAGTAATAAAGAGGATAAAAAAAAACATGTCCATGGCTGGTTAGACATTTTTAAAATCACCACTCATCACCATCACTGCTGATTCTATATCAGAGAGGAGGTGCCTCAAAGCCCACTCCCTTTATTCTCTGTCTATAAGAAATACATAATAACAGGAAGTCAGTGGGCTCTTGGGTTATGTAGTTCTTTTTTAGGGTAATAGATTTTCAATTATAATGCCCACCACCCCAAGAGATAAGGAAGATTAGTCTTCCATACCAACTTTGAAATTACAATAATTTGAGGGTAAGAGGAAAGAGAACAAAACCAATGTTTGCTAGGTACATTGACAAAAAGCCAGTTAGGAGGAAGTCTCTTTTGGCATAAAGTGATACATACAAAACAAATGCATTCAACCCCACACAGTTCAAAATACCACATCCCAAAGTTCACTCTAGAACTTCTGGTGCAGTATATGGTCAGTGGAGGCATCTTCATGGTGCCTTCTCCAAACAGTTCATTTTCTAGATCTGGAGAGGTAGCAAGTTTCTTAACCTAAAATTACTCTCAAAAAGAATTCAAACTTTGCAATTTAAAATAATTATACATTCCCCCCTGAAGAAGGTGTTGAAAAGTACAGGGATCACTAAGGAATGCATAGATGTGTTATGAGGTGTATAAAACAATTGGCAAGAGAAATCAAAGACATCAAAAAAAATCCAAATAAAAGAGAAAATAATTTGTGGATGAAATATAGAATATCAAAGTCTTATGTGCAAAAATGTCAAAGTAAAGGAAAACAAACCTATAATAGTGTAAACCTCAAATTTCCTTAGACTTATAATTGTTGAAAATTTCACCATTGGGATATTTCATACTTGGAAAATTTCTTACTGATAGTCTATTGGAATGGGAACTCCATTGGCATGGGAGGTTCCTTCTCTTCCCTTCTTAAGATTACTTTAGGACAGAAAACCTTTTGCTGAACAATGGAAAGGACTTTGACCTATGCTTAAGCATAGAACAGGAATTTCTTTGAGTCTTGATTGATTTTAGAATTGATACAATGGAGATACTTGGAATAAATCTCCACCCTATTCAGTCCTAATAGGATTGAGTAAGGGCTACAGCCTAGATCAAAATTTAATTATTCCAATCTCTACCATACTCAAGTTCACAGGATTTAGAAAGGGCTGGAACAAAAGAGTATAGATTTAATCATTTGAAAATATGACCTTCAACAGACATGTGCAAAAACCAGAAACCTCTGGGCGGTCCTGGGTTAAGCGAGAGCCTCCATTGACAGGGAAATTGATGAAGAGTGATTGGTAGATGTGAGGACTGAGGGGAGGCAACTTGGATGGTGTCCTTAAAGATAGGAGGGTCTGGAGACGAGAGGGGATTGAGTTTGGGTCGGTGGTTCCTGGGCTTGGAGGAAGCTTGCTCTGAAGGAAGCTGAAGGTGGGGGCCTCTGAGACTGTTTCTCCATTTTGGACACGTGAGTAATAGGGACTGATCTCTTTTCTTTGCCCCAGCTATCTAAGGGCTTGGGCCTTTTGGCCCAGCCTAAACAGAAGGGGTATTTAAGCCCTATTCCCTTCTCTCCCCTTTCTCTCTCTCTATATATCTCTAATTCCTTTCTTGCTCCTATTGTAATTAAACTCCAAAAAAGGCTGACGGCTGACTTGAGTTTTTCATTTAGGAATTACATAGCTGATTCCTTGGCGACCTTAAATTTATATATATCAGTCTTTTAAAGTGATTCCCTTGTAACATTGTGGCTGACCACACGGGAGTCTAAAGAATCCTCTCAATAAAACTTTTTCCTTGCCTTTTTACTATACTGTTTCACCACTTAGTCCTTTTTTAAAAAAAAAAAAAAAAACTTGGCTTAAAGACACAGCTGCTAGAACACGTGAGTATAAAAAACTTTTTCTCTTTTCTCCTTAAGTTAAATTGGAATCAGCAGTTTTTTCTTTTTCTTCCCTTTAATCTTAAGGGACAGCTGGGTAGCTCAGCGGATTGAGAGCCAGCCCTAGAGGCAGAAGGTCCTGGGTTCAAATCGGACCTTAGATACTTCCCAGCTGTGTGACTCTGATAGACAGAAAACAGCTGTTTTTAAATCTCAGCAACAGGACTCTAAAGTCCTGGCTGGAAGAACTGTTTCTAAATATCCTTTCCCTTAAGGAACAACTTCCTGGATTAAAAAAAAAAAAAAACCCTGTGGAAAGTTTGTTGCTTTGCCCTGCTCCCCACGTGTTTTGTGAAATTACAAAATATACATATAAAAATGAGTACTACATTCTTTGACAATTATATGGCAGCTGAAGAAGTAGGGGCATTGAGGAATGAAGGATACCTCCAAATTTTTATATTAATAGGTACTGTCATTTTTGTACTCCTCAATACTATATTTAGAGATGAAAAAATAAAAAATATTGAGGATAAAATAAAACAAAATGAGGATAAAATAAAACAAAATGAGGATAAAATAAAACAAAATGAGGATAAAATAAAACAAAATGAGGATAAAATAGAAAATATTGAGGATAAAATAGAAAATGTTGAGGATAAAATAGAAAAAAATGAGGATAAAATAGAAAATATTGAGGATAAAATAGAAAATATTGAGGATAAAATAGAAAAAATTGAGGATACAATAGAAAAAATTGAGGATACAATAGAAAAAATTGAGGATAAAATAGGAAATATTGAGAATAAAATAGAAAAACTTGAGGATAAAATAGGAAATATTGAGAATAAAATAGGAAATATTGAGGATAAAATGGGAGATATGGAAGATAAAATAGGAAAAATTGAGGAAAAAATGCAAGCCCAATTAGAAGATCTAAAATGTTTCTTACAGGATCAATGGGCAAACATCCACTCTACCAGAAACAGACCTGTTTCTGAACCTTTGAATGAGGAAATTTCCTTCCCTGAAATAGAGATGGAAAACACCTTCCCTATAGCCCAGTTAACAGACTGCTTCTCTCGTGCAGTGCAAATCTTGTCTGAATTTAATCCCCAAAACCCTTCCCCTGCAATCCCAGCTTCTCATGTTCCTTCTCCTACAGAAAACCAAATTCCAATGCAAGGGAGATCTTGTCCTCCTAGAGAAACCTGTCCTTGTCAAACTGACCCACAGGTGCAAAATTCAACTAGAGGCCTGTTTCCTCTAAGAGAAGTACCTGAAATAGGACGAAATGGGGATGTGGTGACTTTAAGACATAGGATACCGTTTACTCCCCAAGAAATAAATGAATTTACACGAAATATCCCCACATATGAACAAGATCCTTTTCTAGTAACAAAAAAGATGGGAGACATATTTTTTCAATATAATCCGTCTTACAAGGACGTTGAGAGCTTACTACAGGCTTTTTTAAGTGAACGTGAAAAAAATAAAATAATTGCTCATGTCAACAAAACCCGGGGGCGTAATGCAGCACATTGGCCATCTCAGGATCCCGAATGGGACTATAATAATCCTGAGGACTATCTACAACTATACCGTTGTAGAGAGGCCATCCTCACGGCCATGAAGGAATGTGCGGACAGTACAGATAAGTGGATGGAACTGGAAAAAATTAAGCAAAAGGAAAACGAAACACCCTCCAGATTTATGGACAGAATTATCGAGTTTGGGGACAGATACTTAGATTGGGACTTAAATAAAGAGAATAGTTTAAGACAAGTTAGAAGAATCTTTGTAAATAATTCATGCAAAGTAATTAAAAATTATTTTAAAACACAATGCCCAAGATGGTCAGATATGGACCTTGAAGAATTGCGAAAAACAGCTATATATGTTTTTAAGGGAAACGAAGAAAAGGAGAAAGAGAATAATGATGACATGGAGGAAATGAAGAAAAAAATGAGATGTGTAATAGATAGGATAACTAAATTGGAAAGTGGGCATGATAATGAACCAACGACAATTGCCCCTCTCCAGAAATCCAATTATCAATCCATTACTTGCCACTTCTGTGAGAAGAAGGGCCACAAAATGATGGAATGTAGAACCTTTCTTAAGATGTTTGGAAGGAATACACAGTTTAATAATGGTTTTAGAAATAATAACTATAGAAATTATGATAATGGTTATAGAAACCAAAATTCTAGAAATTATAATAATGACTATGGAAATAACTATAATGAATATAGAAATAAGAGCTTTAGAAACCAGAATTATAGAAATAGGAATTGGGAATTTAATGACAATGCTCAAATTGAAGAAAATTTTAATGATTATACTCAACAATATATGAGAAATGGCGCTCGTCCAAAAATTACTCGAGGTACTAATGACCCTCAGAGAGGTGCCCTTCAGGGGGGTGCCCAAGGAATATCCCAAACACAATGATGGTGCCCGGGGGGGGCTGGGGCACAGGAATCAGAGGATACAACCTTTGATTTCCCAGACCCTGATGTCCTACTACCCGTTGTCCCTATCCACTGCCCTCCCCATACTAATGAACCCCATGTTACCTTAAAAGTGGGTAACACCTATTATGATTGTCTATTAGACACCGGAGCTTCCTGGTCTGTATTAAAGAGAACACCTGATTTACAATGTTATTCTATTGGCTCAGAGAATGTAATGGGAGTATCAGGAATAACCCAAAGAGTTAAAAGACTTCCTCCTAGAATGGTGTCTGTAGGACCCCTGGAGGTACAACACTCCTTCCTTTTGATGCCTGACTCCCCTTTAAATTTGCTGGGGAGGGACCTTCTATGCAAACTCAGAGCCACAATAACCTGCTCCCCAGATGGCTCATTATCATTAGAAGTACCAGAGGAATCTTTAAATTTACTCCCTGTACTTCTCTCTGAAAACCAGGAGGCAAAAGAACCTTCCATTTTTGAAATACCTAAAGATATACCGGAGTCCCTTTGGGCCACATCTTCTTCTGATGTAGGCTTACTTAAATCTGCTGTTCCTGTGCAGATAAAAACTAAATCTAGCCCACCTCCTTCTATCCCTCAGTATCCCCTCTCAAAGGAGGCAATTGAGGGTATTACACCAGTTATTAACTCATTAATAGAACAGGGAATAATAATCCCTTGCAAATCTGAATACAACACGCCCATCCTGCCAATTAAAAAACCAAAAAAAGGACCCGATGGCAAGCACATCTATAGATTCGTACAGGATCTAAGGGCAGTGAATAATCATGTTATAAAGAGACACTCCGTAGTTTCTAACATACATACTATTATTTCATCTATTCCTAGCACAGCTACATACTTTACAGTAGTAGACTTGTGTTCAGCTTTCTTTTCCATACCAATACATGAAAACTCCAGGCATATTTTTGCTTTCACCTGGAAGGGCTCACAATATACCTGGTGTCGGCTGCCACAGGGTTATGTCGAAAGTCCGAGCTTATTTGAGCAAATTTTGAGCCAAGACACAGACAATATAACATTTAAAAATAGCAAATTAATCAAATATGTAGATGATCTACTCTTGGCTTCAACAGATGCAGAAACATGTCAAGAAGATAGCAAACACCTTCTTTTGGAATTGCACAAAAGAGGACATAAAATCTCTAAGGATAAAGTTCAATGGTGTCTCCAAAAAGTAGAATATTTGGGATTCATCTTGACTGCGGGTGCTCGTTATATTTCTCCAAAACGAATTGAGAACATTCAAAAATTGAGTGCTCCTACCACTAAGAAACAGCTGAGAGCAATTTTAGGAGCAACAGGGTTTTGTAGACAATGGATTCCTTGCTATGGGGAAATCACTAAACCCCTTATAGCATTAACAAAGGATTCAGTTCCTGAACCCCTCAAATTAGAGCCTGAACACTTGTCAGCTCTAACAGATCTGAAAAAGGCTATCATGTCTGCCCCTGCTCTAGGCATCCCAGATTACAACAAGCCATTTACTTTATATGTGCATGAGCGAAGAGGAGTAGCCTCTGGTGTGTTAACTCAGACTTTGGGACCTTCTCAGCGCCCAATTGCTTATTATTCTGCCCAACTAGACCCAGTAGCAGCAGGAGCACCACCATGCCTTAGAGGAGTAGCTGCTACAGCCTTACTAGTAACAAAAACCGTTGATTTAGTATTGGGATGTCCATTAACAATAATGTGCCCACATGAGATTGAAGCATTATTGGTAAAACATAGAACACAGGCATTCTCGGATCAGAGAATTACAAGGTATGAAATAACCTTATTAAATAGTGAAAATATTACCTTGAAACGCTGTTCAACTCTTAACCCTGCCACCTTGCTTCCAGATTTACCCACTTCAGGAGAACCACTACATAACTGTGAAACATTAGTGTCCATGGCAGAAAAGCCTCGAGATAATCTCTTGGACACTCCCTTAGACAATGCAGATCTGATTTTATTTACCGATGGTTCCTCTTTTATGAGGGATGGCATACGTTACACTGGAGCTGCCGTAGTCTCAGAATTTGCCACTGAATGGTCAGCTTCACTACCTTCTAACATTAGCGCTCAAGGAGCAGAACTCATAGCTCTAAAACAAGCTTGTATAATTGCCAAGGATAAAAAGGCAACAATTTATACAGATTCTAGATATGCTTTCGGCATTTGTCACTCAGTCGGGATGCTATGGCTCCAAAGAGGATTTTTAACCTCAGCTGGAAAATCCATAGCTAATGCAGAAATTATTAATGAAGTTCTTTCTGCTCTCAAACTGCCTAAAGCCCTAGCTGTAGTTCATTGCTCTGCCCATACAGGTGGCTCTGACCCTGTCTCTAGAGGAAATGACCGAGCAGATGCCGCTGCAAAACTAGCAGCCATAGAAGGACCTGGATTAATTTTAACATTAACAACCACTGATAATTTAAATTTATCACTCTCCTATAATGAAAAGGAAGTGGAAAAATGGAAACAAAAATTTAAAGCAAAACAAATTAATGGAGTATGGGTGTCACCTGAAGGAAAACCCCTGCTCCCTAGAAGTTTCTATAACCAAATTTGCCAATCTATTCATAAAAATGGTCATTTTGGCACCCAGGGCATTGTGGACTCTGTCAAGAGAGTATGGATAGCCCCTGGTATAACTACTGTAGCCTCTAAAGTATGTTCAGCCTGCCCTATTTGCCAGGCATATAACCAACATGCATATCGTGGAAAAGCCTTTGGGGGACGTCCTCTGGCTTACACACCTTTTGAACACCTACAGATAGATTTCATAACAATGCCAAAGGCTGGACGTTATAAATTTTGTCTAGTAATTGTAGATCAACTAACCAGATGGCCGGAAGCATTTCCTACGACCCGAGCCACAGCAGATTTTGTTGCAAAGATACTTTTAAAAGAAATTATTCCTCGTTTTGGCCTACCAGCACGTATTGACTCCGATAGAGGGAGTCATTTTACCGATTCTGTCTTAAATCAAATATATTCTTGCTTGGGGATAACTCCAAAATTCCATGTTCCATATCACCCCCAGAGCTCAGGCCAAGTGGAGAGGATGAATAAAGAACTTAAGACTATGATTGGCAAATTATGCACTGAGACCCATTTAAAATGGCCTGAAATTCTCCCTCTGGCCCTATTTTATCTTAGAAGCAGGCCTAGAGGAGACTTACATATTTCACCATTTGAGATGCTTTTTGGACATCCGCCTATACAGGCTAAGCCTTTCTCCCCGGCTTATACATCGCTATTAGGGGGAGATATTACTATTGCTTCCTATATACAGGAGTTACAGCACAAACTACGTGAACTTCATGAATCTGGAGCTGCAGTACAAGCTGGACCATTAGACTTTTCTCTGCATGACCTGAACCCAGGAGATAAAGTTTATATCAAGAATTTCAAGCGAACTGGAGCAACTGAACCTACATGGGAAGGACCATTCCAAATATTATTAACTACTCCAACATCTATAAAGATTGGAGAAAGAGACTCTTGGATTCACTGCTCACATGTGAAGAAAGCATCTTCTGCTGAGACTGATTGACTCTATCCTATCATATGAATTGTGACTCTATCTTATCATAAGAATTGGAGATAATAATCCATAGACAAATGGATGCTGGTTTTTTTTTCTTTCAAGAATATATTGAATTACTGATTTTTTTTCTTATTTTTTCTTATTTCTTTTCTTTTATTTTTTATCAGAATATTTGATTTTTTTTTCATTTTTGTACTGAAGGTACACATAATTAATATTAATTTTTTTTTTCCCTGCAGTAATACAAGTTAATATATATACTCTTGCTATAATATCAATATATGCCTAAAAGCTTTAAACTATGGGAACCTGCCATTTATTGATAAAATATTATAGGACTGTGATTAATGTTTGTGTCTGATTCCAGAAAAAGGGATAAAAACAAGGAGCACAGACTAAACCTGAATAGTGCCAATAGAGCACACATGAAATATTAAAGTGAGACTCAAGGTTGCGACGCTTAACTTATGTTTAAGTCGTAGGACTTCCTTGTATCTACACTCCTTTCGAAGTACTCAAACAAGTACAAAGCTTGACTATCATGCTGGCTCCCTATATCTCTGAAGAAAAAAAAAATCATACAAGGGAATGACATTTCCCCATCAAAATAGAATTCTAATTCTTTTTTTTCTTATATTATGGCAACTTCCTGTAGTCTTGGCTACAAATGGCTAAGTGAAATATTACTGCATTCTGTCCTACATACTTGTGGGATAGAAATTACTTTAAACTGGACCTATACAAGGTCTATTTTGAGTTTTTCTTATGTTTTTGATTATTTTTTTCTATTCTTTTGATAATTGACACATACACCCCCATAACTGAACATTGCATTCTGAGCTAAACTTGATATTTTTTTTTAAATACTTACTTCAGGGGGGATTGTATTTTAATTTAAAATCTAAGAATTTTTGAATTTTTTTTATTTGAGATTTTATTTTTATAAAAATCCAAGACTTTTGTTTAAGATTTTACTGTTATAAAAAATTTTCAAAGACTTTGATTTTGTTCGAGAAAAGATCTTCAAGAAAGAAGCTTGAAACTTTTATATCCAGGGAATGAACTGTTGCAGAAAGATGCCAAAAACCTACACTTCATCAAGAAGATCAAGAATGAACTTTGGATGTGATTGATTGGACTGAACTTTTGATTGAACATTTATTGTAACATTTATGCCAAAAGGGACTGCCCCTAATTTGGCTTTCTGTCAATGCGCCTAGCAAACATTGGTTTTGCTTTCTTTTCTTTTCTATTTCCTCTCTCACTATTCTAATTTCTCTTAGAAAATTGAATATTGTGTATATCTTTAGTTAGAAGTGAATTTAGAACTACAAAATGATTATGTTAAATGATCAATGGGGAGACTAGTCTCCCAATGATCATCAGGGGGGATTGTAAACCTCAAATTTCCTTAGACTTATAATTGTTGAAAATTTCACCATTGGGATATTTCATACTTGGAAAATTTCTTACTGATAGTCTATTGGAATGGGAACTCCATTGGCATGGGAGGTTCCTTCTCTTCCCTTCTTAAGATTACTTTAGGACAGAAAACCTTTTGCTGAACAATGGAAAGGACTTTGACCTATGCTTAAGCATAGAACAGGAATTTCTTTGAGTCTTGATTGATTTTAGAATTGATACAATGGAGATACTTGGAATAAATCTCCACCCTATTCAGTCCTAATAGGATTGAGTAAGGGCTACAGCCTAGATCAAAATTTAATTATTCCAATCTCTACCATACTCAAGTTCACAGGATTTAGAAAGGGCTGGAACAAAAGAGTATAGATTTAATCATTTGAAAATATGACCTTCAACAGACATGTGCAAAAACCAGAAACCTCTGGGCGGTCCTGGGTTAAGCGAGAGCCTCCATTGACAGGGAAATTGATGAAGAGTGATTGGTAGATGTGAGGACTGAGGGGAGGCAACTTGGATGGTGTCCTTAAAGATAGGAGGGTCTGGAGACGAGAGGGGATTGAGTTTGGGTCGGTGGTTCCTGGGCTTGGAGGAAGCTTGCTCTGAAGGAAGCTGAAGGTGGGGGCCTCTGAGACTGTTTCTCCATTTTGGACACGTGAGTAATAGGGACTGATCTCTTTTCTTTGCCCCAGCTATCTAAGGGCTTGGGCCTTTTGGCCCAGCCTAAACAGAAGGGGTATTTAAGCCCTATTCCCTTCTCTCCCCTTTCTCTCTCTATATATATCTCTAATTCCTTTCTTGCTCCTATTGTAATTAAACTCCAAAAAAGGCTGACGGCTGACTTGAGTTTTTCATTTAGGAATTACATAGCTGATTCCTTGGCGACCTTAAATTTATATATATCAGTCTTTTAAAGTGATTCCCTTGTAACAATAGGTCCTTGGATCAGGACCCAATTAAAGTAATCTCTATCCCACAAGTCTGTAGGACAAAATGCAGTAATATTTCACTTACCCATTTGCAGTCAAGACAACAAGAAGTTGCCATACTATAAGAGAGAAAAAAAAAGACTTCTAGGGAAGTGTCATTCCCTGGTCTGATCTTTTTCTCAGGGATTCTGAAGTCAAAACAATTGATGTATATGCATTTAATATATAGTGTGTGTTACAAGGAAGTCCTGCATCTTAACATATGTCAAAAGCTGCAACCTCAAGTCTCACACATGATCAAGTCCTTATTGTCTTTACACAGAATGTCATCAATCCACTTAGGATTGGTTAGGTCTCTTTTCACTTGTGCTCAATTGGGAATATGCAAGTAGCTTTGTGCTTCTTTGGCCCTGTGAAATAGCTCCTTTCATATCCCCTTCTCCTGGAATCAGACAGAATCATTAAGCAAAGTCCCATAAATTTTTTTAAACAATAAATGGCATTATTTTTATAGGTTAAAGCTTTTGGAGAATGCATTGATATTATAGCAAATATATATCTTTAAACATTACTGCAAAACAAAAATAAGTTAAAGAAAAATCTTCTCAATAGTGTTGACATGTCCTTCAAATACATAAAGGAGAAAAAACTGAAACTGAAACAGTATGCTGCACATGCAAGCAAAAACAATAATAAAAGAGTTTTAAAATTCAAAAAAAAATATAACTTACAATGATTGACAATGTGTCAGCTAAGGAAATGTAGAGTACAAAGGTTTTTCTCCCCCAAAATGAGATCTATTTCCTTTTTAACTTCACCATTGTGTGAGTACAAATGATTTTCAGATTAAAATAGTAATACAGTAGATAGTGCACATTCAAAGAAGTACCAAAGTCCCCAAAATTCACACTAGCTCAGTTAATAACAATAGCAAATAGACCCACTATCATATTTCATATAAGTTGCTGTATGACAAGAAAACAACAACCTATGAACTGATGGATATTTCTCACAATTTTTACAGACATAGCAAATCTTTCAACCTTGGCAAATCTATTTTTAAACATAGTAAAATTTATTTGGGTCTAGAACATCACCAAGAAATATAGATTGTTCTGGTGGAAGTAAATTAGCTTGAAGAGGTTTTTCAGGAACTCTTTTTCAGCTTCCTAATTCATAGAAACACCTTGGTAGGAACACTTTATTTGTTTCTCTACCATTAATACAACATTCTTTAAAATATAAATACAAAAAAAAAATATCCATTCCGAAACCACTAGTTAATTAAAACTATTTTTGAAGACTCCTTAAAAATCACCATTAAAATCATATCTTATTAAATTCTCTAAAGTTTGTTAGCCAGTTTGAGTCCATCCATCTTCTATGTGACAATTAACAATTGGAAAATGGGGAAAAACTGTTTATGGACTTTTACAATATTTTACAACATTTTGTTCAGTAGCCATAGGGAAAAGGTAACAGAATATATCTAATAGTTAAAATGCAATAGATTACAATGATTCAGTATATGAATTTTAGATTTTCTACACCCTGATTAGTTTTAAAAATCATAACAAACAGAAATGTCTACACCCCTACTTAGGGATTAAGTGTTGAGGAGAATGGCCTATGACTGACATGTGCTACCAAGTGACAAATAAGAAACAACTGACAGACCCCCTAGGCTGTCCTAAATCAAGCTTAAGCTATCATTTGTACATGTGAGATGCAGGAAATGATGTAAAAAAGAGTCTATGTATTTCACATCTCTTCCTCTCTCTGGCTGTTTGGTGGAGATGTAGCTCTGGAGCTCTCTCGTGGAAATGTGGTTCTGGATCTTTTGCAGGGCATGGCTCTGGCTCTCTAACAGAGACATGGTTCTCACTCTGTCTCTCGCTGAAGGAGACATTGGTTCCTGTTGGCAACATGGGGAGTGCTGGGTGGCATTTGGCATATTGGGTCTTGGAATATTGCCGGCTTGATGTGAGCATGCTAGGTGAGTGAGTTTAGGTTGACTCCTTTTTCCTTTACTATATTGGTAAAAGTACAAACTAAATTATAGTGAGTTCTCATTGACTGATCATAAATATTTTACTCTTAGGAATATATGAACATGAAAGCATTAAACTCATTAGCCTTGGTAAGTGGAAAACTTGCCTTTTCTTCATAGTAAATATGAAATCCTGATTATTCCCTCAATGATGAGGGGTTGTTTGTAGCAAGTTATATGGATCACTATTTTGGGTTATTTTTTCTTTATAAACCAGTCAAGTGGATAATTAGTCAGATGTGATAATTTGGTCCTTCATCTAAGGTGAAATATTGATTTCTCCTGGATTCTAAGTGAAAATCTGTCTTTGAAGAACTTCCTACATAATGAAAAGTAATCTCTGGAAGTGTCCTCTCAGATAAAAAAAAAAAGGATTTTCTCTCCCTTTTCTATTATTTTAAAGACATGAATTTATTTTCACTCTTTCTCTTTCCTTATTTATTGGGGGGGTGGTTAGAAAAATCTTGGTTATTATTTGTTCTAAGTTGTTTGAGAACTGAAGTATTTAGAAAAATGGACAGAGGCCCCAAATAAGGTGATGTCAAAATATGGCTGCTGCAAAGAAAATTTTTATTGTTGTTCATTGATCTTAATTCAAAATACATACACATATATTATATATAAATTTAATCAAATGAAATGAGTTGTTTTGCAAGTAGAGAGTATTCATGTAATTCATGGACTGAATTTGAGTAACAAATCCACTAGGATGTTAACTCTACCTTAAATATTCATAGTTTTTGCAAGATGTAAACAATTCTGACCTTGAAGCATCATTCTTTAAACCTATATTTGTGATCCATGCCTGGGATAGGTATAGGTTTTTAATTATTCAGTAAGAAATCAGCTGTCCTGATAGGCATAGTTGTTTGGCAACTCATATTCACTTATAAGAATGTTGGATAATGCTAATGAGATTGCTACAAAGTTAAGATGCCATTTGCATTATACAATACTGTATTCCTCACTTCATTGCTTAGCACATTTCTTGGAACATAATGCTTAAAATGACTATAGGCTGAATAAACATTTATGAACAAAAAAATGAGTTCCTGACTTAAAATCCAAAAGTAAAGGATTTCTATGATGAAAAAAAATACTTAAGAGATTGTATGTCTCAAATCCAAACAAATACACATTTATGTGACCAGTCAAATGTAGAGTGTTGGTGGAAGTTAGATGCAAATGATACTTTGGGTGAACAGTCTATCCCCTTTATTCATAGGAGTGGTATAATCTCCAGGAATACCCTTAGTCTTTTGGGTAGAGTTATTTTTGAAATGGTCAAAAAATGGTACAGTCTCCTTCCAAGCACCAGCATGAAACTTTGAAGGCCTCCTTTGAGATAAAGTATGTAAACTTGCTGTCACAGACCCTATTATGACATACTGCAAAGATGGTTCCCAGATTCAAATTATTTATCTCAATAGATTTGGATTATCAAAACATTTCCTTTTTCATTTGATTTATGATGAGGAAGATACTGAGTAATGCCTTGGAGATGAAGGAATTTTCTATTTAATTAAATGGTTTTATGGAATATATATATATTGTATATTATATAAGATATAATATAATATAATATAGGAGAGATAAGGAGAGTCCCTATTTCTTCTCCATTATCATAACACAGACATCTCCCATTATATTTTCAGCTGCTTTTTTCTGGTAGCAATAAAATGGAATCTTATGGCATGGAATTAATTATGGAATGGCCAAGCAAGTTTAGCATTTTGTTATGATGGATTATTAATGTTTTATAAGAAATGATGAGAGAAAACTTTTCAGAAAGCCTGAAAACACTTATATGAGCAGATGCAAAGAAATGTAACAAGTTCACTGATCACAAAAACAATATTTTAAGCATGTCAAATTGTTAGAGATGTAGCTGCTATCAACAATATAAAAATCCAATACAATTCCATAGGACTCATAATGGAAAATGGTATTAAGCACAAGACAGTGACCAGATGAGTTTTGAATGTAGATTGATCACATTATTTATCAGATTATTTTTCTGGTCTTATGGGATTTTTTTGAACCATGGCTATTATAGAAACATATTTTGCATCACTTCACATAAAATTGTGTATTATATCACATCCTATTTTAGGTAGACAAGGTAGTAGAGAGAGGCAGAAAATTCGGGTTAAAAATGTGAATTGTTATTAAAATGATCTTTTAAAAAACTAAAAAAAAGCTTCCAGTCATTGAATTACAAAATGTTATTCACAGGAAAAGATGTTTAAAAGAATGGAAAAAGGGTAATTCGGTGGCTCAGTGATTGAGATTCAGGCTAGAGACTTGAAATTCTGTTTTCAAATATGGCCTCCAACACTTCTTAATTGTGAGTCCTTGGACAAGTCTCTTTACACTAATTGTGTCTCACTTACAAAGTAGGTTGGAACAAATACTTGATATTAATTCTAGGATAGAAGGTTAGGGTAACAAAAAAGAAAACATGTATATTATCTATGTATGACTATTTTCTAATTTTATTACATCTTATAATAAACAACTGTCAATATATTCAAGATATCATTTAGGGAACAATGAGAAGAGAACAACAAATCTCTGTCAATGGTTTGTTGACAACAAACCATTATTTTACAGTATAATTTTTAAATGAATGGGAAATATAATAACTTCTTATGTTTGTTTATTGAGGATAAATGATCTCCCTCAACAAATAAACTGGACCTAATGATACCCCCCAAAATCATTTCAGTTGTATGTTTAATTCATCAAATATTAGTTGATAAATATAATGACTGATTTGCTTCAGATATACAAATTGGGGACAGATAATACTTCCAAATGTAATAGGGTGCTATTGGGGATGGGATCTGATGGAAAGGTTTGGGCCAATATCTGATTGATAACTGTGGTTTGGGAAGAACAACTGAAACCCAGAGCCTAGACTGAGACCAAAACAGAGACTACTTAATAACAGGGAAGTTGTATTTATTCTAAAAGAAAAAGATAAAGGGGAATTAGGATATCCTTAATACTAATATCAATGAATTAAAGTTTATCAGATCTAATAGTCCCTTTACAGGTAATCTTCATAGAGTCTCATCTACACCAATCTTCATGTCTCTGACTTAAAGAAACCCCAGTTCCTCCTCTACCTAAATCGGTACTATCCCTCCATCCCCATTAGGTGCTATTAGAGGTAGTGGTCAATGACAGTTAGGCAGGGCCCAAGAAAAGGTCCTTGATCCAAAAGGAACCCAGACCTGATCTTATTGTCAGATAGGAAGATGTTCAGGATCACCAGGAAACACAGCAGATAAAAGCAAGACATCAGGTAGGATGGGAAATCAGGATAGATCAGCAACCACAGGAAAGGCTGGCCAGTCTCCCCAGAAAATCCAGAGAGAGATAGCCAAAACCCCAATTAATAGTCACAACCCCCTACTTCCACATTCTAGAATCTTTATTATCCTGCATCACTCCCCTGCAGACCACCTCTCTTGTTAAAACACTCTCTTCCTCATAACACAATTTTACAAATAACATATTTTTGTATAGGAATCCTAGATGAACTTTTCTAGCATTAGAAATGTGAAAAATACTAAACCAAGAATTATAAATCAGGAACCCACACAAACACATATTTCATTAAGTTTTATGGAATGATTTTGAATGGTCTGCTCTTTAGAGGGCATTTTATATACTTACTAATTTAATTTTACCTCTATTCAGAAATCACACAATATAATTTTTGTCAAAATAATTTTCATGATCAACTTCTAGGTAAACATGGCTGCAGCTTCGACACAGGAATCTACCTCTCCTCAACGCCTACCAATATAATCTACCTCAAAATGACAAAAAAAAATGAATTCATATGAATGAAGGGACTCCACAGTCGGGTGCAGCATTAAAGGTATATGGGATTTGGCTATTTCTACACTATAAGGGGGTGATAGGCTGACAAAAACTAAGTTTCTCTTCAGCTGGACCTACCACTGTTCCAGCCTGAGAATTTAGCCTTTTCTTAAATTTTCAAGGGCCCTGGCAGTCGGACCCTATGTTTTTGTCGTTGTTGTTGTTGTTGTTGTTTTTATAGCAAGACCAACCATTTCATTCTTTTCATCCAAAAAGGGAGCTGAGTGACCTTTCCTTGCTTCTCTGGATTGGGTCCTAGGGAATGAGGCAGAACAGGGTTGAAAAAAGAAAACATGGGGAGATTACCTTGTTTCCTCTGGTGAAAAGTCAGTGGATCAGGGTTGATATTTTTGCAGAAGAATAAAACATTCTGAAGAAACTACATTAATGATCCAAGAGAACCAAGGGGAGTTGAGGTAGCCTCTCCCACTTACCATCTCTGAAGGGGTGGCTCAGTCATGGAATTTAAAATATCCTTTTCCTTATAAAAAAAGCTGCTGCTTAACTAAACCTGTGATTGGAAATTTCCTAGAGGACTGCCTAGGGCCTCTCCATTCCTAGAACTGAATTCTCAGCTCCTATTGTACCCCAGAAAGAGGCCCTAAAACAGTGTTCCACTCCACTACCAAACTTGTGAAGGGCAAGAGGACCCATCAAAGGGTACAAGAAAGAACCAAGACCTAAGACCTAGAGCTCCAGGGTCTTCTTAATGAGAATTTGGAGAGGCTGATCCCCTGAGCTATAAGGTTGACCTGAAGAACAATACCCTGGGGCTATCCCAGCAGGGAATCAGGCAGGTGAGGAAAAAGGCTTAGCTATGCCATTGGTGGGCAAGGTTCAGTCACCTTGGGCAGAGCAGAGAAGCAGGACAAAGGCCCTTCCCTACTCTGCTCCCCTTAGCCTCTAGAGGGCAGAGGCAGATACATTCACCCAACAAATGATGCTGGTTTGGGTGCACTCCAGAGCGGGGAACCTGGGCTATCTGGGTCCCATGACTGGGAGGCACCATCAATCCCAATGGGTAGACTGGTGGCTGAGCTGCAGATCATCATAGGTGCTGTAGTGTTTGACGTGGATGCCGCGGACTCGGTCCCTTAGTTCAAAGGCCTCCTCATCTTCACCAGGGCACACCTGGCTCTGGCTGCGGCTTGTGGCCTCCAACAAAGAGTTGTCAGGGACTCGGGGTGTCTCGTAGAGCAGGACATTGAGTGTTTCCTCGTAGATTTGAGCCTCTGGGAACTCCACCTTAGTCTGCTTTTCCTCAGTGGAGGTGTAGCACACCTCAGCCAACTTCCGGCCTTGGCCATAGAAAGACCAGCAGCAGATTTCATCTCCAGTGACATCCTTAATAAAGAGCAGCTGGATGTATTTGTTGCCCAGCCCACCGCCCTTGAAGCCTCCTGGTTTGGGCTTAGACCCTGAGGCTGGACACAGGCCAGCCAAGCAGGTGTCTCCAGACATCTCCTATTGCAGGTAGATGACCACACGGCAGGAGATGGGCCTGGTGCATTCCACTGTGGTGGAGGATGTCACAGGTAAACAATTGGTGGAGGCCAGAGCCTCATATCTCAGGACTTCGTCTTGGGATCACCTCCCTTGAGATCAGTAGGTTCTAGCTCCAGCTCTTGCAACCCCAGCCAAGCAGAACACCCCAACCTCGAACCCAGTCAGGCCTGGCCCCCACCCCTGTCCTCTCCTGAGCTCACATCCTTCTCTGGCTCCACCCCAAGTCAGCTCCCTCCCCTCCCAGCTCCCAAGCCTTGCCCGGGAGGGCCCAGGACCACAACCCCCAACATGCAAAATGAACAAAGGCACGTGTCCTGTGGTTGTCTCCTAGTCCCTACACCTCCTCTGAGGCCATCTTATCCAGGGGGCACGAGGTGATTTACCTTCCCCAATCCCACCTAAGGAGCCAGTGCACTATATTCAGAACCAGTTCATGCTAGAATTAATGCATGATCCAGGGACACCTCTAGGTCCTTCACAACTGACTAAGACCACCAAAGACCTACCCCTAAGAGCAGCTAGACTTGAGATCCCAACAGGTAGAAGAGCACAGACCTTGGGCATGGAGATGGTAGAGATGGTACAGAGAAGGGCTGCAAACAGTAGAAGCCTCAGAGTCTTGAGAGGTGGCTTTAGGCAAAAAAACGAGCTCCTTAGCTCCATACACACAGAGAGCCTGCTCTCCTCACTCAGACTTTTGACTGGAAAGGGAAGGAAAAACCACCATAGTGTTGGCAAAAAATCAACTTCCCAATAATAAGAAGAACAATAAGAAGGCTTTGACCTTGGATAATTTTTATGGAGGAAAAATCCAGAATACAGAGGAAATAGCAAAAGAGGATGTTCAAATAAATGCATCCAAACCTTCCAAAAACAATGGAAATTGACCAAAACTCTTAAAGAATTTAAATCAGTGCTAATCAAAAAGATGGAAAAATATTGGCAAGAAAAGTGGGAAATAGTTCCAAAAAGAAAATAACAGTTTAAAACACAAGAACAGTTTAAAATGCAATTGAGAAAGCAGCCCAGAAATCAAATGAAATTATAAATAAATTAGAGACCAAAATTAAACAACTGGAAGCCATGAAAAGCAGGATAGACCCAACCAAAAAGGAAAATCAAAAGATTATAGCAGAAAACCAGTCTTTAAAGACCATAGTTAAGCATTTGGAATCAAATGATCTCTCAAAACATCAAGAATTAATAAAGCAAAGTCTAAAGACTGACAAAATAGAAAGAAAAATAAGATATTGCAATGACAAGATAATAGTGCATGAGAACAGTTCTAGAAGAGACAAGTTGAGAATCATTGGTCTACCTGAAAACCCAGAAATAAACAGAAATCTTGACATCATACTACAAGAAATTATCCAAGAAAACTGCCCTGATGTTCTTGAACAAGAAGGCAAAATAGACATTGGAAAAAGTTCATATAACACCCTCTATGCTAAATCCTCAAAAGACAAACCCCAGGAATGTATTAGCCAAATTCAAGAGCTTCCAAGCTAAGAAGAAAATTGTACAAGAAGCCAAAAAGAGACAATTCAGATATCAAGGAGAACCAATCAGGATTACACAAGATCTGGCAGCTTCTACAAAAAAGGACTTCAAGGCTTGGAAAATGATATTCAGAAAGACAAGAGAATTGGGTCTTCAACCAAGGATCACCTACCCATCAAAACTGACTATATAGTTCCAGGGGAAAGTTTGGGCATTCAACAAAATAGAATATTTCCAAGTATTTGTAAATAAAAGACCAGAACTAAGTGTAAGTTTGATATCCAAACACAAAGAACAAGTGAAACATGAAAAGGTAAATAAGAAAGAGAGAGGAAAGGGAGAAAAAATGTTTTTCTTTATTTAAATTTTCTTCTTTAAGGACTTCAATAAGATGAAAATGTTTATATTAATATATGGAAAAATTTTATTTCTAACTCTTAGAAATTATATTCACTATTATAGTAACTAGAAGAATCATTCATAGATATTAGAGTTATAAGTGATCTAAGATGATATGAAAAAAATAAGAAAAAGGGAGGGGGGAATATAAGATGGCACCAAGAGAAACTTGAAGGAATAAGATAAATAGGATGATCTATATCACACAAAGAAGCACATGGGAAGGGGAAGGGAAGAATACTATTACACAAAGTAGCAAAAGAGAGTGCTAATAGGAAATAATTAAACCTTACTCTCAGTGGAATCAATTCTGACAGGGAAGAGCATCTAGATCTATTGGGGTATAGAATTGTATCTTACCCTACAGGGAAAGTGAGAAGGGAAAAACTAAGAGGGGGGAGTGGGGCACGGAGTACCCCCCAAAAAATGAAAGGGGGGAGGGAACTTAATAGACACTTAAAAATTAAAAAGAAGGGAACAAGAGTCATTCATTATGACCAGGTGGGATTTATACCAGGAATGCAAGGATAGTTTAATATTAGGAAAACCATCCACATAATTGACCATATCAACAAGTCAACCAACAAAAATCACATGATTATCTAGAAAGTATAGGATTAGAAGAGCCTTTCCTATAATAAACAGTATATATCTAAAACTATCAGCAAGTATCATCTGCAATGGGTATAAATTAGAAGGATTCCCAATAAGATCAGGAGTGACAAGGATGTTATCACTTCTATTATATAACATTGTAATAGAAACACTAGTAGTAGCTATTAGAAAAGAAAAAAGAAATTGAAGGTATTAAAATAGATAATGAGGAGACCAAGCTGTAACTCTTTGCAGATGATATGATGGTCTACTTAAGAATCCTAGAGAGTCCACCAAAAAGGTAGTAGAAATAACCAACAACTTTACCAAAGTTTCAGGATACAAAATAAATTCACATAAGTTATCAGCATTTCTATATATTCCCAACATATTTCAGCAGCAAGAATTAGAAAGAGAAATTTCATTTAAAATCACCCTAGACAATATAAGATACTTAGGAATCTATCTGCCAAGACAAACACAGAAACTATTTGAACACAACTACAAAACACTATCCACACAATTAAAACTAGATCTAAATAATTGGAAAAAAACCATTAATTGCTCATGGGTAGGATGAGCTAACACAACAAAACACACACACACACACACACACACACACACACACACACACACACACACAAAAACAAAAATGACAATCCTACCCAAACTTATTTACTTATTTAGTGCCATACCCATTGAACTACCAAGAAACTTTTTTACTGAATTACAACAAAAACATAACAAAGTTCATTTGGAAGAACAAAAGATCAAGGATATCCAGGGAAATCATTAAGAAATGCAAAGGAAGGTGGACTAGCAGTAGCAGACCTCAAACTATACTATAAAGCAGGAGGACAATTTGGAACTATGCCCAAAGGGCACTAAAAGACTGTCTGCCCTTTGATCCAGCCATAGCACTGCTAGGTTTGTACCCCAAAGAGATAATAAGGGAAAAGACTTATACAAGAATATCCATAGCTGCACTCTTTGTGGTGGCAAAAAATTGGAAAATGAGGGAATACCCTTCAATTGGGGAATGGCTGAACAAATTGTGGTATATGTTGATGATGGAATATTATTGTGCTCAAAGGAATAATAAAGGGGAGGAATTCTATGGGAACTGGAACAACCTCCAGGAATTGATGCAGAGTGAGAGGAGAAGAACCAGGAGAACATTATACATAGAACTGATACACTGTGGTACAACTGAATGTAATGGACTTCTCCACTGGTGGCAATGCAATGATCCTGAACACAACCCTAAAATTATCCTTACAACAACCCGGAGGGATCTATGAGTAAGAACACTATCCACATTCAGAGGAAAAACTGTGGGAGCAGAAACATAGAAGAAAAAAAACTGCTTGATCACATGTCAATGGTTTACGACTGGGGTTATAAATCATAAATGATCACCGAAGTACAAATATCAATAATATGCAAATAGGTCTTGAACAAAGACACATGCAATATCCAGTGGAATTATGCATTGGATATGGGAGGGTGTTGGGAGGAGGGGAGGAAAAGAACATGATTTTTGTAATCCTATAAAAATGTTCTACATTAATAAATGAGATTTAAAATAATTTTTATGTCTAGTACAAAAGGATGTGATGATAACAGAAAATAAATGGAATAAAAGCTAGATTATTCGAAATAATTCATTAAGAATGGAAAAGATCTCCATGGCCACCATGGCCTTCCCTTTGGTGCTCTGATATGTGGGCAATAAGGAAATCCAGACACTGCAAAACACCAGCATGCTGAATGTCAGGTACTTGGCTTCATTGAAAGTATCTGGCAGATTCCTAGCCAGGAAAGCCAAAGTAAAGCTGACCAAGGCCAGGAAGCCCATGTAGCCAAGGACACAGTAGAAAGTCACAAGGGAGCCCTCATTGCACTGAATGACAATGAAGAAAGCCTCAGAGTGTGTATCCTCCTCAAGGAATGGGGGATCTGTCCCCAGCCAGATGCCGCAGAGGCACATCTGGATAAGTGTACAAATGAAAATGAGGGAATGAGATACTGCTGGTCTCAGCCACCTCCTGAGCTGGCTCCCTGGCTTAGTGGCCCTAAAGGCCAGAACCACAGTGATGGTTTTGGCCAAGATGGAAGCAACGGCCACCGTGAACACAATGGCAAATGTGGTTTGTCTTAAGACACAGATGACTGGAGTAGGGTGACCAGTGAAGAGTAAGGAAGAAAGGAAACAAAGGGTTAGAGAGGTGAGTAGAATGTAGCTAAGACTGTGATTATTGGCTTTAACAATGGGGGTGTCTCTGTGCATGACAAACACTCTGTATAAATGGAGACTTGAACCCGGAACTCCATTTCCCAGAAGCCCTTGCTCACTTCCCAAAATGCCTTGTAACCTCACCTGGGTAGTGAGATGGGGTATTTAACCTGGCAATAAAGGCTACTGGTTTTTTTTTTTTTTCCTGTTTCTGTTTCCAAGCAGACGCATCTCTTTCATGATGTAGGTGAGGTTAAATGGGCCTCTTGGCCCACCTAGCACGTGCTTCTCTTACTTGTATATTCTTAAATTCTCAACCTTTAATAAAGCTTTAAAAATATAATAATCCTTGCAGAGAGAAACTAATTTCTACCTGCCTCAGTTTCCCCCCAAATTTTAACTGTTATAACTCCAAGGCCAAAGGTTGTAAGAATGGCGAAGCAGAGAGCTGCAGAGGTCAGAATCATTCCCAGAGTCTCTTCATAAGCCAGGTAAGTCACTGTCTTGGGCAGGCATCTGTCTTTCTCCTTGGCTGCGTACTGATCTTCCGGGCACTGCATACACTCTTCTGCATCTGAGAATACAACAAAAATGAAACTCATGGTATTTATAGAGAGCATTGTTTTCTTTCTCCAGTAAAGTGTAATATTAGTTATTCCACATAAATCTCAGCTTGCTTTTGTTTTTGTCCTTCTTAGTCAGAGTAAGAATTCTAGACAGTCAATAGAATATATACATATTTAATTATCTCTCCTTATCTCTACTTGTTGATAAAAATTATTAATCATTCATTCCATCATATATTTCTTAAACAAAAACTAAACTATAACCCATTCCAAAATTTAACTATGCACAGTTAAAGTAGATAGTGATTGCTATATATAAATATGTTTATATATATATATATATATATATGTATAGTCTGTGTCTCTCTTCCTATCTGTAAATATTTTTTATTCTCCCAATCGTAATGAAATAGAGAATAATTTATTCTGTAATCTTTGTCTTATATAACAATCTTTAAAGTTAATTCACAATTGCATGTCCTCAGGGTTCTTTAGGTCCATGATTCTGTTAATGGAAATCAATCATTGACAGTTATTATTGAAAGTTTTCATAAATATTTTGAAGTTTTTTCACTTGGAAGCTATGTCATGCATCTATAGCAACGGCTCCATACTTTCCTCATGTTATTAAGTGTTGATTTCAAACCTGACTTCTTCACAATTTTCATTCATAAGGATGTTACTTTTGTTATATACGTAAACATTATTGCAGTCTCAGGGACTATTACTCTCACCAAGTTTGTTTCTTATAAATGTACATAAATATCTAATTCTTTGCTATGTTTTACCTGAACTATTAACAAAATGTATACTTATTAACTTGGATTTTTATTGAAGCTCATGAGATTTGGGTAGAGAATGAAATTAAGAAATATACAATAAAAACCTTTTAGGAAAACAAATTTGGTTAAATAGCATTTATCCAAACTCTGTGGATGCTTAGAAATAATTTGCTATTCCATTAGAGGGTGGATGTCAATTTAGTCATGGTCTGGAAATATTGGATATAAACCCATTCTAACCATTGAGCCATGTACAAAGTGTATAAGTAAAATGAATCAATAGAAGGTAGAAAGAAGAGTGACCAGTCACCATTTGTGATTTATACATCGAATTTCTACACTTAGTATCCTCTTTTCATTTGAATATTAGCACTACAAGATTAATAATCTTTTAATCCTTTTTCCTATTAAGAAATGGAGGCAGTCATCAATTCTTAATATGTTGGACCCTCATTATTTCATTCAATTTTAGCAACCAAGGAAGAAAAAAAATATAAGAGAAGCAAACATCATAAATGATGGTTCCAAATCTATTCTGCCTATGCACTGGAAATGGCAGAGTTAGGGGAAAGGGAAATAGGTGTGAACCAAATACTATATTCATTAGTTTCATATACAAAATAATCATTTTATCTCTTTCTAATTTAAATGCAAAATACTTATCAGTAAATAAGGAATTCTTTTTGTTCCTGTTCTTTGTATCTACTTTTAAATATATCATATTATGCATTAATATTTGATTTCTAATTTATCTGACATTTTTTAAATTGAAGTAATCTTTGTTTTAGAATTAGAGTTAAAATATGTTTTAAACTTCATGCTATTAGTTTATGAGTTGATCTTTTTAAGAATAATATAATACCAACAAATATCTGAACACTATTGAATGCTTAATGGAATATTTTTAAAGAAATAAAATATAAAGTTCACTATAATAAATAGTTTTAATTTGAAAATCATTTTGCTATAATTTAAAAAAATGTTTTTAAATGTAGAGAATATTTTATAGATATAATGTCAATACATTATTATAAATCGACTATTCTCTGTATCCTGAAGCCTCAAAATGAAGTTAGTTTTAATTGATAAATAAATAATGAATTGAATCTAACTGTGTGGAAAATATGCAAATATAATTGTCAGGATCTAAGCTGTTGTGATTAGAATTGTACTAATTGTGTTAAAAATTCTTTGTACTATCATATAATACAGACATTTTTCCATATTACCTTGGTAGGAAAAAAATTCTCATGTTCAGTCAGAAAACTAAAATTAAATAAAAAAGAAAGTAAGCTAATGCCTATAATTTGGGAGAACTCTTTCTCTTTAGGCAAGTACCTGTTTTATTGGAAATCTTCCCATTAGGGCATAGGGTACATTCAAAGTAGCAGATTGGCTGGCCTTCAAGAGATTGTTTCCTGAAGCCAGGGCCACAGGCCACACTGCATATAGAACTTGGAATCTGAGTTTCCATAAAATGAAGAGAAAAAAAATATCAGTGTAAGAATGATTACTGAAAGATAGATTCATTGAAGAAATGAAGATTTAAGACTTTTTCTATAGCAGACATTTAGAATAACATATTTGAAGTTTGGAAGTGCAGGATGATATATTTCTGAAGACAGATTTTTTTTCCCAATTTTCCCTCATCTACTCAATATCATATTTTCCTAAAGACATAAATATGGACAGAATTGATACAAGACACATTATAGATGCTCAAATTTATAAAATACAAATGTGTTGATAGCATATTTTCCACCAAATATGTGACAGCACATCTCTACAGTGAACTTCATTTTGTACAAGGAATGTTGCAGTAACATATTGCTCATAGAAGAGGAAATATTTCTTTATATTTTTGTTCTATAAAAGAGTCCTGTTCTTGGAGGAGTTCCCTCCCCTCAGTTCTCACATCTACCAATCACTGTCCATGTCTTCCCTGTGCCAATGGTGGCTCTAACTTAACCCAGGACCGCCCAGAGGTCTGCCCCTTTGCACATGTCTATTGAAGGTCATATTCTCAAATAATTAAATCTTGATCCTTGCCGCAGCCCTTCCTAAACCCTTTTACTCTGAGTAGGGTGGAGATTGTAGTTTCAAGACCTGGTTCTGTCATTCCAAGTATCTCTATTGTATCAAGTCTAAAATCAATCATGACTCAAAGAACTTCCTGTTCTATGCTTAAGCATAGGTCAAAGCCCTTTCCATTGTTTAGCAAAAGGTTTCTGTCCTAAAGTAGTCTTAGGTAGGGAGGAGAAGGATCCTCACATGCCAAGGGGGTTCACATTCCAATAGAGTTCTTACTATCAGTAGGAAATTTTTTCCAAGTATGAAATTTTTCTAATGGTGAAATTTCCAACATTCATAAGTCTAAGAAATTTTAAGGTTTACACCTGACTTCTGACACTCTTCCCATTATGCATTAGTTAAGAGTCTCTAAAAGCTGTCATGAAAATTCTTAGGAACACAAACTTATGATCAAGAGTTTATATAGCCTACCCTTTGGTGTTATAGGTCTGTCTTTTTTTTTGTGTGTGTGCGTGTGTGTGTGTATGTGTGTGTGTGAGAACCATCACTCCATTGACTTGTATTTTAATTTTTTCACTTGAAGATTTTTATTTAATTAAGTAATTTAAAATATTTTTCCATGGTTACATGATTCATCTTATTTTCCTCCCCTACAGCCCCTCCCCGTCTCCTGTAGCCAATGTGCAATTCCACTAGGTATTACTTATGTCACTGATCGAGGCCTATTTCTATAATATTGAAAATTGCTCTAAGGTGATCGTTTAGTGTCTAAATCCCCAGTCATATCCCCATTGTTACCAGGAGAGGAAATATTTCATTATGTTTTTGTTCACTAAACAAGTCCTATTCTTTGTATTTGACTAAAGTATTGTGAATTTTTTAGGGAGTCATAAAATTAGAGAGTTTATAATAAATTACTAATTTAACAGATGTTTAGATTGGCTACACTTTGGTGTTATAGGTCTCTTTTAAGGGTAAACATTTTCCACTCTCCCTCCTTCTGTTGTTATTCAAACTTTCCCACTTGATCTGAGATGTTTCAAGATTTTCATCATATGATGAATTCAGATCATTATATAACTGAATCAGAATGACTCTTAAAAAATGTATTGAGCAAAGAAAATCAGAGGAATCAAGGTTCTTTCTTACTAAAAGTAAAAGAGAAAAGTTGATGCTTTGGTGCTGTCTTAGTCATTCACAATGTATTAAGGGAAGTTCTGAGGTCTAATGAATAGACCACAGTGTCCAGGCTTCTAACAGCCTCATCTATGTAGCTCTCATTCACCTGACTCTTACCTGGGGGAAATCTTCTGGCCAATCTATGTCCTCTTCATTAATGCTTAACACTTTTTCATGAGGAATCACTTCTCCAACTTTCACCTCTTTCCAAATCTTATCACGGAATGATCTAAAATTCAGGATATCATATGTCTCAGCAGTCATGGAGGGTCCATCCCCACATAAGTCATCTTTGATGCCACTGACAGGATTAACACACTTCAGGAAGTGGTAGAGCTGAAGGCAAGGGCAGATGTTTGTTACTCCTTCAGGAAAGAGGAGTTCATTCACTCTTGATAACCCAAAATTAGCTATGCATGTGAAGATTACAAAAGCTGCCATTCCCTTTTTGTAAAATTCTTCTTACTGAACTGGTACTCTGTACTCTATTTCTCTTTTTTTTCTCCTAGCGAGTCATAGGTGGCATAAGAGTAATGTTCTAGAAATGTGCTAGACAAAGAACAGACCCCAAAAGTAATTTTAGCTTCCCTCCAACAAATCATCAATTTCTTTCAAATATCTCTATCTGGCATTCCAACTTCTTTTTTAGATTCTGCATTCATAAACAACTGATGGCTTTCAACAAGCAGAAGATTTTTTTTTAGTTTGAAGAAAGTCTACCCAAATTCTATAGTATACTTGATAATGTAAATTTAGGATTAATGGACCATTTCACTTGATACTGCTGAAATTCAAGGTAAAGAAGAAAAGGAAACTACAAATAATTAAATGAGTAAACAATTCCAAAATATTCCTTGAAACAAAATAAAGGAAAATATTTCCAGTAGAAGAGAAAAGGAAAGAGGCCTTTGCATTATGATAGATTATAAGAAAATGAAATAATAACATAAATTTAGGAAGATTTGAGAGAGAATAATTTAAAAAATACCAAGATAATTATTTTGTTGGAAGAAAGAGGACAAATTGAGAAATTAATTTATATAAAAGAGGTACCCAAGAAAAAAAAAACTTTTGCAGTGGAAAGGAAAATAAATATGTACAGACAATGGTTGAACCTCAGAGAAGTATTAGGGAAATAAATAAAAGAAAGTAAAATAAAAGACAAATGAAGAGAAAACAGAATTTTAAGGAGAAGATTGAACACAAAAAGAATGTGAAGAAAAAACAAGAAAATACAATAGAGAGATAGATAATGGTGTAATCATGAATATGAGTATAAATGAGATGGATTCACCTATAAATAGAATCAGAGTAGAATGCATAAGAAATCAAAATCAAACAATATATTGTGTGCAATAAAAATACAGTAAACAAAAAGTTCTTAGAATTATAATGAGGGCTGGAGCAGTATGTATAATATATTGCCAAGGTCAAAAATCAAAAGGTACCAATCAAGATCTCTGACAAAACAAAAGACAAAATGGACCTAATTAAAAGAGATAATTAGAGAAATTACATTATATCAAAGGTCTCCACGTACTATCAAAAAAATTAACAATATGATCTTCTGGTAAAGACTTCATTTCTGAAATACATTTATAGTTTACAACTGAGACAAACTTATAAAATTTAAACCATTCCCCACTTGATAAATGGTCAGAGAATTCAAACAGGCTTTTTTTCAGAAGAAGAAATCAAAGCTAAATACAATCATATGGAAAAATTGCTCTATCACAGTATAAATTAGAAAAATAGATATTGAAACAACTGGGGTATGTCATCCTAAGTTTATTAGTAAGAACAAATCCTGAAGTTTATGAGGGAAAAATTAATATGTTAACTATTAGTGGAACAGTGAAAATTCCCCTTTGCACTGTTGAACAATTTGGATAAAAGCCCAAAGGCACATAAATTACTGAAGCCCATTTACTCAGGAATTTGTGCAAAAGATATCAAAGTAAATGGAAAAGGATCTATTTTTACAAAAATATGTATAGCTGCTCTTTTCCAGATGATAAGGAATTGCAAATTGAGGGAATGTTCATCAGTTATAAAATGGCTGAGTAAATTGTGGCAAACATTTCTGATGGAGCTCTATTTTACTAGGGAAATATCAATGAAGTTCATTTTAGAAAAACTTGGCAAAGCTTTTATCAACTGATGGAAAGTGAACCAAGAAGAACAAGGATATTGTACACAGTAATAACACTGTAACTGTGATGATCAGTTGTGAAAGACTTGACATCTCTGATCAATAACATGATCCAAGACAATTCCAAAGAATTAATCATGAAAACATACTAGACATTACTATAGATATTAATGATGAATTCCTGCTGTAAAATGAAGTTTAATTCCTCACTTTTTTTCCCTTTTTCTTCCTTTTTCTTCAGATATAAGGCTGATAGAGACATGATTTTCAAGATTTCACATCAATTTTTTAATTATATTTCTTGCCTTCTCAGGGAACAGAATAAATGATGAAAGATAGAAAGAATTCAGAAGCCAAAATTTATAATGAAAAGAATGTTGTGATTAAATAAACAATATATCAAAGTATTAAAATGCTATGAAAAAACTAGAGATATCTGACAATATACTTGAAACCAACAAACTTTCTCTTCAAAATGTCTTCCCTTGACATACTTCTAAATTTAATCTGCATTATTAACATTTTTTCCATCACTTTCTTAAATCAAAACAATAAGTCAAGACATGAAATAACAGCAAAAAGTTGCTATGTTCTAGCAGTTATCCAGGATTTCAGGACAAGTGTGCTTGCCTAGAGATAGTAATGGTAGAAGTAGTCATAGTAGTAGTAGTAGTAGTGGTAGTAGCAATAATAGTAGCAGTAATATAATAGTAGTAGTATTAATAATCATAATTGTAGTCTTAGACATAGTAGTAGTGATAGTTATAGTAGTGGTAGTCATCGCTGTCATCATCATAGTACCAGTAGTAGTAGTAGTAGTATTAGTAGTAGTAGTAGTAGTAGTAGTAGTAGTAGTAGTAGTAGTAGTAGTGTGGGTGGTATTTCTACTGTGCTATTATATAATTACAGTTGATATAAAATATTTTACATTATTTTTATATTTAACAATCACATTCCACATTTAGTAATCATTAAATATGATGATTAAAATAAGTATCATTTTTTATTAAAACTAGCTTTTATATAGGACAGTGTACCTACTAAATGCTAGACACAATGTGCTGCATTAACTTATATATAATTTTATTATCATCACTACCCAGAAATAAAGGTGCTATTTTATTCCTATATTGTAATTGAGGACTATAATAAAAAAGAGATTAAATGGCTTGTCCAGAGTCACACAATTTTTACATATCTGAGGCTTGGTTTTAAATGAGGTCTTTCTAACTCAGTCATTTGTCATGGCTGTATGGTCATAAAAGAGATGGGGAATAATAAAGTCAGTACACAAAGGACAGGAGCTTCTACTTCTCATTTTTTATCATAGAATTTCAGCTTCAAATGAACTTAGAAATCCTTATAATATCTTTTAAAATGGATACCATTAGATTATGAATTGATCTTTTTAACAATCAGATAATACCAATAGATATCTGAACACTATTGAACATTTAATGAAATGTTTTTTAAAAATATTAAGTTCACTATAATAAACACAGTTTTAATTTGAAAAACATTTTTCTATAATTTACAAAAATATTTAAATGTAGATGATAGTTAAGAGATATAATGTCAATGCATTAATATAAATCTGCTATAACGTATTCTCTTTATAGTGAAACCTCAAAATGAAGTTAGTTTTAATTGATAAGTAAATAATTAATGGAATAATTGTGTGGAAAATATGCAAATACAATTTTCAAGGTCTAAAGTGTGGTGAATCAAATTTTGTTAATTGAAGTAAATATTTTTAGTACTACCATATAATGCAGAAATATTTACATATAATTATGGTAAGAGTAATTCAAACCAGGAAAGCTCTGAGTAAGTTTTCCAGTTCTTTGTTCCTTGTAAATTCACAAGTTGCTTGACCTTTATAGGTACTTAGCTTAAGAAAAGTATGGGTTTAAGTACTTTTCATTGTTCAGAAAAGAGTTTACAACTTTATCCTCCCCTAGGGCAGACCCAAGTAGGTAAAGTAGAATTCTCACATTCCTGCTTTAAGTAGAGTTCACTGCCCAAATGGGGAATGGTCTTAATCCAATCTTATAAAGTAGGGTCTGGGAAATTTTAAGGTTTACAATGATGAATCAGAATTAACTGACTGCCTACTGGGAAGTCCTAAAACAAATAGTCATTGGTAGAAGGTTTGGTAGAAGGAAATTATGGGAAGACACAGTAAATAAAAGAAAAGAAAAGAAAAGAAAAAGAAAAGAAAAAAGAAAAGATAATCCATTCTAGAAGTTATCCAGGATTCTAGGACAAGTGTGCTTGCCTAGAGTTAGTAGAGGTAGTAGTAGTAGTAGTAGTAGTAGTTGTTGTTTTTGTTGTTGTTGTTGTTGTATTAATAATCACAGTTGTAGTCTTAGTCATAGGAGAAGTAGTAGTAGTAGTAGTCATAGTTATAGTAGTGGTAGTAAATGTAGTAGATGTAATAGTAGTAGTAGTAATGGGGTGGTATTTATATTGTGCTATTATATAATTAAACATTATATAATTATATAATATTATTTTTTATATTTCAGAGTCACATTTTATATTTAGTAATTATCATATAATTACTATATAATATATATTAAATACATATAATAATAAAATACATATAATAAATGATTACCTTTTTATTAAAGCTAGAGTTCACATATTACATTCTAAATGCTAAAACCATGTTCTACCTTAACTTAGATTTTATTATCATGACCAACCAGAAAGGAAGGTGCTATTTTATCACTATGTTATAATTGAGATCTATGAAAAAAAGAGATGGAATTACTTGCCCAGAGTCACACAGTTATTACATATCTGAGGCTTGGTTTTAAATGAGGTCTTTCTAACTCAATCAATTGTCATGGCTGTCTGGTCGCTTAAGAGATGGAGGATAGTGAAGTCAGTCCACAAAGGACAGGAGCTTCTGCCTCTCATTTTTGACCAAGGACACACAGCTTCAAATGACCTTAGAAACTGGAATCAGTGAATCCAAAACTTTAAAGTGGGTCATCTTCATTCCTGCCCTGGTCTCACTGTCCTTTACCAGTACATTTACTAAGCCTTATTTTGCTAATTGAGGAGTTGATAGATTGAAGGATTTCATAATCTGGCTCCAATATATACCAAACAACTTCCTCTCTATTGTTTTATTTTTCTGCATTCTATTGTGAAAGCATTTATTTTTGGAAAACATAAATTGGGAAACAAATTAAGCAGTGTTAGATTTATATGTTTGGACTAAATATATTATTTGTGGTTGCCAGGGATTTAATTTCTAAATCCCAAAATGAATCACTAAAGTAAATGGAATTAATGGTAGTTTGTTTTTGTTTTTGTTTTGTTTGTTTTTTACAATAGAGGGAAGATATTAAGGAAGAGAGAAAAAAGGGGAGAGAGAGCTCTGTCTTCCTCCCACTCAGGTGGAAATTCTAAGCACAATTCAGGGGAAAGGATTCTCAAGACATCGGGTCTTTCTCAGAGTTTCATACCTCCAGAAAGGTCAAGTAACTAAGTCAGGCTTTCACTCACCAAAGTGACCATCAAAAAGGAAAGCAGTCAGACATCTCCTGCACAAGCTCCTCCAGGGGTCCAGTTCCACAACCAAGTGTCTTCATTCCAAGTCTGAGTGTGTCTTCCAGTCTCCCTTCAAGTGTCTGTCTTCCAGTATCTCCTCTGAGTTACTCTTCTTCCAGTCTCTCCTCCAAGTGACTCCTCTTCACTCCAAGTCCAAGTCACTGATCTCCAGTTCAGCTCTGAGTGACTGACTTCTATCTATCTCGATTGATCCTTATTTGCCTCTGTTTCCTATATTTAAAGCCCTTTTTCTCTTGGGTTACTTCACCAAAATTTTATGTCTACCAATAACAGCAGATGCTCCTCTTCAGCACTCCTGACTCAATGTATGAAATGGGTGTTTACAAATTTTGTAGTTAGTTAACAACTTTTTGTAGTTAGTCAACACATTTTTGCAGTTAAAATAGGTAGATCTACATTAAATATTGAGTTAACACTTATGAGGATTAAAATCTAAAAATAGATAGGGGATTATAATTTTATCTTCATTGCCAAGGAAGAGCTTAAGTAAATTCATTGCTACAATCAGGAGACAGCCAAATCCAATCTTCACAGCAGCCATTTTTCTATTGGAGTTTCTCATTTGCCCATGTTCTCAGAGCTGGGTTTGTATCTATTCTTCAGTGTTCCTCTTTCAAACACTTTAGTAGAGATAAAATATTTTATAATTACCTCTGAGCAATCTCATTTTCCCCAATAAAAACAGGTTATTTACTGCTCTTGGCACTATCCATACAGAACTACATATTTTTTGCATTTTTTTCTCAATCATCTGTTACCTGGAAAAACTTCTTTCTCCTGATTTTATAATAAATATATCTCAGTTGGTATGTAAGTTTCTCTCCCTCATTATTAGTCTTTATAAGAAATTCATATCTTTATCCCAAAAATTTATTTTAGTGACTGCTGAGTAAAATTCTTCAAACTTCCAATATGTCCTGTAATGACTGATCCTGTAGAACTTTACTCCATAGCAAATATGCTGTATAATTGTATTTTAAATACACTTATACAAAATCTAGGCTTTCTGTACTCATATATATGAGCTTATTTTATGAATTCTACTAGGCTAAGATGATTCCGTATAGCTCCAGGTTCCCAACATGTCCACCAAAGCAACCAGTTACTCTAGGAGGTAGGATTAAGACATATAACCCAATTTTCATTAATGGCTTCTCTCCCTGTTATGAGATAAATGTATCATTGATGCAACTGTGTATATGTTTATTCATGTGCAATATCAAATATTTTGATCAGTATACATTTGTTGTTAGAAGTTAAAACAAAACTGATCAATGAGATATTGTTTATAAGCTTCATACTATTCATAGGATTGTGAGCCAGGCCCAAATAAATATAATAAATTGGAGTTAAGTTAATGTAACTGTGCTAAAATAAATACTCATATGCAGAGAAATGTATATAATAAAAAGCAGCAATATTTTCCCAATTATTAGTATATCAGAATTGGAGTAAATGATGATTATCTAAGAAAATGCCTTGTTTTTTACAAAATATGTCACAAAAAATCATTTTGGTTTTTGGAGCAGTCAGGTTTTGGATATCGGCTATTCTTTTCTTCATGATATTCCCTGAACCCTCTGATGACACAAAACCTAGATTTTGCACTCTAGGCAAAACCCAGTGCAATTTTGCCTAGGACATCTTATGCGCACACTTGCACTCTTTTAACTAAAGAACTCTGCTATCTCTAAGACAGGCTTTTGCATTTGGGGATACAAGGAGAATATAGACCTCAAAATGCACCAATTTGTTCTCTTTGAATGTCTCTTATGGTGCCTATTGTGCAGATGGAAAATTTGCCACACCTGAGCTACATTCCCAACATCCTTTTAAGTTATATCCTCATTTGACAAAAGGATGCTTGGGATATGAATTTGGCTGAGCCCCACACCATGGGACTCTTTTCAGAGCTTGTGCTTTTGGTAACGTGCTGCAAGTGTGAGTCTCTGGCTCTGTTTGCTCTGCTCACTTGAGTGAAATAACCTTTATTTTTCTTTTCCTTCTCTTTTAAATATTATTAAAATCCTACAAAAATTTGGCAACCACAAAGGGATTTTAGAACTAGAGGAACTAGATTTCTTCTCCTGCCATGATTTTGCCTCTCCCTTCTCCCCTCTCTCCTCTTCCTTCTCCCTTCTCCTTTGGGGAAACCCTTCAAAGTGTTTTCAGGTTTAATTGCCTGCAGCTGCCCACCAGGAGAGCTGGATAGCTGGGTCCTTTCCTCACAGAGGCTGTTCTTGAAAACTCCTTCTGTTGTTACCGCTGCTTGCTATTGCTGCTGCTGGAAAGTTTTAAACTTCCTGCCCCAGACCCCATCCCAGAGAAGGGGGATCCATTTTTTTTCTTTTCAGGAGGATACTGTCCTCTCTCCTAAGTCCTTTTTCCAAGACACCCCACCAATCTTCCTTTATTCCCTCTTAGCAAAACAAAACAAAAAAACAAACAAAAACCAGCCTCTTCCCACTTCAACTAAGAGGAGTACTCACCCCTAAAACTAGTCCATAATCCTTGACTTAAACCTCCTCATCTCTGCCACTAGAGGCTAATATTTAGCACTCAGTATTTTTCCCCCTACTGCTGAGTTTCAGTGCTACCTTTCTATCACTTGAGGGCAGCACCAATCATAAATATATATATAGTATATATATATATATATATATGTATATATATATATATACATATAACGACTAAAAAACATCCAATATAGCTGTGCTATATCATTGTAGAGAATAAAAGTCATATAACATGATCTCTTCTCTACAAAAAAGCCTTTTGCCTTTGCAAAATTGGAAACATTTAAGGTTTCTGTGAAGATTGCATTCATCTCTCCCCTGATTGTAACAATGAAGGTACTTGGCTCTTCCCTGATTGTGAAGATTTAAATTGTAACTCATGTCTATTTTTAGATTTTAGTCCCATAAGTGTAAATATTCTGTTTAAAAGTTAAGTATGGAGACCTGCCTACTTTTAGATTCAATCACAAAAAGTGCAAACACAATATTTAAAGTTGAGTGGGAAAATCTGCCTATGTTAGATCTTATCACCAAAGGTGTAAACATCCCACTTAATCATTTCGTGGGAGGTCTGTGACTCACATGTGAAATAGTGGGTAACAAATCAGAATTGGCTAACTGCCTCCTGGGCAGTCCTAGAGCAGAGGGTCAGCTGTGATTGGTAGAGGTCGAATTGGGGGAAGTGACTTAAGAGAAAATAGCTTTAAAAGAGAGAATACTATACAGAGTAGAGAATTCTTGGAGAGGAATTCAACTTCAATTTCCACTTCTGCTGGAGGGAAATTCTTTATGTTTTCAAGTTGAGGCTGGTGAATGGGGACAAAAGGATCTGCTGTCTGGACTGACACATGGTGAGTGAGAAAGTTGACTCTTAACTGCCTGCTTTTCTCTAAAGAGCCTGGCCTCAGGAAAGAGCTATTCCTCTTGAGAAACTTCCCAGGTCTTCAGCTTTGCCAAGGGGAGTTGAAACTAATTCTCCATGCCTGGAGGGGCTGGGAGTAGTAACTTCTCAGGAGAGAGATCTTACCTTATCCTTGCTCTGATTTCTTGCTTCACTCTATCTACATTTTGTAAATAAATTGTAAACAACATTTCTTTGGATTTAGTATTTAAATCCCTGGTAACCACATCATTAAAATATAAAATCCAACACTTTTAAAATTTAACCCTTTTCCAAATGCCTCCTTTTCTTAATGCTGCTAGGAAACATCTTATCCTGATTGTTAATATTGAAATTCAAAAGACTGAAAATCATAAAATGCAAGCAAAAATAAAAGCAGCAGTACAAATTCCATTGGAAAATTTCAAACCCAGTGGAAAAGGATTCCTTTCAAATATCTAATTCAAATTTTTGCGAGCCTGTTTCTGAACTACTCAGAGAGGAAATCCTATTTCTCCTTGCCCAATTCTAAACTTTAAAAACATTTTCAAATATAATCTTTTGATTTTCCTTTTTAGTTCAGTCTGTCCTGCTTTTTATGGATTCCAAGATGTCACTTCTAGTCACCAATTTGCATATTACTTCATTTGATTTCTATTCTTTTTTTTCCATTTTAGGAATTTTTGCCTTTTATACTATTATTTTCTTTTTTATTACTTTCATTTTTATCCTTCTTTTCTTCCCATTTTTTCTATCTGTCTCACTTATTTCTTGAGCTCCTTTTGAGTTCCTCTACATCTTGTGACCAATTTCCATTGTGTAGTGTAGAGAGGAATAGTTTGCCTTATTTTCCTTGTTTCACATTCTATTCTGTTGCTTCTTTACTTGGATATTTTTCTCCATAGAAATTTTCCAGGGTCAAAACCCTTTTTTTGCTCTTGCTTATTCCTTTTTCAACTGGAGGATTGGGATGCCTGAAGGTTGGTGGTCAATGCTATCTTAACTTCTGTCTCCCTGAGTTTTGCCTTGGGACCATCTTCCCTTTCCTGTGAGCATCCTGAGTGAGGGCAAGTAAATCTGTGGTGTGTTTTGAGTAGCATCCTTCAAAGCATTTTTCCCTGGGGCTATCTTCCTCAGCTGGTGCTACTGCTGTCTACTGCTGTTTCTGTAGCTCTGAGCCCTAAATCCAATGGCTGATGTTTTTAAGGGTGAGTCTACTCTAGCAACCTGCACCATATTTTTCCCTGAGACTATCTTCCCATCCCCTGCTGACACCACTTTGGCCATGGTGCTTCCTCCTCTGACAGGACCTAGCTCCATGTTACCAAACCTCGAGTATCACTGTTAAGATGATTAAATTGGGATTTTGACTAAATACGAGTTATAAGAATTTATCACTCAGGAGCAAACCCAGAAGGATCCAGGCAAGTTTCCAATGCAGAAAAACCCTCATGAGCTAAGCTCACTGAGACAGCAGGGAACCAAACAAGAAACTCCCTGACTTCAATAAGCTTCAAAGCTGAATGTTGAAGTCCCAAAGCTGAAAACTCCAGTCAAAAGGCCCAAAGCTCTGAGTCAAAGTCAAAGTTCAAAAACCCCAAGGAGCTGCCTTGCAAAGAGGAACTCCACAGGAGAGTCTCAAGGAGAAATTCCTTGTACAGGAAATTCTGGAGATTTAATAGTCCTTTTTTTCCCTTTCACTTCCTGTCCCTTTCCCCTTTACAGGAACCTATTGGAATCTTTCAACTTACCTAGCACGGAGTGGGATGGAGTGGTCAGTGGCCTCAAAATGAGAATCAAAATATCAAAATATAGGTATATAAAATGTTGAGTAACCAAGAATAAATTCAAATATACCCTTTTAAAGGTCCAATTTAAAGTTATTTCTATCACACAAGTCTGTAGGACAGAATGCAGCAATATTTCACTTACTCATTTGCAGCCAAGACTACAGGAAGTTGGCATACTATGAGAAAAAAAAGAACTAGAATTTTTATTTTAATATGGAAGTGTCATTCCCTGCTTTGATTTTTTGTCATTCTCAGGGATATGGGAAGCCAGGATGATAGTCAAACTTTGGTACTTGTCTGAGTACTTCACAAAGGGTTTAGATACAAGGAAGTCCTATGGCTTCACATATATCAAGTGTCACAACCTCGAGTCTCACACTAGTTTTTGTTTATTTTTTTTTACCTGTGTTGTATTTTTGGCACTATTCATGTTAAGTCTGTATTCCTTGTTTTCATCCCATTTCCTACAATAAGACACAAACATTAATCACAGTCCCATAACATTTTATCAATACATGGCATTTCCCATAGTTTAAAACTTTTGGGTATGCATTGATATTGTAGCAAGTGTGGAGATTTGACTTATCTACCTCCTGATTGTAACAATGGAGCTACTTGGTCTAACAGAATCAGGAATATCTTGTGAAAGTTACATTTCTCCACCCTATTTAGTCTAACAAGGTCAGGAATGTCTGCACCCATACTTAAAGATTAAGTATCTAGGAGTATGGCCTTTGCTAGACATGCGTAGAAACAGCTGACAGGCCCCTGGGCTGTACTAAGTCAAGCTAAGCTATCATTGGTAAAGATAAGACACAGGAAATTGATACCATTTTTCCTGGATTCAGGTCATGATGTGAAAAGTCCATTGGAACAATTTGTAGTTCAGCTTGGGATTCATGGAATTCACACAGTTTGTGCTGTAATTCCTGTATATAGGAAGTCACAATAGTATCTACCCCTAATAGTGATGTATATGCAGGGGAGAAAGGCTTAGCCTGTATAGGTGGATGTCCAAAAAGCATCTCAAATGGTGAGATGTATAGGTCTCCTCTAGTCCTGCTTTTAAGATAAAATAGGACCAGATGGAAGATTTCAGGCTATTGTGAATTTCAAAACTACGCCACACTGTTCAGACCATTCTTTGGAGGATGGGATTTAGCTATTTCCTGATAAATGACAATGGAAATACTTGGAGTAACAGAGTCAGGTCTTGGAAACTGCAATCTCCACCCTACTCAGGTAGAGATTAGGAAGGGCTGCAGTACAACTCAAGATTTAATTATTTGAGAATATGGCCCTCAACAGACATGTGCAAAAAAGAACTGCCAACCTGGGCTGTACTAAGCCAAGCTTGGGCCACCATTAGTACTTGTAAGGCACAGGAAGTGAGGTAGGGAACAGCCTCTGGAATTTACTCACTTCCTGTGAAGAGAGGTAGGCAGCAGTTGGTGCTAGGAGCTTGAGGAAAGAGGAGGCCCGCAGACAGCTTCCCTTCAGATCAGTCATGTTAGTCAAGGACTGATTTGAGTTAACCTTTTCCCCTTTTCTCCTCTCTCCTCTCCCTATCCCTTTTTCTTACTCCCATTGTGATTAAACCACCATAAACTCCATTCTGACTTGAGTGTTTCATTTTAGGAATTTCATAAGTAAATTCCTTGGCAACCATAAATTAATATAATAACAACCTTTAAAGGTGATTTTCACCTTAACACTATTTAAAATGTGTCTCAGTGCATAATTTTCCAATCATAGTTTTAATTTCTTTCTTCATCCTCTCAACTTGGCCTGAGCTCTGGGGATGATATGGAACATGGAATTTGGGAGTTATCCCTAAGCAAGAATATATCTGATATAGGACAGAATCAGTACAATGACTTCCTCTATCTGAATCCATAGGTACTGGCAGACCAAAGTGAGGAATAATCTCTTTTAAAAGCACCTTAGCAACAAAAGTCGCTGTGGCTCAGGTTGGAGGAAATTCTTCCATTCATCTGGTCAGTTCATCTACAATGAGTAGACAAAACTTATAATGTTTGGTGTTTGGCATTGCTATGAAATCTATCTGAAGGTTCTCAAAAGGTGTGTAAGCCAGAGGACGGCCACTAAAGGCTTTGCCACTAAAGGTGTGTTTGTTATATGCTTGGCAGGGAGAGCAGGCTGTACACACTTTAGAGGCTATAGTAGTTCTACCAGGGCCTATCAATACTCTCTTAACAGAGTCCGCAATGCCTGGGTATCAAATGACCATTTTTATGAATAGATTGGCAAATTTGGTGATATAAACTTCTAGGGAACCGTGGTTTTCCATCAGATGACACCCATACTCCTTTAATCTGTTTTGCTTTGAATTTTTGCTCCATTTTTTCACTTCCTTTTCATTATAGGAAAGTGTTAAATTTAAGTCATCAGTGGTGGTTAATGTTAAAATTAATTCAGGCCCTTCAATGGCTGCTAGCTTTGTAGCAGCATCTGCTCAATCATTTCCCCTAGAGACAAGGTCAGGTCCTCCTGTATGGGAGACACCACTGAAATTTATATTTTGAGATCTTACGTCCACTTTTGTGCAATTCCAAGAGAAGGTATTTACTATCTTCCTGACATCCTTCTGCATCTGTTGAGGACAAGAGTAGGTCATCTACATATTTGATTAATTTATTATTTTTAAATGTATTATTATCTGTGACTTGGCTCAGAATTTGTGCAAATAAACTCAGGCTTTCCACCAAACTTTGTGGCAGATGACTCAACTGGGAGCCCTTCCAGGTGAAAGGAAAGATATGCCTGGAGTTCTCATGTATGTGTCTGGAAAAGAAGGCTGAGCACAAGTCCACTACTGTAAAGTATGTTGCTGTGCCAGGAATACAGGAAATAATCATATGTATGTTGGAAACTACAGTGTCCCTTTATAGCATGATTGATCACAGCCCTCAAATCCTGTACAAATCTATAGTGGTGTTTGCCATGGGGCCCTATTTTTGGTTTTTTAATGGGCAGGATGGGCGAATTGTATTCAGATTTATAAGGCATTACTATTCCCTGGTCAATTAATGAGTTTATTACTGGGGTAATACCCTCAATTTCCTCCTTTGAGAGGGGATACTGAGGAATTGAAGGAGGTGGGCAAGATTGAGTTTTTATATGCACAGGATCAGCCGACTTAAGTAAGCTACATCAGAAGAAGATGTAGCCCAAAGAGACTTTGGTATTTCTGCAGCTATTACAAAGGTGGGATGCCCTCCTGACTCTGAGAGAATTACAGGGAGTAAATTGAAAGATTCCTCAGGTATTTCCAATGATAAGGAACCATCTGGGGAGCAAGTTATTGTGTCTCTGAGTTTGCATAGAACATCCTTCCCTAGCAAAATTAACAGGGAGTCAGGCATCAAAAGGAAGGAATGTTGTACTACTAGGGGCCCTACAGACAACAATCTAGGGGAAAGTCTTTTAAGTCTTTGGGGTATCTCTGAGACTCCCATTATATTCTCTTAGCCAGTGGAATATCAATGTAGATCAGGTGTACTCTTTAATACAGATTTGGATGCTCCACAGTCTAGAAGACAATCTTAATAGGTGTTACCCACCTTTAAGGTAACATGGGACCCATCAGTATAGGGAAGGTTAGTGGATAGCGACAACAGGTAGTAGGACATCAGCATCTGGAAAATCAAAGGTTGTATCCTCTGTTTCCTGTGCCCCAGCCTCACCCACACCCCAGACACCTTCATTGGATTTGAGAATTTCCTTGGGTCCCCCCTGAAGGGCACCCCCCTAAGGGGCATTAGCACCCCGAATATTCTTTGGATGAGCACCATTTCAGTTACATTGTTGTGGAGTTGGTTTGATTTATCATTTCCCCAATATCTATTCCTATAAACATCATTCCTAATGTTGTGGTTTCTATTATAATTATTATAAATATTCCTATAATTATCATTTCTGTAATTGTTATTAAATTGCATATTCCTTTTGATTGCCTTGAATAAAGTTCTACACTCTATTATTCTGTGGTCCTTTTTCTCACAGAAATGGCAGGTAATGGATAAAGAATTAGATTCCTGGAGAGGGGCGAGTGCCATTGGTTGAGTATCATGCCCTCTTTCTAGTTTAGCTATTTTATCTATAAAATATGTCAATTGTTTCTCTATTTTCTCCATGAGATCATTATTCTCTTCCTCCTTTTCTTTGTTTCCCTTTGAAACATATAGAGCTGTTTTCCACAATTCTTCAAGGTCCATCTCTGGCCATCTTGGACAATGTGTTCTAAAATAATTCCTAATTACTTTGCAAGAGTTATTGACAAAGTGCCTTCTAATTTGTCTCATGAAATTTTCTTTAGAAAGGTCAAAATCCAGATATCGACCCCCAAACTCAATTATTCTGTCCATGAATCTGAAGGGTGTCTCTTCTTCATTTTGCTTAATTCTTTCAAATTCTGTCCACTTTATCTGTACTGTCTGTACACTCTCTCATTGCCCTTAAGATGGCCTCCCTACAATGGTATAGTTGTAAAAGATCCTCAGAGTTGTTATAGTCCCATTCGGGATACTGAGATGGCCAGTGTCCAGAATTGTGCCTCCAGGCTGTATTGGCATGAGAAATTATTTTATTTTTCTCACGTCCAGTTAAAAAAAAACCTATAGCAAGTTTTCAACATCTTTGTAAGACAGATTATACTGAAAAAGTATGTCTGTCATTTTTTCGTTAACAAAAAGGGATCTTGTTCATATGTGGGAATCTTTTGTGTGAATTCATTTATTTCTTTGGGAATAAATGGTATATTGTGCCTTAGAGTCACCACAACCCTATTCCATTCTATTTCAGGTACTTCTCTTGGAGGAAACAGGCCTCTAATTGAATTTGATACCTGTGGGTCAGTGGACTAAGACGAGTTTCTTTAGAAAGATGAGATTTCCTTGGGGCTAGAATTTGTTTTTGGTTGGGAGGGCATTTCCTTGGGGCTGTGATTGGGTTTTGGGCAGGAGAAGGAACAGGAGAAACTTGGACTTCAGAAGTTGGGTTTCAGAAGACATGTCTTGGGGATTAAGTTCAGCCAAGATTTGCACACCATGAGATAACCAGTCTGTTAACTGAGCTATAGGGAAGGTGTTTCCCATCTCCATTTTGGGAAAGGGAATTTCCTCATTTAGAGTTTCAGACACAGGTTTGTCAGATTCAGACCTGTTTTTGGAGGAGTGGATATTTGCCAATTGATCCTCATCAATCTGGCCTATGCCAGAGGTAGTTCAAATTTTTCTGGCCACAAGGTTTCTGAAGAAGATTAGAGGCTTCTACGTGGATAGTGTTTAGAAGGTAAAGAAGAAAGAATCAGCCTAAACTCTTGGAGAGCTCAAAGAAGACACCTCACCTGAAGTAGATTACTAGGCTTCCTCCAGTGTGGGATCAAGGGAAACTCACTGCTAAACTTGGACAATAGCAGCTGCCATGCCAAAATGCTAACAAAACTCAACACACTGCCTCCAGCCACTTCTCCGCCTCTAAATAGGTTGGAGAGAGGAAGTGTCACGAAATATATAGATGGTTTTACATCATTTTCCTGCATCTCACCTGTACCAATGGTAGCTTAATCTTGACTTAGGACAGTCAAAGGTACTATCATAGGCCATCCTCCTAGATACTTAAACCTTAAATATGGCTGTAGATTTTCCTGTTTTTGTTAGACTAAGTAGGTTGAAATAATCTAAAGTTCACAGTTAATAATATCAAAAATGAAAACAATGATCTCAACTCAAATGTAGAGTTAATAGAGACAATTTTCAAGAGTTACTATGCCCATCTATATGGCAATAAATATGCTAATTTAGGTGAAATGGACAAATATTTTCAAAAATATAAAATGCCTAAATTAGCAAAAGCAGAAATAAAATACTTTAATAATTCCATGTCAGAAAAATAAATTTAAGAAGCTATCAGGGAACTCCCCAATAAAAAATCACCTAGTGCCTTTTGGATTCACAAGAGAATTCTTTTAAACATTTAAAGAACAACTAATCTGAATACTACACAAAATATTTGACAAAATAAAGCAAAGAAGTCTTACAAAATTCATTTTATTCCACAGGACTCATAATGAAAAATGGTATTAAACACAAGAATGAGACCATATGAGTTCTGACTGATCACTTTAATTATCAGATTATTTTTACTTGCTTTATGGAATTCTTTGAACCAGTTTTAGTATAGAAACACCTTTTTTGTCACTTCACATATAAAATGTGTGTTATATAACTTATTGCATTGGATAGAAGATGGAATAAAGAAAGGCAGAGAATTTAAATTTAAAAAAGTAAATAATTATTAAGATTGTTTTTTTTTAAACAAACAAAAAAAGCTTCAAGGCATTGATTTAAAAATGTTATATATAGGGAAAAATTAAGTCTAAATGGCATAACTAGGTATTTCATTGGGTTGAGCCTCAGGCTAGAGTATTCAAATTCTGTTTTTAAATATGGCCTCCAATACTATTTAGTTGTATGACCCATGAGAAGTCTCTTCACACTAATTGCATCACACTTACCAATTTGCTTGGAACAAATATATGGTATTGATTTTACGATGTGTATAATTAAAAACCTTTTACCCTAAAAAATAACTATATTTCCCAAGGAGCCCACTGACTTCCTGTCATTATGTACTTCCTGTAGATAGGGGATGAATATTGATTGGGTGGTCCTTCCCCACTATCTTTCACATAATGACATCTAGCTTATTGGTAGTGGTAAGCTCAGCACAGGAATTTTAAATGAGTTGATCAGCCATGGGTAAGTGGTCTTTTTTTTTGTTTCCTCTTTATTCCTTGATTTCTATTGATCATTAATAAATCCCTTAAAATATATAATTTTATTATTGAGGTTTAATTTTAATTTTTTACATTTTTTGGTAACTAGAAGGGATGGGAAAAACTCAACTTTTTTATAAACAATATTTTATTTCGTCATTTCAAAACATTATTCACTGGAGACAAAAATTATTTTCTTTTCTCCCCCCCCACCCCCATAGGCAACGGACGATTCCATTGGGTTTCACATATGTTTTTCATTTGAACCTGTTTCCATGTTGTTGGTATTAGCATTGGAGTGTTCATTTAGAGTCTCTCCTCAGACATGACCCCTTAACCCCTGTAGTCAAGCAGTTAGTTTTCCTCAGTGTTTTTACTCCCACAGTTTGTCCTCTGCTTGTGGATTTTGTTTTTTTCTCCTAGATCCCTACAGATTGTTCAGCGACATTGCATTGACACATATGGAGAATTCCATTACATTCGATTGTACCACATTGTATCAGTCCCGATGTACAATGTTTTTCTGGTTCTGCTCCTTTCGCTCTGCATCACTTCCTGGAGGTTGTTCCATTATCCATGGAATTCCTCCACTTTATTATTTCTTTTAGCACAATGGTATTCCATCACCAACATATACCACAATTTGTTCAGACATTCTCCAATTGAAGGACATTCCCTCATTTTCCAATTTTTGGCCACCACAAAGAGTGCAGCCATGAATATTCTTGTACAGTATTTTTCCTTATCATTTCTTTGGGGTACAAACCCAGCAGTGCTATGACTGCATCAAAGGGAAGACAGTCTTTTGTCACCCATTGAGCATAGTTCCAAAAGTGCACTCCAGAATGGTTGGATCAATTCACAACCCCATCAGCGATGAATTAATGTCCCTTCTTTGCTACATCCCCTCCAGCATTCATTATTTTCTTTGCTGTCATGTTAGCCAATCTTCTAGGTGTGAAGTGATACCTCAGAGTTGTTTTGATTTGCATCTCTCTGATTATAAGAAATTTAGAACACTTTTACATGTGCTTATTACTAGTTTTGATTTCTTTATCTGAAAACTGCCTATTCATGTCCCTTGCCCATTTATCAATTGGAGAATGGCTTGATTTTTTGTTTAATTGATTTCACTCTTTGTAAATTTGAGAAATTAAACCTTTGTAGGAGTTTTTGATGAAGATTGTTTCCCAATTTGTTGCTTCCCTTGATTTATATTACATTGGTTTTGTTTGTACAAAACCTTTTTAATTTGATGTATTCCAGATTATTTATTTTGCATTTTGTGACTCTTTCTAAGTCTTTCTTGGTTTTAAAGTCTTTCCCTTCCCAAAGGTCTGACATGTATACTATTCTGTGTTTGCCTAATTTACTTATAGTTTCCTTCTTTAAGTTCAAGTCATTCACCCATTTTGAATTTATCTTGGTGTAGGGTGTGAGGTGTTGAACCAAACCTAATCTCTCCCACACTGCCTTCCAATTTTCCAAGCAGTTTTTATCGAATAGTGGATTTTTGTCCCAAAAGCTGGGATCTTTGGGTTTATCATATACTGTCTTGCTGAGGTCATTTGCTCCAAGTCTATTCCACTGATCCTCCTTTCTGTCTCTTAGCCAGTACCAAATTGTTTTGATGACTGCTGCTTTGTAATATAATTTGAGATCTGGGACTGCAAGGCCCCCTTCCTTTGTATTTTTTTTCATTATTTCCCTGGATATCCTTGATTCTTGTTCTTCCAAATGAATGTTTTATGTTTTTTTCTAAATAAATAAAGAAATTTTTTGGATGTTCAATGGCTATGGCAATAAATAGATGAATAAGTTAGGGTAGGATGTTCATTTTTATTATATTGGCTCATCCTACCCATGAGCAGTTAATGTTTTTCCAATTGTTCAAGTCTAGTTTTAGTTGTGTGGAGAGTGTTTTGTAGTTGTGTTCATATAGCTATTGTGTTTGTCTCAGGAGATAGATTCCTAAGTATTTTATTTTGTCCAAAGTGATTTTGAATGTGATTTTTCTTTCCAGTTCTTTCCTCTTAGCTGTGTTGGAAATATATAGACATGCTGTTGACTTATGTGGGTTTATTTTGTAACCTGCAAATTTGCTAAAGTTGTTGATTATTTTGATTAGCTTTTTGGTTGAATCTCTAGGATTCTTTAAGTAGACCATCATGTCATCTGCAAAGAGCGATATTTTGGTCTCCTCCTTGCCTATTTTAATGCCTTCAATTTTTTATCTTCTCTAATTGCTACTGCTAGTGTTTCTAGTACACTATCAAATAATAGAGGTGATAATGGGCATCCTTGTTTCACTCCTGATCTTACTGGGAATGCATCTAGTTTATCTTCATTGCAGATGATATTAGTTGATGGTTTTAGATATATACTGTTTATTATTTTTAGGAATGACCCTTCTATTCTTATCCTTCCTAGTGTTTTAATAGGAATGGGTGATATATTTTATCAAAGGCTTTTTCTGCATCTATTGAAATAATCATGTGATTTTTGTCGGTTTGCTTGTTGATATGGTCAATTATGTGGATGGTTTTCCTAATATTGAACCAGCCCTACATCACTGGTATAATTCCTATTTTATCATAATGAATGACCCTTCTGATCACTTGCTGGAGTCTTTTTGCTAGTATCCTATTTAAGATTTTTGCATCTATATTCATTAGGGAGAGTGGTCTATAATTTTCTTTCTCTGTTTTTGACCTGCCTGGTTTTGGAATCAGTACCATGTTTGGGTCATAAAAGCTGTTTGGCAGAACTCCCTCTTTGCTTATCATGTCAAATAGTTTGTATAGTATTGGGATTAACTGTTCTTTGAATGTTTGATAGAATTCACTTGTGAATCCATCAGGCCCTGGGAATTTTTTCTTAGGGAGTTCTTTGATGACCTGTTGGATTTCATTTTCTTATATGGGATTATTTAAGATTTCTATTTCTTCTTCTGTTAGTCTACAGTTTGAATTTTTGTATATATTCCTCCATATCGCTTAGATTGGTATATTTATTGCCATGTAATTGGGAAAAGTAATTTTTAATCATTGCATTAATTTCCTCTTCATTGGAGGTGAGGTCCCCCTTTTCATATTTGATGCTGTTAATTTTCTTTTCTTCTTTCCTTTTTATAATTAAATTGACCAGTACTCTCTCTATTTTGTTTGTTTTTTCAAAGTACCAGCTTCTAGTCTTATTTATTAGTTTAATTGTTCTTTCACTTTTATTTTATTAATTTCTCCCTTAATTTTTAGGATCTCTAGTTTGGTTTTCTTCTGGGGGGTTTTAATTTATTCACTTTCAAGATTTTTTTATTTGCATTTCCAATTCATTGATCTCTGCCCTCCCTAATTTGTTAATAAATACACTCAGGGATATGAATTTACCTGTGATTACTACTTTGGCTGTACCCCAGAGGTTTGAAAGGATGTCTCACCATTGTCATTTTCCTTGGTGAAATTATTAATTGTTTCTATGATTTGTTCTCTAACTAACTGATTTTGGAGTATCATATTATTTAGTTTCCAATTAATTTTTTATTTGTTTTTCCATGTACCCTTATTGATCATTATTTTTATTGCCTTGTGATCTGTAAAGGCAGCATTTATTATTTCTGCTTTTCTGCATTTGTATGCCATGTTTCTGTGACCTAGTGTATGGTCAATCTTTGTGAATGTGCCATGTGGTGCTGAGAAGAAGGTGTATTCCTTTTTGTCCCAATTTATTTTTCTCCATATGTCTATTAACTCTAGTTTTTCTAAGATTTCATTCACTTCTTTTACCTCTTTCTTATTTATTTTTTATTTGATTTTTCTAAATATGACAGTGGTTGGTTCAAATCTCTCACTAATGTGGTTTTACTGTCTATTTCTTCCTTCAATTCTCCTAATTCCTTCATTAGAAATGTGGGTGCTATACTATTTGGTGCATACATGTTGATTAGTGATATTTCCTCATTATCTAAAGTCCCTTTTAACAAAATATAATTACCTTCCCTATCCCTTTTAATCAGGCTTATTTTTGCTTTGACTTTTTCAGATATCATGATTGCATCTGGTGAGTCCCAAAAAGTCTTACTCCATCCTTTAATTCTGACCTTGTGAGTGTCTACCCACCTTATGTGTGTTTCTTGAAGACGACATATGGTAGGGTTTTGGATTCTAATCCATTCTGCTATTCATCTATGTTTTATGGGTGAGTTCTTCCCATTCATGTTCAAAGTTATGATTGTCACTTGTGGACTCCATGGAATTTTGATAGCCTTCCCTAATTCTAACCTTTTCTTCTTCGGCTCTACCTTTTAGTCCAGTGATTTACTTTGAATCAGTCCCCCTATTCCCCTCCCTTGATATGTTTCCCTTTCTAGGCCCTCCCATTTTGTTCCTTCCACCTCTCCCCTCCCCTTCCCTCCCTTTTTGTGTTCCCTCCTCTCCTACCCCCTTTGGTTTTCCCTTCTCCCTACCCCTGTTGGATAAGATAGAATTCAAGATCACAATGGATCTGGATGCTCTTCCCTCTCAGAGTTGATTCCACTGAAAGTAAGGTTTAAGTAAAAAATCTCTTCCTCTCCTTCTTATAGGAGTTTTCCTCCCCTCCCCTTCCCATGTATATCTTTGTGTGAGAAAGATTATTCTATTTAGTTTTCCCCCTATTTCTTGGAGTATATCTTAGTAACATCAATTATTCCCCCCTCCCTTTTCCTTTCTATTCCCCCCTTTCTCCATATCATCTTGATTTCCCAAACATTCCCTATGCGTGATTCTTCTTACTACTCTAATGATGCATATAATTTTTGACTTACACATTACATTTCCCCCACATAGTAATATATATCAATTGATATAAATGTAGTCCTTATAGAAGAGAGTTTGAATAAAAGAAAAAGATAACATTTTTCTCCTTTTCCCTTTCCTTCATATTTACTGTTTCATGTATTCCATGCTCTTTGTTTTTAGATTTCGAACTTTCCACAGAGCTCTGGTCTTTTCTTTGCAAAACCTTGGAAATCTTCTATTTTGTTAAATGCCCATACTTTCCCCTGGAAGTATATAGTCAGTTTTGATGGATAACTGATTCTTGGTTTTAGACCCAGCTCTCTTGCCTTCCTGAAAATCATGTTCCATGCCTTACGGTCATTCAGATTGGAAATTGCAAGGTCCTGTGTGACCCTGATATGCATTCCTTTATAGCTAAATTGTCTTTTTCTGGCTTCTTGTAAGATTTTTTCTTTTGCTTGAAAGCTTTGGAATTTGGCAATTACATTTCTGGGAGTTGTTTTTGGGGGATTTAGTGTAAAGGGTGTTCTGTGAACTCTTTAAATGCCTGTATTGCCCCCTTGTTCTAGAATCTCTGGGATGTTTTCTTTGATGATATCTTGTATTATAATGTCAAGATTACTATTTATTTCTGGCTTTTCTGGTAGGTCAATTATTATCAGATTGTCTCTCCTTCCTCAATTTTCCACGTCTATCACTGTGTTAGTGAGATATTTAAGTTCTCTTCTAATTTTTTGTTCTTTTGGCTTGCTTTGTTAATTATTGCTTTTTTGCAAGATCATTGTCTTCCAGTTTCCTGATTCTGACCTTTAAAGACTGGTTTTCCTTTTCAGTTTGGTCAAGCTGTTTCTGTAGTTGTGTTTTTTTGTGCTTCATATTTTTGAGTTCCTTTTGCATTATTTCCCACTTTTCCTGTCAGAAGGCTTCCATCTTTTTCATCATTTCTGATTGAAATTCTTCAAGAGTTTGTGGAGAGTTTCCATTTCCTTTGGAGGATTTTGGAGCATTTGCTTATCTTTCCTCTTTTATCTCCTCTGTATTTTGTATTTTTGCTCCATAAAATGTGTCCAAAGTCACCCCCTTCTTCTTGCTTTTCTTGGTGTTTGGAGGTTTTTGTACTTCTATAGTGTTTGCATATCTATCTGAGTGAGGAGGACTGGCTCTTTGTGTATCTGTCTGATTGTCTGAGGCTTTGGCTCCAGGCAAATTTTCTGTTCTCTGAAGCTGTTCTGTCTTCCCAGGGAAACCCATGGTCTACCCTCCCCTGCCTGCCAGCATTACAGTTGTTACTGCTCTCAGTTCTTTCCAGTTGCTTCTCTGCTGACTTACTTCCATTCTCTGAGCCTGGCACAGCACTGTCTGCAAGGTACCGCAGTGCCTTTGCCTGCCCTAAAGTTTCTGTTCTTTCAGAAGACCCTGCACTCTAAGGGGGGAGGGGTCCTGGCCTCCCTGAGTTCTGAGGGCTCCTGATAGGATTAAGTTCAGCTGGTTTGGGCAGGATGAGGCCTGTAGCAAAAAAAAAAAAAACAAAAAAACCTCTGCAGTCTGTGTTGGATGCCCTGAGACTGGCCCAGGTTACATACAAGTTAAGCCCTTTGCCCTTTGGAGCAACCTCTTTGCTGGCCCTGATGTTTCTGTCCTTTCAGAAGCTCTGTGGGCTCCTGAAGGGATTAGGTTCAGCTGGTGCCCTGAAACTGGAAGCTCCCATGAGACTCAGATGGAAGGACCCATCCAGGGAGCTACAGGCTTCCCCCTTCTCTTTCTGTTTCCCTGCTGTCTGTGTTGTGTGACCTGAGACTGGCTCAGGTTCATTTCAAAATGCCCCATTCAGAATAGCCAGCCCAGAGGCCCTTTTGCAGGCCCTGAGGTTCCCACTGCTGCCGTGCTCTGGGTTGGGGGGATGGGTCCTGGGAACTTCCTTCTGCCTTCCGCTTAGACCTGATTAGTCTAGGATTCTGGCTTTTGGGGGGCATACCTTTTGATCCAATTTCAGAAGGAGGGTTCCCCGGGTATGTCCTGTTGTTCAGTTTCAATTTTGGTGCCCTAGGAGCATTGAGTTTGTGATCAGTAAGGAAGGGTTTTCAGAGGTATGAACTTTTCCTGCCTCTAAGCTGCCATCTTGACTGGACGTCTGTCAACTTTTTTTTTTTTTAAGATGGCCTAGATAATTTTAAGCCATATTTTTTTCTTCCAAGTCTTTTAGCCCACCGCACGCACCCACCTTCTCTTTTTGAGCTACTGCCTTTTTCTTTCCCTACTTTTTGTCCAGTTACCCTCCCTACTGGCTGGGCTATTTTTCAGTCCATGTTCCTTGATGCTGCCTTTCACAATCCACCTCCTGGTCTCCAACTCTACTGCTACTCTTCCTACTGAATCAGCCTCCCTCCCAGGCCCCAACCCAGAATTTTATTGCTGATCCTGCTGTGCTGCTGATTTTTGCCCCCGAGAAGCTAGGAGTTCTTGGGTCCCCTCTCTGGGCAAGTAATAAAAATTGGGGTGTATTTTCCTTAGGAAAATGATTAGCCTGCTAACTACCCTCTCCATGTGGCTAGGGTAACTAGAGTTTTACCTCAAGGGGGAAGGGACAAAGGAAGTTTCTCTTCCAAACGGGAAGTAAATTATGAGTATGGCATACTCTATGAAAGAGCAGTACCTTGCCTATTTCAAATACCTCCTACCATTCATGAGTGCACAATTCTTTTCAAATATCTTGCCTGAGATTTAGGGGAGAACTTCATTTCCCTACAACTTTTTGCCTTTTGGGCCTGCCCAGTAGCTAAGATTCAACCACTTTGAGATTCCCCAATCCCATGTACTCCCTCTCTATGGGAAATCCCACCATTCTAACAAACAGAATATGAATGGTTTTAGAAAGGAAATTCAAAGAGTATGGAGGTGAAGTTTTAAGCCCTTTCAGAAACCGATATTTTGTAAGTCTCTGTAATTCACTGTATTTTGCTGATTGTTTTGTTTATTATTTAATTTTGTTGGTTTTAAGTTCATATATTAATGTATCAGTACTACTCTGTTACACAGAATCTGTTTAATCTACTGCCTTTTAATTAATGTAATATACTGTTGCCTTTCCCCTATAACTATTCTGAACAAATATTATTGAATAAGCTCATAGAAAAACAGCTTTTTCTTCCATTTTGGGTTTGTAAATTGTCACACAACCTGGTTAACAAACTTTAATAAATTTAATGAGCTAAATACCTCAAATTGATTTTAAGGGGTCTTTAGACATGATTTGAATCTTATTCAACAACTCTTACTGATCATTTTGTCTACCTCCGAGTTATTTGTAACAAAAGGTAAAGTGAAGTAGCTGAAGTGAAGTACAGTCATAATCCTCACCTCCTGCATTTGTAACATAACAGTCTCATAACAAATGAGTTGGGAAGTTGATCCCAGGGCATGGTACTCCTCTTTTCTTTTTGACCATCTTTTCATTTGTAACTCTTCAGTTTAATTTACTTCCACCAGAACAATCCAGATTTCTTAGTAATGTTCTAGATGCAAATAAGTTTTACTTAGTTTACAAATATCTCAACCATGGTAGACCTGAAAAACCTGGGACAAGTACCCATTAGCTTTAAATGTCATACAATATACTCATGTTAAACATGATAGTGAGTTTGTTTGCTATTCTCATTAAATGTGCTATTATAACTTTGGGGATTTTGATACTTCTTGAAAGTGCATTACCTGTTGTACTATTGTTCTTTATAAAAACTTTTCCTTTGTAAACAGTGGATCATGGCCAAGTTTGAAATGGAAATGGATCTCATTTTTGTGTTAGAAACATTTGTATTCTACCTTTCCTTAGCTGACATAGTGTGTCAATGATTGTAAGCTATTTATTTTCGATTTTAGAACTTTTTAGTATTGTTTTTGATTGGATGTACAATATTTTTTCCTTCCTTTTGTATTTGAAGCATATATCACCAGTATTGAGAAGATCTTTTTTTAAACTTTTTTGATTTTGCAGTAATATAAGTTAAAATAGATATTTCCTATAATATTAATGCAATCCCAAAAAGCTTTAGACTATAAAAAGGATTGCATTGATTGTTTTTAAAAATTATTGGATTTTGCTAAATGATTCTGTCTGATTCCAGGAGAAGGGAATACAAAAAGTCATTGAATGGTGCCAAAGAAACAAAAAGCTACTTGTATAGTGCCAGTAGAGCACAAGGTCAAAGAGACCATGACAACCCTATGTGGATTGATGACATTATGCGCAAAGATCATGTGTGAGACTCAAGTTGTGGCTTTAACACGTGTTAAATGCAAGTCTTACTTGTAACACACAGTCTATATAAAATACATGACATTGATTATTCTGGCTCTCTGGCTCCCATTGACTATAATTGGTCCATTTCTCTCTTTTAGAATTGCAACTTCCTATAGTCTTGGCTGCAAATGGGTAAGTGAAACATTATTACATTTTGACCTGCAGACTTGAGGGATAGAAATCACTTTAATTGGTCTCTGATTCAAGGACCTGTTATAGATTTATTTTCATTTACATAAAATTTTTACACATAAGATTTTGATAGTCCATATTTCACCCAGAATTTTTTTTTCTTTTATTGGGAGTATTTTTATATTTTTGATTTCTCTTGCCCATTGATTCATATACCTCATAACTCAGCCATATATCCCTGAGTGACCCCGGTTTTTCAACACCCCCTTCAGGCCTTTGAATGTATTATTATTCTAAAATTCAAAGTTTAAATTCTTTTGAGAGTAATTTTAGCTTAAAGAATGTGCTACCTCTCTGAATCCAGAAAATGAACTTTTTGGAGAAGGCACCATTAAGATGCCTCCACAGACCATACAGTGCACCAGAAGATCCAGAGTAAACTTTGGGATGTGGTGATTTAAACTGTGTGGAGTTGAATGCTTTTGTTTTCTATATATACTCTTATGCCGAGCGGGCCTGCCCCCTAACTGGCGTTTTGTTTATTCCCCAAGAAAGCATGGGTTTGTTCTTTTTTCTTTTATCCCCAAATTGTTGAAATTTAATTGTCGGTTATGTTTATAAGATCCATTGGAGAGACTAGTCTTGTAATGATCTCAGTGGGGAATGTATAATTGACATATCTGTCACCCTAAAAGAGAACTACATTTCTAGGGAGCCCACTGACTTCCTGTCATTTTGTACTTCCTATAGTGAGGAGATAAATATTGACTGGTTGGCCCTGCTGTAATCTCTTTGGCATAATGACATCAAGCTTGGTGGTGGTGGTAAGCTAAGCACAAGGATTTTAAATGAGTTGATCAGCCATAGGTATGTGGTCTTTATTTTGTATCCTCTTTAGACATTGATTTCTAATATCATTAATAAATCCTTAAAATATATAATTTGTATTATTGAGGATTAATTTTAATTTTTTACACATAAAAGTTAAGGGTTTTTTTTTTACTTTAAACATTATTTTATTTGGTCATTTCCAAACATTATTCATTGGAAACAAAGATCATTTTCTTTTCCTTCCCCCCCCCCCAACCCCTTCCCACCACTTCTCCCTTAGCTGGCACACCATTCCACTGGGTATCACTTGTGTTCTTGGTTTGAACCCATTTCCATGTTGTTGGTATTTGCATGAGAGTGTTCAATTGGAGTCTCTCCTCAGTCATATCCGCTTCGCCCCTGTAGTCAAGCAGTTTCTTTTCCTCGGTGTTTTTACTCCCATAGTTTATCCTCTGCTTGTGGATAGTGTTTTTTAGATCCCTGTAGATTGTTCAGGGACACTGCATTGACACTAATGGAGAAGGCCATTACCTTCGATTCTACCACAGTGTATCAGTCTCTGTGTACAATGTTTCCCTGGTTCTGCCCCTTTCGCTCTGCATCACTTCCTGGAGGTTGTTCCAGTCTCCATGGAATTCCTCCCTAGTCCCCTCCCTTGATATGCTTCCCTTTCTAGCCCCTCCCTTTTTATGCACCCTTCGCCTCCCCACTCTCCTTCCCTCCCTTTTTATACTCCCCCTCCTTGATTTTCCTTTCCTCCCAGCCTCCAAGGTTTCTTAGAGCACAGGTCCCTTTGTTAACCCCAACTGCCCAGGCAATCAGTGCAGCCCGCCCAGGTGTTTAGCTCTGCCCAGCTGTTCAGCGCAACCTCCCCAAGTTCAGCTCAGAATCGCCCTGTGCTCAGTGCAGGATTCTCCCGTGAGACTGCCCTGAGAGGTCATTTGTTTGCAATCTTTAGATCCCAAGGACCCTGGTGTGCCCCCCCCAGACAGAGAAGCTCCTCACTCACTTGCTGTCCCAGTGAGCACTCTGATAGCTTACTCTGGTTTGGTGTGGGGGGAGGGGCGGCTCAGTTCACATTTTTGTGCGAGCTTTTCCTCCTCTTTATAGTGTGGGAATGTTCAAACCCCATATACCTTCCTTTCTGTGGAGTACTGGAGAGTCCCTCCGTTAGTCCAAAGGTGATTTTTATGCTCTTTTGAGGTAGTCTATTTCGTTCGGTGCCAGGGAGTGGAAGCGAGTCATGTCTAGATTGCAGCCATGTTTACCCGGAAGTCCAAAAGTTAAGGGTTTTATAAAAGAAAACTGAATAATAAAAGAAGCATGAATATTTTCTCATTTTTATTATGTCTTATAATAAAAATCTATCAATATATTCAAGGTTATAATTTAAAGAACAATGAGAAGAGAACAATGAATCTCTGATAGAGGATTATACACAATATACTATAACTCTACAATGGAAAATTTATAAAAATGAATGACCGGCATAATAACATATTGTAATTGTTTATTGAGTATAAATCTTCTTCCCCAAGAAATAAACTGTTCCTTAATAATTCCCCAACAGATCATTTTGTGTATGTGTCTGTTTCATTCATTAAATATTTATTGATAAATATAATGACTGATATCATTCAGATATATAAATTGGAACATTTCAAAGTTTGTATTTAAGATACCTATGTATGAGAATCCTATATGTACTTTTCCAGGGTAAGATATATGATAGTTACAAAATGAAGAATAAAAACTAGGCAGTTATTATAATTATTTATTGATTTTTATATGATTATTTTAATCTTGATCTCTATATTAAGCTTCTCCTCTTTAGATAGATATTTTATATAATGGCTAAAATAATTCTACTTCTACTCACAAATCAAGTAATATGACTTTCTTTAAAATACATTTCAGTCTAGTACAAAAGATAGAGATAATAACAGAAAAAAAGTGGTATAAAAGCTAGAGTATTTTAAATCATTCATTAAGAAGTGAGGAGCTACATCTCCAAGTCTGGAGAGGAAGACCTTGAGAACACCTTGATCATCAGGTATTAGCTTTGTTTTTCAATTTCCCCAATGTATTTCTATCTGACCTCAGAAGGATCACGTAACATTTGGGAGCGAAGATACAGATGAGAATCCCAGCACTGGAGACCAAGATGGAAAAGATCTCCATGGCCGCCATGGCCTTCCCTTTGGTGCTCTGATAGGCGGGCAAGAAGGCAATCCAGACACTGCAAAACACCAGCATGCTGAATGTCAGGTACTTGGCTTCATTGAAAGTATCTGGCAGTTTCCTTGCCAGGAAAGCCAAAGTAAAGCTGACCAAGGCCAGGAAGCCCATGTAGCCAAGGACACAGTAGAAGGTCACAAGGGAGCCCTCATTGCACTGAATAACAATGAAGGAAGCCTCAGAGTGTGTATCCATCTCAAGGAATGGGGGATATGTCCCCAGCCAGATGCTGCAGAGGCACATCTGGATAAGTGTACAAATGAAAATGAGGGCATGAGATACTGCTGGTCTCAGCCACCTCCTGAGCTGGCTCCCTGGCTTAGTGGCCCTAAAGGCCAGAACCACAGTGATGGTTTTGGCCAAGATGGAAGCAATGGCCACCGTGAACACAATGGCAAATGTGGTTTGTCTTAAGATGCAGATGGCTGGTGTGGGACGACCAATGAAGAGTAAGGAAGAAAGGAAGCAAAGGGAGAGAAAGGTGAGCAGAATGTAGCTAAGACTGCGATTGTTGGCTTTAACTATGGGAGTGTCTCTGTGCATCACAAACACTCCAAGCACAAAGGTTGTGAGAATGGAGAAGCAGAAAGCTGAAGAGGCCAGAATCATTCCCAGAGTCTCTTCATAAGCCAGATAAGTTACTGTCCTGGGCAGGCATCTATCTTTCTCCTGGCTTGGGTACTGATCTTCAGGGCATTGCATGCACTCTTCTGCATCTGGGAATATAACAAACATGAATCTCATTGTATTTATAGAGAGCAGAGTTATCTTTCTCCAGTAAAGTTTAATATTCACTATTCCACATAAGTCTCAGTTTGATTTTGGCCTCCTCCTTCTCAGTGAGAAGAATAAGAATTGTAAACAGTCAACAACAACAAAAACAAAAATAAAAACACATATTTCAGTTTCTCTTTATCTATGTTTGTGGATAAAAAAGTTATTAATTATTCATTCTCTCTTGTGAAGATTAAATTAACTCTCCCCTGATGTTGAAGATGAAATTAACTTTCCCCTGCCAATTTTTAGATTTAATCACCAAAAGTCTATACACACCACTCACACTTGAGTGGGAAAGTCTGTGACACATATGTGCGATAGTGGGTGACAAAACAGAATTGACTGACTGCTCCCTGGGTAATCCTAAGCAAAGTTTTAGCTGTAATTGGTACCAGTAAAATGGAAGGAAGTCACAGGAAGTGATGAAAAGGAATGATCTTTAATATGCCAAGAACTTCCTGTGAAGAGGCTCTTATATCTTTTGTCTTCAACTTGACTTTGGAGGAGCTCTGACTGAAGAAGTCTCTTTGGTCTTTAGATTTCAACTTGACCTTGGACAAGCTCAGGTTTGAGATGTCAGGATACATCCCCATCCCTTTGTACTGACATGTGGTGAGTGAAAAAGGCTGACCCATTTTCTGAATTTTCTGAAGGGACTAGTCTCAGGAGAGGCCTACCCTCTTCAGAGAGGCTCCATGCATTCCCAAGTTCTAGGCTCAAGGATGAGACCCCTCTGCTTAAGGGCTAATTAGCCATACCTGGGTTGAGCCAGGGGTTGGAGCAAATAATTAGTGCATAGGCTAGATATCTTGCCCTATCCTCTCTCTGATCTTACTTTCACTCTTTCTATATTTTATAAATAAATTATTAAAATAAATCTATTTGGAATTTCAATAATTTCCTTGTTATGCTTCTCATAAACTATCCAGTCCAACCATTTATATTAATCCCTTACATCTTCTACCCATTAAAACTAGGTTTATTAAACAAAATTTAAGCCAACTATGACCCATTTCAAAATTAAACTATCTACAGTAAGGTCTGACGTGATTATTTTATATATATAGTATATTCTAAAAATGGTAATGAAATACTGAAATAATTTATTCTGTAATTTTTGTTACATATAACAATGTCTTAAAGCAAATTCATAATTGCAAGTCTAAAGGGTGAAGTCCATGATTCAGTTCATGGAAATCAAATAAACCTAATTTAAAGTTGTTATTGATAGTTTTCATAAACATTTTGATTTTTTAAATTGGAAACTATGCTATGCATCTATATCCATAGTTTTCTCAGTTTATTAAATTTCTGTTTCAAATCTGTCTTTTTTCATGAATTCCACTTTTCAGGATGATACTTTTATTATATACATAAGCATTATTTCAGTATCAGGCACTCTTATTGGCACCAAGTGTGTTTCTTATGAATGTGCATAAATGCATAATTCTTTAGTATATTTTACATGAATTATTAATAGATTGTATACTTATGCTATGATTAAATAATGGATTCCCAAATGTTATGAATATAATGGATGTGATTTTTTGGCTTTATTGATAATGTTGATTGCACAGTTGTATTGATAAACTAAAACTCTCAGGGTTAACTATTTTCAGGCAGCTGATGGATGGCAGGAAACTAACAGTAATAGGTGAATACTAGCTGTTGTATTGATAACCAAACTATTATTAATAAGCTATTAGTTGTTAGCTATTCACTGGGTTTTGATGGAGGACTGGAGGCAATTGTTCTCACCCAAGTGAAGCTGCTATTGACACAGTTAAATCTGTCAGGGCCAACCTGGTTTCAGGCAGTGGATGAATGGCTAGATTTTCAAGGTCTAAGATATAGTAAATTGAATTTTGCTATTTGAGGTAAATATTCTTAGGTCTATAATATAACAGAAATATTTCCATATTATTATGGTAAGAAAAATATATATCAAGTCACAAAAGTAAAATTAAATGAAAATAAAGTAATTCAATATTTATAATTTGGCAGAACTCTTTCTCTTTAGGCACCCACCTGTTTTATTAGAAATCTTCCCATCAGGGCATATGGTACAGTCAAAGCAGCAGATGGGCTGGCCTTCACGTAATTGCTTCCTGAAGCCAGGGCCACAGGCCTCACTGCACTTAGAGCTTGGAATCTGAAATTTCATAAAAAGAAATGAAAAAAATATTATAAGAATGATTGCTGAAAGGGAGACTTTTTGATGCAATGATGTGGTAGACATTTAGAATAATATATTTGAAGTTTGAAAGAAAAAGGATGACATTTCTGAATGGAGATTTTCTTCCATTTTTCCATCTTCTACACCATATCATCTTTTCCTAAAGACATAAATATGGAGAAAATCTCCTCACAACATAATAGAGCTCCTCCATATGTAAAAATACTAATGGGTAGATGACATGGTTTCAACCAAATATATGGCAGTATATCTCTAAAGTGCACTTCATTTTGCATAAGAAATGTTGAAGTAATTCTTTGATCACTGAAAGAGAAACATTTCTTTATATTTTTGTTCACTAGACAAATCCTATTTTTTGTATTTGAATAAGGAATCCTGAATGTTTTGGAGAGTCATAACTTTAAAGGGTACATAATAAAATGAACTGATTAAATACTGTGACAAGGAAATCACTTTAAAAGACTGATATATATTAATTTAAGGTCGCCAAGGAAATCAGCTATGTAATTCCTAAATGAAAACTCAAGTCAGCAGTCAACCTTTTATGGAGTTTAATTACAAACAGGATGAAGAAAGGTATTAGAGATAGAGAGAGAGAGGGAGAGAGAAAGGGGAGAGAAGGGATTAGGGCTTAAATACCCCTTCTGTTTAGGCTGGGCCAAAAGGCCCAAGCCCTTAGATAGCTGGGGCAAAGAAAGGAGATCAGTCCCTATCACTCATGTAACCAAGATGGAGAAACAGTCTCAGGGGCCTCCACCTCCAGCTTCCTTCAGAGCAGCTTCCTTCAGAGCCAGCACAACCTCTCAGAGCCAAAACCTCTCCAACCAACCACACTCAGTCCTCAGACCCCTCTCTCTTTAAGGAAACCATCCAAGTTCCCTCCCCTCAGTTCTCACATCTACCAATCACTGTCCATGTCTTCCCTGTGCCAATGGTGGCTCTAGCTTAACCCAGGACCACCCAGAGGTCTGTGGCTTTGCACATGTCTGTTGAAGGTCATATTCTCAATAATTAAATCTTGATCCTTTGCTGCAGCCCTTCCTAAATCCTGTTACCCTGAGTAGGGTGGAGATTGGAATGATTAAATTTTGATCTATGCTGCAGCCCTTCCTAAATCCTGTTACCCTGAGTAGGGTGAAGTTTGGAATAATTAAATTTTGATCTATGCTACAGCCCTTTCCATTGTTCAGCAAAAGGTTTCTGTCCTAAAGTAATCTTAAGAAGGGAGGAGGAGGAACCTCCCTTGCCAATGGGGTTCACATTCCAATGGTGAAATTTCCAACATTCACAAGTCTAATAAATTTTAAGGTTTACAATACTTCACTTTGATTTGATGTGCTGCATTATTAGAATCACGGGAAGTTGATTTGAGCAGTTGATCTTGTTTTTTAGACTATTTGGAGATTCATATGAATTTCTGCTGATTCATAGAATGTGGGATTTATGATTTTCCATAGGCAAAATTGAATCTATATATAAATTCTATATCAGAAGAGGAAATAATCACAAGATTCTAATTTGTTGATCAGTCAATTTTCATACCTCCTTAAGTTATTTTCTTGCCAAAGATCCTGGAGTGGTTTACCATTTCCTTCTCCAACAGATTTTAAAAACATAAAAAAAACTGAAGGAAAAGGGATTTAGTGACTGTCCCAAAGTCATAGACCTAGTAAACATTTGAAGTTAAATATGAACTGGAGAAAGGGACTCTCCCTGACTCCTGACACTCATCCCATTATGCAAATACATTTTATTTTATTTTATTTAAAATAAAAAATTTAAACCCTTACCTTCCATCTTGGAGTCAATACTGTGTGTTGGCTCCAAGACAGAAGAGTGGTAAGGGCTAGGCAATGGGGGTCAAGTGACTTGCCCAGCATCACACAGCTGACAAGTGTCTGAGGACAGATTTGAATGTAGTACCTCCTGTCCCTAGGCCTGGCTCTCAATTCACTGAGTCACTCAGCTGCCCCCCAAACACATTTTAATTAAAAATATCTTAAAGCAGTCATGGACATTCTTGGGGATACAAATTCATGATAAAATATTTCTTTAGTTCCAGGATTTCAGATATCACCTACCCTTTAGTGTTATAGGTCTCTTTTGAGGGTAAAAATTTTCCACTCTCCCTCCTCTTTTTATTCAAACTTACCCACTTGATATGAGGTATTACAAGATTTGCATTATATGATGAATTAAGATCATTATATAAAGAAAGATTAAAAAACATATTGAGAAAAGGAAATCAGAGAAATCAAGGTTCTGACTTACTGAGAGCTAAAGAAAAGTTCAAGCTTCAGGACTGTCCTAGGTATTCCCAATATTTTCAGGGAAGTTCTTAGGTCCAATGTAGATACAACAGTGTGGTTCACCTGACTCTTACCTGAGGGAAATCTTCTGGCCAATCGATGTCCTCTTCATTAATGCTTAACACTTTTTCCTGAGGAATCACTTCTCCAACTTTCACCTCTACTGAAATATTATCAGGAAATGATTTAAAATTCAGGACTTCATATGTCTCAGCAGTCATCGAGGTTCCATCACCACATAAATCATCTTTGATTCTATTGGCAGGGTTAACACACTTCAGGAAGTGGTGGAGCTGAAGGCAAGGACAAAGTTTGTCACTCCTTGGGGAAATAAGGGTTCATTCACCCTCATAAGTCTTGATAATCAGCACAAAATGGGCTATATGTTTGTTAATTATGAAAGCTGTCATTCTCTTTTTGAAAATATTTCTTACTGAACTTTAGCTAGCACTTTACACTCAATTTCTCTTTTTTCCTATCAAGTCATAGGTGACTGAAGAGTAATTTCCTAGATATGTTCTAGATAATGATCAAACCTCAAAATTTTATCTTCCCTCCACCAAATCATGAAATTCTTTCCAATATCTCTGATATCTGCCTTCCAAGATTTTTTGTAAAATCTGTATTTACAATTTATTGCTTTCAACAAGCAGAAGTCTTTTTATTAGAAAAAAAAGTTTATCTAAGTTCTATAGAATATTTGATATGGTAAATTTAGAATTAAAGGATCATTTTGAATTCATAGTGTGGAAATTCAAAGTAAAGAAAAAAAAAGGAATGCAAATAATTAAAAGAGTAAACAATACCAAAAAGTACAGAGAAACAAAATAACGGAAAGTAATTCCAGTGAAGTGAAATAGAAAGAGATTATTGCATTATGAATGATTATATAAAAATGAAACAACACAAGTTGAGGCAATTTTAAGATAAAGAAATCAAAATTATTAATAAGCACATAAAAAGTGATCTAAACTTCTTATAATCAGAGAAATGCAAATCAAAACAACTCTGAGGTATCACCTCACACCTAGCAGATTGGCTTCATGACAGCAATAGAAAGTAAGAAATGTTGGAGGGGATGTGGCAAAGTTGGGATATTAATTCAAGGCTGTTGGAGTTGTGAATTTATCCAACCATTCTGGAGGGCAATTTGGAACCATGCCAAAATGGCAATAAAAGACTCTCTGCCCTTTGATCCAGCCATAGCACTGCTGGGTTTGTACCCCAAAGAGATAATAAGGAAAAAGACTTGTTCAAGAATATTCATAGCTGTGCTCTTTGTGGTGGCAAAAAATTGGAAAATGAGGGAATGCCCCTTAATTACAGAATGGCTGAACAAATTGTGGTGTATGTTGGTGATAGAATAGTGTTGTGCTCAAAGGAATAATAAAGTGGAGGAATTCCATGGGAACTTGAACAATATCCAGGAAGTGATGCAGAGTGAAAGGAGCAGAACCAGAAGAATATTTCTACATAGAGACTGATACACCATGGTACAATTGATTGTAATAGACTTATCCATTAGTGGCAATTCAGAGGTCCTGAAAAACTAGGAGGGATAAAGTAGAAAGAACACTATCAATATCCAGAGGAAAAACTGTGGGAGCAGAAACACAGAAGAAAAATCTCTTGATTACATGGGTCGAGGCGTATATGATTAGGGATGTAGACTCTAAATGATCATCCAAGTGCAAACATCAACAAAATGGAAATAGGTTCGGGTCACGGAAACATGTAAATCCTAGTGGAATTGAGTGTTGACTATGGGAAAAGGAAGGAGGAGGGGAGGAAGGGAAAGAATATAATTCTTGTAACCAAGGAATAATGTTCTAAATTGACTAAATAAAATTTAAAAAAAATTAAAGAGGATTGTGTTCAGGACTATCAAGGAATTATTAGTGTTATTGCCTCTTTCTTGGTCATACTCTGTCTTCAACATTTTATTCTGTTCAGAATGCCATATTTTAGGAAGAACATTGATTATTTGAAAATACCCAAGTAATAACTCAATGGACTGTCCTTTAAACATATAATATAGCCTAATTTTTTTCTATGTTCTTTCCCAAATTATTAAATGAATATTATTTGTGTAGTCATTAATCTTATATTAGTGCTAAAATATTTTTTAGTTTATTACAGTGATTGCAATTAATATTGTATGAAAATTTGAGTATAAGGAGGTTTTTTCTATCTGTACAGAACCCTACCCCCATTTGGACCCTGTGTACTACATGCTCCTTGATGGTGATAAAAACCTTTGGTATATATTTTTTTTATATAACTTTTTGAGATAAACACAAAGGTTTTTATTGTATTGTGATCTCTCTGAGTTTGCATTAATCAAGGAAATTTATCTTAATTTATTCGTGAGAGACTCATTTATGTAGATGATTGGATTTGGTTGTACTGAATCTATTTAAAAATTAAGCAACACAGATGAATTACAGTGGAATCTTTTTTTTTTTGCATTTGTTAGTCAATTGTGTGAATGGAAAAAAATGTTCCTTACCTTAAAGAATTGTTTACTAAATCCCCCTCTTCTATATTTTCATCAAGGATAATTTCAATATGTGTGTAGATCAATCTCATTCAATATCATTTATAATTAGAAGTAAAGTAATAGAATAATAGTTATTAATGTTCTCCCAATGTTTTCTGTATATTAATATCATCTTTATTTTTCCCCAGTTCTTTTGATATCCTCACCTCTCTGAGGTATCTGGTAAAGTGATACCTTAACATCTCAATATATAATTGCTTTCTTCAGGAAAAAAATAGAATACCAAGAAAATCATTTTGGCAGAAAGTGAGAAGATAAATAGAGAAAATAATTTATATAAAATTGACACACAATAAAGAACTTTTGCAGTGGAAAATAAAATAGAGGTGGACAGGCAATGACTTTAATTTAGAGAATATTAGGAAAGGGAATAAAAGAAAGTAAAAGACATGGCAAATGAATAGAAAACAGAATTTTGAGGACAGGACAGTACAGAGAAATAATATGAAGAATAAATAAGAAAATAGAATGGAGAGAAATAGGCAGTGTGAGTAATAATGAATATTAATGTAATTATGAAGGAAACAACCATAAATGGAATCAGAGCATTATGCATAAGAAACCAAAATCAATCAATATATTGTATGCAAGAAAAACATTGGAAATGAAAAATGTAGAATTAAAATAATGGCTGGACCATAATCTGTACTATTTTGCTGAGGTGAAAAATGAAGTGGTACTATTAAATTATGTCGAAGGGTACCATGTAATATATATATATATATATATATATATATAAATTAATGGAAAATAATGGAATATATATGTAAATACATATACATGTATATGTATATATATATATTTATATATATATAAATTAATGGAATGGTTTTCTGGTAAAACTTTACTATTTTTTAGATCATTACCTTCCATCTTAAAATCAATTCTGTGTGAGTTCCAAAGTAGAAGAATGGTAAGGGATAGGAAATGAGACTCAAGCTACTTGCCCAGGGAGACACAGCTAGGACATGTTGGAGGTCAGATTTGACCAAGGCCCTCCTGTCTCTAGACATGGCTCTCAATCCACTAAACCATCCAGATTCCCCCTAAGGATTTCATTTCTGGAATATATACTTAGTCTACAACTGAGACAAATATAAACTTAATAGATATTCTTAAATTGATAAATATTCAGAACATTCAAAGTAGCCATTTTCAGAAGAAGAAATCAAGGTAAATGCAGTTATATGGAAAATGATCTATTAATATAAATTAGAAAAATAGTTATGTAAATATCTCGAATATCCCAACTTAAAATTATCAGAAATGATAAATGCTGAAGATTATGAGAGAAAAATAAACTTATGAACCATTCATGGAGTAGTAAACATCTTCCTTCACTCTAAAGTAAAATTTGAAACTATGACCAAAGTGACATAAATTACAGGTAACCACTGATCCAACAACAGCAATACTAGCTCTATGTACAAAAGATATGAAAGAAAAATAGAACAGGACCTACATTTACAAAAATATTCATAGCTGCTCTTTGCCTGGTGACAAAGAATTGCAAACTGAGGGAATTTTCATCAATTGAGAAAATGGTTGAATAAGTTGTCACATATTTTTGATGGAGTACTATTGTGCTAAGGGAAATAACATTGGAGTTGGTTTTAAAAAAATTGGCAAATCTTTCTTGAACTGATAGAAAGTGAAGCAAGAAAGACCAGGACATCATTGTGCACAATAACAACAGTATAACTGTAATTGTCAATTGTGAAGGACTTGAATTCCCTGATCAATAATATTATCCAAGACAATTCTAAAGAATTCATTATGAAAACATACTAGGCTCTATGGGAAAGATTTATGATCAACTTTTTCTCTAAAATGAAGTTTAATTTCTGCACTTTTTTTCTTTTTCTTCCCTTTTCTTTAGCGAAAAGGCTAATACAGACATGTTTTGCATGATTTCACATGAAATTTTTAATGATTTTCTTGATGTCTCAGTGAATAAAAGAAGTGGTGAAGGCAGAAAGAATTCCAAAATTAAAATGAACATGAAAAGAATGTTGCCATTATATAAACAATAAATTAAAGTATTAAAAGGCTAAGGGGAGAAAAAATCAGGAGATATCTGCAAATGATACACTGGAAACCAACCAGCTATTCCTCCAAAATCTCTTCCCTTGAGACACTTCTAAATTTAATCTGTATTATTAACATTTTCTCCATCACTTTCTTTAATCTCAACAATAAAATGTTATAATAAGTCAAGACCTAAAATAGCAGCAAAAAGAGAATCTACTCTAGAAGTTTCCAGGATTCCAAGAAAAGTGTGTTGTCTAGAGTTAATAGGGGCAGTGGTAGTTTTAGTAAAGTAGTGGTAGTATTAATAGAAGTTATAGTTTTATAGTCTTAGCAGTAATTTTCATAACTATAGTAGGTGGTATTTCTATTTTGGTGAGCATATATTTGTTGTTACAAGTTAGAATAACATTGATGAATGAGGTATTATACATAAGCATCATATTATTTGTGGGATTATGATCCAGACCAGAATAAATACCCTAAATTGATGTTGATTTAATGGAAATCTCCTAACACATAGTCTCCTATCCAGAAAGATGTGTATAAGGAAGAACATCAACATGTTCACCAAGATTATTGTATCAAATTGTTGTAGATGGGGGTTATCTGAGAAAATACCATTCTTTGTGCCTGGGATGTCATATAATCACATAAAAAGACATGAAATTAATAGCTATCAAAAGGACCTATTGAAGTCTCAGATCATTGCAATATCATACAAATAAGAGATAAGTACCCATTGAATGATGTATTTGTTTATTTGGGTATATGATTTGGGATTTTGGTTTTATGAGATTATTTAACAAAAATCAATAATATGGAAATATATTTTAAGTGAGAATATTCACATAACCTAGACTGAATTTCTTGTCAACACCAAGAGTGGGGAGGGAAGAAAGGAGGGAGAAAAATGAATTATATGACTTTTGAAAACTGAAGTAGAAATTTATGATTAAAATAAAACAAAGATAAAACAAAAAAAGATTGATGTTAGTAGCCCGTGCTACCTCCAACTGTGAAGTGGATATGCCTAGGACAAATTAGGCTCATTTAGGAAAAACAGATGGAAAAAATATACTTATGACTTTGCCTGAGATCCTTGTCAAGGACAGTCTCAGTTACAGCAAAGAGAGTCTCAGTTACACAACAGCTATTCTCTAGGCTGTAACTTAAATAAGAAAGTATTCCTCCTCCAATGTTGTCATCATCAAACCTTAAGTCCTTCCTTACTTTGAAGAGGAAAGAAATCTTTGTAATATCATGAGGTAAGAACCAAACATTCCTTTCCCAAAGTTATGCAAAATAGATTAAGTATGACTCTTTCTCAATTTTTGCATTTCTTTTTTTTTTAATAACCCTTACCTTCCATCTTAGATTTAATATTTGGTATTGGTTCTAAGACAGAAGACTGGAAATGGCTAGGCAAAGGTGGTTAATAAACCTGCCCAGGGTCACACAGCTAGGAAGTATGTGGGTCAAATTTGAACCCAAGACATACCATTTCTGGATCTGACTCTCAGTCCACTGAAGCACCCATCTGCCCTCAAATTGCTTATATTTGTAAAAGCAACCCAGGTAATTTCTTTTGTGAAGTCATTTCATAAACACTATTGTGTGGGAAAGCGACACTCTCCAAGAATAATGTAATATTTAGCATTTTACTCTTTATAAAAGTCTTCTTTTTAGCCACAATAAAAGGAGCGCCTAGAGACCAAGCCTTCAATCTTGTCCTTGCTTTGTTATCTCTATCATCTATCTATCTTTATCTCTCTGTTTTCTCCTTCAAAGGTGAAACCCTGGCACTCTGCAAATAGGGCCAAGGACAATGCAAGAGAAATATTACCTTCCAAGAAAGAAGTGGGTTTGCTGCAAATTCTGATACATCTTTTGCTTCAGTCTGAAGCATATGGTGGAGAGCACAAGCAAATAAATAAATTCCATTGTATATATTAGAATTCCTTCCAATTATGAGGTTGTTCAAATAAATAGGTGGTACCAGTGCAAAGGATATATTTTCATCACATTGTTCATAAATTATACCTATAGAACTTATTTCTGAAAGTGTACACTCAAAGACCACCTCCAAGTAAGACTTTGTGAAAATGTCCTCGGGGTTCGCACGGGGATGCACATTTCTCAGGAAATCTGTGAAACCAGGAATCACTCTCTCTAAATGAGACAATATCAATGTACCATGAAAATTGCTCATTCTTGCATTCCTAGAATCTGCAGAAAAATCCCATGATGTGCTGGTGATTAACATTTTCCCATAAAATTTATGATCATGGAATAATTCAGAAATTTCACCAAGGGAGTCGGTAGTTCCATAGATGAAAATCACATTAGATGAGGACCCAAGGATCCTAGACATAAGTTTAATGACTTCATAGTCTTCTTGAAAGAGCTCAGGAGCTCGTTCTGTAAAAGCCAGGCAGATACCATTCAAGGCCATCTCCTCTTTCAGGTTCCTGAAGAATTGCTCCCCTGTCGGGTCATCTGAAATAACCAGCCCCACCCAAGTCCAGCCAAAATATAGCATCAGTTGAACTGCTGCCAGGTGCAGAGTGGATTCCCTGCTGCCCAGCTGATAGACATATGGATACAGGACCTCATCAGAGAGGAGAAGATCAAATGAGCCATAGCTGAGCTACATGAATAGAAAGAAGAAATAACTTGAATGAATATTTAGTAATTTCTGAATCTTCCTCTAAAGTTTATCTCAAGTAATTATCAGAGGTTTATACATAGATGGTATTGATAAATTCTTATTAATTTGACTGGATATATTATGGATACAATTGATTTAAGAGATAACGGGTATGTAGGTGGATTCAAGTTTCAGGTCACAAAATCACATAATTTAGGATGAGACATTGTGAAAGGAACTCTTAAACAGGACTGAATAAATAATCCTTTGTTTCATGTTGCCTTAAAAATTACTTATGCTCTGTTTGAAGCTTTGTTATAAAAAATATCATTTTCCTCTCAAAGCACTATTTTACTTTTAGACAACTTCTTATTAATACATAATATCTCACATTTATCTTTATAAAAACAGCTTCTTTGGAACATCAACTCATTGCTACAAATTCTTTCATACTGATGTAAAAAGACTATTCTCTTGAATGAACTCATGAGTTTAGTGTTTGAACTTGGTTAAATGTCCTCTTTAACTGATCTCATCACATTTTACCCTTATAAATCAATACTCCTTTATCCAGCTTTCTATGTCAAGGAGTCTATTCATGTCAGAATAAAATGGAGGAAGTGAAGGCCCAAGAGTTAATAATGAGTAAGAACATAAAAGTCTCCAATTGAGTGTATATATGTATATCAGAATAAAACATGTAACCCTGAACTGAAATCAGTAAGCCTTAATATGAGTTCAGGGGGTTGAAAATCCAGAACCCCTTTGGTGTCTATCAACACTCACCTGTGGCTCCTTTGAGCTCCTGCATTCAATGTGACCACATAATAGTAAAACCTTTTTTGTAGTCATTATAAATCAGATTGGGGATAACTGTACTTTCCCCAAAGCAGTTAGATAGGATGTGCCTATCTCAAGCAAGTAAAAAAAACTGCTCCATCAGAATGGGCTAATGAGAACAATTTATCCCAAAGGCCATGAAAACAGCTAAACAGTAGCTTTCATGTAAAGGAAGTACAAAAAGAAGTACGAGTATGACATAATTAGTGTACCCATTTTCTGACCGAACATAATAATAAAAACTACATAAAACAATGAGGATATTTTTTTATTTTTTATGATTATATTTTGTTGATCCCTACTTGTTTGTACTATGGATATCATGTGACAATACATAATCAATGTGGTTTGAATGGAATTGTATTGATTCGTCTTTGGTTAATTATTCATGGGTTTCAGTGATCATTACTTAGAAATACTCCTCATAGGAAAATGCTAAGAAAAAAGGAATGATGGATCATCATGATCTTTGAAGAATGACAACTGTGAGACTACCAGAGGTGAATGTAAAGGAGCAATGACAGTATAAGTAAGTTGTGGCAGAGAATCATCAGAGAATTTCCTGAAATGTATAATTTTTTACTTTTCTTATGCAAACACTCATCTTCCTTGCTTATGTAGGGATGGGTTTGGGAAAACAAGGAAATGGCATTGTGCTTTTGCACTTAGCCAGCCCTTAATTGAACTTCATTGTCCTGATGACTTTATATCTAGACAATTCAGAGCTTTTTCTCTTCCTCCTCATAATATTCTCTGAGGATCCAGTTAGAAAATGCACATAAGAATTTCATATTTATTCCCCAGGAAAAAGTTCAATTGAACAATTTATGTCTAAAGAATATATCACATATTTAACAAACCAGTACCAGATTAAAGTAGGGAACAAATTCTCAACTGAAAGTTAAAGATCACTGTAAATGCAGAATTGAATAGTAATCATTACAACAGAGTACTGACAGGATGGACAAATGCTTCATATGTGTAGGATAAATGTACAAATTAATTTCACAATTAATAGGAATATACTCCTAACATTGGCAATTTTCCATTGTCAGAGGGAAAAAAAAAACTCTTTCTAAACTCCTCAGATTTTTTGTGAAATATAATAAGGTGAATTGATAGTATAGGCCTATTGCTTGGGAAGATATTTATGTGATTCAAAATCATCACTCAAAACAAATAAGTCAATATAGCATCACCTCAGTTAAAGAACAGAGTGAGTTCCTTCCCAGAAGAGACATTTTTTCTATGTTTTCTATTTCTTATTTCAAATCTGTTCTGAGGGGTTCATGATGAATGTGAATTGGCTCACTTATGCCAGTACAGGTTATATAAATCATTGGCTATTTTAAACACAGAGATCATATGGGTTGAAAATGGGCAACGATACTCCCTCACTTACCTGTGCTACTTTATATAGTCCTAACAAGGTAGCCATGGCCATGGACAGTTTAGATGACATCCCTCCAATGACAACCATTGATTTGTGCTGCCCGCCACAGCTATAGTTAGGGATCGTTGGACCCTTCCCAGACAACCATATCAAAGAACTCTCCACAGCCAAGTGACTTAGATGGAAGTTATTGAGAAACTGGTATCCCAGAGTTACATTGGGCAGGAGATGGGGGTCCTTGTTGATCTCATCCACAGCAAATTGGACAGTGAGAAAATGTTGGTAATGTTTGAGCATGTACCTAATGTGACAAGAAGAAAGTCAGAACTAGGCAAAACTGGCCAGCACAGGAATGTCAAAGTAGCATAATGGATAAAATATGTGTCATGAGGTGAATATTTCACATACTATTTGTAAAACATGACTGATAGTTAAAGGGCAGTCACTAAGAGAAGGGGAAAAAAGGTGTAACTGAAAAGTTAACACATTGATTGAAATTATGATTGTGCAAGTGAGTGTATACACCTCTTCATCAGACACTGGAATCATTGAAAGAATAGACAATTGTGAGATTACTATGTTGGCAATGGAGTCGGTGGATCAGGAAATAAACTCAATGACTTCTGTTTTCAGTATCTTTTAAGGCAATGACCACAGCTGAAGATGAGAAGAATAATGCGATATTGGAAGTTTGCAAAGACAGGTGAATATTTAGAATAACTATTGGGGAAAGAAGAATAAGAAATTACCCATAGCAGTATACAACAATACACATGTAAATTTGACAGTGAAATCAATCTGCAATTTTTGTGATATTCACTATGTTTTAATAGTACATGAGTAAAAGCTGAAGCAACAGTTATATAACCTGGGTTAGGTGTTTGAGTATATTTAAAGAAGTGATTGCTGCTGTTTGAGAAGTCATGCTATCACAAAAACAATCCACAGTGAAAAAGATGAACCATTTGTCTCTTTCCCTGATTTTCTCCATCATGTATTATTTACACATTTATTTGCAAAATAAATTTTCTGGGCCAAACACCATTCTTGGAGCTAGAAATCTAACTATAAAAATTAAATCCTAATATGTATTTTCCTTATATTTGATTCATAGTAAATAATGTATATAATATATATACAATTATACATGCAATAAAATTAGATGCATAAAAATGCTTACAAAGAATTTTAAGAAATTATGTTAAAATAACTTGAATACTCAAAGTAAAATCCTTATATTAAGTATTACACATGATGTGCTTTAAAGAAAGCTTTAAAGAAATAAAAAGTATTTTTAGTGGCAGTCATGGGAGCATCTATCAGGCAGCCTGTGTTATGATAGCATGAAAGAGCTGTGATTTTAGGAAAGAAAGAAAGCAAGTAAATCACTTTAGTCTTAATGTCAATAACTTGTGAAGGAGTGTTGAGCAATAAACCTTCAAAGCAAAAGTAGTTTTGACTCAGAGCCTGAAAAGCTCTAAAACTGCAACAGATGAGCTCTAATTTGACTTTGTAGGCCAGAATCATCCATTGAGGTTCATGTGTAACTGGAGCCAAGGAATAATATTGGCAGAAACATGTATGTCATCAAATATTATTCCAGCAGCTTTCTGAAGACCCAAACATTCCTACCAACAACAAACCTTTCCAAGATACGTCAGGTCTTCTGCTTTATTTTAAGGTTCAGGATTCAACAATCTCTAAAAGGAATTAATTTAATATTTACTTCACTTTAATTATTAGGAGGTAGTTCCTTCCAAGAACCCTAAATAAATACGTTTGTGAATTTAAATCACCTTTCTTATTTATGAACTTAATTCAAAACCCCTTCCCCCCAAAAATGAACTGAGTTGTCCAGATTAACCACCTTTGGCACATGATGACATTCTCCACATTTCTCCTACATCTCCACAAGCTCTTCAACTTTCTGTCAAATTATCTACAATGCTGGGACCAGAAAATAACACAATCCACCAAACAGGGTCTAATTAGGATTTTATACAGAGAGACCCTCATATTCTTTATACTATGAGAAAATTCTCTTTTCCAATCATTTCATTTTCATGAAATTTCTCCAATACTTTTTTTTCTCATTGTAACCATGGCAGGTATAATATTTTGATGTTGATGATTTTGAAAACAAAATAAAGAATGCATATACTATAGCCAATGTTCCATTTACTTGATTCCTTTGCCATCATCATGTCTTCCAAAACTGTCCATTGACCTGAGTTTACATTCATTCTTTTATAAAACTCTTCTAGCCCTGTGCCTTCTGAAAATAGAATGTATTACACTCTTGTACTTCACCATGTCATAAGAAAAGATGGGACTTGAGTTTTTGCATTTGGGGGACATATTGATTGGAAAGATGGGGGTCCTTCCCATTATAAACAGAAGAATGGTCAGTAACTAACTATGAATATTAAAAAAAGAAAATCTTGAGAGTTATTAGTTTTAAGATATACTTTTGTCATAACAAAACCTAATGAGATTGCTGAAATACTTTCTCCATCTTTACAGTTGTAAGTTCAGAATAAAAAGAAGATGAACGAATTTTGGCAAAATGGAAGGAAAACTATCAAGAATGTCAAGCAAAGAGAAAGAGATTTTTGAAGGGAGATTTTGAGGAACCAAAATAAATAACTTTGTCATATTATTTAACACAGTTTTTGAGAGCAAGAACATTTTTTTAATCCATTCCTTATGACCTGCACATGGCTATATAGTTCAATGGAATGGAATAGCCATATAGTTTATATTTCCTGGGCATTTAAAAAGAAAACTCAAGGATAGGCAGTTCTCAGATAAAGAAATCAAAACTATTAACAAGCACATGAAGAAGTGTTCTACATCTCTTATAATCAGAGAGATGCAAATCAAAACAACTCTGAGGTATCACCTCACACCTAGCAGATTGGCTAACATAACAGCAAAGGAAAGTAATGAATGCTGGAGGGGATGTGGCAAAATAGGGACATTAATTCATTGCTGGTGGAGCTGTGAACTGATCCAACCATTCTGGAGGGCAATTTGGAACTATGCCCAAAGGGTGCTAAAAGAATATCTACCCTTTGACCCAGCCATAGCACTGCTGGGTCTGTACCCCAAAGAGATAATGGACACAAAGACTTGTACAAAAATATTCATAGCTGCGCTCTTTGTGGTGGCCCAAAACTGGAAAATGAGGGGATGCCCATCAATTGGGGAATGGCTGAACAAACTGTGGTATATGTTGGTGATGGAGTACTATTGTGCTAAAAGGAATAATAAAGTGGAGAAGTTCCATGGAGACTGGAACAACCTCCAGGAAGTGATGCAGAGCGAGAGGAGCAGAACCAGGAGAACAATGTACACAGAGACAAACACACTGTGGTATCATCGAACGTAATGGACTTCTCCATTAGTGGTGGTGTAATGTCCCTGAACAACTTGCAGGGACCCAGGAGAAAAAAAACACCATTCATAAGCAAAGGATAAACTATGGGAGTGGAAACACCGAGAAAAAGCAACTGCCTGAATACAGAGGTTGAGGGGACATGACAGAGGATAGACTCTAAATGAACACTCTAATGCAAATACTATCAACAAATCAATGGGTTCAAATCAAGAAAACATCTAATGCCCAGTGGACTTACGCGTCGGCTATGGGGGGTGGGGGGGGGAGGAAAAGAAAATGATCTATGTCTTTAACGAATAATGCTTGGAAATGACCAAATAAAATATATTAATAAAAAAAAAGATATAACAAAACAAACTTCTAAAAAAAAAAAGAAAACTCAATACAATTGATGAATTTTTCAGGCATGGCACTTGTGATCATTTATAACTAAATATTTTTGGAATTTTATTTATATTTTGCTATTATATTATAATGATAAAACTCCAATAAGAAATCACTTTCATTAAGTTGTCCTAAACGCCATGAAGCTTGTAGGGAAAGATAATCATTTTGGACTTTTCACTGCTAAATCTCTTTCAGGAAAATAAGACATGAAGCTATTGGTTGAATAAAACTTTAGAGTGATTATAGAATTCTGAATTAGTTCTCTTTTCTGGCGTCTTAGTTACTTAATGATAGATCCTATTTCCAGTTTTTTTATGTAAGATTCAGAGACTACCTCAGGCAAAATTCATCCATACTGAGGATAAATAAGTAATGCCAAAAACTTCATCAACAATATGTATCTGATAAGAAATCTAACTTCCTATATTTGGGACCAATAGCCTTTTCTCAAATAAGGATATTCTTGGAGATCCTAATTTTTCCACTTGATCCCAACATTGAATGTGTTCCAGCCCTACTGTCTCCCTAATCATTGCCCTCAAAGAGTTTCTTCCATTCATGGTGATAAATTTCTCACTAAATTGCCGCATAGTTTATGTATATATACATATATATATATATATATATATGTATGTGTGTGTATACTTTCTGTCTGCTTGTTTCACAATACAGTATGAAAAAGCCTATGATTTTACTATCTTCCTGAATATCATTTTTCTTATAACGTTCAAAGCCAAATATTTTCTTTAGCCAAAGCTGTGAGGGCAGGTAAAACACAATTATACCCACAACACCAGTTAGTTAGGAATATGAATGATGACATTTCACCAAAGAGAAAAATAACACAGAAATAACAACTTACCCTATATTTACCCTTACAAAGGCTGGAGATGATTTGAAAGAATATTTGTCCATTTTAAAATCGCTCTTCCTAAACAGGGAGAGGAAGGCCCCTATAACTATATCTCCTTCCTTTGTATACGTGGGGCTGTAATCTCTTTTTAAGTGACAAGGATGCTGCCCCATATAATATTCAGAAAAAGAAAACTGAAAAATCAGGATCACAAATAATCTAGAGAAAAAGAGTCGCAATTTCCCAAAACCCATTTCCAAATCCCAAAATCTATAATGTCAAAGAGTAGAGAAATCTAATACAATTTAGGGCTTCTTTCATGAATTTATAGACATTCTGAATTTCTAAAAAATTTGCTTTTCTAATAATTCTTTAAAATTGTTCTTTTTGAACAGTTTATCAAATCTGGGAAATCCTAATAGGAGACATGACACAGGCCTCTGTTTAGGTTAAAGGAAAAGGATTGTCATATCAGGTATATTTATGGGACATTTTTGCCTTCTGGATATTATTCACCTTATTCCCTATGGATAGGGAGTGAAAATGGCCTGATCTTTATGCCTCTGGTGTATTATTCAAAAAAATATGTTGACCAGAGTCTGAAAGTGAGAGCATCTGGGGACCATCCTGGCCTGCAACTCTTCATCTGCATCCTCCTTCCAAAGTTAAAAACCCAAGTGATAAAATAAGTTTGGCCACCTGCTTCCTTGTTTCAGTCCCTGCTGTATTAACATCTTTTCTGGGGTTTGAGATGTCCAAAGTTTTTTCTGATCTTTCTCAATTGAGTGCTGAAGGATTTCTAGAGTGATACTTCCACCCTCACCACAGTAAATCTCTGCAATGACTCAATACTTCCAGATATGAAATCAGGCAGATTCCAGCTATTGGTGAAAAGGCAGAAATAGAGAGTGATAACTTCCATGACAAGACCCAACAGATCCTAGACAGTGTGAAATGTAGCCTTGATAACATTAATCACAGTAGTCTGGCCAGTGGAAGTACAAACTTAACCATTGCTGAAGTCAAAGTATACATAATAATTATAATAAAAATTTTCAAAAGTTAATGATATTTTCAATATGTTTTTCTTTCAGACATGTTGATCACAGTCCAGATATACCTGTCCATTATGGAGGGCCTTTTTCTCAGTTTTCCCATCAATTTCCCATTGTGGAACCACGACTTATCTCACATGTATCTATCCCTGATTTCTCAAAACAAGACAAATGTAACAGAGTTTGCTATCACTTCATCTCTTCTTGCAACACTTATCATGTGATCTAGTCTACTTACATTTTACTCCTGCATATGAGGAATCATGATCTTTATAGTAGTTTCCTTTATATGGCCTTTATTATAATAAATCCCACTTTGATGATAACTATTACATATTTATTTTAAAATATGACTCTTTTCATTAAAGAATAAGAATTTTCTTTGTAATGTTCTATAAAATCATTACTGTGACTTTTACTGAATTAACTATTTAGGAAAATTTTCATTTTAAGTCCATGATTACCTACAGCTACATTGGCACATTGCCAATCATTTTATTCACAATGTTGTGATCAGTGCTTTACCTGTAATAAGTGAACGATAAATCCTGGCTGACTTCTTGCTCCCAAAAGCAATATTGGAAGAAATCAATTAACTTGACTGTAGTCTGTGATAGAGTATGGCAATATTAAATGCCTCAGTTCAAATATGGACATATAGAAAAAATTTCATCTTCTACAAGATTTTTAGAGAATTTGGGCTACTTATCCCCTTTTAAATGGAATAATATATTATTTTGAATAGGAAAAGCTGAGAAGTGAAGCCAAGATGGAGGAGTAGAAGAAAGGAAAGGTCTAACCTCTTTGACTATACTATCCACATAACACTGAAATAGGTCTTGAAATGAATTCTGATGGAGTAGAATCAACAAGGAAACAGAATGAAATGACATTTTTTGGAGAAAATATCTGTGGAGATAGACAGAGAGGTTGAGTAACACTGAGGTAAGATCACACCAAGGAGCAAAGGCAAAGGGGGAGAATTAATGGAAGGGATGATGAAGTGCGGGAGTTAGTGGTTCCAATCAAACAGTCCAAATAAGAAAGAGTGAATAGAGAGAAAGAAAGAATCAAAATGGGAAAATAAGGTGGAAGGGAATTCACGTTTAGTAATCAGAGTGACATTTTCAAATATAATCTTTTGATTTTCATTTTTGGTTCAGTCTCTCCTGCTTTTTATGGATTCCAAGAGGTTTCTTCTGGTCACCAATTTGCTTTTTACTTCATTTGATTTCTATTCTTTTTTCCATTTGAGGAATTTTGCCTTTTATGCTATTATTTTCTTTTTTATTACTTTCACTTTTATCCTTCTTTTCTTCCCATTTTTTTTCTATCTGTCTTTCTTGTTTCTTGAGTTCCTTTTGAGTTCCTCTAGATCTTGTGACCAATTTCCATTGGGTAGAGAGGGTTAGTTTGCCTTATTTTCCTTGTTTCACATTCTATTCTGTTGCTTCTTTATTTGGCTATTTTTCTCCATAGGAATTTTCCAGGGTCAAAAACCTTTTTTTTTTTTTTTGCTGTTGCTTATTCCTTTTCAAACTGGAGGATTGGGATACCTGAAGGTTGGTGGTCAATGCTATCTTAACTTCTATCTCCCTGAGTTTTGCCTTGGGACCATCTTCCCTTTCCTGTGAGCATCCTGAGTGAGGGCAAGTAAATCTGTGGTGTGTTTTGAGTAGCATCCTTCAAAGCATTTTGCCCTGGCACTATCTTCCTCAGCTGGTGCTACTGCTTTCTATTGCTGCTCCTGTAGCTCTGAGCCCTAAATCCAATGGCTGATGTTTTTAAGGGTGAGTCTATACACTAGCAACCTGTACCATGTTTTTCCTTGAGACTATTTTCCCATCCACTGCTGACACCACTTTGGCCATGGTGCTGCCTCCTCTAACAGGACTTAGATCCATGTTATTAAACCTCGAGTATTGCTGCTAAGATGGTTAAATTGGGATTTTGACTAAATACGAGTTATAAGAATTTAGCACTCAGCAGCAAACCCAGCAGGATCCAGGCAAGATTCCAATACAGAAAAACCCTCATGAGCTAAGCTCACTGAGACATCAGGGAACCAAACAAGAAACCCCCTGACTTCAATAATCTTCAAAGCTGAATGTTGAAGTCCCAAAGCTGAAAACTCCAGTCAAAAGGACAAAATCTCTGAGTCGAAATTGAAGTCCAAAAAACCTAAGGAGCTGTCTTGCAAAGAGGAACTCCAAATAAGAGCCTCAAGGAGAAGACTAAAAGAGAAATCCCTTGTACAGGAAATTCAGGAGATTTAATAGTCCTTTTTTCCCTATCACTTCCTGTCCCTTTCCCCTTTACAAGAACCAATTGCAGTCTTTCAATTTACCTAGCATGGAGTGGGGTGGAGTGGTCAGTGGCCTCTGGAGTTATCACTCACTGTAGCAAGTGACTTGTGAGTTTAGGGTACTAAATTCTAAGTAGGGTACTTCAGTTTTTGATTGATTTACTTAAAAGTTGCTTATTGACAGACAAAGAGAATTTGACTCACTCCACACTGCCAAGGCATTTCAGAGTTCTTAGGAGGTAAGTTTGTGGTAATTACTGCCAGCCCCAAAGAATTTACAGATTTCCCTGGCCCTGGCTCTGACTCTGGTATGGTAGGAGGGAGGAAAGGGTCATCAGCCAATGTATTTATTTGTGTAGCTTTGCAAGATCATATCTGGAGAACACCATGATTTCCCTGGATATCCAAGATCCTTCATTCTTCCAAATAAACTTTGTTATGGATTTTTCTAAATCAGTAAAAAAGATTTTGGAAGTTCAATGGGTATGGTACTAAATAGATGAATAAGTTTGGGTAGGATGTTGATTTTTATTATATTGGCTCATCCTACCCATGAGCAGTTAATGTTTTTCCAATTGCTCAAGTCTACTTTTAGTTGAGTGGAGAGTGTTTTGTAGTTGTGTTCATATAGTTCCTGAGTTTGTCTTGGCAGATAGATTGCTAAGTACTTTATGTTGTCTAAGGTGATTTTGAATGGGATTTCTCTTTCTAGTTCTTGCTGCTGAGCTATGTTGGAAATATATAGAAATGCTGATGACTTATGAGGGTTTATTTTGTATCGTGCAACTTTGCTAAAGTTGTTGATTATTTTGATTAGCTTTTTGGTTGAATCTCTAGGATTCTTTAAGTAGACCATCATATCATCTGAAAAAATGATAACTTGGTCTCCTCCTTGCCTATTTTAATGCCTTCAATTTATTTTTCTTCTCTAATTGCTACTGCTAGTGTTTCTAGTACAATGTTAAATAATAGAGGTGATAATGGGCATCCTTGTTTCACTCCTGATCTTACTGGGAATGCATCTAGTTTATTTTCATTGCAGATGATATTAGTTGATGGTTTTAGATACATACTGTTCATTATTTTTTAAGAACGACCCTTCTATTCCTATGCTTTCTAGTGTTTTTAATAGGAATGGTTGTTGTATTTTATCAAAGACTTTTTCTGCATCTATTGATTCTTTTTACTACTCTAATGATGCATATAATTTTTGAGAGTTACACATTACATTTTCCCTACATATTAATATATATAAATTGATACAAATGTAGTCTTTATAGAAGAGAGTTTGAATAAAAGAAAAAGATAACACTTTTCTCCTTTTCCCTTTACTTAATATTTACCTTTTCAGGTATTCCATACTGTTTGTTTTTTTATATAAAATTTTCCACAGAGCTCTGGTCTTTTCTTTGTAAAAACTTGGAAATCTTCTATTTTGTTGAATGCCCATACTTTCCCCTGGAAGTATAGAGTCAGTTTTGATGGATAGGTGATTCTTGGTTGAAGATACAGCTCACGTTCCTTTCTGAAAATCATTTTCCTTGTCTTACTGCCATTCAGAGTGGAAATTGCAAGGTCTTGTGTGACCCTGATGGGCATTCCTTTATATCTAAATTGTCTTTTTCTGGCTTCTTGTAAGATTTTTTCTTTTATTTGAAAGCTCTGGAATTTGGCAACTAAATTCCTGGGAGTTGTCTTTTGGGGATTTAGTGTAGAGGGTGTTCTGTGAACTATTTCATTGCCTATATTGCCCCCTTGTTCTAGAATGTCTGGGAAGTTTTCTTTGATGATATCTTGTATTATAAGGTCGAGATTATTGTTTATTTATGGCTTTTCTGGTAGGCTAATTGTTCTCAAATTGCCTCTCCTTCCAAATTTTCCAGGTCTATCACCTTGTCAGTGATATATTTTATGTTCTCTTCTAATTTCTTGGTCTTTTGGCTTTGCTTTATTAATTCTTGCTCTTTTGCAAGATCATTGTCTTCCAGTTGCTGATTCTGACCTTTAAAGCCTGGTTTTCCTTTTCAGTTTGGTCATACTGTTTCTGTAGTTGCATTTTATCGTGCTTCAGATTGTTGATTTCCTTTTGCATTATTTCCCACTTTTCCTTCCAGAAGGCTTCCATCTTTTTGATAATTTCCAATTTAAATTCTTCAAGAGTTTGTGGAGAGTTTCCATTTCCTTTTGAAGGGTTCAGAGCATTTGCTTGTGTTTCCTCTTCTATCTCCTCTGTATTTTGTATTTTTCCTCCATAAAATATGTCCATATCACACCATTCTTCTTACTTTTCTTGGTGTTTGGAGGCTTTTATACTTCTGTACCACCCGGCAAGATATTGATGAAACACCCTTCCAGTTTATGGACAGACTTATTGATGTAGGAAATACATATATGTCCTTGATTTATCTAGTGAAAGAGACATTAGGCAAATACGTAGGCAATTCATTGAGAATTGTTGTTCAGTGATAAAAGACTACTTTAAAACTAGCTGTCCTAATTGGGACTCTATGGACCTCAAAGAATTGAGGAGAGTAGCAACCTATATTTATTAGGGTCATGTAAAAAGACCTGAGGAACACAATTCGTTACTGGAAGATTTTAAGAAAGAAATTGAAATGTTAAAGAGACAATTGAAAAATAAGGGAGAGACTATAGCCCCTTTGCAGGAATTCATGAATGAATCAGTAACCTGTCACTTCTGTGAGAAGAAGGCCCACAAAATGATAGAATGTAGAACTTTTCTCAAGATTATTGGAAGGAATACACAGTTAGTTTAATAACAACTTTAGAAATAATAACTATAGACATAATGATATTAATCATAGAAACAAGAATTTTAGAAAATTAGAAATTATAATAATGACTATGGAAATAACTATAATGACTACAGAAATAAGATCTTTAGAAACCGAAATTATAGAAATAGGAATTGGGAAAATAATGACAAAGCTCCAAATGAAGAAAATACCCAAATTCCATGTTCCATATCATCCCCAGAGCTCAGCCCATGTTTAGAGGATGAACAAAGAACTTAAAACTATGATTGGCAAATTATGCACTGAGACCCATTTAAAATGGCCTGAAATTCTCCCTCTGGCCCTATTTTATCTTAGAATCAGGCCTAGAGGAGACCTACACATCTCACCATTTAAGATGCTTTTTGGACATCTGCCTATACAGGCTAAACCTTTCTCCCCTGCATATCCATCACTATTAGGGTGAGATATTACTATTGCTTCCTATATATAGGAATTACAGAACAAACTACATGAACTCCATGAATCCGGAGCTGCAGTACAAGCCAGACCACTAGACTTTTCTCTGCATGACCGGAACCCAGGAGATAAAGTGCATATTAAGAATATTAAGTGTACTGGAGCAACTCAGCCTTCGAGGGAAGGACCATTCCAAATATTGTTAACTACTCCAAAGTCTATAAAAGTTGGAGAGAAGGACTCATGGATTCATTGCTCACATGTGAAGAAAGCATCTTCTGTTGAGACTGATTGACTGATCCCTATCATATGCATTGGCAATAATAATCCATTCACAAATGAATGATGTTTTTCAAGAAAAACATTGAATTACTGATTTTTTTCCCTTAATCATTATTGCTTTTCTTTTCTTTTGATTAGAATAATTGATTTTCTCTCATTTCTTTTACTAAAGGTACATACAATTAATATTATTTTTCTGCATTAATAGAAGTTTAGTATATAATATATATATATATATATATATATATATATATATATTTGCTATAATGTCAATGCATACCCAGAAGATTTAAACTATGGGAACCTACCATTTATTGATAAAATGTTATGAGACTATTATTAATGATTGTGTCTGATTCCAGAAAATGGGATAAAAACAAGGAGCACAGACTTAACCTAAATAGTGCCTAAAGAGCACACAGGAAATACTAATGTGAGACTTGAGATTGCGATGCTTGACATATCTTTAGAAGTAGGACTTCCATGTATATACACTCCTTGCAAAGTACTCATACAAGTACAAAATTTGACTATAATGTTGGCTCCCTATATCCCTGAGAATGTCAAAAATCAGTCAAGGGAATGACACTACCCTATAAAATAGAATTCTAGTTTTTTTTTTCTTCTTATAGTATGGCAGATTCCTATAGTCTTGGCTGCAAATGGGAAAGTGAAATATTACTGCATTCTGTCCTACAGACTTATGGGATTGAAACTACTTTAAATTGTACCTATACAAAGTCCCATTTTGAATTTTTTCATTATATTTTTGGTTCTCTCTTTCTTTTGATAATTGTCTCATACACCCCCATAACTCAACTTTGCATCCTAAGCTGAACTGGATGTTTTTTAACACCTACTTCAGGGTAGATTGTATTTTAATTTAAAATCCAAGATTTTTGATTTTTTGTTCAAGATTGTATTTTTTTAAAATATATTTTATTTGATCATTTCCAAGCATTATTCGTTAAAGACAAAGATCATTTTCTTTTCCTCCCCCCCATCCCCCATAGCCGACGCGTAAGTCCACTGAGCATTAGATGTTTTCTTGATTTGAACCCATTGCTTTGTTGATAGTATTTGCATTAGAGTGTTCATTTAGAGTCTATCCTCTGTCATGTCCCCTCAACCTCTGTATTCAGGCAGTTGCTTTTTCTCGGTGTTTCCACTCCCATAGTTTATCCTTTGCTTATGAATGGTGTTTTTTTCTCCTGGATCCCTGCAAGTTGTTCAGGGACATTACACCACTACTAATGGAGAAGTCCATTACGTTCGATTATACCACAGTGTATTAGTCTCTGTGTACAATGTTCTCCTGGTTCTGCTCCTCTCGCTCTGCATCACTTCCTGGAGGTTGTTCCAGTCTCCATGGAACTTCTCCACTTTATTATTCCTTTTAGCACAATAGTGTTCCATCACCGACATATCCCACATTTGCTCAGCCATTCCCCAATTGATGGGCATCCCCTCGTTTTCCAGTTTTGGGCCACCACAAAGAGCGCAGCTATGAATATTTTTGTACAAGTCTTTGTGTCCATTATCTCTTTGGAGTACAGACCCAGCAGTGCTATGGCTGGGTCAAAGGGTAGATATTCTTTTGTCGCCCTTTGGGCATAGTTCCAAATTGCCCTCCAGAATGGTTGGATCAGTTCACAACTCCACCAGCAATGAATTAATGTCCCTGCTTTGCCACATCCCCTCCAGCATTCATTACTTTCCTTTGCTGTTATGTTAGCCAATCTGCTAGGTGTGAGGTGATACCTCAGAGTTGTTTTGATTTGCATCTCTCTGATTATAAGAGATGTAGAACATTTCTTCATGTGCTTGTTAATAGTTTTGATTTCTTTATCTGAGAACTGCCTATCCATTTCCCTTGCCCATTTATCAATTGGAGAATGGCTTGATTTTTTGTACAATTGATTTAGCTCATTATAAATGTGAGTAATTAAACCTTTGTCAGAGGTTTCTATGAAGATTTTTTCCCAATTTGTTGTTTCCCTTCTGATTTTAGTTATATTGGTTTTGTTTGTACAAAAGCTTTTTAGTTTGATGTAGTCAAAATCAAGATTGTATTTTTTATAAAAATCCAAGATTTTGATTTTGTTCAAGAAAAAATCTTCAAGGAAGAAGCTTGCTAACTCCTAAATTCACAGAATGAATTGTTGCAGAAAATGCTGAAAAATCCACACTACATCAAGAAGATCAAGAACAAACTTTGGATATGGTTGATTGAACTGAAATTTGATTGAACATTTCTTGTAAATGTACACTTTTATGCCAAAAGGGACTGCCCCTAATTTGGCTTTCTGTCAGTGTGCCTAGCAAAACATTGGTTTTGCTTTCTTTCTTTTCTATTCCTCCCTCACTACTCTAATTTCTTCTTAGAAATTGAATATTGTATATATCTATAGTTAGAAGTGCATTTAGGACTATAAGATGATTATGTTAAATGATCAATGGGAAGACTAGATTCCCAATGATCATCGGGGGGATTGTGATTCTTAAAAATTCTCAGACCCTACTTCAGAAGATTTGGTTAAGACAATTCCCTATTTTAAACAATGAAGGTATTGATCAGGAATGTGAGAACTCTACTCCACCCTACTTAAGCATACTTTAGGGGAAGATAAAGTTGTAAACTCTTTACTAAACAATGAAAAGCACTTAACACATACTTAAAATAAAGCTAAAATACCTTAAGATAAGTCTACTTTTAGATATAAAACAAACAGGTGCTAAGTACCTATGAAGGTCAAATTAATCACTAAAAGGTCAGGCAACTTGCAAACTTGCAAGGGGCAAAGAGGTGTGAACTTACTCAGAAGTTTTAGTCTACCCAGAGAAGTTGAGAACTAAAGAAGGTATGAATTAAGAATGGTCAGTTTTTTGGAAAATGTCATAGGAGAAAATTATCTTTAAAAGAATGTCAGAAAGGGCTCTGAAGGAGAGCTTGCCAAAGCTGAATTGAAGGACTCAGGGTCTGAACTTAGTTGAGCTGAGGAGCTGAACTGGTGGGTCTCACTGAACACTAGAATCTTGCTTGGGACAAATCTTGTAGTGAGTGGATTAAAGACTGACTGATCTCTATCTCTCTCTTAAGGCTTAAGCCTAGGGTGGCCTAGCCCTTTTCTCATTATTTTTTCTTACTCTCTCCCTTTCATTAATTTCTTAATTTGTATTAATTAAAATCTCCATAAAAACCCAGCTGCCTTGGGTATTTCATATTTGGGAGTTTTCCCATAGTGACCACTATATTTTTTTATTTGAAACCATATTTTATCTGTAACAATTTATGCCAACCACTTTTTATCTGTAACAATACTATGTCAATGATTGTAAATTATATATTTTTGATTTTAGAACTTTTTAGTATTGTTTTTTCTTGAATGTACAGTATTTTCCCCTCCTTTTTGTATTTGAAGCACATATCACCAGTATTGAGATCTTTTTTAAACTTTTTTGATTTTGTAGTAATATAAGTTAAAATAGATATTTGCTATAATATTAATGCAATCCCAAAAAGTTTTAGACTATAAAAAGGATTGCATTGATCCTGTTTTTAAAATTATGGGACTTTGCTAAATGATTCTGTCTGATTCCAGGAGAAGGGAATACAAAAAGTCATTGAATGGTGCCAAAGAAGAACAAAGCTACTTGTATAGTGCCAGTAGAGCACAAGGTCAAAGAGATCAAACCAACCCTATTTGGATTGATGACATTATGCGCAAAGATCATGTGTGAGACTCAAGTTGTGGCTGTTTAACACGTGTTAAATGCAGGTCTTACTTGTAACACACACTATATAAAATACATTACCAAATATTCTGGCTCCATCCTGGCTCCCATTTGCTCCTATAATCTGTTCCCTTTTCTCTCTTTTAGAATTACAGATTCCTATAGTCTTGGCTGCAAATTGGCAAGTGAAATATTACTACATTTTGACCTACAGACTTGAGGGATAGAAATCAATTTAATTGGACCCTGATTCAAGGACCTGTTATAGATTTATTTTCCTTTACATAAAAGTTTTACACATGAGATTTTGATACTCCATATTTCACCCAGAAGTTATTTTTTCTCTTTTATTTGGGGTATTTTTATGTTTTTTATTTCTCTTGCCCATTGATTCATATATCTCATAACTCAGCAATATATCCCTGAGAGATCCCTATGTTTTTCAACACCCCCTTCAGGGGTTTGAATGTATTATTTTACTAAAATGTGAAGTTTAAATTATTTTGAGAGTAATTTTAGGTTAAGAAATATGATACCTCTCTGAATCCAGAAAATGAACTGTTTGGAGAAGGCACCATGAAGATGCCTCCACAGACCATACACTGCACCAAAAGATCCAGAGTAAACTTTGGGATGTGGTGATTTAAACTGCGTGGAGTTGAATGCATTTGTTTTCTATGTATACTCTTATGCCGAACAGGCCTGACCCCTAATTGGCTTTTTGTAAATTCCCCAAGCAAGCATGGGTTTGTTCTCTTTTATTTTATCCCCAAATTGTTGAAATTTAATAGTTTGTTATGTTTACAATATCCATTGGAGAGACTAGTCTTGTAATGATCTCAGTGGGGACTGTATAATTGACATAGCTGTCACCCTAAAAGGGAACTACATTTCCAGGGAGCCCACTGACTTCCTGTCATTCGGTACTTCCTATAGTGAGGAGATAAATATTGACTGGTTGGCCCTGCTGCAATTTCTTTGGCATAATGACATCAAGATTGGTGGTGGTGGTAAGCTAAACACAAAGATTTTTAAATGAGTTGATCAGCCATCGGTATTTGGTCTTTATTTTCTATCCTCTTTAGACCTTGATTTCTAATGATCATTAATAAATGCTTAAAATATATAATTTGTATTATTGAGGATTAATTTTAGTTTTTAAACATAAAAGGAATGGGTTTTATAAAAGAAAATTGAATAATTATGGAAGCATGAACATTTGCTCATTTTTATTATGTCTTATAATAAAAATCTACCAATATATTCAAGGTTATAATTTAAAGAACATAAGAAGAGAACGATGAATATCTGATAGAGGATTATACACAATATACTATAACTCTACAATGGAAAAGTTTATAAAAATGAATGGCAGATATAATAACTTCTTTTAATTGTTTATTGAGTATAAATCATCTTCCTCAACAAAGAAACTGGTCCTTAATAATTCCCCAACAAATCATTTTGTGTATTTGTATGTTTCATTCATTAGATATTAATTGATAAATGTAATGACTGATATCATTCAGATATATAAATTGGAATATTTCAAAGTTTGTATATAAGATACCTATGTACTAGAATCCTTGATGTACTTTTCCAGGGTAAGATATATGATAGCTACAAAATGAAGAATCAAAACTAGGCAGATAATTAATTGATTTTTATATGATTATTTTCATCTTCATCTCTATTAAGCTTCTGCTATTTAGATGGATATTTTATATAATGGCTAAAATAATTCTACTTCTACTAATAAATCAGGTAATATGATTTTCTTTAAAATACATTTCAGTCTGGTACAAAAGAAAGAGATAATAACAAAAAAAAAAAGTGGTATAAAAGCTAGAGTATTTTAAATCATTCATTAAGAAGTGAGGAGCTACATCTCCAAGTCTGGAGAGGAAGACCTTGAGAACACCTAGATCATTAGGGATTAGCTTTGTTTTTCCATATCTGCAGGGCATTTCTATCTGACCTCAGAAGGATCACATAACATTTGGGAACAAAGATACAGGTGAGAATCCCAGCACTGGAGACCAAGATGGAAAAGATCTCCATGGCCACCATGGCCTTCCCTTTGGTGCTCTGATATGCTGGCAAGAAGGAAATCCAGACACTGCAAAACACCAGCATGCTGAATGTCAGGTACTTGGCTTCATTGAAAGTGTCTGGCAGATTCCTTGCCAGGAAAGCAAATGTAAAGCTGACCAAGGCCAGGAAGCCCATGTAGCCAAGGGCACAGTAGAAGTTGACAAGGGAGCCCTCATTACACTGAATGACAAAGAAGGAAACCTCAGAGTATATATCCATCTCAAGGAATGGGGGAATATGTCTCTAGCCAGATGCCGCAGAGGCACATCTGGATAAGGGTACAAGTGAAAATCAGAAAATAAGATACTGATGTTCCCAACCACCTCCCGAGCTTGCTTCCTGGCTTAGTGGCCCTAAAAGCCAGAACCACAATACTGGTTTTGGCCAAGATGGAAGCAATGGCCACAGTGAACACAATGGCAAATGTGGTTTGTCTTAAGACACAGATGGCTGGTGTAGGATAACCAATGTAAAGGAAGGAAGAAAGGAAGCAAAGGGTGAGAGAGGTGAGCAGAATGTAGCTAAGGCTGTGATTGTTGGCTTTTACTATGGGGGTGTCTCTGTGCATCACAAACACTGCAAGGACAAAGATTGTGAGAATGCAGAAGCAGAGAGCTGCAGAGGCCAGAATCATTCCCAGAGTCTCTTCATAAGCCAGGTAAGTCATTGTCTTGGGCAGGCATCTTTCTTTCTCCTTGCTTGGGTACTGATCTTCAGGGCACTCACTGCATATACTCTACTGCATCTGGGAATACAACAAAAATGAATATCATGGTATTTATAGAAAGCAGAGTTTTCTTTCTCCAGTAAAGTTTAATATTCATTATTCCACATAAATCTTATTTTGCTTTTGTCCTCCTTCTCAGTGATAAAAATAAGAATTCTATACAGTCAATAAAAAAACAAAAACACCTATTTTAGTTTCTATTTATCTATATTTGTGGATAAAATGTTATTAATTATTCATTCCCTCTTGTGAAGATTAAATTAACTTTCCTCTGCCAATTTTTAGATTTAATCACCAAAAGTCTATACACCCACTCACACTTGAGTGGGGAAGGTCTGTGACACACATGTGCAATAAGGACTAAACAGAATTGACTGACTGCTCCCTGGGCAGCCCTAAGAAAACTTTAGGTGTAATTGGTACCAGTACAATGGAAGGAAGTCACAGGAAGTGATGAAAAGGAATGATCTTTAAAATGCCAAGAACTTCCTGTGAAGAGGCTCTTATATCTTTTGTCTTCAACTTGACTTTGGAGGAGCTCTGACTGAAGAAGTCTCTTTGGTCTTTAATTTTCAACTTGACCTTGGATAAGCTCAGGTTTGAGATGTCAGACTACATCCCTTTGGACTGACATGTGGTGAGTGAAAAAGGGTGACCCATTTCCTGGATTTTCTGAAGGGACTAGTCTCAGGAGAGGCCTACCCTCTTCAGAGATGTGCCATGCATCGCCAGGTCTTAGGCTCAAGGCTGAGGCCCCTCTGGTTAAGGGTTAATTAGCCCTGCCTGGGTTGAGCCAGGGGTTGGAGCAAATAATTAGTGCATAGGCTAGATATCTTGTCCTAATCTCTCTCTGATCTTACTTTCACTCTTTTTATATTTTATAAATAAATTATTAAAGTAAATCTCTTTGGAATTTCACTAAATTTCTGATTCTTCTTCTCCTAAATAATCCAGTCCAGCCTTTTATATTAATCCCTTACATCTTCTACCCATTACATCTAGGTTTATTAAACAAAAATTAAGCCAACTATGACCCATTTCAAAATTAAACTATCTGCAGTAAGGTCTTATGTGATTACTTTATATATAATATATTCTAAAAATGGTAATGAAATAATTTATTCTGTAGGTTTTGTTATATATAACAATCTCATAAAGCAAATTCATAATTGCAAGTCTTAAGGGTAAAGTCCATGATTCAATTAATGGAAATCAAATAAACCTAATCTATTGGACCAAGTCATGTGAGTGATATGGACTGATCTCTTTTCTTTGCCTCAGTTATCTAAGGGTCACGTGAGTGATATGGACTGATTTCTTTTCTTTGCTTCAGCTATCAAAGGGTCACGTGAGTGATATGGACTGATCTCTTTTCTTTGCCTCAGCTATCTAAGGGCTTGGGCCTTTTGGCCCAGCCTAAACAGAAGGGGTATTTAAGCCCTATTCCCTTCTCTCCCCTTTCTCTCTCTCTCTCTCTCTCTCTCTCTCTCTCTCTCTCTCTCTCTCTCTCTCTCTCAATCTCTCTCTCTCTCTAATTCCTTTCTTCCTCCTGTTTGTAATTAAACTCTATAAAAGGTTGACTGCTGACTTGAGTTTTCATTTAGGAATTACATAGCTGAATTCCTTGGCGACCTTAAATTAATATATATATATATATATATATATATATATATATATATATATATATATATATATATCAGTCTTTTAATGTGATTTCCTTGTCACATTGGCCAACTCTCAAAGCACCACCTCTCAGAGCCAAAATCTCTCCAACCAATCACACCCCAGTCCTCAGACCCCTCTATCTTTAAGGACACCATCCAAGTTCCCTCCCCTCAGTTCTCACATCTACAAATCACTGTCCATGTCTTCCCTGTGCCAATGGTGGCTCTAGCTTAACCCAGGACCGCCCAGAGGTCTGTGGCTTTGCACATGTATGTTGAAGGTCATATTCTCAAATAATTAAATCTTGATCCTTTGCTGCAGCCCTTCCTAAATCCAGTTAGGACTGAGTGGGGTGGAAATTGTATTTTCCAAGACCTGGTTCTGTCATTCAAAGTATCTCTATTGTATCAATTCTAAAATCAATCATGACTCAAAGAAATTCCTGTTCTATGCTTAAGCATAGGTCAAAGCCCTTTCCATTGTTCAGCAAAAGGTTTCTGTCCTAAAGTAATCTTAAGAAGGGAGGAGGAGGAACCTCCCATGCCAATGGGGTTCACATCCCAATAGCCAAGACCCTCTATCAATAGGAAATTTTTCAAGTATGAAATTTCCCAATGGTGAAATTTCCAACATTTATAAGTCTAAGAAATTTTAAGGTTTACAGGATCCTAATTTTTCCACTTGATCCCAACATTGAGTGTGTTCCCTCCTGCTATGTCTCCCTAATCATTGACCTCAATGAATTTCTTCTATCCATGGTGAAAAAGTTTTCACTAAATTGCCACATAGTATGTATATATATATCTATATATATATATATATATATATATATATATATATATATATATACACACACAAATATATTTTCTGTCTGCTTGCTGCACTTTTCTCTATTTTCCCATCAATATCCCATTGTGGGACCAACACTTTTCCCACACATATCCCTGATTTCTCAAAAGAAGACCAATGTAACCACAGAGTTTACTATCACTTCATCTCTTATTGCTACACCAATCATGTGATGCAGTCTACTTATGTTTTATACCTGAACATATGGAATTATGATCTCTATAGCATTTTCCTTTATATGGCTTTTAGTCGAATAAAGCCAAATTTTTATAATAATTATGAAATATTTTTTAAAAATATAGCTTTTTTCATTAAAGAATAAGAACTTGCTTCGTAAAGTCTTATAAATTCATTGCTCAGACTCTTCCTGAATTAGCTACTTAGGAAAATTTTCATTTTAAATCCATGATTACCAGCACATGGCCAATCATTTCATTCACAATGTCTAGGACAGTCCTTTTTATGTAATAAGTGAAAAATAAATGCTGGCTGACTTCTTGGTTGCCAAGACAAAATTGGAAGAGGACATATTAACTTGATTGTAGTCTATAATAGAGTATGGCAATATTTAAGCACCTGGATTGAAATATGAACATATAGACAAAATTTGATCTTCTACAAGATTTTCAGCGAATTTTGGGCTATCCTTCCCTTTTAAATAAAAGAATATATTCTTTTGAATAGTTAAACCTTGGAAATGGAGACAAGATGGTGGAGTAGGTGAAAGGAAATCTCAAACCTCTCTGACTGTACTCTCCTCACATAACCTTGAAATAGCACTTTAAGAATTCTGGAGTAGAACCAACAAGGAAACACTGTGAAATGGTATTTTTTATAGAAAATATATATTAAACAATCTAATTCTAAGAAGTGTTGGGTCAAAGAACACATTGTAGAAACACTACATCATGTCATTATGAAGAATGTGTGGAGACATATCAAAATTTGTTGAGATACACTCACAATACCAAGAGAAACACATATATCTCTAAATATCTATAGTAATAAAGGAGAGAAGAAAGTCTTGATTCAGCTATGCAACTAAAAGAAATAAATACAACAAAGAAAACAAAGAAATAAACTTCATTGTAGATATTAAAACTCTTCCCAATTATGATCTTGTTCAAATAAATATGTGGTACATGTGCAAAAGATGAATTTTCATCACATCGTTCATGTGCTATATCTACAGAACTTATTTCTGAAAGCTTACAAGAAAAGACTACCTCCCAGAAAGACTTTTGGAAAAAGTCCTCAGGGTTGGCACAGGGATGCACACTGCTTAGAAAATCTGTGAAACCAGAGATCTCCCTCTCGAAATGAGAAAACATCAATGTACCGTGAAAATTGTTCATTATTATATTCTTAGAATCTGCAAAAAAAATCCCAGGATGAGGTGGTGACCAACAATTTCCCATGCAATTTATATTCATTCAATAAATCAGAAATTTCACCAAGGGAGTTGGTATTGCCATAGACGAAAATCACATTGGATGAGGACCGAAGAATCCTAGACAAGAGTATAAATTCATCATGCTCCTTTTGAAAGAGTTCAGGAGCTTGTTCTGTAAAAGCAGACAGATACCATTCCAGGCCATCTCCTCTTTCAGATTCTTGAAGAATTGTTCCCCTGTCAGGGCATCTGAAATAACCAGCCCCATCCAAGTCCAGCCAAAATGTAGCATCAGTTGGACTGCTGCCAGGTGCAGAGTGGATTCCCTGCTGCCCAGCTGATAGACATATGGATACAGGACCTCATCAGACAGGACAAGATCAAATGGGCCATAGCTGAGCTACAAGAAGAGAAAGCAGAAATAACTGGAATGCAGATATAAACTGATTTCTGAGTCCCCCTTTAAAGTTTATCTCAAGTAATTGTCAGAGGTTTATACATAGATGTTATTGATAAATTCTTGTTCATTGCATGGGATAGATCATGGCTACAATTGACTTAAGAGGTGATAGATTTGTTGGTGGATTTAAGTTTCAGGACACAAAAATATAGAATTTTAAAATGGAATATTTTGAAACAGCTATTCATGTGTACTAAATCCATAATCCTTTCTCTCCTGTCTCCTTAAATAATCATTCATCATCTTTTTGAAACTTTGTTATGAAAAAAAAAATCATTTCCTCTAAAAACACTATTTTACTTATAGACAACATCTATATTAGTCCCTCTTTTCTTACATTCATCATTTTAAAAATCAGCTTCTTTGGAACATCAACTCATTGCTTCAAATTCTTTCATAGTGAAGCAAACAAAACAGACTCTATGTCTCTTGATAGAACTTATAAGTTAATGTTTGAGCATAGTTATAGCTCTCTCTAGACCATCTCATCACTTTTTAACTTTATAAATCAAGTACTCCTTTAGCGTTCTATGTCACAGAGTTCATTCATGGCAGGATAAGAAGGAGGAACTAAAGGCCCAAGATTTAATAATTACTAAGACCATAAATGCCCCCAATCAAGTGTCCATATGTATATCAAAATAATATGTGAAACACTGAAAATGATAAAGTAAGCCTCAGTATGAGTTGCTAGTTCCACCTGAAAATCCAGTACTCCTTTGGGGTCTGTCAACACTCACCTGTGGCTCCTAGGAGCTTTAGCATGCAAAGTGACCAAATAACAGTAAAACCTTTTTTGCAGACAGTTGAAACCAGGTTGAGAGTAACTACTTTCAAGTTAGTCAGATAGGATGTGCCTATCTTATGAATAAGGCTGGTCTTTAGGGGTATCATCCGGAAGAGACAGGCCCAACCAGCTCTAAAAGTCAAAACTTTCTTCCTCTCACTATCTACTGCTAAGATTTTGAAATTAAGAAAACTAGTACAACTAGAGCATAGACAGGAATAAGAGAAAATCCTCCACCAGCCTGTGAGGCCTGGCCTCAACTTAAAAGCTGATTTTTGTGAGTCTCTAAAACCTCATCTAGGGAACCCCTATGCCCTCTTCCATGATACCTCTCCAATACAAACTGATTATTAAAAGTTATCTTTATTTGAATATCGTATACCACCATATCATCTGGAAAGAGCAATAATTAAGTTTCCTCATTACCTGCTTTAATCCCTTCACTTTCTTTTTCTTCTCTGATTGCTACAGTTAGAATTTCTAGTACAATATTAAATAATAAAGGTGATAATGGTCATCCTTGCTTCGTTCCTGATCTCATTGGGATGGCTTCTAACTAATTCCCTTTGAAGATGATACTTGTTGATTGTTTTAGGTACACACTGTTCATTATTTTGAGCAAAGGCCCTTTTACTCTTATAATTTCTAGCGTTTTCAATAGGAATGGGTGTTGTTTTTGTCAAATGCTTTTTCTGTATCTATTGAGATAAACGTGATTTATGTTAGTTTGGATGCTGATATGGTCAGTTATTTGGATGGTTTTCCTAATGTTAGAAAAAACAAATAACATAGATAAAGTACCGATAAATCTAATAAAACATTAAGAGAATCAAGTTAATAATATCAAAAATGAAAAGGGTGATTTCACCTCTAGTGAATAGTTAATTAAAACAATTATTAAGAGCTACTATGTCCAATTATATGGCAATAAATATGATAATTTAGATGAAATATTTACAAAAAATATAAAATGCCTAAGTTAACAAAAGCAGAAATAAAGTACTTAATTCCATCTGAGAAAAACAAATTTAACAAGCCATCAGGGAACTTCCTAAGAAAGAATCACCTAAGACCTGATGGATTCATAAGTGAATTCTTTCAAATGTTTAAAGAACAACTAACCCCAATAGTACACAAAGTATTTCACAAATTAAGCAAAGAAGAATCTTACCAAATTCATTTTATTCTACAGGACTCATAATAAAAAATGATATTAAACTGGAGATGAAATGATTTCTGATTTTAGATTGATCAAATTATTTATCAGATTATTTTACTTATCTCATGGGATTTTTTGAACCACTATTATTATAGAAAGATCTTGTGTCACTTCACATATAAATTGTGTGTTATATAACGTGCTATTTTGTTGGATAGAGGATGGTATAAAGAAAGGTAGAGAATTTGGATTAAAAAAGTAAATAATTATTAAAATTGTTTTTTTAAACAAAAATAAAACAGCTTCCAGACATTACATTGCACAATATTGCATAAAGGAGAAAAAAAAATAAGTTCAAAAGGGGTAGCTACATTGTTCAGGCTAGACTCAAGCTAGAGTTTTGAAATTCTTTTTTTTAATATGGACTCCAATACTGCCTAATTGTGTGATTCCAGAAAAGTCTCTTCACACTAATTGCATCACACTTATCAAGTGGCTTGGAACCAATACTTGTTATTGATTCTAGAATATGTATAATTGAAAATCTGTTACCCTAAAAAAGAACTGAATTTCCTGGGATAACACTGACTTCTTGTCATGATATACTTCCTATAGAGAGGGAATAAATATTGAGTCAGTGGTCCTGCCCCTCTCTCTTTGGCATAATAACATTGGGCTTGGTAGTGGTGTTAAGCTAAGCTTAGGGATTTTAAATGGGTTGTTCAGCCGTGGGCATGTGGTCTCAATTTTGTATCTTCTTTATTCCTTGTTTTCTGATAATTAATAAAGACCTTAAATATATATTATTTTATTATTGAGGTTTAATTTTAATTTTTACTTTTTTGGCAACCAGAAGGGATAAAAACTCTCAATTTTTTTAACATAGCCTAGAGAAAATTTAAGCCATGTTTCTCCTGCCAAGGCTTTTAGCCCACCACACCCACCTACCCAACCTCTCTTTGCATTTGCTGCCTTTTTCTGTCTCTATATTTTGTCTAGTTGAACTCCCTACCAGTCAGGCTATATTTTAGCTGGGGGCCTCTGCTTGAGTCCATGTTCTTCAGTTCCTTGCTGCTACCTCTGGCAAGCCTCCTCCTGACCTCCATCCCCACTCCTACTCTTGCTCCTGAATTGGCCTTCCCCCAGACCCCACCCAGACATCTGTTGTGGATCCTCCTGGGCTATTTATTGCTACCTCTAAATATCCAGGAGCTCTTGGAGCTGTTCTCTGGGCAACTGGTAAAAACAAGAGGTAAAGGATCCATTTTAGTAGCTGAAGTGAAGTACAATTATGATCCCCACCTTCCACATATATAAAATGAGTCCCATACCAAAAGAGCTGGGAAGTCGATCCCAGGGCATGGTACCCCTGAATGGCTTCCAAGAGGCACCATCTCTTATTTGTAATTCTTCAGTTTTATTTACTTCCACCAGAACTATCTACATTTCATAGTAATGTTCTGGACCCAATAAATTTTACTTTGTTTAAAATTAACTCAACCAAGTTTGAAAGATTTACCACACTTAAAAGGCCTGTAACTAGTATCCAATAGCTTTAAATATCATACAGCAGACTCATGTAAATGATGGTAGTGTCTTTGCTGCTATTGTCATTAAATGGTCTATTATAACTTTGAGGCTTTTGATACTTCTTGAATATTTTGAATTTTAGATTTACTCCACTCTATTTAGTCTAGCAATCAGGAATATACACATCCCTACTTAAGGATTAAGTGTTGAGGAGGATGGCCTATGACAGACATATGCTAGCAAATGACAAATCAGAAACCATGGACAGACCCCCTGGGCTGTCCTAAGTCAAGCTGAAGCTATCATTGGTACTTGTGAGAGGCAGGAAGTGATGTAAAAAAAAAAGCATATTCATTTGCAGGACTTCCTGTGAAGATTGTGATAGTCTATATTTCATCCAGAAGTTATTTTTTCTCTTTTATTTGGATTTTTTTTTATATTTTGATTTCTTTTGCCAATTGAATCATATACCTCATGACTAAGCCATTCATCCCTAAGTGATCTCTGTGTTTTTCACCACCCTCTTCAGGGGGAAATGTATTATGATTCTAAAATGTAAAGTTTAAAGTCTTTTGAGAGTAATTTTAAGTTAAGAAATATGCAACTTCTCTGAATCCAGAAAGTGAACTATTTGGAGGAGGTACCCTAAAGATGCCTCTACAGATCACACCCTGCACTAAAAGATCCAGAATGAACTTTGGGATGGGGTGATTTGAACTGTGTGGGGTTGTATGCTTTTGTTTTGTATGTATTCTCTTATGCCAAAGGGGACTGTCCCCTAAAGGCTTTTTGTCAACACATCCAGCGAGCATGGGTTTGCTCTTTTTTCTTTTATTCATAAATTATTATAATTTAAAAGTTGGTTATGTTTACAAGATCCATTGGAGAAACTAGTCTTTGAAGAATATCAAGGGGTAATGTATAATTGAAAATCTCTTATCCTAAAAGAGAACAACATTTCCCAGGAGACCATTGACTTCTGATCAACATGTACTTCTGGTAGACAGTAGAAAAATATTGAATGGGAGGTCCTTCCCCACTCTCTTTGGCATGCTGACATCAAGTTGGTGGTTTTAGTAACCTAAGCATGGGGATTTTTAAATGGCTTGATTAGCTATGGGCATATGGTCTTTATTTTTTATCCTCTTTATTCTTTGATTTCTAATAATTATTATTAAATCCCTTAAATTATATATATTTTTATTTTTGAAGTTTAATTTTAATTTTTACAGATAGAAGGTAAAAATTTTTAAAAACCTGATTAATTATGGATGCATTACCATTTTCTAATTTTTATTATATCATATAATGAATACCAATATATTGAAGGTATCAATCAGATAATTATGAGAAATTAACAATGAATCTCTGATAGAGGATTATCTCCAACACACTATAACTCTACAATAGAAAAGTTTATAAAAATGAATGGCAGGAATAACTTTTTATAATTGATTATTGAAGAAAAATCATCTTCCTGAACAAATATATTGGCCCTACTTAATGAGTCCTGATCAAATCATTTATTGTGTAGGTTTAATTCATCAGATATTAATTGATAAACATAATGACTGAAATAATTCAGATATATAAATTGGAAAAATATCGTACATTGTAAATAAGATACCTTTGCTAGAAGAATCACAAAATGTAAAATAAATAATTTTGACTACATCAAATTAAAAAGCTTTTGTACAAACAAAAGCAATGTAACTAAAATCAGAAGGGAAACAACAAATTGTGAAAAAATCTTTATAGAAACTTCTGACAAAGGTTTAATTACTCAAATTTATAAAGAGCTAAATCAATTGTACAAAAAATCAAGGCATTCTCCAATTGATAAATGGACAAGGGACATGGATAGGCAGTTCTCAGATAAAGAAATCAAAACTATTAATAAGCACATGAAGAAGTGTTCTAAATCTCTTATAATCAGAGAGATGCAAATCAAAACAACTCTGAGGTATCACCTCATACCAAGCAGATTGGCTAACATGATAGCAAAGGAAAGGAATGAATGCTGGAGGGGATGTGGCTAAGTAGGGACATTAATTCATTGCTGGTGGAGCTGTGAACTGATCCAACCATTCTGGAGGGCAATTTGGAACTATGCCCAAAGGGTGACAAAAGAATTTCTACCCTTTGATCCAGCCAGAACACTGCTGGGTCTGTACCCCCAAAGAGATAATGGACACAAAGACTTGTACAAAAATATTCATAGCTACGTTCTTTGTGGTGGCCAAAAACTGGAAAACGAGGGGATGCCCTTCAATTGGGGAATGGCTGAACAAACTGTGGTATATGTTGGTGATGGAATACTATTGTGCTCAAAGGAATAATAAAGTGGAGGATTTCCATGGAGACTGGAACAACCTCCAGGAAGTGATGCAGAGCGAGAGGAGCAGAACCAGGAGAACATTGTACACAGAGACTAATACACTGTGGTATAATCGAACGTCATAGACTTCTCCATTAATGGCGGTGTAATGTCTCTGAACAATCTGCAGGGATCTAGGAGAAAAAAAACACTATTCATAAGCAAAGGATAAACTATGGGAGTGGAAACACCGAGGAAAAGCAACTGCCTGTGTACAGCGGTTGAGGGGACATGACAGAGGAGAGACTCTAAATGAACACTCTAATGCAAATATTATCAACATAGCCATGGGTTCTAATCAAGTAAACATGTGATACCCAGTGTAATCATGCATCGGCTATGGGGGGTGGGGGAGAGGAAAAGAAAATGATCTTTGTCTTTAAAGAATAATGCTTGGAAATTCACAAATAAGATATTATTTAAAAAAAAAAAGATACCTTTGCATCAGAATCCTAGATTTGTTTTTCCAGCATATGAAACATGGTAGTTACAAAATGAAAAATTCAAAACTAGATGCTTATTATAATTATTTATTGATTTTTATGAGACAACATATCCTCATCTCTATGTTAAGCTTCTGTTCTATAGTTTGTATTTTATATAATTACTCCATTAATTCTACCTCTATTCAGAAATCAAGCAATAGGACTTTCTTCAAAATACCTTTCAGTCTAGTACACAAGAAAGATGATAAAAGAAAAAACTGGTATGAAAGCTAGAGTATTTCAAATCATTCATTAAGAAGGCAGGAGCTACTTCTTGAAGACTTGTGAGGAAGAGCTTGATAACAAATTGTTCCTCAGTGATCAGCTTTGTTTTTCGTTATCTTCAGGGTGTTCCTGTCTGAACACAGAAGGATCACATAGCATTTGGGAGCAAAGATACAGGTGAGAATTCCAGCACTAGAGACCAGGATGGAAAAGATCTCCATGGCCACCATGGTCTTCCCTTTGGTGCTCTGATATGCTGGCAAGAAGGAAATCCAGACACTGCAAAACACCAGCATGCTGAATGTCAGGTACTTGGCTTCATTGAAAGTGTCTGGCAGATTCCTAGCCAGGAAAGCCAATGTAAAGCTGACCAAGGCCAGGAAGCCCATGTAGCCAAGGACACAGTAGAAGGTCACAAGAGAGCCCTCATTACACTGAATGACAATTGAGGAAAACTCAGAGTATATATCCATCTCAAGGAATGGGGGATATGTCCCCAGCCAGATGCCACAGAGACACATCTGGATAAGTGTACAAATGAAAATCAGAAAATAAGATACTGATGTTCCCAACCACCTCCTGAGCTTGCTACCTGGCTTAGTGGCCCTAAAGGCCAGAACCACAGTGATGGTTTTGGCCAAGATGGAAGCAATAGCCACTGTGAATACAATGGCAAATGTGGTTTGTCTTAAGATGCAGATGGCTGGTGTAGGACGACCGATGAAGAGTAAGGAAGAAAGGAAGCAAAGGGAGAGAGCAGTGAGCAGAATGTAGCTAAGACTGCGATTATTGGCTTTAACTATGGGGGTGTCTCTGTGCATCACAAACACTCCAAGGACAAAGGTTGTGAGAATGGAGAAGCAGAGAGCTGCAGAGGCCAGAATCATTCCCAGAGTCTCTTCATAAGCCAGATAAGTTACTATCTTGGGCAGGCATCTGTCTTTCTCCTTGCTGGGGTACTGATCTTCAGGGCACTGCATGCACTCTATTGCATCTGGAAATACAACAAAAATGAATCTCATGTTATTTATAGAGAGCATAGTTTTCTCTACTTGTGGTTAAAAAGTGATTAATTATTGATTCCCTGTTGTGAAGATTAAATGAACTCCCTGGATCATGAAGATTAAATTAAATCTCCTTTGCCCATTTATAGATTTAATCAACAAAAGCATATACATGCCACTCACACTTGAGGGGGGAAGGTCTGTGACCCACGTGTGCGATAGTGGTTGACAAATCTGAATCTATTGACTGCCCCTTGTGCAGTCCTAAGCAAAGTTTTAGTAGTAATTGGTAAACTTAAAATGGAAGGAAGTCACAGGAAGTGATGAAAAGGAATTATTTATAAAAATGCCAAGAACTTCCTGTGAAGAGGATCTCTGATCTTTTGTCTTCAACTTGAGTTTGGATCAGCTCTGACTGAAGAAGTCTTTTTGGTCTTTAGTTTTTGACTTGAGCTTAGAAGTGCTCAGGTTTGAGATCTCAGAGTGCATCCCTTTAGACTGACATAGGGTCAGTAAAAAGTCTGACTCATTTCCTGGATTTTCTGATGGGACTAGCCTCAGGAGAGACCTATCCTTTGAGAGAGGCCCCCTGCATCTGCAGATTAGATCAAAGTTGAGACCACTCTGGCTAATGGCTAATTAGCTCTGATAGTTTTCATAAATAGTTTGATTTTTTAAATTCAAAACTATGTTATAGAAATATATTCAAAATTTTATGAATTTATTATCTATTTCAAATATGTCTGTCTTCATAATTTCCACTCTTCAGGATCATATATATATATATATATATATATATATATATATATATATATATATATAAGCATTATTTCAGTATCAGGCACTCTTACTGTCACCAAGTATGTTTCTTATGAATGTACATAAATATCTAATTCTTTACAATATGTTATGAGAATTATTAATAGATTGTATACTTATGCTATGATTAAATAATAGATGCCCAAATGTCTGACTGTGCTGGTTTTAAGAATTGATACCTTTGTGTGCAAAGTTGTATTGATAAAGTAAAATTCTGAGGGTAAACTATTTGCAGGTGACTGATAGAAGGCAGGAAGCTAACAGTAATAGGTGAATAATAGCTGGTGAATTGATAAACAAAGTGTAATTAATAAGCTATTAGTTGTTAACTATTCACTGATTTTTGATGGAGGACTGGAGGCAATTGTTCTCATCAAACTGAAGCCGTGATTGATACAGCTAAATCTGTCAGGGCCAAGCTGGTTTCAATCTGGGCATGAATGGCTGGAGGCAGTTTAATCTAACATGAATTTATTATAGAGGTATAAAAAGAAAGCAGGAATTAGGAATATGCTGGGATATCTATAAGGCCCTAATACTACATTTTTGCCTAAACAAAACCTCAACTGCTCCTCCTGGAGCTTCTTCTTTGTCTACTAATGTAGACACTACAATGAGCTATACTCAGCTGCCTGACGATTCAATTCTGTCTTACTACCTCATAGTAATTTGTACAGTCTACTTAAATAAATTCATGAAACTCCAACAGTCAATTTCTCCCCCACTAAATGGAACTCCTGTGTGTGAGTCAACTTCAAAGACAGCTCTGCCTCTGAGAGCTTTGCCAGACAAGCTCTCTGCCTCCCCCTGGACTTCTTCTCAAGAGTATGCCTCAAATTTCTACCTCTTTCTCAGAATTGCTAAGAGAAAAAAACTCCTCAGCCATTAAGCTTTTTCATAAAAAAACTGGAATGTTTTCTTCATCTGTTTTGAATTTTTTTCTTTCTTTCCAACAGCCATCAACTTTCTTTCAGAGCAAGAGATCAGACCAGCCACTCCTCTTCCCTTTGACTGCCAGAGAACCAGGAGCCCAGAATTCTTTTTTATTGAACTTTTATGCCATTTCCTTAAAGGGCCAGAATAAGGACTTCTCAGCTAAGTTTCTGAAAGGGAACAGTTTAAACATGGACAAACTCTATTTTTTAATCTATAAATTTCTCTTAATAAAAATAAATTAATTTTTATATTAATACCTATCAAAATGGATTTTCATTTAACCTCATAAGATGATGGCAAAGAGTAAAATTTGGAGATATACAAGAGGAAGTGTAGAGAAAAAGAAATTTGACTAAATAGCATTGATGACATGTAACCCTTTGTGATTCAAAAATGGAATTTCCCCACTCACAGTCTCCATTTCATTTGAATAGTAACACCATGTGATTAATAATCTTTTAACTACCTTTTTCCTACTAAGAAAGGGAGGCAGTCATAGATTCTTAGTATGTTAGACCTTCATTATTTTATACAAGCATAGCAACCAAGAATAAAAAAATATAAGAAAAGAAAATATCATAAAATATGGCTCTCATTTTTATATACTGTGTTCTGCTTAAGCACTACAAATGAATTGATCTTTTTCAAAATTAGATAATACCAATAGAAATCTAAACAATACTAAGTGTTTAATGGGATTTTTAAAAATTGCTTAGTATAATTAACACTATTTATTTAAAATAATTTGACCATAATTTACAAAAGATTTTTAAATATAAAGGCTATTTAATAGATACCATGTCAATACATTAATATAAATCTGCTATAATATATTCACTTGTATTCTGAAACCTCAGAATAATTTTTCTTTTTTATTTATAAGTAAAGAACAAATGGAATGTAAGTTTGAGGAAAATATGATGATATAATTTTCAAGGTCTAAGATGTTGTGAATTGAATTTTTTTCTATTTGAGGTAAATATTTTAAGTATACCATATAAAATATTTCCATATTATTATGGTAAGAAAAAAATCATCAGGATAAGTCATAGGACTAAAATTAAATAAAAATCAATGAATTCAATATCTATAATTTGGGATAACTCTTTCTCTTTAGGCAAGTACCTGTTTCATTGGAAATCTTCCCATCAGGGCATAGGGTACAGTCAAAGCAACAGATGGGCTGGCCTTCAAGAGACTGTTTCCTGTAACCAGGGCTACAGGCCACACTGCATATAGAAGTTGGAATCTGAATTTCCAAAAAAAAAGTGAAATAAATATTATTATAATAATGATTGATGAAACATAGATTCATTGAGGCAATGATGAGGTAGACATTTAGAATAATATATCTGAAGTTTAGAAGTGCAAGGATGATATATTTCTGAATGAAACTTCCAATTTTTCATCTTCTCTACCATATCATCTTTTCCTAAAGACATGAATATGGACAGAATCTCGAGAACATTCAATGGAGCTCCTCCATATTTAAAAATACCAATGGGTAGATGTCATTGTTTCAACCAAATATATGGCAGTATATCTCTAAATTACAGTTCATTTCATACAAGAAATATTGAAGTAATTCTTTGGACACTGAAGGAGGAATATTTCTTTATATCTTTGTTCACTAGACAAGATTTATTCTTTGTATTTGAATACGGAATCCTGAATTTTTCTGGGAGTCATAAGTTTAGAGAGTTTATAATAAAATGAACTGATTAAATACTTCAGTTTGATTTAATCTTCTTCATTATAAGAATCAAGTGAAGTTGATTCAAATGGTTGTTCTTGTTTCTTTATTCTGACATTTGGAGTTTCATTTGAATCTCTGCTGATTCATAGAATGTGGGATTTATGATTTTCCATAGACAAATGAAATTGAATCTTTATATAAGTTCTATATAAGAAGAGAAAATAACCACAAGATTTTAATTTGTTGATCAGACATTTTTCATTTGTGGTGAATTTTTCAAAAACTTATCTGTTACTTTCTTGGCAAACATCCTGGAGTGGTTTACCATTTCCTTCTCCAAAAGATTTTTAAAAAATTAAGGTAAAATAATTAAGTGATTCCCCCAGAGTCATAGAGCTAGTGAGAATTTGAAGTCACATGTGAACTGGAGAAAAGGATTCTCCCAGACTCCAGACACTTCCCATTATGCAAGCATATTTTAATTAATAACAAATAAAAGTAGCCATGGACATTCTTGGGAACAAAATTTCATGATAAAATATTTCTCTAGTTGTAGGAATTCCTATCTAAGCTACCCTTTGGTGTTCTAGGTCTCTTTCCAGGGTAAAAAATTTCCACTCTCTCTCTCTCTCTCTCTCTCTCTCTCTCTCTCTCTCTCTCTCTCTCTCTCTCTCTCTCTCTCTCTTGTTATTCAAACATACCCACTTAATTCAAGTTGTTCATCATACAATGAATTAAAATCATTATATAAACTAATTGAAAAGAATTTGAAAAGACTATTGGGAAACGTGAATCAGAGAAATCAATTTTCTGAATTACTGAGAGCAGGAGAAAAGTTCATGATTCAGGCCTGTCCTAGGCATTCCCACCATTTTCAGGGATGTTTTTAGGTCCGATGTAGAGTCAACAGTATTGTTCACTTGAGTCTTACCTGAGGGAAATCTTCTGGCCAATCTATGTCCTCTTCATTAATACTTAACACTTTTTCCTGAGGAATCACTTCTCCAACTTTCACCTCTACTGAAAATCTACCAGGAAATGATTTAAAATTGAGGATATTGTATGCCTCAGTAGTCATGGAGGTTCCACTCCCGCATAACTCATCTTTGAATCCATAGACAGGATCGACACACTTCAGAAAATGGTGGAGCTGAAGGTAAGGACAAAGTTTGTTACTTCTTGGGGAAAGAAAGGTTTCTTCACTCTCCTAAGTCTTCATAATCATCACAACAAGGGCTATGTGTTTGAGGATTACAAAAGTTCTCATTCGCTTTTTGAAAATTCTTCCAACTGTACTTTACTTAGCACTTTGTACTCCTTGTCTCATTTTTTTCCTATCAAGTCATAGGTGACAGAAGAGTAATGTCCTAGATATGTTCTAGATAATGATCAAACTTCAAAATTTTATCTTCCCTCCACCAAATCATGAATTTCTTTTCAACATCTCTGATACCTGCATTCCAAGATCTTTTGTAAATCTGCATTCACAATTTATTGCTTTCAAATAGCAGAAGTCTTTTAAGTTAGAAGAAAGTTTATGTTCTATAGAACATTTGATGAGGTATATTTAGAATTAAAGGATCATTTTGAATTCATACTTCAGAAATTCAAAGTAAAGATGAAAAAGGGAATGCAATTAATTAAAAGAGTAAACAATTCCAAAAAGTTTGATGAAACAAAATAATGGAAAATATTACATTGGAAGAGAATTAGAAAGAGGCTATTGCATTATGAGTAATTATAAAAAATGAAACATTACCACATGTTGAGGGAGATTTGAGAAACAATGATTTTAAGAATACCAAGAAAATCATTTTGGCAGAAAGTGAGAAGACAAATAGAGAAAATAATTTATATAGAAGAGACACTCAATAAAGAATTTTTGCAGTGGAAAGGAAAAAAAATGGGTAGGCAAAAAGTGATCCTCAGAGAATATTAGGGAATGGAATAAAAGAAAATAAAAGACATGCAAATGAATAGAAAACAGAATTTTAAGGAGAGTATAGGACAAAAAAGATAAGAAGGATTATTAAGGAAATATAATGAAAATAGTCAGTGTTAGTAATTATGAATATAAGTGTAAATAGGATGGACACACCTATAAATGGAATCAGAGCAGAATGCATAAGAAATCAAAATGGAAAAATATTAGGGACATTAAAATACATCAAAGGGAACCAAGAAAAAAATATATATATGTTTATATAAAATTAACAGCTTGATCTTCTGGTAAAACTTCATTATTTTTTAACCCATACCTTCCATCTAAAAATTAGTTCTTTGTATTGGTTCCAAGGTAGAAGAATGGTAAGGGCTAGGCAATGGGACTCAAGTGACTTGCCCAGGGTCAAACAGCTAAGACATATATAAATCCAGATTTGACTAAGGATCTCCTATATCTAGACATGGCTTTCAATCCACTGAACCAACCATATGTCACCCTAAAGATTTATTTTCTGAAAAACATACATAGGCTACAACAGAGACAAAATAAAAGACATACTTCAATTGATAAATGGTCAGAAAATACAAACTGGCCATTTTAAGAAGAAGAAATCAATAATAAAATGCTCTATTAGTATGTAAAACTTGGAAAAAATATTGAAACAACTCAGGTATAGCAACTTTTATAAAAGAAATGACAAAAGCTGAATATTATAAGGGAAAAAATTCAGATTATTTGTGGAGTAATGAACATCTCCCTTCACTCTACAGAAAAATGTGGAACTATGCCCAAAGGACATAAATTATAGGTAAACCTTGACTCAGCAAAAATAATACTAGAAATACGTGCAAAGAAAATGGAACAGGACCTCTGTTTACAAAAGTATTTATAGCTGCTCTTTTCCTGTTGACAAAGAATTAAAAATTGAGGGAATGTTCATCAGTTGGGAAATGGTTGAATAAGCAATGCCATATATTCATCATGGAATATTATTGTGCTATGAGAAAGAACATTTAAGTTGCTTTAAGAAAAATTTGGCAAAGCTTTTATGAACTGAAAGAAAGTGAAGCAAGGACCAGGCCATAATTGTTCACAGTAACAAGAGTGTATCTATGATGATCAATTGTGAAATACTTGAATTCTCTGATCAATAACATAATCCAAGACAATTCTAAGGAATTATTAATGAAAACATACTAGGCACTATGGGAAAGATTTATGATCAACTTGTTCTGTAAAATGAAGTTTAATTTCCTCCCTTTTTTTCTTTTTTCTCTTTTTCTTTTGAGAGAGGACTAATATAGACATGTTTCCATGATTTCTCATGTAATTTTTAATCGTATTTCTTGCCTTCTCAGTGAATGGAAGAAGTGGTGAAAGGTAGAGTGAATTTCAAAGTCAAAATTAAAATTAAAAAATGTTGCATTTATATAAAATATTTTAAATTGTTAAAATGATATCGAGAAGAAAAAAACAGGAGATATCTGCAAATGATATAATGGAAACCAACCAGCTATTTCTCCAAAATTTCTTCCCTTGACACACTTCTAAATATAATATGCATATTTTTTTAAACTTTTAAACATTATTTTTATTTTGTCAATTTCAAACATTATTCATTGGATATAAAAATCATTTTCTTTTCCTCCCTCTCCTCCCGCCACCACTCCCATAGCCAATGCGCGATTCTACTGGGTATCACATGTTTCCATGTTTTTGGTATTTGCACTAGGATGTTAATTTAGAATCTGTAGCTCCAATCACATCCCCTCAGCCCCTGCTGTCAAGCAGTAGATATCTAGAAATAATACACTGTAAACCAACCAGCTATTTCTCCAAAATTTCTTCCCTTGACACACTTCTAAATTTAATTTGAATTATTAACATTTTCTCCATCACTTTCTTAAATTCTAACAATAAAAATAATACGTCAAGACCTAAAATACAATTCCTAAAAAAGAAAAAGAGAATGTATTCTATAAGTTTTCCAGGATTCCAAGACAAGTGTGCTTGTCTAGAGTTAGCAGGGGCAGTTCTATTTTAATAATAGTAGTTGTATCAATAAATGTTATAGTGTTATAGTATTAGCAGTAATTATCATAACTGTAGCCTTAGTCATACTTGCAGTAGGTGGGATTGCAATTTTAGTCAGCATATATTTGTTGTTAATGTTAAAATAAAATTGATCAATGAGATATTCTATATAAGCATCATGTGATTTCTAGGATTATGATTGAGGCCAGAATAAATAAACTAAATTGAAATTAATTTAATGGGATACTCCTAACACATGGACTCATATACTGAAAGATGTGTATAAGGAAGAACATCAACATGTCCACCAAGATTTTTGTAAAAGAAATGTTGTAAATGGTGATTATCTGACAAAATAACATTGTGCACTGGATGTCATATAATCACATAAAAAGGCATGAGATTAATAGGGATCAAAAGGGAATATTGAAAGCTCAGATAATTGCAATATAATATAATTAAAAGGAAACTAGTCATTGAATGCTGTTTATATTTGTTTATTTGGGTATATAATTTGGGGTTTCAGGTTATAAGATTATTCACTTACAAAAATGAATAATGTTGAAATACCCTTTCAGTGAGAATACATGCATGACCTAGATTGACTTTCTTGTCAGTGCCAAGAGAGGGGAGTGAAGAAAGGAGGGAAACAAAATGAATCATGTAACTTTAGAAAACTGAAGTATAATTTTGTTAAAATAAAGCAAATATAATACAAAAAAAAAGAGTGATATGAGTAGCCTGTGCTAAGTCCAAGGTACAGTGGAGATACCTAGGATGAATTAGGCCCACTGAGGAAAAGCAGACAGAAAACACATGCTTATAACTTTGCCTGAGACTCTTGGCAAGGACAGTCTTAGTTATAGCACAGCTGTTCTCTAGGCTGTAACTTAGATAAGAAATGATTCCTCCCCAGTATGGTAATCGACGAACCTTGAGTCCTTCCTTACTCTGAAGAGCAAAGAAATATTTGTAATATGATGTAAGAGTCAAACCTTCCTTTCCCTAAAGAATACAGAATAAATTAACTGTTTCTTTTTCTCAATTTGCTTACATTCGTAAAAGCAACCCTGATAACTTTCTTGTGTGAAGTCATGTCATAAACAGTTTTGTAGGGGAAAGCAACACCACCCAGGAATGTTGTAATGTTTAACATTTTATTCTCTTTAAAACTCTTCCTTTTGGACACTATAAATGGAGCTCATAGAGACCAAGCCTTCCGATCTGGTCCTTTCTTTGTTATCTCTATCATCTATCTCTCTCTATCTCTCTGCTTTCTCCCTCAAAGGTGGATCCCTGGCACTCTGCAAATAGTGCCCAGGACAGTGCAAGTGAATTGTTACCTTCCAAGAAAGAAGTGGGTTTGCTGCAAGTTCTGATACATCTTTTGCTTCAGTCTGAAGCATATGGTGGAGAGCACGAGCAAATAAATAAACTCCATTGTAGATATTAGAACTCTTTCCAATTATGATCTTATTCAAATATATAGGCGGAACATCTGCAAAGGATTTATTTTCATAACATCGTTCATGCACTATATCGACAGAACTTATTTCTGACAATCTACAATTAAAGACTATCTCCCAGAAAGACTTTAGGAAAATGTCCTCAGGGTTGACACGGGGATGCACACTTCTTAGAAAATCTGTGAAACCAGGAATCTCTTTTTCCAAATGAGAAAACATCAATGTACCGTGAAAATTGCTCAATATCATATTCTCAAAATATGCAGAAAAATCCCAGGATGAAGTGGTAATCAACATCTTCCCATGCAATTTATATACATTCAATAATTCAGAAATTTCACCAAGGGAGTTGGTGTTGCCATAGATGAAAATCACATTGGATGAGGACTGAAGAATTGTAGACAAGAGTTTAAATTCATCATGCTCCTTTTGAAAGAGTTCAGGAGCTCGTTCTGTAAAAGCCAGACACATACCATTCGAGGCCATCTCCTCTTTCAGATTCTTGAAGAATTGTTCCCCTGTCAGGTCATCTGAAATAACCAGCCCCACCCAAGTCCAGCCAAAATGTAGCATCAGTTGAACTGCTGCCAGGTGCAGAGTGGATTCCCTGCTGCCCAGCTGATAGACATATGGATACAGGACCTCATCAGACAGGACAAGATCAAACGAGCCATAGCTGAGCTATATGAATAGAAAGAAGAAATAACTAGAATGCAGATATAAACTGATTTCTGAGTCCCCCTTTAAAGTTTATCTCAAGTAATTGTCAGAGGTTTATACATAGATGTTATTGATAAATTCTTGTTCTTTGGATGGGATAGATCTGGATTGGGTGGGATAGATTGGATGGGATGGCTACAATTGACTAAAGAGATGACAGTTTTGTAAGTGGATTCAAATTTCATGTCACAAAATCACAGAATTTAAAAGTGAAATATTTTGAAACAGCTATTCATCTGTACTAAATCCATAATCCTTTCTCCCCTGTCCCTTAAACAATTACTCATTATCTTTTTGAAATTTTGTTCTGAAAAAATATCATTTCCTCAAAAAACACTCTTTTACTTATAGACAACATCTATATTAGTGATTCTTTTCTTACATTCATCATTTTAAAAATCAGCTTCTTTGGAACATCAACTCATTACTTCAAATTCTTTCATAGTGAAGCAAACAAAACAGACTCTATGTCTCTTGATAGAACTTATAAGTTAATGTTTGAGCATAGTTATAGCTCTCTCTAGATCATCTCATCACACTTTTTAACTTTATAAATCAAGTACTCCTTTAGCATTCTATGTCAAGGAGTCTATTCATGCAGGATAAGAAGGAGGAAATAAAGGCCCCAGATTTAATAATCACTAAGACCATGATAGTCCCCAGTCAACTGTGTATATGTACATCAAAATAACATGTGAAACCCTGAAAAGACTCAATAAGCCTTAGTATGAGTTGCTAGTTCCACCTGAAAATCCAGTACCCTTTTGGTGTCTGTCAACACTCACCTGTGGCTCCTAGGAGCTTTAGCATGCAAAGTGACCAAGTAACAGTAAAACCTTTTTTTACTGACAGTCTAAACCAGGTTGAGAGTAACTATCCATCCCCTCTCAAGTTAGTCAGATAGGATATGCCTATCTCATGGATAAGGCTGGTCTTTAGGGGTGTCAGCATGAAGAGACAGGCCCAACCAGCTCTTAAAGTCAGAACTTTCGTCTTCTCACTATCTGTTGCTGAGATTTTAAAATTAAGAAAACTAGTACAACTAGAGCATAGACAGGAATAAGAGAAAATCCTCCACCAGCCTGTGAGGCCTGGCCTCAACTTAAAAGCTGATTTTTGTGAGTCTCTAAAACCTCATTTAGGGAACCCCTATGCTCTCTTCCATGATAACTCTCCAATCCAAACTGGTTACTAAAAGTTATATTTATTTGAATATCACAGTCAGATAAGAGGACTATCATTTCAGGGGACATAGAGGGAGATGAACTTCAGGAAAGCCAGTCAACTATAGATAGTCCTTATTGGACCCCTGCTGTGGGACTAAGACTGTGGGAAGGCTTATCCCTCAGGAGGGTCCGTGATTACCTGCTCTGCATTATCTGCAACATTAATCTATAGAGAAGATGTCAAATCAGGCCAGCATAAGGGACCCATTTCTCAGGAACCCTATTTTTCAAATAATAGCATCTTGGCCAGAGCATCTCTCTCCTTTTACCTCACTGGCAGCCATATTCCCTCTCTCCCTTCAACTCTTCCATTTCCTGCTCTAAAACCTTCAGTATATGTTGTTCTTCAATCCCACTCATTTTTCTCTATAAATATTACAGTTTTTTGCAGAGCCAGCTAGTTTTTCCACCCTATTTTGTCAAGAATTTGGGTATAAGTCAGTTACAGCTGTCAGGGAAGTTTCAGAGAAATCAGGCCTATATATATTTCAAAAGTCTGTGTGACTGTGGAAAGCAGCCATTTTGAGAGCAATGTGGAGTGCAAGTAATCTGCCTAGCAACAACAAAGCCAAAATAAACCACTCCTTCTGAAGGGAGGAGGTGACACTTAAAGAGCCAGATTTGAAAAACATATTTTCCATTGCAAAAGGCTTTTCAAGATACAAGATGGCAAAGAAACTATTGCTTTTCATTGGTTATCTAACCTTGATTGGACATTTCTTTTATATGGTTTACAACTCATTTTTTGTCAAGATTCCAGATTACATTTCTTTTCTCCTTAACATCTTTGAAAGCTTTCAACGGCAGAACATAAGGGTAAATCATTTGATTTCATTCATTCCCACATATCCTGGAGCCTTATTCCTCTTAATCCAATAATACTATGACCTAAAAAGAAGCTGTGCATCTAATTTATGGGAAAAAAGCAAAAGACAATGAGATGGCTGTGATGATTTTATCCATCAGGGAGATGACCCAACTAAACCAGATGATTAAGCAACTGACTGATGAGAAACAAAGTGACAAATATATTACACAAGTAAGTGAAAAGCTGAACCTTCAGAATGGGATGATGAGAACAATTTATCCCAAAGGCCATGAAAACAGCTAAAAGAGTAGCTTTTATGTAAAGATGAACCAAAATAATTTATTAATATATCATAATTAGTATGCCCATTTTCTGACCTAATGGAATAATAAAACTACATAAAATATTGATATTTTTATTTTTTGTGATTAAATTTTCTTGATCCCTACTTGTTTGTATGATGGATGTCACATGACAATACATAATCAATATGATTTGAATGGAATTGTATTGATTCATCTTTGGGTAATTATTCATGGATTTCTGTGATCAAGACTATTGAAAGAAATGTTAATTTCTACCACTACTCTTCATAGGAAACTGCTCAAAAAAAGGAATGATGGATCATCATGATCGTTAAAGAATCAAAACTGTGAGACTACCAAGAATAATGTAAAGAAGTCATGGCATGACTACGTTGTGGGAGAGAAACTTCAGAGAATTTCTGAAATGTATAATTTCTTACTTTCCTCATGCAAAGACGCATATTCCTTGCCTACTGAGTGATGGATTTGGGCAAGCAAGTATATAGTATTCTGCTTTTGCAGAATACCAGGTATTAATTGTCTTTCATTGTCCTGATGACTCTATATCCAGAATACTCAGGGGGTTTTTCTACTTCTCCATAATATTCTCTGAGGATCCACTTAGAAAATTCAAATCAGATATTTCATATTTATTCCTCAGAAATAAGATCAGTTGAATAGATAAACAATTTATATCTAAAGAATATGTAACATATTTGACAACTTGGGCCCAGATTAAAGAGGAGAACAAATCCTCTCTATACTTCTTATATGTAGGCAAATGTTCAAATTAATTGCACAATGAATAGGAATATACAAATAACACTGGCAATTTTCTGTTGTGCTGTTGTGAGAGGAAAAAAAATCATTCCCCCTAAACTGAGAGGATAGGATTATTGCTTGGGAAGATGTTTATTTGATTCAAAATCATCACTCCAAAGAAATAATGCAATATAGCATCACTTCAATTAAAGAACAGAGGGAGTTCCTTCATGGAAGGTACTTTTCCCTCATTTTATAGTTCCGATATCAAGTGTGTTCCTAGAGCTTCTTGATGAATGTAAATTGACTGAATGGTACCATTACAGATTATATAAAGTATTGGCTACTTTAAACACAGAGATCATATGGGTTGAAAATGGGCAACAGTATTGTCTTACTTACCTGTGGGACTTTATATACACTTAACAAGGTAGCCATGGCTATGGATAGTTTAGATGACATCCCTCCAATGGCAATCACAGATTTATGCTGCCTGTCACAGCTATAGTTAGGGATAGTTGGACCCTTCCTAGATAACCATATCAAAGAACTCTCCACAGCCAAGTGACTTTGATGGAAGTTATTGAGTAACTGGTATCCCAGAGTTACATTAGGCAGGAGATGGGGGTCCTTGTTGATCTCATCCACAGCAAATTGGACAGTGAGAAAATGTTGGTAATGTTTGAGCATGACCCTAATGTGACAAGAATAAAGTAAGAACCAGGTCAAAATTGGCATTCACAGGAATACTAAGGTATCATAATCTATAAATCATGGGTCTTTAGCTGAATATTTCACATACTATTGGTAAAACAGGACTGACACTTAAACGGAAGTTACTGAGTGAAAAATAAAGAGATGTAACTGGAAAAGTTTACACATTGGTTGAGATTATGAGTGTGCAAGGGAGTGTATATTCCTTTTCCTCAGACACTGGAATCAATGAAGAAAGGATAGACAACTGTGAGAATATTATGTTGGCAGTGGACTGGGAGGAATAGGAAATAAAACTAATGGGTTCTGTTTTCCGAATATTTTAAGGCAATGACAACAGATAAAGATGAGAAGAATAATGAGATACTGGAAGTTTTGAAAGACAAGTGAATACTTAGAAGAGCTACTGTGAAAAGAAGAATAAGAAATCACCCATAGCAGTATATAACAATACACATGTAGATATTACAGTGAAATCAGTCTCCCAGGTTTGTGATTTTCTCACTTTTTTAAATAGTATCTGATTAAAAGAAGAAGAAACAGTTGCCAAGAATAATCTGGGGTAGGTGATTGACAATATTTATATAAGAGGTTGGTGTTGTTTGAGAAGTCATGCTATGACAAAAATTCCACAGTGGAAAAGAAGTCACTTGTGCCTTCCTCTGATTTTGTCCATCATGTAATATTTACTCATTAGTTGGCAAAATACATTTTTCTGTGCCAAACACAATTCTTGTAGCTACAAATCTAAATATAAAAATTAAAGCCTAATGTGGATTTTTACTCATATTTGATTCATAGGAAATAACTTATATACATAAATATACCCATGTAATAAAATTAGAGACAGAAAAATGCTTATAAAGAATTTTCAGGAATTGTCTTACAATAACTTGAAGACTCGAAGTAAAATCCTTATAGTAAGTAGTACATATCATTTGCTTTAAAGGAAGAAAAATATTTTTAGTGGCAGAGTAGACATTAGAGTATCTTTCAGACAGCCTTTGTTAAGATAGCATGAAAGAGTTGTGATTTCAGGAATGAAAGAAAGCAAGTAAATCAGTTTAGACCCAATGTCAATAACTGGTAAATTATCACAGAGCAATAAACTTTCAAAGGAAAAGTAGTTTTGAGTCAGAGCCTGAAAAGCTCTAAAATTGCAACAGATGAGCTCTCATTTGACTTTGTAGGCCATAATCAGCCATTGATGTTCCTTTGTCACTGAAGCCAAGGAATAACATTTGCACAAACTCTTATATTATCAAACATTATTACAGAAGCTTTGTGAAGATCCAAACATTCTTACCAAAAACAAATCTTTCCAAGAGACAGTCAGGTCTTCTGCTTTCAATTAAGGTTCAGGACTCCATAATCACTATAAGAAATTCATTTAATATTTAATTCACTTAAATTATTAGGAATTATATTGACCCGAATTTACATTCATTCTTTTATTAAAGTCTTCTACCTCTGTGCCTTCTGAAAATAGGATGTATTACACTCTTGTACTTCACCAAGCCCTTAGAAAAATGTGACTTAAGTTCTGGCATTAGGGGGACATATTGATTGAAAAGACTGGGGTCCTTCCCATTATAAATAGAAGAATGGTCCGTAACTAACATTGAAGATAAAGAAAAGAAAATCCTGACAGTTCTTAGTTTAAAGATATGCTTTTGTCATCACAAAATCTAATGAGATTGCTGAATCTTTACAGTTGTATGTTCAGAATAAAGACAAGATGGAGGAATTCTGGCAGAAAAAGACGAAAATTATCAGGGATGTCTAACCAAGAGAAGGAATAAAGTAAAGGAGATTTTTGAAGGTAGAATTTGAGGAGCCATAATAGCTAACTTTGTCATATTATTTAACACAACTTTGAGGTCAAGTTCATTTTCTTAATCCACTCCTCATGACCTGCACATACATAGTACAATGGAATGAAATGGCCATATAGTTTATATTTCCTGGGCCTAGAAGTGGTAAAAACTCAATAGAGTTGAGGAATTTTTTCAGGCATAGCACTTGTGGTCATTTAAAACTTAATTTATTTGGAATTTTATTTATATTTTGCCATTATATTATAATGCTAAAACTCCAATAAAAAATCACTTTCATTAAGTTGCCTAAAAGGCATAAAGCTTGTAGGGAAAGATAAACATTTTGTACTTTTTCACTGCTAAATTTCTTTCAGGCAGATAAGAATTGAAGTTATAGGTTGGATAAAATTTTAGAGGGATTATAGAATTCTGAGTTAGTTCTCTTTTCTGGTGCCTTAATAAGTTAATGATAGATTATATTTCTAGTTTATTATGTTAGAAACAGAGACTACCTCAGGCAAAATTAATCCAAACTGAGGATAAATAAATGATCCCCAAAATGTCTTCATCATTATGTGTCTGATAAGAAATCTGTCTTTCTATACTTGGGACCTTTTCTCAAATAAGGATATTCTTGGGGATTGTAAACCTTAAAATTTCTTAGACTTATAAATGTTGGAAATTTCACCATTGGGAAATTTCATACTTGAAAAATTTCCTATTGATAGTGGGAACTCTATTGGAATGTGAACCCCATTGGCATGGGAGGTTCCATGAAAATACAAAAGGCCCAAGCCCTTAGATAGCTGAGGCAAAGGAAAGAGATCAGTCCATATCACTCACGTGACCCTTAGATAGCTGAGGCAAAGAAAAGAGATCAGTCCATATCACTCATGTGACCCTTAGATAGCTGAGGCAAAGAAAAGAGATCAGTCCATATCACTCACGTGACCCTTAGATAGCTGAGGCAAAGAAAAGAGATCAGTCCATATCACTCACGTGACTTGGTCCAAGTCACGACCTTTTGGCCCAGCCTAAACAGAAGGGGTATTTAAGCCCTATTCCCTTCTCTCCCCTTTCTCTCTCCCTCTCTCTCTCTATCTCTAATTCCTTTCTTCCTCCTGTTTGTAATTAAACTCTATAAAAGGTTGACTGCTGACTTGAGTTTTCATTTAGGAATTACATAGCTGAATTCCTTGGTGACCTTAAATTAATATATATCAGTCTTTTAAAGTGATTTCCTTGTCACATTGGTCAACTCTCAAAGCACCACCTGTCAGAGCCAAAACCTCTCCAACCAACCACACCCCAGTCCTCAGACCCCTCTATCTTTAAGGACACCATCCAAGTTCCCTCCCCTCAGTTCTCACATCTACCAATCACTGTCCATGTCTTCCCTGTGCCAATGGTGGCTCTAGCTTAACCCAGGACCACCCAGAGGTCTGTGGCTTTGCACATGTCTGTTGAAGGTCATATTCTCAAATAATTAAATCTTGATCCTTTGCTGCAGCCCTTCCTAAATCCAGTTAGGACTGAGTGGGGTGGAAATTGTATTTTCCAAGACCTGGTTCTGTCATTCCAAGTATCTCTATTGTATCAATTCTAAAATCAATCATGACTCAAAGAACTTCCTGTTCTATGCTTAAGCATAGGTCAAAGCTCTTTCCATTGTTCAGCAAAAGGTTTCTGTCCTAAAGTAATCTTAAGAAGGGAGGGGGAGGAACCTCCCATGCCAATGGGGTTCACATTCCAATAGAGTTCCCACTATCAATAGGAAATTTTTCAAGTATGAAATTTCCTAATGGTGAAATTTCAACATTTATAAGTCTAAGAAATTTTAAGGTTTACAGGATCCTAATTTTTCCACTTGATCCCAACACTGAGTGTGTTCCCTCCTGCTACGTCTCCCTAATCATTGACCTCAATGAGTTTCTTCTATCCATGGTGAAAAAGTTTTCACTAAATTACCACATAGTATATATATATATATATATATATATATATATATATATATATATATATATATATATATATATATATATATATATATATATATATATATATATATATATATATATATATATACACACACATATACTTTCTGTCTGCCTGCACAATACACAATGAAAAAATGTATAATTTTTCCAGCTTCCTAAATACCATTTTTCTTATAACATATGAATTCAAATCATTTCTTTAGCCAAAGTTGTGAGGGCAGGTAAAACACAATTACATCCACAATGCTAGTTAGTCTGGAATATGAATGACGACATTTCACCAATGAGAAAAATAACATAGAATTAACAACTTACTCTGAATGTACCATTACCCAGGCTGGAGAATATTTGAAAGAATCCTTGACCATTTTATAATCGCTCTTTACATACAGGGAGAGGAAGGCCCCTATTACTATGTCTCCTTCCTTTGTATATGTGGGGCTGTAATCTCTTTTTAACTGACAAGGATGCTGCCCCATCTTATATTCAGGAAAAGAAAACTGAAAAATCAGGAACACAAATAATCTAGAGAAAAATATTTGCAATTTCCCAAAACCCATTTCCAAATTCCAAAATCTATAATGTTAAAGAGTAGAGAAGTCCAATACTATTGGGGGCCTTTTAAATCAATTTAAAGACACATCCTGTGTTTCTAAAAAATTAGCTTTTCTAATAATTTTTTAAAACTGTTCTATTTTGAACAGTCCCTCTTATTTGGGAAATTCTAATAGGAGACATGTCACAGGCCTCTGTTTAGGGTAAAGGAAAAAGATGGGCAAATTGGGTATATTTATGGAATATTTTTGCCTTCTGGATATTATTCACCTTGTTCCCATAGGGATAGGGAATGAAAATTGCCACATTTTTATGCCTCTGGAGATTTAGTCAAAAAAATATGTTGACCAGAGTCTGAAAGTGAGAGCATCTGGGGACCGTCCTGGCCAGCAACTCTTCACCTGCATTCTCCTTCCAGAATTAAAAACTTAAGTGACAAAATAAGTTTGGCCACCTGCTTCCTTGCTTCAATCCCTGCAGTATTAGCAGCTTCCCTGGAGTGTGAGAAGTAAAAAGTGCTGTCTGATTTGTCTCAATTGAGGGCTGAAGGACTCCTAGAGTGATACTTCCACTCTCACCACACTAAATCTCTGCAATGACTCAATACATCCAGATATTACATCAGGCAGAATCCAGTTTTAGAAGTAAAGGCAGAACCGGAGAGTAATAGTTTCCATGAGAAGACCCAACAGTTCCTAGACAGTGAAATCTAGCCTTGATAACATTAACCACAATGCTCTGGTCAGTGGAAGTGCATATTAACCATTCCTGAAATCAATATATACTTTAAAGTAATGAAACAAATTTCAACATTTAATGACACCTATAATATTTTTTTTTCCACAGATGTTGATCACAGCCCAGATATACCTGTCCATTCTGGAAGACCCTTTTCTCTATTTTCCCATAAATATCCCATTGTGGGACCAACACTTTTCCCACACATATCCCTGATTTCTCAAAAGAAGACCAATGTAACCTCAGAGTTTACTATCACTTCATCTCTTATTGCTACACCAATCATGTGATGCAGTCTACTTATGTTTTATACCTGAACATATGGAATTATGATCTCTACAGCATTTTCCTTTATATGGCTTTTAGTCGAATAAAGCCAAATTTTTATAATAATTATGAAATATTTTTTAAAAATATAGCTTTTTTCATTAAAGAATAAGAACTTGCTTCGTAATGTCTTATAAATTCATTGCTCAGACTCTTCCTGAATTAGCTACTTAGGAAAATTTTCATTTTAAACCCATGATTACCAGCACATGGCCAATCATTTCATTCAAAATATCTAGGACAGTGCTTTTTATGAAATAAGTGAAAAATAAATGCTGGCTGACTTCTTGGTTGCCAAGACAAAATTGGAAGAGGACATATTAACTTGACTGTAGTCTATAATAGAGTATGGCAATATTTAAGCACCTGGATTGAAATATGAACATATAGACAAAATTTGATCTTCTACAAGATTTTCAGCGAATTTTGGGCTATCCTTCCCTTTTAAATAAAAGAATATATTCTTTTGAATAGATAAAGCTTGGAAATGGAGACAAGATGGTGGAGTAGGTGAAATGAAATCTCAACCTCTCTGACTGTACTCTCCTCACATAACCTTGAAATAGCACTTTAAGAATTCTGGAGTAGAACCAACAAGGAAACACTGTGAAATGCCATTTTTATAGAAAATATATATTAAACAATCTAATTCTAAGAAGTGTTGGGTCAAAGAACACATTGTAGAAACACTAAATCATGTCATTATAAAGAAAGTGTGGAGACATATCAAAATTTGATGAGATACACTCACAATACCAAGAGAAATACATATATCTCTAAATATCTATATTAATAAAGGAGAGAAGAAAGTCTTGATTCAGCTATGCAACTAAAAAAGAAAAGAACAATTTAAAAATTCTCATTGAGGGAATAAAATTGGAAATCTTAAAAATCAAAGGGGAAATTAAAAGAACTGAATGATTCATATGGATTTATTTTAGATTCTGCAATTTTTATAAAATTATTAAATATTTCATGTTATTTTCTGTTAGTTCTCTAGAATTCTCTAAATATACCATCATATCTTCTACAAAAAAAGATAGTTTTGTTTCCTCATTGCTTACTTTAACTCTAATTTCTTTTCTTCTTTACTTATTGCTAAAGATAATATTTATTTCATTAAAATGAAAAAAAAATCACTGTAACTTCACCAACATTTTTTCCTTTATAAGTCCAAATTTGTTTTAAAATTATTATTTTAAAACCCTTCAGAAAAGCACCCATATGAAAGACCTCGAGATTGCTAAAGGAATCCAGAAAGGTTAATAACCAACCCATGCATTAGACAATAAATCTCGGCATTAACAGTTGGAAGTCACCTTTAGGTGTCTTCTCCAACTCAATTACCTGTTCCACAAATAAGAAAACTGAGGCCCTGAGTGATGAAATGACCAAGTCACCATTTAGCAAGTGGCTGAAATTGGGATAATAATGGATTATATAGAAGTAAGATGGTTGGCCAGAGGTTAAATGTATTTCTAGTGTAATATTAAATAATAGTGGTGATAAAGGGAATCCTTCTTTCATCCCTAATTTTATTGGGAAGATTCATAATTTATCACCTTTATTAATGATCCTTGTGCATAGTTTTAGGGTGATACCTCTTATTTAAAGGAAAGGTCAATTTACTTCTAGGATTTCTCCTATTTTTAACAAGAATGGTTAATTCATGTTGTCATGGACTTTTTCTATATCTATTGAGATAATAATGTGATTTAGTTATTGATGTGGTCAATTATGCTGATAGTTTCCTAATACTAAAATATCTCTGCTTTCATGGTATAAAGGCCACATGCTCATAATGAATGATCCTCTTTATATATTGTTATTTTCTACTTGCTAGCATTTTATTTAACATTTTTGCTTCTATATACATTAATTAAATTGGCCTATAGTTCTCCTTTTCTGTTTCATTCTGCCTGGTTTAATTAAAGTACCGCATTATTTGTCATTAAAAGTACTTGGTAATATGTCAGAATTTTTTTTAAAATACTAGTAATATTATAGTTCAATTCAGGAGTCCACAAGGCAAGAAAAAATATCGAGAGCATCTATAAAGAAACATTTCAAGTACTATGGAGCTACAGTTATGATTTTACATGATATAGCATTGTCCAAAGAAAAGTACTGAAAGACAATAACATGACTGTCTGGAGGGCAAAAGAACTAGGTTGACAAAAATTATTTTATAAAACTGGAAAAAAAAACAAAAACAAAATTGTGATAGATGAAGACCCGGTGTTTTTAATAGGAATGGGTTCTGGAAAGTAATTTGGAATTATGCCAAAAAAGCTTTAAAAGAATACAAACCTTTTAATGTAGCAAAACCACTATTAGGTCTATATCCCAAAGAGAATTCTAAAAATGGGAAAAGACCTGTTTGTTCACCATTATTTATAGCTGTACTATTTGTGATACCAAAGAACTGGAAACTAAAGAAATGTTCATCAGTTGAGGAATAGCTGAGCAAATTGTGGTATATGATGGTGATGGAATACTATGAATCAGGATGATTTCAGGAGGAACAGGAAATATCTATTTGAAATGATGTAGAGTGAAAAAAGTAGAACCAGAAGACCTTTTTACACAGTAATTGAAATATTGTGGAGTAGTCAAATCTGATGGACTTTGCTTCTAACAGCAATAAAATGATGCAGGACAATTCTGAGAGAATTATGAAAAATAATGCAATACACCACTAGAGAAAGAACTATTGGACACTAATAAGATAAAAATATGTGATTTATCACTTGTTCTTTTGAGTATATAATTTGGGTTTTTAGTTGTACAACACTATTTTCATACACAAATGAATAATATAAAAATCTGTTTTGAGTGAAAATACATGTATAACCCAGTAGAATATCTTGTCAACTCTAGGACAGGGGAAGGGATGGATGCAGGAGTAAATGTGGAACACTTGTAAATTTGTTAATCGAATAATATCAAGTCACAATGTAAAAATATATAAAAATACAATCTAATAAAATACAAAAATAAGAATGGTTACAGTGTGTTGAAGACTTTTTTCTGCATCTATTGAGGACAATTCCGACATTTGATCCAATTGCTGACCTCTATTAAAATTTTAAAACCATGAAAGTTTCTAGAAAGCGGAGTAAAAAGATTAGCATAAATAATAAGAAATGAAATTATTTTTTCATCTAAACTCAATCTCAAGGTTCGAAAAGAGCAATAACATTATTTTGGAGTTAAAATATTTTCAAAATTGAATATCTCAGTTAAAGTGACTTTGTTGAAATAGCAAATGACTTAATTTTTGAGGCCAGGGATTTATTTATTTTTAATAGCTAGTTCATGACATCCTAGAGTGGTCAGACTGTTCAATTCAATTGAGTGAAACTGTCCCAGAGTATCTGTTATACTCATAGGCATTGAAGAGGGGAAAACTCTATACAATTAATGGATTTTTCAAATATCTAAGAGACCTTGCAATTGTCGTCATTGTAAACTTTGCACTGTTTGGCATTTTATTTATACTTTGATGGTATAGTCATACTGCTAGCACTCCAATATGAGGCCACTTAGACTAAGTTGCCCTATAGACATTAAAAGCTGATGAGAAAACATAAACATTTTGTTCTTTTCCAATGTTAAATTTCTTGCAGGAAGATAAATTCTGGAGACTTTGGTTGCTTAAAACGCTTTAATGATAGTAGAGATTTCGGCTGACAGTCCACAGTAAAAGATAGTAATAGGAATGGAAACCTCACACTCTGAAATCGTACATTTCTCAATAGTTAAACATCAAGTGAAACATTTGCAGTTTTAGTATTAGTCAAGCATGAATTGCAGATTTTTCAATTATCCCCTCTGTATTAGTATCTGGGACATTCTATGCTATGCATAAGCTTTGCACCATCTCTGTTTTAATTGTTTATATTGTTCTTAGAAATAATTAAATATCAATTAATAGTGATTCTCCAATGTACTGTATCTCCTCTCTGTGTTCTCATTCTGGAAGGGCATCAGGAACTCTTTCATGGAACAATGAAAAGTTGGAGAATGGACTAACTTACACCTGAGTTTAGAAAAGGAGATGCAAAGCTGCCAGACTCCAGTAAATATGGCAAACCTGATCCACAAGGTATGGGAGCTTCACTCCTCAGAGGAAGCTGCTACTCTGTAGTAGAGCTGCTACTCCAAAATCTCTGCTCCTAAGTCTTTGATTAATTAAAGATCTGAACCCAAATAAAACCCAACTCTACTCAGAAGGCCAGTCATTGAGAAACATGAATGAGTGTATTTCATATCTCTGAACAAAAGGAACACTGAAGTAACAACTGACCTTTATCTACTCCACTCCTGCTAAAGGAAATACTTGAAGATGTTCCTAGGAATTTGAGTCTGTCATCACAGAAAAAAAAGTCCTCTATGACTGGGTCCTTTACTTTTCTATATGTGAGATTGTGATTTCTTTTTAAATGACCAAGATGCTTCCCCATCTGGTCCTCAGTAACAAAAACTGAAAAATCAGGATCACAAATATTCTAGAGGAAGAGAATTCCTGTACACACAAGCCCAAGGTCAGTATTCAAAATATACAAAGAACCAAGGAGTAGGAGAATCTTAAGGTCACTGAGGGGCTTTGTTCACATATCTATTGACATATACTCTGTGATGAAAGATTTTTTTCAAATTATATATCCCAGGTTTGAATTCTCCCTTATAATTTGGAAATCCTTATGTGGGACACATGACAAACCTCTGTTTAGGTCAAAAGGGAAAGACACCCAGAACAGAACATAACTCAGAGGCATTTTTTCTTCTGCATATTATTCACTTTACTCCATATGTTGTAGTCATGCCCCTGGAGTGCAAGATAAACAAATATGTTGAGAGTGTCTGAAAGTGAGGGTCCCTGGAAACCATCATTCCCTAAAACACTCCATCGCTGTCTGAATGCTTCAGTTAAAAAGTGAACAACAGAATACATTTGGGATCCTGTTTCCTTGTTTACAATGACTGGACAATCAGCAGATACACTGGGGTGTCCAAAAGGCTCTCTTCTCCCTGCCAAGCTAGGCTTCAGGGCATTCCAGAATGAAATTCCCTTCTCACCAACCCAAACTCTACAATGACCCAATATTAACTGATGTTTCATATTTCAAAGCCCATTTTGACATGAGAAGGGCACAAAGTATGAGTGATAAGGTCAATGTCAAAGTCCACAATTCCCATCCTGAGATGAATTTTACATCAAACAATGCTTTGGCCAGAGTAAATAGACAATAAATCATTGATGAATGAAGAATTAGTAGTAATAAAAATAGAATTGCAACGATGCTTTTAGGTTGATGAATCTCATTCTTCAATAGTGAGCCTGTCGCCTCTATAGTGGATGCAATGGACTCAGTAGGGTAATTGTGCCACCGACAATTAAGATGGTTCTAGAAAGTGATGTCACAGCAAAATTGCCATATTAGGATTTGGGTCCACATCGATCTTTATGCTCATCCATATGAGGCTGATGTCAAAGTTAAGTAATTTATCTGAAATAAACATTCCTCACGTTCTGATATGAAATCCTCAAGGTGGATTTTTGCATCAGAGATTTTGATCATGATACTGATAGAGCTGCCAATACAGGGAGAAATTTGTTGCTGTCTTCCCTTCTGATTCCCATTATCGGAGTATTTGTCTTGCAAATATTCCCTAATTTCTCTAAATGACACAAACGGAACAATGGAACACATTAACATTTCCTTGCTTATTTTTACATTTATCATATAGTCCAGCCCACATAAAGTTTACTCAGGCCTTTTAGAAATGATGATCACTATACTGGGTTCCTTCATGAGACCTTCATTATACCAGACTGCCAGCTGGTAACATTTATTTAAAAAGATTTCTTTTTAAAATCTCACTCTTTTAATTAAGGAATCGGAGTTTGTAATGTTTTATTGAGTCTTCTTAACCCTGTCTGAACTGAATACTTAGGACCAATTCCATTGCATTTGTAATAGTGAAATTAGGTGTTTGTAGGCATAAGGGACATGTTGTCTTTAAGTTGAGAGGCTGGGCAAATGCTCAGAACTTTGAGGATTGAATGCTGGAAGCAGGAGGACAGTTTGTCCAATAAACAGAGACCTTCTTTCCCTGGACTCGTTTGAGGGAAGAAGTCCTGGCTGGAGCTCTACTTTTCCCCTGAGTTTTGGTGAGTAAAATTGATTCCTTGGAGGTCATCTGAGATTCCTGTTTCCTACTTTCTAACTAAGGAAGGTCATCAATACTGACAACACCCAACTATAATCCTGAGGCCTGGTTTTGAATTTGGAGAGACTTCCTTCACTGGGTCATCTCCCACAGAGGTGGACTTGGATGTTTCAATCTAATAAGACAACTTAGTGACAACCTCTCAATATATATCACAAGAGGGTTATCTAGTTAGATTATGGAATTAGAATTTTGAGTAAACTGAGTCAGATTTGAGGAGGGTTTGAGGAACAGCAAGAAAACAAAGTCTCTGAACAAAGACAGCAATAGTCTAAGACCCCAAGACCTTGCTTAAGTCACCATAAGAGTATCGCTATGAATACCTCTTAAAATACTCTGGATTCATAGGGATGTGCTATGGATTCATAGCAAAATCTCACAAAAAAGGCTCTGTGGCCTCAGGCAAAGTAGTCCAAGGGGTGTCTAATGGGTTGAAACACAAGAGGAGGTGCAGAGACCTTTCTTAAATTTTCAGTGAGGACTGAAGCTGTGGTGCAAGGCTATCCATACTGTGCTTCTCCATTTGGAGCCCAGAATGGGGCCATGAATTCCTGCCCAACCACAAAGTGTGAGAGCCCAGCTTCAGCACAACAGAGTCCTTGATACACTTTGTCTGTGCAAGTGGATGGAAAGGGTTAGTGCCCCTGTCTAACTGTTCAGAAAAGAGAGAGGAGAAGAAACAGACTTTTCCAAACAGGAACTTAAAAGAAATGGGCTATAGCCCAATGGAAAAGTCAGTTTCTTCTCCTCTCTTTTCTCTCTCCCCTGCTATGATCCACCCATGTGGTCAATACCCCCATCACATGGAGGCTTAGCCCATATGCCTGGCCAGTGTAAGCCCAGCATGAGGACCAGAGCCATTGCCCAAACAAGTACTGACCCCAGAATAAGGTATCTCACAGTGCTGTGGACGCTACTAGTCAAAAGGAAACTGACTTAGCAGTAAGAGGAGGCTTTGATATCTCCTAGCACACAGGCAATCATATCACCTTAGCAGAGCTGAAATTTAGAGGAACCCACAACTAAAGCTGATGTTTAAGAAAATGCCCACTCTGCCCTGAGAAGAGTCCAACTTTAAGATAAAAATAAAAGTCAAGAAATGAGGCTAGAAAATGAGGACATTTGAAAAAAAAAACTAATCATAGAAAATTATTGAGGTGACAAAGAAGAGTAAATAAAATAGATGGAGAATTCATCAATTTGATTTTTAAAAGGATAGAAGAAAATCCAGTCACCAAATCAGTCTAGAGACTCACAACAGCCATTCCCTTAACAATTTGTAAAATGAAACAAACATTTTCCTAATCAATAAATCAGAAGTTTAATCAGGTGCCATGCCATACCAGGTCAGCATGAAAAGACTAAAAAAATGGATCTCTTCATAATTCAAAGAGAATGGTCTATGGTTAGTGACATTACAGCCTCTCCAACAATCATGGTACCTAGAAAGTAGCATCTAATGAGGGACTGATACTGCATACCAGGCCCAGGAGAGGACTTAGCCTCAAATAAAACTCCCAGCCTTCGCATGTCAGAATAAATACAACCAAATTGGCAGCCCTGCTATTCATTACCATAATTTATACTACAAGTTCTCCAATGTCTGTGCACAAAGTAAGGGAAATGGTTTCGTCCTAAAATTCCTTTTGGGCTTAAGAAAAATTTAATATGATTCTTCAAGGCTTTTGAAATACCAGTATTGGTTTTCTTTTCTTCTTCTGTGTTTGTGTTTTGGTTCCTGCTATTATCAAAATAACATTCTGTTCTGAATATCCTTTTTGTTTTTTTATTCATTTTATAACCTTTTTCTTGGTTTTCATCTTTTTTTAAAAACTGTTAAAATTGATCTCTGTTCCTGTGGTGAAAAGCTTCAGTTTATTTGTACAAGTGCTTTCAGATCTAGCTCTGGAGATTTATAGGATTTCAGTTCTGCCATGATCTAAGGAAAGGTCTAGTTCATACCTTTCTAAACTTCTTCAGATCGGTGTGAGGCTACAAGCACAATTTTCCATCCTGAAACTATGACCTCAGTGCTATAAACTCTTCTAACTGCAAACACTGGTGTGGTAGTGCTCAGCCATACACTGGGACTATACCCTGGATCTGTGATGGGTAATGCAGTAGAATCCTGTACTGAGAGCCAGAGAAAAGGACCTTGTAATTTCCATGGGATTCATTGTCGGACCACCTTACCATTTGAGCCTGAAAGCTCCAGGAGGTCTTGCCACTAATTTACCTTTCCACAGACCTGTTCTGCCTTGATGGTGTGGAGTCGGCTTTGGTGAACTAGACTGTGCTCCACTCCCATACCAGGGTGACAGATTCCTCCTGATATTTTTCCAAGTGGTCTTGTGTAGAAATATTGGTCCGTGCTGGCTTCTGGGGGGTTATATACTGCTTAGACATAAATTTGAAGGTGACATATCAAAGTTTTTGTAGGGATATATAGGAGAGATAAGGAGAGTCTCTATTTCTTCTCCATTATCATAACACAGCCATCTACCATTGTGTTTCCAAGTACTCTTATTGTGTTAGCAATTAAATGGAATCTGATGGTTTGACCTTATTATGGCATGGTCGAACAAGTTTAACATTTCGTTAGAATGGATTATTAATGTTTTATAAGAAATGATGAGAGAAAAGTTTTCAGAAAGACTGACAATAATGATATGAGCAGATGCAAAGAAACAGGACAAGTCAGTTATCACAGAAACAATATTTTAGCAGTGCCCAACTGTCAGAGGTTTCAAATACCATGAAACCACTGTGACGATAACACAGGATCTGGCTGCATCTACACTTAAGAACCAATAAGCATGGAATATGATATTCTGGAAAACAAGGGAACTAGGTCTACAACCAAGAATCAACTACTCAGCAAAACTGACTATATTCTCACAGGGGAAAATATGGCCATTCAACAAAATAGAAAAATTCCATGAATATGTAGAGAAAAGACCAGACCTGAAGAGAAAATTTGATTCCCAAGCAGAGAACTAAAGGGAATCATCATCAAGAAGTAATTTTAAAAGAGGGGAAAAAACCCCAAAACAAATCAAACAAAAAAAAACCTCCTTTTAGGAGACTCAACAAGTTAAAATGATATGTATCCTTGTAAGAAAGAAGTCATTGGTAACTTTTTAAAATTGTTATTATCAGCTTGCCCTAGCATCCGACTGAGACCTGTGGTCTCGGTTGCCCGGGCCTGGCAGGGCCCCCACCCTTCCTTGACTCTGGGGGATGCACTGGCCACCTGCCTCATGCTATGGGGCTACTGGGCCCAGGAATGTGCCAAGGCCCTGGGGCCAGAGACAGGCTTTGGTGCCCAGTATTAGCCCAGGAACCCAGTAGTAATTACAGAGCTTAAGAGCCAGAAGGAATCTTCAACATCTTCTAATTCAACCCCCTCATTTTACAGTTTCTGCTGTTAGGTGAAGATCCAGAAAGGGAGACAAGCCGATTTGGGAGCAGATTGGATACAGCTTTGTGCGTCATTACTACCAGATATTTGATAATGACAGAACCTAAGTAGGAGCAGTGTCTCTTGATGCCTCTTGCTTACATGCGAAGAGCAGCAATGCCAAGGCCAAGCAGCCATGGTGGAGAAATTGTCTAGCCTTCCATTTCAGAAAATACAACCTAGCATCACAGCTCAGGACCACCAGCTCACCCCTGGCAGCTGTATTCTCAGTATGATTGTGGGACAGCTAAAGGGCAATGAAGACCCCATCATGGGATTCTACCAGATGTTTCTATTAATGCTTGGGTCTGCACCAATGACTTGTTCAGGCTAGCGTTGTACAACTTTGGCTGAACCTCCTCTTCCCAAGGCAGCCAAGCTGTTTCCTTCTCTCTCCTCTTCCTCATATTATTCACACTTCCTCTCCCCAGCCCCCTCAGGACACTCTGAATATCATACAAAAGGCTGCAGGGCCTCAGTGGGTGGACATCCTGGAGGTGGTGGCATCCCTGTTTGAGTGTGTTGTGCATGATGTCTGGACATTAGACGAGCTGCATGTGACAGGAGAAGTTTGTGCGTGCCTGAGAAAGACTAAGTCATGCAAAAGGTTGTCTTTTTTTAATGGACTGACAAGTTGCTCTGGTAACCCATAGAAGCGAAGGAGAAAGCAGCGGCTGCCTGTGTAGCCAGATGCTGATTTGTTCAGATTTTCCAAGGCTCAGTTTAAATTGTTTGAATAGTTTACCTTGTTGATCATGTGGGAATAAACAACCCAGTGGGTCTGGCTCTTCATCTTTTCTCCTCTGGTTTTGTTTTCCCTGATCAATGCTTACAAAAAGAAAACCTTTGGAGCATTCAGCTTCCCTCCACTCCGACTTTTCCAGAAACACTGAAGCCTGCACATTTTGGAGAGGAAATTCCTGCCATGTTCTTAGAGGCCAGAGCTAGCTATGCCAATGCCTTGAACTCCTCATTGAATGGATGATTAGAATGTGGACCCTTGTTTGCACTGTCAGGATGGCACAGGAAGGATCAGTTCCTAGACTGAGAAGAGGCATCCCCCTTTGTCCTGCACCTTCCCAACTTCTCACCTTTGTCCACCCACTTGCCTTCTCCAGCATCTCAACACTGTTTCCAGTTTGGTTTACCTCCTTAATGCTGGACTTCAGCGTTGTATGTTGTCCTCCTAAGGTCAAAGATCTCAATACCAAGAGGGCAAACATGTGGCTGGGCTTCCCAGTGGGGCCCCTCTGTTAGAGCCTTCCAGGAAAGACTCTTTTGGGTGTGTAAGAGAGTTTTGGGAGTGGAGCTCCCTTCCTGGATTAGAAGGGACAGAAGGGGGATGCATCCTCCAGAGCTCCTCTATAGAAGCAGGGCCTCCCTCTAGAATGAGCCCATGGAAGTAGCATTCATCTAAAAGGCAGAGATCAGAAAGAATAGGGAAAAGGATTGATGTTAGAGGGGCTGATATTCCCTGGAAGGGGAGGCATTGTAGCTATTTCTCTGAGGTGTTCCAGCATTGACCACTGGAAGGATCCTCCTGGGCTGAGGATAGGTTAATGTGAATAGTGCATCCACATAGTGAATGTGGGGATAATTGCTGTCAGAACTATTCTTCATACAAATCATTCATGCAACTGTGTGTATATTTATTCATTTGCAAATATCAAATATTTTGATCAGCATAAATTTGTTGTTAGAAGTTAAAACAAAATTGATCAATGAGATACTGTTTATAAGCATCATGGTATTCTTAGGATTGTGATCCAGGCCCGAATAAATATCATAAATTGGAGTTGAGTTTATGAAACTCTCCTAAAACATATACTCATGTCCAGAGAAATGCATATAAGGAAAAACATCAACATGTTCCCAATGATTAGTGTATCAAAATTAGAGTTAATGATGATTATCTAAGTGAATACCTTGGTTTATGCACAATATATCATATGATCACAAAAAAAGACTAAAAATATAGTATTGGTTTCTGAAGGAGTCAGTTTTTGCATAACAGCTATTCTTTTACACATGATATTCCTTGAAACCTCTGATGACACAAAACTTAGACACTCTAGGCAAAACCCACTGCAATTTTGCCTGGGACATCTTATGCCCACTGTGACAAGGAAATCACAAGGAAAAAATTTTGAGGTTTACACCACACTTGTACTATTCCAACAAAAGAACTCTGCTATTTCTAAGACAGACTTTTACATTTGGGAACTGTTTTAAAAAAACCAAATGAAGGGAGAGAGGGATGTATACTGAGGGGAGGCTTGTACTCTGAGGTATAGAGAGGGGGAAAGAGAGGAGAAACCCACTTCCTGCAAAGCTGGGTACAGGTGAGATAGCAGCTTTAATGAGTTTTCTCAGAGAGAGGAGAGGGGGTTTGAAGATTTCCCCCTTCTGCCATCCCTCCTTAGCTAAGGCTGCTCTCCCCAATTCTCTCTTGTACCTCTTGTCCCCCCACCACTACTCGAGACCCAAAGGTCTCCCCTAGATCTGTTCACTCACCCTCATCTTGGAGAACAGATAACTTTTAATGTCAACTCAATCAGGTAATACAAAAGGAATAAGGGCAGGGAAGAATTGGAAAAGGAAAGTGGGGAGAAGGAGTCCCTTTCTCTATCTAAACTCTTTTCCTCCCTCCTCGAATCTGAGGGCAGCCTGAGCCCCCTGAGATAAAATCAGGTGTTGACTCACCCCTGGGCATCAGTAGCTGAGGTAAAGTCTGCTCAGGTTTCTCTTCAGAAAGTCTCTTCAATTGGTAAGTGTTGGGGGGAAAGATTTCCAGTCACTAGCAGGAAAAATGGGTAACCCTCAAGAGAAAGTCTTTTTCCACCTTCTCTCTTTGATGTCTCCAGTGAGAATCTTCTCTCCTCAGGAAATTCACTCCTGGGTGCCTCCCCCGTTGAGGTGATCAATTTCATATACTCTTCAGTCTGGCACTTTTTCTCTAGTGCCAGCCTCTATCACTGGGCACAAGGAGAATATAGACCACAAAATGCACCAATTTGCTCTCTTTGAATGTTATACTCTTAAGGGGTCTATTGTGCAGATGAAAAATTTGCCACACCTGAGCTACATTCCCAGCATCCTTTTAAGTTATGTCTTCATTTTATATAAGGACACTTAAGAGATGAATTTGGCTGAGGCCCACACTGTGGGGCTCTTTTTTCAGAGCTTGTGCTTTTGGTAAAGTGCTGCTGTGTGAGTCTCTGGCTTTATTTGCTCTACTCACTTGATTAAAAGCATCTATTTTTTTCTCTTTTCCTTCTCTTTTAATTATTATTTAAATTCTACAAAATTTTTGGCAACCACAAAGGGATTTTAGAACCAGAGAAATCAGCTTTCTTCTCCTGCCATGATTTCCCCTTTTCCCTCTTCCTTTTTCCTTCTTCCTCTGCGAAACCCTTGAAAGCTTTCTCAGGCTTAATTGCCTACACCTACCCATCAGGAGAGCTAGGTAGCTGGGCCTGTGCCTCTATCTCAGGGTGTTCTCGCTAACTCCTTCTACTGCTGCTGCTGCTGCTGCTGCTGCTTCTGTTCTAAACCTTTAAACTTCCTGCCCCAAACCCCATCCCAGATGAAGGGGATCCATTTTTCTTTTTAAGGGGTTATGGGTACTCTCTCCCTAGTCCTTTTCCAAAGCACCCCTACAGCATCCTATATTCCCTCTCAGCAAAACAAAACAAAACAAACAAAAATAATCTCTTTCCCCTTCAACTAAAAGGAGTCTTCACCCTCAAAACCAGCAGATATTCCTTGACTTAAACCAATTCTCCCCTGCCACTAGAGGCTAATATTGAGCACTCAGTATTTTTTTCCCCTCTTTGCTGAGCTTCAGTGCTACCTTTCTGCCACATGGTGGCAGCAGCAATTATATATATAATATGTATTGTATTTGCACATATATGTATATATATATATATATATATATGTATATGTATATATATATATATATATACATACACACACACACACACATTTAGCAATGGAAAAACATCCAATACAACCATGCTTTATCATTGTAGAGAAAAAAAGCCATACAACATGAACTCTTCTCTACAAGAAAGCCTTTTGGCTTTTGCAACATTGGAAACCTTTAAGGTTTCTGTTAAGATTGTATTTGTCTCCCCCCTGATTGTAACAATGAAGGTACTTAGCTCTTCCCCGATTGTGAAGATTTAAATTGTAACTCATGTCTATTTTTGGATTTTAATCCCCATGTGTGTAAACACTCTACTTAAAAGTTAATTATGGAGACCTGCCTGATTTTAGATTCAATCACAAAAAGTGTAAACATGATACTTTAAGTTGAGTGGGAAGATCTACCCATGATAGATCTAATCACCAAAGGTGTAAGCATTCTACTTAATCATTTAGTGGGAGATCTGTGACCCATGTATGAAATAGTGGGTAACAAATCAGAATCGACTAACTGCCTTCTGGGCAGTCCTAGACCAGAGCATCAGCTGTGATTACTATATGTGGAATTAGGGGAAGAAACACAAGTGAAAATACCTTTAAAAAAGAGAATGCTACACAGAGTGAGTGATTCTTATAGGGGAGTTCAACTTGGACTTCCACTTCTGCTGGAGGGTGAGGGCAATTCTTCATGCTTTCGAGTTAGACTGGTACAGAGGGGCAGCAGGATCTGCTGACTGGACTGACAAGTGGTGAGTGAAAAGCTGACTCTTAACTGCTTGCTTTTCTCTGAAGAAACTGGCCTCAGGAAAGACCTATTCCTCTTGAGAAACTTCTCAGGTCCTCGGCTTTACCGAGCTGGGCTGAAACTAATTCTTCCTGCCTGAAAGAACCGGGAATAAATTACTTAGTGCTCAGTCTAGATACAATACCTTTTCCTCTATCTGATTTCTTGCTTCACTCTTTCTATATTTTGTAAATAAATTGTAAATCTCTTTGTCTTTAAATCTCTGGTAACTACACTATTGAAAACGAACCCTGTTTAAATTAACCCCTTTTCCCTGTTACATTTCCAAATGCCTCCTTTTCCTAATGCTACTAGGAATCTTCTTTTCCTAATTATTAATATTATGACACAAAAGTATTGCAAATACAAGCAGCAGTACAAATTCAGTTGGAAAATTTCAAATATTCTTCATACAATCCAATGGAAAAGGTGGATCCAATTCAAATGTTTAATTCAAGTTTTTGTGAGTCTGTTCCCAAACTACTCATAGAGGAAAATCTTATTTCTTTTTGTCCAATTGAAGTCTTTAAAGACATTTTCAAATATGACCTTTTGATTTTCCTTTTTGTTTCAGTCTGCCCTGCTTTTCAAGAATTCCAAGAGGTCACTTCTGGTCACCAATTTACTTATTACTTCATTTGATTTCTGTTCTTTTTTCCAATTTGGACAATTTTACCTTTTAAGCTATTATTTTATTTTTTATTACTTTCAATTTTTCCTTCTTTTCTTCCCATTTCTTCCTATATGTCTTACTTGATTCTTGAGCTCCTTTTTTAGTTCCTCCAGACCTTGTGATCAATTTCCATTGGGTGGAGAGGGTTAGTTTGCCTATGTTTTCTTGTTTCCCATTCTCATCTGTTGCTACTGTAGTTGGCTCTTTTCCTCCATAGAAATTTTCCAGGGTCAAAAGCTTTTTTTTTTTTTTTACTATTGTTTACTCCTTTTCCAACTATAGGATTAAGATTCCTGGTTGGTGGTGGTCATTGCTATCTTATTTTCTGTCTCCCTGGGCTTTGCCTTGGGACCATCTTCCCTATCCTGTGAGCAGCCTGAGTGAGGTCATGTAAGTCTGTGGTATGTCTTGAGGAGTGTCCTTCACAGCACTTTGCCCTGGGGCTATCTTCTCAGAAGGTGCTGCTTCTGTCCACTGCTGCTTCTGTAGGCCTGAGCCCAAAACCCAATGGCTGGTATTTTTAAATTGGGTCTATGCTGTAGCACCTTGCATCATGTTTTTTTTCCTGTGTTAAAGGATGGAAACGTGACATAGCATTTATTCACAAACAAACACTAATATATTTCTAGTGTGGAATTGCAGAAGGATATTCAAGAGGAAGGAAGTAGAGGTAAGGATGTTGCATACAACAGTAACAACCCTTATAAAACAGTAACACTGACATTTAAATAGCAAAACAACATGACATAACAAAAGTAACTACATAATAAAACATAAACACAAAGTATAAACCTGGTTAGGTTACTTTGAATCATTATTTAAATGAGTGAAACAATGTATAGTCAGCATACTAAAGGGTTATGATTAGCTATAGCAATGTTATTTACCACCAAAATGTGGGTACATACTTAGATTTGGTTTAGGTATAGGAATTTAGTTGGGGAACTATTTGGAAGTTAGGTCATATTAAGTAAGATAAGATAATTAGATACTGACTTGCACTGCATCATACATTACACAACACAAACAACATATGACATCACATAAGAAAAAATGTAAATCAATATGCAAATATATGCAAATTGCAGGTATAAAAGGATTTTAAATTAATTGTATTATAGGACATGTTTATATGTAAACTATGTGTAAATATGAAGTGTAGATAAGAGAATATATGTGCATGTATGTAGCATACATGTATATATGGTATACATGTACTATATGTAAATTATATACAACACTTATTAATATCTTTTGTTAATGTATCTGCATGAGTGATTTTGATGTTTGGTTTGATTTTCATTGTAAAAATTATACAATGTTGTGTTTGTTGTGATTTTCAAATTTTTTTCTCTAATTTTCAAGTTAATGTTTTGCAATAGTAGTATATTGTTCACTTTTAGCTGATAAGAGTATTTTAAGTTTGATATTTGCATGGAAGTTATGTTCATCTTTTGGTTGATGCTATTTGCTGTTTTGATTTTGCTTCTGTTTGACTTTTGTTCTTGTTTATTATTTACTTTGTTTTCTGTTTCCTTTTTCCTTGTTACAATTCCTTAGAATAGGTTAGTGTAAGTTAGAGCAAGATTGTTGAGTGTAGACTTATTTTGGATAGATTTCTTAGTTCAGGTAACTGGTAAGTATTTTAGATTGTGCACAAATCAAAAAGTAGTGTTTCCAACACGATTTTTGATTTGTGAAATAGGGAGGAATTGTGATAAAGGTTGGAAAGGTTTGCAATTTGCAAATTGTGGAAAAACTGAAAAGTACAAACCTAGGTATGATTGACAGTGAGGGTCACATGGGAGTCTGAGCTTCAGGATCTGGGAAGATTCCATCTTGCCCCAACAGACTTTCCTTTGGGTCTCCTGAGAAAGTTGAGAGGAAGGTATCAAGAGGATTCCCTGTGTTGAACTGAGGAAGGGTTCCTATATCTAGCTGCTGGCAGCATTCAGTCTCACTTGGACATCAGGACTTCCTTGGACATCTAACAAAAACAGATCCTGCTTCTAATTGGTTTTGGACCTCTGTGCTGTGATATTTGGATATCTCTTGTTAAGTTTTTTAGTTTAGTAACCTAGTCAGCATATTTAATAATTTTTTTAAATAAGAATAAGCATAAATAAAACTCTAAGCCCTCATTCCTTTCCCTTCCAAAATAATAAAGTGATTTTAATATGTTTTTTCCTCTTGTATTTCCCTTCCTCAAAAATCCTAGCCTAACATCCCTAAAGTTGTCTTCCCCTCCCCTGCTGCCACCACTCTGGCCATGTTGCTGCCTCCTTGGACAGGACCTAGCTCCATGTTACTAAACCTTGACTATCACTACTTTGATGGCTAAATTGGGATTTTGATTAAATAACAGTTATAAAATTGTATAATTATTATCCCTTAAGTCAGGAAAACTATTTGCAGCTTGAAACAATTTGTTTTCATTGGAATATTAATAAAATAGGGAAATGTGGAAGGGAAAGAGGTGAGGCGACTGCCTATCCTATCCTAAATGCTTATCTTGTGAACTGGGGCTCACTCCCCAACAGAGTTCCAATCTCCATGTGGCAAGCCTAGTCACTCATCAGCAAACCCAGCAGGATCCAGGCAAGGTTCCAATGCAGAAAAACCCTCATGAGCTAAGCTCACCAAAACAGCAGGTAACCAAACAAGAAACTCCCCAAATCCAATAAGCTCCAAAGATGAATGTTGAAGTTCCAAAGCCAAAAACTCTAGTCAAAAGGCCCAAAGCTCTGAGTGAATGTTGTGACCTTGAAAATGTGGGTTTCAAGACTGTGAATTGCCCAAACTGTAAAGATAATTTTTAGTGCCTTGATTTATATTAAAATATAAGTGGTTGCCATGGGAAAAATTCCCAAATAAGTATGAGTTAAGAACCTTCATTGTTCAATCAGAAGTTTACAACTTTATCTTCCCCTAAATATGCCTAAGTATGGGTGGAGTAATGTAAAGTTCCCAAGATATTCCTGATCAAGTACCTTAATTTGTTACAATAAGGGAATAACCTTAACCAAATGTTCCAAGGTACAGTCTCAGCAGTTTTTAAGATTCACAACATCAAAGTTCAAAAATCCCAAGGATCTATCCTGCAAAGTAGAACTCCAAAAGAGAACCTCAAGGAGAAGTTTCAAGGAGAAATCCCTTGTACAGGAAATTCAGGAATTTTTTATAGTCCTTCTTTCATGTGACTTTCTGTCCCTTCCTCCTTCTATAGGAATTGCAGTCTTTCAAATTGACTAGCACTGAGAGGTAGTGTGGTCAGTGGCCTCTGGTGTTGTCACTCACTCTAGCAAGTGACTTGTGAATTTAGGGTACTAAGTACTAAGTTCAGGTTTTGATTGGTTTACTTAAAAGTGGCTTATTGATAGACAAAAAGAATTTGATTCACTCTTCATATGGTCAAGGCATAGCACAACCCTAAAAGGTAAGCCTGTGGTGTTTTACTCCTGCCCCCCAAATGTGGAAATTTCCCTTGACCTGGCTCTGACTCTGGCATGGTAGGTGGGAGAAAGGGTTGTCAGCCTACATATTTCCTTGTGTAGCTTTGCACACTTATAGCTTGAGAATACCCTCTCTCTGATATCCTTTCATGCTGTGTCCAGTGGGAGAGCCCCTTTACTCATCAAGTTTTGACTTCTGTAATTTTGAGATGCTTTTAATGATTGGTTTGGCAGCAAATTCTGAGGGGCTCTAAGTTTTTCCCACTACTACAATGGCATGATGTGGATGGTTTTCATAATGTTAGAAAAAACAAATAAGGTGAATAAAGTACTGATAAATCTAATAAAAAATTAAGAGAATCAAGTTAATAAAGTAAAAAATGAAAAGGGTGATTTCACCTCTAATGAAAAGTTAATTAAAACAATTATTAAGACCTCCTATGCCCAATTATATGGCAATAAATATAATTTAGATGAAATATTTACAAACATATAAAATGCCTAAATTAATAAAAGCAGATGTAAAATACTTAATTCCATCTGAGAAAAAGAAATTTAACAAGCCATCAGGGAACTCCCCAAGGAAAAATATTCACCTAATGGCTGATAGATTCATAAGTAAATTCTTTGAAATGTTTAAAGAACAATTAATCCCAACAGTAGACAAAGTATTTGACAAAATAAGAATAGAAGAAATCTTAACAAATTCATTTCATTCTGCAGGACTGATAATGAAAAATGGTATTAAAACAAAGACAGAGACCAGATGAGTTCTGATTATCAATTGATCACATTATTTATCGGATTATTTTACTTGTCTCATGGGATTTTTTGAAACACTGTTATTATAGAAACATCTTTTGTCACTTCACAAATAAAATGTGTTATATAACTTGCTATTTTTTAAATAGAAAATGGTATAAAGAAAGGTTGAGAATTTTGATTAAAAAGTAAATACTTATTAAAATTGTTTTTTTAAACAAACAAAAATACTTCCAGGAATTGAAGTGGAAAATATTGCATATAGGGAATTTTTTTTAAGTTCAAAAGGGGTAGCTATGTTCAGGCTAGACTCAAGTTAGAGTTTTCAGATTCATTTTTTTGAATTTGGACTCCAGTACTGCCTAGTTGTGTGATTCCAGAAAAGTCTCTTCACACTAATTGCATCACACTTATAAAGAGGCTTGGAAGAAATACTTGTTATTGATTCTAGAATATGGATAATTGAAAATCTGTTACCCTAAAAAAGAATTACATTTCCTGGGAACTTGCTGACTTTCTGTCAATATGTTCTTCCTTTAGAGAGGGAATAAATATTGAGTGGGTGTTCCTGCCCCTCTCTCTTTGGCATAATGACATTGAGCTTGGTGATGGTGGAAAGAAAAGTATGGGGATATAAAATGTGTTGATCAGCAATGGGCATGTGGTCTCTATTTTGTATCCTCTTTATTCCTTGATTTCTGATTAATATTAAATCCCTTAAAATATATAATTTGTATTATTGAGGTTTAAATTGAATTTTTACTTTTTTGGCAACCAGAATGGATGATAAAAACTCTCAATTTTTTTTGAAGATAGCCTAGAGAAAATTTAAGTCATGTTTCTCCTGTCAAGGCTTTGACCCCACTGTACCCACCATCGTACCCACAGCACCATCAATATGGTCTTCACGGTGAGGGAAATGCAGGAAAAATGCCTTGAGCAGAACCTGAGTCTCTACATTGTCTTCATAGACCTGACAAAGGCATTTGACACAGTGAACAGGGACGCATTGTGGGTGATCCTCAGCAAACTCGGTTGCCCAGCAAAATTCATAAAACTGATCCAGCTCTTTCATGTCTACATGACAGGGGAAGTCCTATCTGGTGGAGAGACTCCAGATCGCTTCAACATCTCCAATGGCGTGAAACAAGGCTGTGTCCTTTCTCTGGTACTATTCAACCTATACTTCACCCAAGTATTACGACATGTTGTAATGGATCTAGACCTGGGCGTCTACATCAAATACCAACTGGATGGCGCACTATTCGACCTTCGCCTCCTGACTGCAAAAAAAGACAACAGAGAGACTCATCCTGAAGCTCTCTTTGCAGATGACTGTGCTCTCGTGGCCCACCAAGGAAATCATCTCCAAACCATTGTGGACAGGTTCTCTACCACAACAAAACTGTTTGGCCTGACTATCAGTCTCAGCAAAATAGAGGTGCTGTTCCAACCTGCACCAGGGAGGCCAACTAACCAACCATGCATAACTATCAATGGCACACAGCTTTCGAATATCAACACTTTCAAGTACCTGGGCAGCACCATCACCAACAACGGGTCCCTAGACCACAAGATTAATGCCAAGATCCAAAAGGCCAGCCAGGCACTCCGGAAGCTGCGCTCCAAAGTCCTCCAACACAGTGGTGTAAGCACTGCAACGAAGCTCAAAGTGTATAATCGCTCCTGTACAGTTGCAAGAAATGGACACTGTACTGGAAGCACATGAAGCAGTTGGAGCAATTCCACCAATGCTCCCTCCAGTCAATCATGAGGATCTGATGGCAGGACCAAATCACCAACCAGGAAGTCCTCGACAGAGCCAACTTCACCAGCATCGAAGTAATTGTGCTCAAAACCAAGCTACAATGTTCTGGACACGTCATCTGCATGGACACACAGCGAATACCAAGACAGGTATTCTATGGTGAACTGTCAGCTGGACTCAGGAAACAAGGCCGACCAAAGAAAAGATTCAAGGATCAGCTAAAGTCAAACTTGAAATGGGCTGGCATGACCCCAAAGCAACTAGAACTTGCTGCCTCTGACAGAAGCAGCTGGTGAACCCACATTAACCATGCTGCCACCACCTTTGAAGATGAGCAATGTTGATGTCTTGCTGCTGCGTGTGAACACCAACACCAGGCCACAACCCCACCTCCTGTAACAACTGGCATCCCATGCCCCAAGTGCCATAAACTCTGCACCTCAGTCTTTGGACTCCAAAGCCACATGAGGGTACACCGTAGATGAAACTGCACAAAGACAATAGTCATTCTCAGTCACCAAGAGACTACTACTACCCACCACCAACCCTGTCTTTGGAGTTGCTGCCTTTTTCTTTCCCTAATTTTTGTCCCATTGCCCACCCTACTGGCCAGGCTATATTTTAGCTGGGGGACTCTACTTGAGTCCACATTCTTCAGTTCCTTGCTGCTGCCTTTGGCAATACTCCTTTTGATATCCTGTCCCTCTCCTACTCTTGCTCCTGAATTGGCCTCTCCTCTGACCCCAAACCAGATCTCTGTTGTGGATCCTGCTGGGCTATTTATTGCTGCCTATAAACAGCTAGGACATCTTGGAGCTGTTCTCTGGGTATATTTCCCTTAGGTAATGATTAACCTCCTAACTTCCTCTCCACATAGCTGGGGAAATTAGACTTTTACCTCATGGGGAAGGGAAGAAGGAAGTTAAGCTTGCAAGCAGGAAATAAATTATGAACATGGCAAACTATATGAAAGAGCAATACCTTTCCTATTTCAAACAGCTTCTATCACTCATGAGCACACGATTCCATTCAATTATCTTGCCTGAGATTCAGGGGATGAATTCATCTCCCTAAAACCCTTTGCCATTTGGGGCTGCCTAGTCTCTAAGATTCATCTAATTTAATATTCCCCAAACCCGTGCTCTCCCACTCTATGGGAAATCCTACCATTTTGACAAACAGAATCTGAATGAATAGAGAAAGGAACTTTAAAGAGTCTGAAGGTAAAATTTTAACCCTTCCAGACACCAATGTTTTATATAAGTCTCTGTATTTCATTGTATTTTGCTGATTGTTTTGTTTACAATTTAATGTGGTTGATTTTAAGTTCATGTATTAATGTATCAACATTATTCTTTACACTGACTCAGTTTAATCTGTGTTTTAACTACTATTATATTCTATTACCTTTGCACTATAACTATACTGAACAAATATTAAATATGTCCATAGAAAAATAGCTTTTTTCCATTTTTGCTTTGTAAATTGTCATACATATGATAAATGGACTCCATCAACCTGGTTAACAAACTTTCATGTATTTAATGAGCTAAATATCTCCAATTGATTTTAAGGAGTCTTTAGAAATAATTAAAAATATTTTTCAACAACTCTGACTGATTATTTTGTCTACCTCTCAGTTATTTGTTACAAGAGGTAAAGGATCCATTTTAGTAGCTGAATTGAAGTACAATTATAATCCTCACCTTACACATTCATAACATAATTGTCATACCAAAAGAACTGGGAAGTTGATCCCAGGGCATGGTACCCCTGGATGGCTCCCAAGAAGGACCATTTCTCATTTGTAACTTCAGTTTAATTTACTTCCACCAGAAAAATCTAGATTTCTTAGTAATATTCTGGACAGAAATAAACTTTCCTTTGTTTAAAAATATCTCAACCAACTTTGAAAGATTTACCACACCTAAATAAATGTCATACAGCAGACTCATGTAAACTATGATAGTGGGTTTGTTTGCTATTGTCATTAAATGGTCTATCAACTTTCAGGCATTTGATACTTCTTGAATATTGTAAATTTTAGATTTATTCCACTCTGCTTAGTCTAGCAATCAGAATTGTATACACCCCTACTTAAGGATTAAGTGTTGAGGAGGATGGCCTATGACAGACATGTGCTAGCAAATAAAAAATCAGAAACCACTGATACACCCCCGAGCTCTCCTATTTCAAACTTAAGCTATAAATAGTACAGGTGAGACACAAGAAGTAATGAAAAAAAAAAAGTCTATACATTCGCAGAACTTCCTGTGAATATTTTGAGAATATATTGTTCATCCAGAAGTTATTTTTTCCCTCTTTTATTTGGATTTTTTTATTTTTGATTTCTCTTGCCAATTGATTCATATACTTCATAATTCAGCCATGCATCCCTAAGTGATCCCTGTGTTTTTCAGCAGCCTCATCAGGGAGGAATGTATTATTATTCTAAAATGTAAAGTTTAAATACTTTTGAGTGTAATTTAAAGTTAACAAATATGCTACCTCTCTGAATCCAGAAAGTGAACTGTTTGTAGAAGGTATCATGAAGATGCCTCCACAAACCGCTCACTGCACCAAAATATCCAGAGTGAACTTTGGGATGTGTGATTTGAACTGTGTGGTGTTGAATCCATTTTTTAAAAAATTTAACAGTATTTTATTTGGTCATTTCCAAACATTAATCATTGGAGAAAAAGATAATTTTCTTATCCTTCTCCCCCTACCATCTCCCATAGCCAATGCGCGATTCCACTGGGTATCACATGTGTTCTTGTTTAGAACCCATTTCCATGTTGTTGGAACTCATTAGAGAGTTTATTTAGAGTCTCCCCTCAGTCATGTCCCCTCAACCCCTGTAGTCAAGCAGTTGCTTTTCCTGGGTGTTTTTATTCCTCTGCTTGTAGATACTGTTTTTTTCTCCTAGATCCCTACAAATTGTTCAGGGACATTACATTGACACTAATGGAGAAGTCCATTACTTTCAATTGTACCACAGTGTATCAGTCTCTGTGTACAATGTTTTCCTGGTTCTGCTCCTTTTGCTCTGCAGCACTTCCTGGAGATTGTTCCAGTCTCCATGGAATTCCTCCACTTTATTATTCCTTTGAGCACAATAGTATTCCATCACCAACATATACCACAATTTGTTCAGCCATTCTCCAATTGAAGGGCATCTCCTCATTTTCCAATTGTTGGCCACCTCAAAGAGCACAGCTATGAATATTCTTGTACAAGTATTTTTCCTTATTATCACTTTGGAGTACAAATTCAGTAGTGCTATGGCTGGATCAAAGGGCAGATAGTCTTTTATCACCCTTTGGGCATAGTTCCAAATTGCCCTCCAGAATGTTTGTATCAATTCACAACCCCACCATCAATGAATTAATGTCCCTACTTTTCCACATCTCCTCCAGCATTCATTACATTCCTTGGCAGTCATGTTAGCCAATCTGCTAGGTGTGAGGTGATACCTCAGAGTTGTTTTGATTTGTATCTCTGTGATTATAAGAGATTTAGAACATTTTTTCACATGCTTATTAATAATTTTGATTTCTTTATCTGAAAACTGCCTATTCATGTCCCTTTCCCATTTATCAATTGAAGAATGGCTTGATTTTTTGTACAATTGATTTAGATCTTTGTAAATTTGAGTAATTAAACCTTTGTCAGAGGTTTTTATGAAGTTTGTTTTCCAATTTGTTGCTTCCCTCCTGATTTTAGTTACATTGGTTTTGTCTGTAGAAAAACATTTTAATTTGATGTAGTCAAAATTATTCATTTTATATTTTGTGATTCTTTTTAAGTCTTTCTTGGTTTTAAAAATCTTTCCCTTCCCAAATGTCTTACATGTATACTATTCTGTGTTTACCTAATTTACTTATTGTTTCCTTCTTTATGTTCAAGTCATTCACCCATTCTGAATTTATCTTGGTTTAGGGTGTGAGGTGGTGATCCAAACCTAATCTATTCCACACAGTCTTCCAATTTTCCCAGCAATTTTTATCAAATAGTGGATTTTTGTGCAAAAAGCTGGGACCTTTGGGTTTATAATATATTGTCTTGCTGAGGTCACTTGCCCCAAGTCTATTCCACTGATCTTCCTTTCTGTCTCTAAGCCAGTACCAAATATTTTTGATGACCACTGCTTTATAATATAGTTTGAGATATGGGACTGCAAGTCCCCCTTCCTTTGTATTTTTTTTCATTATTTCCCTGGATATCCTTGATCCTTTGTTCTTCCAAATGAAATTTTTTTATGTTTTTTTTTTCCTAAATCAGTAAAAATTTTTTTTTTTGGAAATTAAATGTGTATGGCACTAAATAGATAGATGAGTTTGGGTAGGATGGTCATTTTTATTATATTGGTTTGTCCTACCCATGAGCCATACCTATATTATTCCAATTGCTCAAGTCTAGTTTTAGTTGTGTGGAGAGAGTTTTGTAGTTGTGTTCATATAGTTCCTGTGTTTGTCTCAGAAGATAGATTCCTAAGTATTTTATTTTGTCTATATTTTATTTGGCCTGCCTGACCATATTTGTGTCATAAAAGTAATTTGGTAGAATTCCCTCTTTGCTTATTACGTCAAAGAGTTTGTAAAGTATTGGGATTAGCTGTTCTTTGAATGTTTGATAAAATTCACTTGTGAATCCATAAGGCCCTGGGGATTTTTTCTTTGGGAGTTCTTTGATGGCCTGTTGGATTTCATTTTCTGATATGGGATTATTTAGGAATTCTTCTTCTCCTGTTAGTCTAGGCAGTTTATATTTTTGTAAATATTCATCCATATTGCCTAGATTGGTATATTTATTGCCGTATAATTGGGTAAAGTAGTTTTTAATGATTGCCTTAATTTCCTCTTCATTGGAGATGATGTCCCCCGTTTCATCTTTGATGCTGTTAATTTGCTTTTCTTCCTTCCTTTTTTTAAATTAGATTGACCAGTACTTTGTCTTTTTTTTTTTTTGAGTACCAGCTTCTAGTCTTATTCATCAGTTCAATAGTTCTATCACTTTCAATTTTATTAATTTCTCCCTTGATTTTTAGGATCTCCAGTTTGGTTTTCTTCTAGGGCAGGTTAATTTGTTCTCTTTCAAGTTTTTTTTATTTGCATTTCCAATATTTTGATCTCTGACTTCCCTAGTTTGTTAATATATGCACTCAGCGATATGAATTTTCCTCTGATTACTGCTTTGGCTGCATCTCATAAGGTTTGAAAGGATGTCTCGCCATTGTCATTTTCCTCGATGAAATTAATTGTTTCTATGATTTGTTCTCTAACAGGTTTTGGAGTATCATATTGTTTAATTTCCAATTACTTTTTGATTTGGTTCTCCATGTACCCTTACTCATCATTATTTTTATTGCCTTGTGATCTGAAATGGCTGCATTTATTAATTCTACTTTTCTGTATATGTATGCCATGTTTTTGTAACCTAGTGTATGGTCAATCTTTGGGAATGTTCCATGTGGTGCTGAGAAGAAGGTGTATTCCTTTTTGTCCGTATTTATTTTTCTCCATATGTCTATTAACTCTATTTTTTCTAAGATTTCATTCACTTTTTTTTTACCTCTTCCTAATTTATTTTTTTTTATTTGATTTATCTAAATTTGATAGTGGTTGGTTCAAATCTTCCACTAATATGGTTTTACTGTCTATTTCCTCCTTCAATTCTCCTAGTTCCTCCATTAGAAATTTGGGTGCTATACTATTTGGTGCATACATGTTGATTAGTGATATTTCCTCATTATCTATAGTCCTTTTTAAGAAAATATATATTACCTTCCCTATCCCTTTTAATCAGGTCTATTTTTGCTTTTGCTTTGTCAGATATCATGATTGAAACTCCTGCCTTCTTTCTATCAGTTGTGACCCAGAAGGTCTTACTCCATCCTTTATTTGTGACCTTGTGGGTGTCTACCTGCCTCATGTGTGTTTCTTGAAGACAACATATGGTAGGGTTTTGGATTCTAATCCATTCTGCTATTTGTCTATGTCTTATGGGTGAGTTCATCCCATTCACATTCAAAGTTATGATTGTCACTTGTGGACACCGTGGCATTTTAATATCCTCCCCTAATTGTGACCTTTCTTCTTTAGCTATTACCTTTTAAGCCAGTGATGTACTTTAAATCAGTCCCCCTACTCCTCTCTCTTGATAGGTTTCCCTGTCTAGCCCCTTCCTTTTTGTTCCCTTCCCCTCTCTCCTCCCCTTCCCTCCCTTTTTGTGTCCCCTTCACCCCTACCCCCTTGGTTTTCCCTTCTCCCTTACCCGGTTGGATAAGATAAAACTCAAGATCCCAATGGATATGGATGCTCTTCCCTCACAGAGTTGATTTCACTGAGAGTAAGATTTAAGTAAAAATTCTCTTCCTCTCCTTCTTATAGGAGAATTCTTCCTCTCCCCTTCCCATGTGTATCCTTCTGTGAGAAAGATTATTCTATTTAGTGTTTTTTCCTATTTCTTGGAGTATATCTTAGTACCATCAATGATTCCCCCCTCCCATTATCTTTCTATCCCCCATTTTTCTCCCTATCATCTTGATGCCCCAAACTTTCCCTATGTGTGATTCTTCTTACTACTCTAATGATGCATAAAAATTTTGAGAGTTACATATAACATTTCCCTACATATTAATATATATATATATAATTTGATATTAATGTAGTCCTTATAGAAGAGAGTTTGAATGAAAGAAAAGGATAACATTTTTCTCCTTTTCCTTTTTCTTCATATTTACCTTTTAATGTTTCTCTTTTTCTTTGTGTTTGGATGTCGAACTTTACACAGAGCTCTGGTCTTTTCTTTATAAACACTTGGAAATCATGTATTTTGTTGAATGCCCATACTTTCCCCTGGAAGTATATAGTCAGTTTTGATGGATAGCTGATTCTTGGTTGAAGACCCAGCTCTCTTGCTTTTCTCAATATCATGTTCCATGCCTTACGGTCATTAAGAGTAGAAATTGCTAGGTCCTATGTGTTGGTGTTCCTTTATATCTAAATTGTCTTTTTCTGACTTCTTGTAATATTTTTTCTTTTGCTTGGAAGGTTTGGAATTTGTCAATTACATTCCTGGCAGTTGTCTTTTGGAGATTTAGTGTAGAGGGTGTTCTGTGAACTCTTTCAATGCAGATTTTGTCCCCTGTTCTAGAACCTCTGGGCAGTTTTCTTTGATATCATATGTTATTATATCAAGATTACTGTTTATTTCTGGCTTTTCTAGTAGACCAGTGACTCTCAGATTGTCTCTCCTTCCTCTGTATTCCAGGTCTGTCACCTTTTAGTGAGATATTTTTTGTTATCTTCTAAATCTTTAGTCTTCTGACTTTGCTTTATTAATTCTTGCTCTTTTGCAAGATCATTGTCTTCCAGTTGCCTGTTTCTAACATTTAAAGACTGGTTTTCCTTTTCAGTTTGGTCTGACATGATTTTTGAGGCTTTGAGTTGTTTCTGCATTTGCATATTTTGGTCTCCCAGATTGCTGAGTTCCTTTTGCATTGTTTCCCATTTTTCCTGCCAGAAGGCTTCCATCTTTTTGATAATTTCTGATTTAAATTCTTCAAGAGTTTTTGGAGAATTTCCATTTCCATTGGAAGGTTTTGGGGCAATTGTTTGTATTTCCTCTTCTATATCCTCTGTATTTTGTATTTTTGTTCCATAAAATGTGTCCAAAGTCACCCCCTTCTTCTTGCTTTTCTTGGTGTTTGGAGGCTTTTGCACTTCTGTACTGTTTGCCATCTCTATGGTTTTTCTTCCCCTTTCCAGTCAGAAATCTGAGTGAGGAGGACTGGCTCCTAGTGTATCTTTCTGATGGTCTGAGGCTTTAGCCCCAGGCAAATTGTCCATTCTCCGCAGCAGTGCTGTCTTCCCTGGGAGGCCCAGGGTCTTCTCGATGCCGGCTTTTCGGGTGGTACTGCTCTCAGTTCCCTCCAATTGCTTCTCCACTGCCTTACCTCCACACTCTGAGCCTGGGACAGCACTGCACATAAGGTACCTCAGTGCCTTTGCCAGCCCTGAGGTTCCTGTCCTTTCAGAGGGCCCTGCACTCTAAGGGGGAGGGGTCCTGACCTCTCTGAGCTCCGAGGGCTTCTGATGGGATTATGTTCAGCTGTGTTGGTCTGAATGTGCCCTGAGGCAAGAACCTCCCATGAGACTCTGATGGAAGGACCCAGCCAGGGGGCTACAGACCCTCCCACCCCCATCTCTCTCAGGGTGCTTCCCTGCCATCTGTGTTGGATGCCCAGAGACTGGTCCAGGTTGCTTTTAAGGTGCACCCTTAAGAGCAGCTCTTTTGGAGGACCTGGGGTTCCTGCTGCTGCTGCTGCTGTGGGCTCAGCTCTCTGGGTTGGGGGGAAGGGTCTTGGGACTTTCCATCTGCCTTCCCATTAGACCAGATTGTTCTAGGATTCTGGATTTTTAGGGGCTTACCTTTTGGTTTGAGTTCAGAAGGAGGGTTCCTTTGCTCTGTCCTGTTATTAAGGTTGAATTTCAGTGCCCTAGGAGCATTCAGTTTGTGATCATAAGGAAGGGTTTTCAGAGGTCTGAATTTTTGCAGCTTTAAGCCGCCATCTTGACTGGAAGTTGGTGTTGAGTTCTTTTGTTTTATATGTATACTCTTATGCATAAGGGGTCTGCCCCCAACAGGATTTTTGTCAATGTACTTAGCAAGCATGGGTTTGTCCTTTTTTTCTTTTGTCCCCAAATTATTGTAATTGAAAAGTTGGTTATGTTTACAAGATCCATTGGAGAGACTAATCTTCCAAGAATATCAGGGGGTAATATATAAATGAAAATCTGTTACCCTAAAAGAGAACAACATTTCCCAGGAGCCCACAGACTTCCTATCAACATGTACTTCCTGTAGACAATGGATAAATATTGAATGGGCGGTCCTGCCCCACTCTCTTTTCCATGATGACCTCGAGCTTAGTGCTGGTAGTAAACTAAGCACAGGGATTTTAAATGGATTGGTCAGCCATGGGCACATGGTCTTTATATTGTATCCTCTTTATTCCATGATTTCTAATGATCATTAATAAAGCCCATAAAATATATAATTTATATGATTGAGGTTTGATTTTATTTTTTACAGATAGAAGGTAAAAGTTTTTAAAAACCCAAATAATTATTGATGCATTATCTTTTTTTCATTTTTATTATATCTTATAATAAATATGTACCAATATATTGAAGGTATCTTTCAGAGAACTATGATAAGTGAACAATGAATCTCTAATAGAGGAATATCCACAACACACTAATTCTACAATAGAAAAGTTTATAAAAATGAATTGCAGATATAATAACTTTTTATAATTGTTTATTGAAGAAAAATCATCTTCCTGAACAAATATATTGGCCCTTAATAAGTCCCCATCAAATCATATATTGCATATGTTTAATTCATCAAATATTAATTGAAAAACGTAATGATTGATATTATTCAGGTATATAAATTGGGAACATATCGTACATTGTAAATAAGATACCTTTTTATCAGAATCCTAGATGTATTTTTCCAGGGTAAGAAAGGTGGTAGTTACAAAATGAAGAATTCAAAACTAGACACTTATTATAATTATTCATTGATGTTTATAGGACTATATTCAACCTCATCTCTAGATTAAGCTTCTGTTCTTTAGATTGTATTTTATATAATTACTCAATTAATTCTACGTCTATTCAGAAGTCAAGCAATATGACTTTCTTCAATATACTTCTCAGTCTAGTACATAAGGAAGAAATGATGAAAGAAAAAACTGGTACAAAAGCTAGAGCATTTTAAGTCATTCAAGAAGGCAGAAGCTACTTCTCTAAGACTTGTGACAAAGAGCTTGATAACAAATTGCTCCTCAGGGATTAGCTTTGTTTTTCATTATCTTCAGGGTGTTTCTGTCTGAACACAGAAGTATCACATAGCATTTGGGAGCAAAGATACAGGTGAGAATCCCAGCACTGGAGACCAAGATGGAAAAGATCTCCATGGCCACCATGACCTTCCCTTTGGTGCTCTGATATGCTGGCAAGAAGGAAATCCAGACACTGCAAAACACCAGCATGCTGAAGGTCAGGTACTTGGCTTCATTGAAAGTGTCTGGCAGATTCCTTGCCAGGAAAGCCAATGTAAAGCTGACCAAGGCCAGGAAGCCCATGTAGCCAAGGACACAGTAGAAGGTAACAAGGGAGCCCTCATTGCACTGAATGACAATCGAGGAAACCTCAGAGTATATATCCATCTCAAGGAATGGGGGATATGTCCCCAGCCAGATGCCGCAGAGGCACATCTGGATAAGGGTACAAGTGAAAATCAGAAAATAAGATACTGCTGGTCTCAGCCACCTCCTGAGCTTGCTCCCTGGTTTAGTGGCTCTAAAGGCCACAACCACAGTGATGGTTTTGGCCAAGATGGAAGCAATAGCCACCGTGAACACAATGACAAATGTGGTTTGCCTTAAGACACAGTTGGCTGGTGTAGGACGACCAATGAAGAGTAAGGAAGAAAGGAAGCAAAGAGTGAGAGAGGTAAGCAGAATGTAGCTGAGACTGCGATTGTTGGCTTTAACTATGGGGGTGTCTCTGTGCATCACAAACACTCCAAGGACAAAGGTGGTGAGAATGGAGAAGCAGAGAGCTGCAGAGGCCAGAATCATTCCCAAAGTCTCTTCATAAGCCAGGTAAGTCACTATCTTGGGCAGGCATCTGTCTTTCTCCTTGCTGGGGTACTGATCTTCAGGGCACTGAATACACTCTTCTGCATCTGGAAATACAACAAAAATGAACCTCATTGTATTTATAGAGACCAGAGTTTTCTTTCTCCAGTAAAGTGCAATATTAGTCATTCCAAATACATCTCAGCTCGTTTTTAGCATCCTCCTTCTCAGTGAGAAGAATAAGAATTCTAGACAGTCAATTAAAATACCCACATATTTCAGTTTCTCTTTATTTCTACTTGTGGATAAAAATGATTAATTATTGATTCCCTATTGTGAAGATTAAATGAACTCCCCTGATTATGAAGATTAAATTACTTCTCCCTTGCCCATTTTTTAATTTAATCAACAAAAGCATATAGACCCCAGTCACACTTGAGTGGGAAAGGTCTGTGACCCACACATGCAATAGTGGGTGGCAAATCTGAATTGATGATTGCCTCCTGAGCAGTCCCAAGCAAAGTTTTAGCTGTAGTTGGTCCATGTAAAATGAAAGGAAGTCACAGGAAGTGACATAAATAAATGATCTTTAAAAATGTCAAGAACTTCCTGTGAAGAGGTCCTCTGATCTTTTGTCTTCAACTTGACTTTGGAGGAGCTCTGACTGAAAAACTTTTTTGGTCTTTAGTTTTTGACTTGAGCTTGGAAGAGCTCAGGTTTGAGTTCTCTGAGTGCATCCCTTTGGACTGACATATGGTGAGTGAAAAAGGGTGACTCATTTCCTGGATTTTCTGAAGGGACTAGCCTTAGGAGAGGCCTATCCTTTGAGACACCCTCCCTGTATGTCCAGGTCCTCAGATCAAAATTGATACCACTCTGGCTAATGGCTAATTAGCCCTGCCTGGGTTGAGTCAGGGGTCAGAGCAAATACTTAGTGAATAGGCTAGATAGCTTACCCTACCCTTTCTCTGATTTTCTTACTTTCACTCTTTCTATATTTTATTAATAAATTGTTAAAAACAAGTCTCTTTGGAATTTAGCTAAATTCCTGCCGACCCTACTGAATAATCAGTTCCAAACTTATTTATTAACAGCTTACAAATTCTACCCATTACATCCAGGTTTATTAAACAAATATTAAGCCATCTGTGACCCATTTCAAAATTTAACTTCCCATAGTAAGTCCTAATGTGATTACTTTATATATCTAGGGAATTTTAAAAATTGAAGTAAAATAGAGAATTAATTCATTCTATAATTTTTATTATATATAATAATCTCTGAAAACAAATTCATAATTGTAAGTCCTAAGGGAAGTTTAAGTCCAGGATTCAGTTCATGGATATCAAATAAACCTCCTTTAAAGTTGTTACTATTAGTTTTCATAAATAATATGATTTTTTAAACTGGAAACTATGTTATACAAATATATTCATAATTTTCTCAGTTTATTACGTGTCTATTTTAAATCTGTCTTTCTTCATAATTTCCACTCATCAGGATGATACTTTTATTACATATATAAAAGCATTGTTTCAGTATCAGGCACTCTTACCGTCACCAAGTATATTTCACATAAAAGTACACAAATATCTAATTCTTTACAATATATTATGAGAACTATTAATAAATCATATACTTAACTTATGCTTTGATTAAATAATAGATGTCCAAATGTCTGACTGTGTTGGTTTGAAGTACTGATATCTTTGATTGCCAGTGTTATCAATAAACCACAATTCTGAGGGTAAACTATTTGCAGGTGATTGATAGAAGGCAGGAAACTAACAGTAATAGGTGAACAATAGCTGGTGAATTGATAACCAAACTTATTAATGAGCTATTAGTTGCTAACTATTCACTGGCTTTTATTGGAGGTCTGGAGGCAACTGTTCTCATCAAACTGAAGCTGCTACTGATACAGCCAAATCTATCAGGGCCAAACTGGTTTCAGGCAGTGGATGAATAGCTGGAGGCAGTTAAATCTAACATGATTTTATTATGAAGGAGAAGTATAAAAAGGAAGCGGGGATTAGGAATTACCTAGAATATGCATATTATCCTAATACTAAATTTTTGCCTAAACACAACCCCAACTGCTCCTCCTGGAGCTTCATCTTTGCCTACTAATATAGACACCACAGTAGGATCTAATCAACTACCTAAAGATTCAATTCTGTCTCACTCCCTCATAGTAATTCATACAGTCTTCTTGAAGAAATTCATGAAATTTCAACAGTCAATTTCTCTCCCACTAAATGCAGCTCCTGTGTGTGTGTGTCAACTTCAAAGAGAGCTCTGCCTGTGAGAGCTTTCACAGGCAAGTTCTCTGGCTCCCCCTGGAGTTCTTCTTGAGAGCAGCCCTCAAATCTCTACCTCTTTCTCAGAATTGCTAAGAGGAAAAACTCCTCAGGCACTAAGCTTTTTAATAATAAACCAGTATGTTTTCTTCTTCAGCTTTTTTTAATTTCTTTTCCTTTCTTTCCAACAACCACCAACTGTCTTTCAGAGCAAGAGCTCCAACCAGCCACTACTCTTCCCTTTGACTGCCAGAGAACCAGGAGCCCAGAATTCTTTTTCATTGAACTTTTATGCCATTTCCTTAAAGGGCCAGAATAAGGACTTCTCAGCTAAGTTTCTGAAAGGGGACAGTTTAGACATGAACAAACTCTTTTTCTCATCTATAAATCTCTCTTAATAAAAATAAAGTAATTCTTAACATATCACATTGGATTTTTTCATTTAAACTGATAAGATTATAGTAGAAAGGAAAATTTGTAGATATACAAGAGGAAGTGTTTTCTTAAAGGGCCAGAATAAGGACTTCTCAGTTAAGTTTCTGAAAGGGGACAGTTTAAATATGTACAAAATCTTTTTCTTGTCTATAAATTTCTCTTAATAAAAATAAATTAATTCTTATCTTAATACCTATCAAGTTGGAATTTCATTTAAGCTCATAAGATGACAGTAGAGAGTAAAAATTGGAGATATAGAAGAGGAAGTGTAGAGAAAAGAAATTTGACTAAATAGCATTGATGACAAGTCACCCTTTGTGATTCAAAAATGGAATTTCCCCACTCAGTATCTGTTTCATTTGAATAGTAACACCATGTGATAAATAATCTTTTAATTCTTTTTCCCAATAAGAAAGGGAGGCAGACATGGATTCTTAGTATGTTAGACTTTAATTATTTTATACAAGCATAGCAACCAAGCATAAAAAAAATGTAAGAAAAACAAATATCATAAAATACGGTTCTCATTCGTATATACTGTATCCTGCCTAAGGACTACAAATGAATTGATATTCTTAAAAATTAGATAATACCAATAGAAAATTAAACAATACTAAATGTTTAATGGGATATTTTAAAAGAAAAAGTTGCTTACTATAATTAAATATTAATTTGAAAATAATTTGACCATAATTTACAAAAGACTTTTAAATAGCTATATATAGATAAATAGATATGTCAATACATTAATTTAAATCTGCTATAATGTATTCACTTGTATTCTGAAACCTCAGAATGATGTTTAATTTCATGTATGAGTAAAGAACAAATGGAATGTATGTATGAGGAAAATATGAGGATATAATTTTCAAGGACTAAGATCTGGTGAATTGAATTTTGCAATTTGAGGTAAATATTCTTAGATCTACCATATAACAGAAATTTTTCCATATCATTATGGTAAGAAAAAAATTTATCAGGTCAAGTCATAGAACAAAAATTAAATAAAGATGAATAAAGTCAATTTCTATAATTTGTGAGAAGTCTTTCTCTTTAGGCAAGTACCTGTTTTATTGGAAATATTTCCATCAGGGCATAGGGTACAATCAAAGCAGCAGATGGGCTGGCCTTCAAGAGACTGTTTCCTGTAACCAGGGCTACAGGCCACACTGCATGTGGAACTTGGAATCTGAGTTTCCATAAAAAGAAAAAAATATTATTATGAGAATGATTGTTGAAATTTAGATTCATTGAGGCAATGATTTGGTACACCTATAGAATAATATATTTGAAGTTTGGAAGTGTAAGGATGATATTTTTCTGAATGGAACTTCCAGTTTTCTATATTCTCCACCATATCATCTTTTCCTAAAGATATGAATATGGACAGAATCTCCACAACACACAATAGAGCTCTTCCATATTTAAAAATAGAAATGGCTAGATGGCATGATATCAACCAAACATATGGCAGTATATCTCTAAATTACACTCCATTCATACAATAAATGTTGAAGTAATTCTTTGATGATTGAAGGAGCAATATTTCTTTATATTTTTGTTCACTAAACAAGTCCAATTCTTTGTATTTGAATTAGGAATCCTGAATTTTTCTGGAAGTCATAACTTTAGAGAGTTTATAATAAAATGAACTGATTAAACACTTCAATTTGATTTGATCTGCTTCATTACGAGAATCAAGTTAAACTGATTCGTATGTTGTTCTTGTTTCTTTATTCTGACATTTGGATATTCATATGAATCTCTGATGATTCATAGAATGTGAGATTTATGATTTTACCATAGACAAATAAAAAAGAACCTATATATAAGTTCTATTCAGAAGAGGAAACAACCACAAGATTCTAATTTGTTGATCAGGCATTTTTCATTTGTGTCCATCTTTTCAAAAACCTTCCTGTTATTTGCTTGGCAAACATCCTGGAGTTGTTTACCATTTCTTTCTACAACAGATTTTACAAACAAACAACCAAAAAAAACTCATAGAGCTAGTAAGCATTTGAAGTCACATGTGAACTGGATAAAACGATTCTCCCAGACTCCAGACACTCTTCCCATTATGCAAGCATATTTTAATGAAGAATGTCTAAAAGCAGTCATGGTCAATCTTGGGAAAACAATTTCATGATAAAATATTTCGGTAGTTGCAGAATTTCCTATCTCCGCTACTCTTTTGTGTTATCGGTCTCTTTAGAGGGTAAACATTTTCCACTCTCCCTGCTGTTGTTATTTAAACTTGCCCAATTGATTTGAGGTAATTCAAGATTTTCATCATACAGTGAATGAAGATCATTATATAAATTAATTAGAAAGATTTTGAAAAGCCTTTTGAGAAAAGGAAATCAGAGAAATCAAGGTTCTGACTTACTGAGAGCAAGAGAAAAGTTTATGCTTCAGGCCTGTCCTAGGCATTCCCAGTGTTTTCAGGGAAGTTCTTAGGTCCAGGGTAGAGACAACAGTGTTGTTCACCTGACTCTTACCTGGGGGAAATCTTCTGGCCAATCTATGTCTTCTTCATTAATACTTAACACTTTTTCCTGAGGAATCACTTCTCCAACTTTGACCTCTACTGAAAATCTACCAGGAAATGATTTATAATTCATGATATCATAGGTCTCAGCAGTCATGGAGGTTCCATCTCCACATAACTCATCTTTGCTTCCATTGATGGTATTAACACACTTCAGGAAGTGATGGAGCTGATAGTAAGGACAAATTTTGTTACTTCTTGGGGAAAGAAGTGTTCCATCACTCTCCTAAGTCTTCATAATCAACACAACAGGGGCTATGTGTTTGAGGATTACAAAAGCCGTCATTCGCTTTTTGAAAATTCTTCTAACTGTACTTTACCTAGCACTTTGCACTCCATGTCTTTTTTTCCTATCAAGCCATAGGTGACAGAAGAGTAATGTCCTAGATATGTTCTAGATAATGATCAAACCTCAAAATTTTATCTTCCCTCCACCACGTCATGAATTTCTTTCCTATAGCTCTGATATCTGCATTCCAAGATCTTTTGTAAAATCTGTATTCACAATTTATTGCTTTCAACAAGAAGTCCTTTTAGTTAGATAAAAGTTTATATAACTTCTATAGAACATTTGATGAGGTAAATTTAGGATTAAAGGATCATTTTGAATTCATACTGCAGAAATTTAAGGTAAAGAAGAAAAAGGGAATGCAAATATTTAAATGATTAACAATTCCAAAAAGTTTGGTGAAAGAAAATAATGGGAAAAAATCGAGTGGAAGAGAAATAGAAAGAGGTTCTTGTATTATGATTGTTTATAATAAATGAAAAAAAATAACACAAGTTGAGGGAGATGTGAGAAACAATGATTTTAAGAATACCAACAAAATCATTATGGCAGAAAGTGAGGAGACAAATAGAGAAAATAATTTATATAAAAGAGACACTCAATGAAGAATGTTTGCTGTGGAAAGGAAAATAAATATTGGCCAGCAATGAGTGAACATCAGAGAATATTAGGGAAGGGAATAATAGAAAATAAAAGACATGGCAAATAAATAGCAAACATAATTTTAAGTAGAGGACAGGCCAAAAAAAATTAAGAAGGATAAATAAGGAAATAGAATGGAAATTGGCAGTTAGTGATCATGAATATAAATGTAAATAGGATGGACACAACCAAAATGGAATCAGAGAATAATTCATGAGAAATCAAAATGGAACAAAATATTTTAAACAAGAAAATCATTAGAAATGAAAAAATCTAGAATTAAAATAAACACTAGACCTTAATGTATACTATTTTGCTGAGGTGAAAAATGAAGTAGTACTAATCAACATCTCAGACAAAACAAAAACGAAAATAGTCCTAACTAAAAGAGAATATTATAACTGAGACAAACATCAAATTAAAAGACATTCTTCAATTGATAAATAGTCAGAAAATACAAACTGGCCTTTTTCAGAATAAGAAATCAAAGATAAATGAAGTCATATGGAAAAATGCTCTATTAGTATAAATAGAAAAAATAGATATTGAAACAAGTCAGGTATAAGACCTTTTATATCAGAAATGACAAAAGCTGAAGATTATGAGAGAAAAAAAATAAAAATTTTAATTTTTTTCTCGAGTAGTAAACATCTCCCTTCACTCTACAGAAAAAAATTTGGAACTATACCCAAAGGGACATAGATTACAGGTAACCACTGACCCAGAAATAACAATACTAGAAATATCTGCAAAGAACTTGGAACAGGACCTATATTTACATGAGTATTTATAGCTGTTCTTTTCCTGGTGATAAAGAATTACAAATTGAGGGAATGTTCATCAATTTGAAAATGGTTGAATAAATTGTGACATATATTTGTCATGGAGTACTATTGTGCTAAGGGACATAACATTCAGGTTGCTTTAAGAAAAATTTGACAAAGCTTTTTTGAACTGATAGAAAGTGAAGCAAAAGGGGGCAGCTAGGTAGCTCAGTGGATTGAGAGCCAGGCCTAGAGACGGGAGGTCCTAGGTTCAAATCCGGCCTCAGCCACTTCCTAGCTGTGTGACCCTGGGCAAGTCACTTGACCCCCATTGCCTACCCTTACCACTCTTCTGCCTTGGAGCCAATACACAGTATTGACTCCAAGACGGAAGGTAAGGGTTTAAAAAAAAATGAAAGTGAAGCAAAAACGACCAGGATATCATTGTGCACAGTAAGAAGAGTGTAGCTATGATGATCAATTATGAAGGACTTAACTTCTCTGATGAATAACATGATCCAAGACAATTCTAAACAATTCATGATGAAAACATACTAGGCACTATGGGAAGATTTATACTCAACTTGATCTGTAAAGTGAATTTTAATTTTGTCACTTTTTCTCTTTTTTCTCTTTTTATTTTGACAGAAGACTAATATAGACATGTTTCCATGATTTCACATGTAATTTTAAATCATATTTCTTGCCTTCTCAGTGAATAGAAGAAGTGGTGGAAGGTAGAGTGAATTCCAAAGGCAAAATGAAAATGAAAAGAATGTTGCAATTATATAAACAATATATTAAAGTGTTAAAATGATATTGAGAAGAAAATACAGGAGATATCTGCAAATGATACACTGGAAACCAACCAGCTATTTCTCCACAATCTCTTCCCTTGACACACTTCTAAATCTAATCTGCATTATTAACATTTTCTGAACCACTTTCTTAAATCCCAAACAATAAAAAATAATAAGTCAAGACATAAAATAATAGCAAACAGAGAATCTGTTCTAGAATTTTGGCAGGATTTCAAGCCAAATGTACTTGTCTAGCGTTAGTAGGATCAGTAGTAGTTTAATAATTGTAGTTGTAGTCTCAAAGAAAGTTATAGTTTTATGGCATTAGCAGTAATTAACATAACTGTAGCCTTAGTCATAATTGTAGTAGGTGGTATTGCAATTTTGGTCAGCATATATGTGTAAAAGTTAAAATAAAACTGATTATTATTATATTCTATAGAGGCATCAAATTATTTGTAGGATTATGATCCAGGCCAGAAAAAAACCCCTAAATTGAAGATGATTTAATGGGATTCTCCTAACACATTGACTCATATCCTGAAAGATGTGTATAAGGAAGAACATCGACATGTTCACCAAGATTATTGTATCAGAATTGTTTTAAATGGTGATTATCTGAGAAAAAATCATTGTGCAGTGGATGTCATATAATCACATGACAAAAGTCATGAAATTAATAATGATAAAATGGGAATATTGAAGTCCCAGATCATTGCAGAATCATATAATTAAGAGATAACTAGTCATGGAATGATGTGAATATTTGTTTATTTGGGTACATAATTTGGGGATTCAGTTTATAAAATTATTCAGTTACAAAAATGAATAATATTGAAATTTGTTTTCTGTGAGAATAAATGCATGACCTACATTGAATTTCTTGTCAGCACCAAAAGATAGTAGAAAAAAATGGAAGGAGACAAAATAAATCATATAACTTTAGAAAACTGAAGTACAAATTTGTTATTAAAATAAATCAAATAAAAAAACAAAAAAAGAATGATATGAGTAGCCTTTGCCAACTCCAAAGCTACAGTGGAGGTAACTAGGACAAATTAGGCAAACTGAGGAAAAACAGACAGAAAGATATGCTTATGACTTTGCCTGAGACTCTTGGCAAGGACAGTCTCAGTTACAGCAAGGACAGTCTCAGTTATAGCACAGCTATTCTCTAGGCTGTAACTTAGATAAGAAAGGATTCCTCCCCCAGTATGGCCTTCATCAAACCTTGAGTCCTTCCATAATCTGAAGAGCAAAGCAATCTTTGTAATATCAAGATATAAGAATCAAACTTTCCTTTCCCTAAAGTATGCAGAATAAATTAACCGTTACTCTTTCTCAATTTGCTTACATTCCTAAAAACATCCCTGGCAACTTTCTCTTTTGAAGTCATTTCATAAGCAGTATTCTGGGGGAAAGCAAAACCACCCAAGAATGTGGTAATGTTTAGCATTTTATACTCTATAAATGTTTTATTTTGGTTTCTATAAATGGAGCTAATATAGGCCAAGCCTTCCCATCTGGTTCTTGCTTTATCTCTCTAATCTAATCTATCTCTATCTTTCTGTATCTTTCTGCTTTCTCCCTCAAAGTTAGAACCCTGGCTATCTGCAAATAGTGCCCAGGAGAGTACAAAAGAAATGTTACCTTCCAAGAAAGAAGTGGGTTTGCTACAAGTTCTGAAACATCTTTTGTTTCAGTCTGAAGCATATGGTGGAGAGCACGAGCAAATAAATAAACTCCATTGTAGATATTAAAACTCTTTCCAATTATGATCTCGTTCAAATAAATATGTGATACCTGTGAGAAGGATGAATTTTCCTCACATCGTTCATGTGCGATATCTACAGAACTTATTTCTGAAAGTTTACAATCAAAGACCACCTCCCAGAAAGACTTTTGGAAAAAGTCCTCAGGGTTGGCACGGGGATGCACACTGCTTAGGAAATCTGTGAAACCAGGGATCTCCCTCTCAAAATAAGAAAACATCAATGTTCCATGAAAATTGCTCATTATTATATTCTTGGAATCTGCAGAAAAATCCCAGGATGAGGTGGTAATCAACATCTTCCCATGCAATTTATATGCATTCAATAATTCAGAAATTTCGCCAAGGGAGTCGGTGTTGCCATAGATGAAAATCACTTTGGATGAGGACCGAAGAATCCTAGACAAGAGTTTAAATTCATCATGCTCCTTTTGAAAGAGTTCAGGAGCTCGTTCTGTAAAAGCCAGACACATACCATTCGAGGCCATCTCCTCTTTCAGAGTCCTGAAGAATTGTTCCCCTGTCAGGTCATCTGAAATAACCAGCCCCACCCAAGTCCAGCCAAAATGTAGCATCAGTTGAACTGCTGCCAAGTGCAGAGTGGATTCCCTGCTGCCCAGCTGATAGACATATGGATACAGGACCTCATCAGACAGGAGAAGATCAAATGGGCCATAGCTGAGCTACATGAATAGAAAAAAAATAAATAATTGGAAAGCATACATAGATAGTATTGATAAATTCATAATAATTTGAATGGATAGATCATTGATAAAATTGATTTAGAGAAGACCATTTTGTAGGTGGATTCAAGTTTTAGGTCACAAAATCACAGAATTTAGAAATGAGACATTTTGTCTTCATCTGTCTTCATCTGTACTGAATCCATAATCCTTTCTCCCATGTCTCCTTAAACAATTACCCAGCATCTTTTTTAAACTTTGTTATGACAAAATATCATTTCCCATAAAAACCCTATTTTACTTGTAGGCAACTTTTTATATTAGTCCCTCTTCTTACATTCACCAGTTTTAAAAATCAGTTTCTTTGGAACATCAACTCATTGCTTTAAATTCTTTCATAGATATGCAAACAGAACAGACTTTATGTCTCTTGAAAGAACTGATAAGTTTAATCTTTGAGCAAAGTTATATGTCCTCTCTAGCTCATCTCATCACTTTTTAACCTTATAAATCACATATTCCTTTATCCAGCTTTCTATGTCAAGGAGTCTATTCATGTTAGGATAAGAAGGAGGAACTGAAAGCCCAAAAGTTAATAATCACTAAGACCATAAAAATACCCAATTGAGTATATATATATATATATATATATATATATATATCAGAATAATACATGTAACCCTGAACAGAACTCAGTAAGCCTTATTTTGAGTTGCTAGCCCCCTCTGGAAATCTCATATCCCTTTGGAGCCTATCAATACTTAACTGTGGCTCTTAGGAGCTCTAGCATGCAAAGTGACCAAATAACAGTAAAACATTTTTTGCAGACAGTCTAAACCAGCTTGAGAGTAACTGCCCATCTACTCACCAGTTAGTCAGATAGGATATGCATATCTCAAGTATAAGGCTGTTCTTTAGGGGCATCAGCCTGAAGATACAGGCCCAACCAGTTCTGAAACTCAGAACTTTCTGCCACTCTCTGTCTCCTGCTAAGAATTTTGAAATTAAGAGAGCTAGCACAGATATAGCATAGACAGGAATAAGAGAAACCCTCCAGTAGCCTGTGAGGCCTGGCCTCAACTTAAAAGCTCTGTGAGACTCCAAATCATCACCTAGGGAGCCCCTATTCCCTCTCCAATCCAAACATATTATCAAAAGTTATCATTATTTGAATGCCACAGTCAGATAAGAGGACTATGATATCAGGGGACATAGAAGGAGCTGAACCTCAGGACAGACAGTCAACTACAAACAGTCCTTAATGGACCCCTGCTGGGAGACTAAATCTGGGGGAAGGCTTGTCCTTCAGGAGGGTCCATGTTAACCTGCTCTGGGGTAGTTGCAATATCAATCTATAGAGAAGACATCTACTCAGGCTAGCATAAGTGATCCATTTCTCGGGAATCCCATTTTTCAAAAAATAGCCTGTTGGCAGGGAGCATCTCTCTCTTTTTACCTCACTGGCAGCCATATCCCCTTTTTCCCTTCAACTTCTCCATTCCCTGCTATAAAACCTTCAGTATCTCCTGTTCTTCAATTCCACTCATCTTTCCCTGTAAATATTAATTTTTTTTTCCAGAGCCAGCTAGGATTTCCAACCTATTTTGTCAAGAATTTGGGAAGAAGTCAGTTGGAGCTGTCAGAGAAGTTTCAAAGAAATCAGGCCTACATACACTTCAAAACCTTTGTGACTATGGAAAGCAGTCATGTTGAGAGAAGTGTTGAGTGCAACTAATCTGCCTAGCAACAACACAGCCAAAATAAACTACTCCTTCTGAAGGGAGGAAGTGACACTTAAAGGGCCAGATTAAAAAACATTTTTCTATTGCAAAAGACTTTTCAAGATACAAGAAAGCAAAGAAATTATTGCTTGCCATGGGTTATCTAATCTTGAATAGACATTTCTTTTATATGGTTTATAACTTTTTTTGTCAAGATTCTAGATTATATTTATTTTCTGCTTACCATCTATGAAAGTTTTCAATGGCTGAATATAAAATAAATCACTTGTTTTCATTCATTCCCACATATGCTGGAGCATTATTCTTCTTAATCCAATTATGCTATACCCTATAAAAAAGGTGTGCATCTAATTTATGGGTAAAAAGCAAAAGACAATGAAATGGATGTGATGATTTTAGCCATGAAGGAGGAGATGACCCAACTAAAGCAAATGATTAAGCAACTGACTGAGGAGAAACAAAGTGGCAAATATATTACACAAGCAAGTGAAAAACTGAGCCTTTAGAATGGGATGATGAGAACAATTGAACCCAAAGGTCATTAAGGCAGCTAAAAGAGTAGCTTTTATGAAAAGGAAGTATGAAAAGAATTTATTAATATAACATAATTAGTATGCCCATTTTCTGACCTAATAGAATAATTAAAAACTACATAAAATTACAATATTTTTATTTTTTATGATTATATTTTCTTGATCCGTACTTATTTGTACTATAGATATCACAGGACAATGAATAATCAATGTGGTTTGAATGGAATTGTATTGATTCACCTTTCGGTAATTATTCATGAATTTCAAAGATCAGGACTGTTGAAATAAATGCTGATTTCTACTACTACGCTTTTGGTAGTAGTGTCTCGGTAACGGAGAATAACGGTTGTCTTTGTGCGTTTTTGTGCACAAAGACACTTGTGCGTGAAAGAGATTTAAGTGGAAGAGTCGATGCACAGAGACAGTCCCATTCTCTCGGCATTGGAAGTCTAGGTCCAGTGGCACAAAAGGTCTTTACACCTGGAGACTTCCTCAGCTGCAATGGATGGCCGTGTTCTCTTTTGTGCTCCAATACGCCCTGAGCACTCCACAGTGCTTTGCTGCGTCGCCCTCTCAGCCGTTGAACCTTCTTGTTGTTTTCTTCTGTCTGTTTGGCTGAAGCAGTCTTCACATGCTGGGTGAGCAAAGCCCTGGTTCACCAGGGGTCAACAACGACCTGATGGCTACCCTCACACGGTTTAGCTGACCTGTTGATGCTATTGCCCATGGTGTGGCCACTGCCACATTCTAGCAGCTACTAGGAGCCACAAGTGAGAGTTGGGTGTCAGGTGGGGGTCAGTGGCTGGAGAGCTGCCCTAGGAGGGCACGACAAGCCCTCCATACCAGAGATACTACCCCTCTCTGAAAACCCCATACATCCCTACTACTCCTATAGGAAACTGATTTATAAAAAGGAATGATGGATCATCATGATTTTTAAAGAATCAAAACCATCAGACTACCAAAGAATAATGTAAGGAAGCAATGACATGACTATGTTGTGGGAGAGAAACATCAGAGAATTTCTGAAATGTATAATTTCCTAATTTCCTTACGCAAACACCGATATTCCTTACATATGGAAGGATGGATCTGTGCAAGAAAGTATATGGTATTCTGCTTTTGCACCTAACCAGCTCTTAATTGTGTTCCATTGTCCTGATGACTCTATATCCAGACCACTCAGATGTTTTTTTTTCTTTCTCTTCATAATATTCTCTGAGAATCCTGTTAGGAAATGCACCTCAGACATTTCATATTTATTCTTCAGAAATAAGTTAAATTGAATAGATAAACAATTTATATCTAAAGAATGTATCACATATTTGACAATTTGGGCCCAGATTAAAGAAGAGAACAAATTCTCTCTCTTCTTATATATATAGGTAAAAGTTCAAATTAATGTCACAATGAATAGGAATATATACCTAACCCTGGCAATTTTCTCTTGTGAGATGAAAAAATCCTTCTCGCTAAACTGAGAGGATAAGACTATTGCTTGGGAAGATATTTATTTGATTCAAAATCATCACTCAAAACAAATAATTCAATATAGCATCACCTCAATTAAAGAACAGAGGGAGTTTTCTTCATGGAAGGGACTTTTCCCACATTTTGTGGTTCCTATTTCAAGTATGTTCCTAGGGCTTCTTGATGAATGTAAATTGGCTGAATGGTTCCAGTACAGATTATATAAAGGTTGACTATTTTAAACACAGAGATCATATGGGTTGAAAATGGGCAACAGTATTCCCTTACTTACCTGTGGGACTTTGTATAGTCCTAACAACCTGGCCATAGCCATGGACAGTTTAGATGACATCCCTCCAATGGCAATCACAGATTTATGCTGCCTGTCACAGCTATAGTTAGGGATAGTTGGACCCTTCCCAGACAACCATATCAAAGAACTCTCCACAGCCAATTGAATTTGATGAAAGTTATTGAGAAACTGATATCCCAGAGTTACATTGGGCAGGAGATGGGGGTCCTTGTTGATCTCATCCACAGCAAATTGGACAGTGAGAAAATGTTGGTAATGTTTGAGCATGAACCTAAAGTGACAGGAATAAAATAAGAACCAGGTACAACTTGGCATGCACAGGAATGGTAAAGTATCATAATCTGTGGGTCATTAACTGAATATTTCATATACTATTCATTAAACATGATTGATACTTAAACGGAAGTCACTGAGTGAAGAAATAAGGAGATCTAACTCGAAAAGTTTATACATTGTTTAAGAATATGAGTGTCCAAGCGAGTGTATATTACTTTTCATCAGACACTGGAATCAATGAAGAAAGGATAGACAACTGTGAGAATATTATGGTGGCAAAGGACTGGGAGGAAATAAACATAAAAGCTTCTGTTTTCAGTATATTTTAAGGCAATGACCACAGCTGAACATGAGAAGAATAATGAAATATTGGAAGTTTTTCAAAAACAAGTGAATACTTAGAATAGATATTGTGAAAAGTAGAATAAGGAATCACCCATGGCACTATACAACAATACACATGTAAATTTTACAGCGAAATCAGTCTGCAAATTTTTGCGATATTCTCAATTTTTTTAATGTTACCTGATTAAAGGAAGAAGCAACATTTACCAAGAACAATCCAGGGTAGGTGTTTGAAAATACTTATATAAGTGGTTGGTGTTGCTTGATAAGTCATGCTATCACAGAAATTCCATAGTGGAAAAGACTAGCCTCTTGTCCCTTCCTCTGATTTTCTTCATCATGTAATATTTACGTATTTATTTGCAAAAATGTATTCTGTGCCAAAGAAATTTTTGGAGCTAGAAATTTAAACATGAAAATTAAACCCTAAAGTGTATTTTCCTTATATTTGATTTATAGGACATGACATATACATACATATACCCATGCAATAAAGATAGGTACCCACAAGTACTTATGAAGAATTTTCAGGAATTGTGTTACAATAACTTGAAGACTGTAAGTAAAATCCTTATAGTAAGTAATACACATCATGAGCTTTAAAGGAAGAAAAATATTTTGAGTTGTATAGTAGACATGCGAGTATCTTTCAGACAGCCTGTGTTAAGATACCATGAAAGAGCAGTGATTTCAGGAATGAAAGAAAGCAAGTAAATCAGATTAGACTCAATATCAATATCAATAACTTGTAAATTATCATTGGGCAATAAAGAAAAATAGTTCTGAGTCAGAGCCTGAAAAGCTCTAAAACTGCAACAGATGAGCTCTAATTTGGCTTTGTAGGCCATAATCAACCATTGATATTCCTTATTAACTGGAGCCATTGAATGACATTTGCACAACCACTCATGTCATCAAAAATTATTACAGCAGCTTTGTGAAGATCCAAACATTTTTACCTAAAACTAATCTTTCCAATATACATGAAGTCCTCTGTTTTTTTTAAAGTTTCAGGACTCCACAATCACTAAAAGAAATTCATTTAAAATTTACTTCATTT